>NC_141685.1:1261922133-1262522133 GCF_964263255.1 Lissotriton vulgaris
GTCTAAGAAACCTGGTAGCCCTCTCCGCTCTGGTAGTGTCTGGCCCTTCACACCCTCATTTCTCACCTCTCCGTCCTCCCATGCATTACTGTCAGCCTAATAATCCAACACCAATTCATTGGCACCAGACAAATCCCAGTCATTCGCACCTGCACATTTGTCCATCTGTCCCCTCATTTAAGAATCATCATCCACATCTGGCTTGTGACTTGATGTCATTTGTACCCAAATCCTGGCATAAGGAAGGCCCCTGAAGACCTCCCCACCTCTTCAGGCCATGTCTCAGGGCTGATCTATGCCCCATTGGGTCGCCAAGCTTCTGCCATCAACTCTAGGTGGTTTTGACGCCTTCTCTTCCTCCGGGCTGTCCCAACCGGCAGGGCCTCTGTCACTACGGACCCTGCGATTCGCACCAGCTTCTACTATCCCTGCCTGCTCATCTTCTATATCCAGGATCCAGAGCCAGTGCTCCTTTGGGCCCACACTTTTGCTGCTAGCACCATGTGTTCTTATTCCCATTTGCCCCCCTTTCCATGCACAGCCATGCCCATTGCTTCTCTCTTTGCTTCAGAATTTGCTGCTGCTCCCTGATCTCTGCTTCTATGTCCACCCCGACGCCTGGAGTGGTGAACCGGTCCAGCTCCACTGGAATCAAAACACTCCCCCCAATGTGGCTTCAGAAGAGACTAACTGTCCCAAGATTCCCCTTGCCTCCTCTCCCTCCACCCCAGGGAGTCCTCCCACCTTTGCTTGCATGCCTCCAGGTGGCCAAGTGCACACGTTGCAGCCTCCGCTCATTCATTCCCTTCTTTCGGGCTCCTGATGATAGCCACAGCTTCCTGGGGGGAGGGGAGGGGGGGGGAAGCAGGCTGTGTTTGCAGCTGCTATGCCTTTTGGATGCCTCCCTCGATGGGCGCACCATGCTGACCGAAGTCTGATCAAGGGCCAGCCTCACCGCCTCTGACTCTTGCCTGCAGGAACTCAGGGGAAATATCCTGAGTCCCCCTCCACTCAACTCTCCCATTTCATGCAGGCTCTATTCCCGCACGCTTATTTTATGGCCCTGACTGCTTCACTGATCCTCTGTCACTGCCTGTCACCTGGTGAAGGAGGCAGCAAGGGGCTGAACTCCTGACCGTTGCCCTTAAAATACCCCAATTTGCAGCGCTGCCCACTCATCCCTAACCTATCCCTTAAATTGTCCTTGGCCTGCTCCATTTTCACAAAGCCAACTGGGGGAAGGCTGGCTTTGCCTGTAGCTCTCCAGGGCTCCTTCATTGCATGTGATGGAACAGCGATCAATAGGATTAGGATCCAAAACAAAACCCTTGCATTGCTGTAAATATAAGGAACTTGAGCTTTGCACTGTACTAAAAAAATGTCTAAATCGGAGTTTGATGCTACACTTGCTCCAAATAACAAGATTGATGTTTTATTGTGGTACAATCATTGTCACCGACATGGTATACATATGTACTGACAACCAGCCAGACATACATGCCATTGAATATATACAGTCTCACACATGCAGGTATATATATGCCTTCGCATAATGCATTAACTTGTACATTTTACATATTAATGCTTCTGAAGCAAAATTAATCCGCAGACACTCTCTGAAGTGCAGCAATGTCTGTGTTTTTCTGCAGTCCCTGAGAATATTCTTAAAATGGTAAGCAGCCGAGCGAAGATTCAGGGAACGCCGAGAGGCCCTGTCTATAGACAGGCAAGACTACATTCATCTGGTAGCACAAAAACACTGAACCATACTTTCCCCAGATAGAATACACAGTGACGTCACTATGTTTAAAGCTCTTTCTATTAGAATAGTGTCTACTCCAAAGTCTCAAGATTACAATCCCCTTTCTTTTGAATCGGACCCAGACCTGTGCAAGGCATGCTCGAGAGGAACGCAACTGACGTGCAAATTGTACTTGAAGATACTTTTGAAACTGCTCGAGGGTCATTGAGAAGAGAAAGGAAATACTTAAACTCTGTAACCCTTTTCTCGGGCGCAGCTCTTTATTATGTTTCAGCAGGCGCGTAGCAGAATGGCTTTTCAGCGCACTACCAGGGCCGGACTGGGAACGAAAACCGGCCCTGGCAAAGTGCCCGGAAACCTCTGGGGGGAGGGGGTGCTGTTGGGGTGCGACGAGCCGGTTTTCGGACAATTTTGTTACAGGGTCAATTTTGTCTATGCTGCAAAAACAGTCCTGTAACAAAAACGGCCCCCAGTAACCCAAAACCGGCCCCACCCTTGCGGCGCACCGGGGGATTGCCCGGTGCCCGCAACGTCCAGCCCTGGCCTGTGCACTACCAAACTCCAGCACAGGTTTCTCAAAGCACCTGGCCTCACTGGAGCTGTGCCACACGGCCATCGAGAACCGCTGCGTCCTCTTTTGCTAATATTGAGCATTGACATAAAGTGGCAGTGCAGGAATGAAGGAATTTGTAGGAACAAAAGAATGAAACTCGTTGTGAGGGAGGAAAACTCAAAAAGGGTGGGACAACAACTCAGACAGACCAAGATTATGGTGAATTTTAAAGTATGAAATGAATTGAGGCAAAGTTTCAAAAGTGGATTTGGAACAGAAGAGGCCTAAGTTCGGAAATGGTTCAAAGACTGCAAACAGATAACACTCGGAAGCAGTGCTCCACATGAGCAAACGAATATTGAAATGATGATTCGGACGCAGAGAGCACCGAACTGTCAAAACGCAGAAATTAAAAATAAAAGAAGTACTATAACAAGGAAATTAAACAAATCTTGCATGTAGAAACAGAAATACTCAAAGTTAATGTGAGGATACACACAGGCTTAGTTCAGGAAATTGAATAACCGCCGCACTCCCCCATACCGTGGGAAGTATCTACCCCGAGACCAATGCCCCTGTTATCCCAATACACTTAGCCAACAAGGTCATAGTTGTTGTGGTGGTTGTTGGCCGCAGTTTTATTGGGATCATAAATCATATCTGGGTCATATACATGTCAACACAATATCCCATAAATTATCTGGGTCATAAACATGTCATACAACATATCTGGGTCATAAATCATACATGCCATCGCCATAGTCATAAATCAGATCTGAGTCATAAATCATACATGTCATCATCATTGTCATAAATCATATCTGGGTCATAAATCATACATGTCATCATCATTGTCATAAATCATATCTGGGTCATAAACATGTCAATCATCATATTGTGCAGATCATATCGTGGTACATTCAGTTCATAGATGGCACGCGTACCAAACCAGTTCTTTTGTTGGTCCTTGGTAGTCCTCATTGCCGTGTTACCTCTGGGACCACCATTTGGCTGGTCGCCCACGCCCTTTGCGTGTAGGGAGGGGTAGCTTCTCCAAGGAGTTAGGCCCAACTCGCTACCTTTTTTGTGCCCTGCCGTCCGGCCGGGTCTGGGCCACGAGCGCCGTCTCCGTTCGCTACTCCCCTCCTTGGCCCGGCCACCTCCCCCTGCCATGCGGCATCCCAAAGTGAGTGGCCTACTTCTACACACCGCCCTGTTGGTGTGTCTCCTTAGCCATCCGTTGTAACAATTTCCGCCAATGCTTGTGTTGCTGTCCAGCACTGCGACAACTGCTGGTTCCTAGGTGTGGGTTGGTGGGTCCAAAAATTCAGGTGCTCCGCTTCCCCAGCTCCACGAAAATTAGGAGCTATTTGGGGGGAGCGGTGGCTTATATCCCCCCCTTCTGCTCGTCCGCTCCGTGAAGCTGCCCCCCCATTGGGGGGTTTGTACCATGCTGTCCCCCCTATTGGCTGGGGGTTCCTAATTATATAAATTGTATTATGAATGTTGAAGAATTTTTGCCCAGGATGTTATATGACAAAATGAAATGTACAGATATATAAATATTCTCAAACTAAAATATCTGAAAAAACAAATAAAAATATGTTTTGATAATACTTTGATGTTCTAGCTTTCCTCTTTGGCATCCCCCTATTTGTGAATATTGTTAGGATTTACTCCTTGTAAAAGCAATATAGGTCCTTTTAGAGGTATTTCTTATGATTTGCTTGGGGGTTCCTTGGTGCCAACAGGATGTTCCCCTGAGAGGTGTTGAGCCGTCCTGCCGCTTCTGGGCGTCCGGAACCGGTTCTTCAACTGGGGCTCGGCGTGGATTATGACGCCGGCCCTTGAGCCCCCCCCCCATCGGGGGTGGTGCGGCGGGCTCTGCAATAACCCCTGCACTCCCCCATACCGTGGGAAGTATCTACCCCAAGACCAATGCCCCTGTTATCCCAATACACTTAGCCAACAAGGTCGTAGTTGTTGTGGTGGTTGTTGGCAGCAGTTTTATTGGGATCATAAATCATATCTGGGTCATATACATGTCAACACAATATCCCATAAATTATCTGGGTCATAAACATGTCATACAACATATCTGGGTCATAAATCATACATTAATCAACCTCTGGTGGAAAAATCCACTAGTTTACCAAGCGCACTCCAATATGTTTAGAGTATGTCAAATATAAACAATTGATAACCTGAAGTGTTTCAATTGATCACACAAAAAGAAAGTTCTTCTTCAAAACATAACTTTATGTAATCTTTAGCAATTGAATCTTATTTGTTTCACCAAATCAATGTAGAATTACATTAATGCAAAATATAGAAATTAACAGCTTTATATCAACAGATTGCAGAATTGCTGCAATAACTAAAATGATGAGAAAATTTCGATGTAGTTGAAAACATAGTTGAGAAATAGGCCCAATGCATTTCGGGGGGTTTCCTTCTTCAGGGGCACTGTGGAAATAAAACAATGTGTCAATAATTCACATTTTCTTTCCTATGTTAACTAAAACTTCAGAAAAACAAGTCATAGGACGATGTGCAAGGCAGTTCATAAAAAAACACATATATTCGTACAATCCTCTATTTTAAACACTTAATTGTGTAACAACTATAGACCATGAGCAGTTTATACAGGTCAAAATGGAAAGCAGAAGCAAGAGTGAAAGAGAAACTAACGAAACTCCTCTGATAGGTACAATATTATATGCAGGAAAATTGAGGAACAACAAAGTGGACTCAATGTCAGTGGCAGAAATGTGCCATTGTGCTGCTTGTGTTTCCAAGAACAAGTTTGTAGCTGTTATACTTACATCTCAACTATTAGGTGTTATGTAGGAGTATTCCAATGCTCCAAAATGTAGAAATGTCGAATGTAAGTCTTTCAGCTAAGAGCAAGAACAACAAGATACGTCTATGTCAACTCCTTAACTTCAATGTATTCAGAGACCATATGAAAAATCTACTTATTGAAGTGTGCACCTACTTAATACTGCAAATATATGTAATTGTAAAAGCTGAACTCAGTAGTCACAGAATTCATTCACGCATAAACGCTGTAGCCATCATAGCTCATGCGTTGACCAACCGCTGCGGGAAAAACTCTTAGTCCTCCACTATCTATAATGCAAAAAGGAGTAAAGACACATGAGAGTTCAATCACGCGTAAACGCTGTAGCCATCATAGCTCATGCGTAAACCAACCACTGCGGGGAAATTCTTAATCCTCCACTGTCTATAATGCAAAAAGGAGTAAAGACACGTAAGGAGCTACCCTTGCTAGCTTTAGTATTGTATTCTGAGAAACTGCTGATTAAATAAGACGGAAGAGAAAAACGCCTCGTATCACTTAAAACAAGTCTAATATCCACATGTCTCGACACACATATTACTCATGTAACTTCTTTACACATGGGTTTGCTAAGCTCGGAGTGTAACACTGAAACAGTGCTTAAAAACAACCGCTTTTCGCCTCTATGTAGATCTAACATACTCCTTAGAACTGAGCCCTTTTTAAATTAAAACGCATGGGTTTACTAAGCTTGGAGTGTAACGCTGAAGCAGTGCTTGAAAACAACCGCTTTTCGCCTCTATGTAGATCTAACATACTCCTTAGAACTGAGCCCTTTTTAAATTAAAACGCTCACCAATATTGCGTGCATCCTCATCAGCGAGAGTCTGAGCTTCTATGTTTCAATCTGTGAAGCAATAACATCTACTTGTAAAATTTAAAGTAACATGAACTCTATGCTAATGCTAACTCAGCCGAACGCGACTCACCTCTAGCTGCACGAATTCAAACCCGATGTACTGCCAAACTCCGCCACGGATTAACATTGCAGTGGCGTGCGGCGTGATTATATACCCGCGCTTATTTAGTAAACAGTGAAATGAGACTACATTGTAGCTTCCTCTAGTTGTGCTCACTCGTGAGCACCACCGACAAGGTAGTAGGACTACAAAATGGTCTCCCATATTGAAATGGTGAAACATCAAAAGCTTACGTGAATCTTCTACCCATAATGGCTGAAGTAAACAATGGAACACAACTACTTTATATAGTCCACTTATTCACGTGAGCACTGTACTCAATGCCGCAAGAACGTGGTTATGCATCTAACGATAATGATAATGAAATCACTTGCTCTTATCCAGTTCTCTCTAAATAGCAGCACAAGGTCGTCGTTTAACCACTCCATCAAACCACCAGGAAAAATATTAAACTGAAAACACGGACAAGGATATCCCAATAGGGAGCGGTAATATGTTGTATGATACCGTGTGCAGTGTATGTAGATTGAATTGTGCATAAGAATCATAAAAAGACGAGAAAAAGTGAGATGTATAAGATAAGAAGCATGTTAACTATCGTTTGACCTGTATAAAAGCCCATTTACAAAAACCAAGTGCAACAACATGTTGGGTGTTGTGCTTTCAAGACAATTAGCATTGCACATATCATTTATAACCTATTGACAAAAAACCAAGCTGAGCGACATGTTGGGTATTATGCAATGGCAATTGACATAGCAGGTATCATGTGCACCTATCTACAAAAACCAAGCTGGGCAACATGTTAGGTATTATATAATAACAATTGGCATAGCAGATATCATAACAATCAATGAACATTGTTCAAGAATAGTGCAGTTATAAGAAACACAGTAATTCAATCCTGTCATTCAGCCCACTAGGTACCATGGTCTGCAGATATTTTGTCCACCAGGCTTCCCTTTGAGCTAAGTGTATTGGATGATTTTGGTCAGGTTTCACTGTAACAATTTCTAGGATGGTAAACCTGAGCTGTGCATTGGTATGTTGGTGTTCTAACCAATGTGAGGCGAAGAATGATTTAGTGGCTTTAGTTCTGAATGTGCTCTTGTGCTCCGAAATGCGTACCTTGATTTTCCTTGAAGTTTTGCCTACATAAAGCAGACCGCATGGGCATCTGATTGTATAAATAACATTCGAACTGTTGCAATCCCCGTTGTATCTTAATGAAATACTCTTCCCCGATTGTGGGTGGTGGATAACATTTCCTGTAATTACATTGTTACAATGTACACAATTGTAACATTTTCGCATTCCATTAAATTGTGGTTGATCTTCTGGAACTGTGGTTGTCAAGATTTCTTTGAGATTCTTACTCCTTGTGTACGCAAATAAAGGCTCTTCATCATACAATCCTTTAAAATCAGGCTCTTGTTTCAGCAATTCCCATCTTGATTTAATGATGTGTTTGATTGCTTGAGATCGTGATGAATATTTAGATACGAACACATGTCTATTAGTCTTCTGTTTAGACTTGGTAGTCAGCAACTCCTCACGGTGTATGGCTCCAGTCTTATTCAAGGCTGTCTCCAAAACTTCTGCAGGATATCCTCTTAGTTTGAATCTCTCTGACTGTTGCTCTAAGGCTTCTTGTAAGTCCGCTGGATTGGAAGTGATCCGCTTGACTCTTAGCAATTGAGAGTGTGGGAGATTATTTTTCAGTGAAGGGGGGTGAAAACTAGAGTACAACAGTAAGTTGTTCCTATCAGTGGGTTTCATGTACACTGATGTTTCCAGTTTGTTGTTTCTGTGAGTTATCAAGGCGTCCAGGTAGTGAATCTGTTGTTGACTTATCTCATGGGTAAATTTGATTCTTTCATGCTTGTGGTTAAGCTCATCGATCAGCTGTTCTAGTGAATCTTGGGAACTTTTCCATACAAGGAATATATCATCTATGAATCTGATGTAAAAAGCTAAATTCTTAGCCCAGATCTCCTGTTTGAATATATGTATATCCTCAAACTGTGCCATGAAGGTGTTGGCGTAAGATGGTGCGCCTGAAAACCCCATAGAGGTTCCACTCAATTGAAGAAAAAATTTGTCTTGCCATGACAGGTAACTGTGTTGAAGACAGAATATCAGTAATTCCAAGATGAAGATTTTGTTAACTTCCAATTCAGGTAATTGTAACAACGCCCATTCACATGCTTCTACACCATCTTTCAAGGGGATAGACGTGTATAATGAAGTCACATCTATTGTGCACATCAACCAGTCCGGATTGTAATTTTTCTGTACTTCTTGAAACAGATTCAAAAAGTGGGTAGTGTCTTTCACATAACTATGCCAAGTTTGCACAAATGTTTGTAAAAAATGATCAATTAGTTGTCCCAGTGGTGTAAAGATAGAATCACAACCTGAAACTATTGGTCGAAATGGTGGATTATTTAAGCATTTGTGCACTTTTGGAAGCATATAAAGTTTTGGTCTTCTTGGGTATTGAACAGTCAAAAACTTACGTAATGGAGGTGTTATCCATTCCATTTCTTCAGCTTTATCTAGAATTTGACAAAGTGTAGACATGAAAGTAACAGTTGGATCCTCTTCCAATAGTAGATAAGTCGTTTGGTCTTCTAAGTGTTCATTGACCTTGTTCACATAAAAGCTTGTGTCCATTACAACAAGGGTACCACCTTTGTCTGCCATTTGAAGCGTAATTTGATCATCTGCGCTCAACCTTCGAAGAATGTCCATTTCATCTTTTCTTAAGTTGGGCCGCATTTTTGGATGTAAATTCAATTTATTGAGATCATGCGGATCAAAGATTCAAAAGTGTCCAAAATTATATGTGTCACCGGGGACATGAACGTACTTTTGGGTCTGAATTGTTTCAATTCAGAATCTTCACTTTCAACTTCTGGTGATAGTGTGTCTCCTGTTGGTACTACATTCGTGAAGAAGTGTTTTAATCGCAGATTGCGAAGAAACCGAAAAACTGATACTTCGAGTTCTAGTTTATTCGTGTTGTAAATCGGCACAAAGGATGTCCCTTTGTTGAGTACCGCTTCTTGGGTGCTAGTCAATTGCCTAGAAGAGATATTGATCACAAGGGTTTCCCTTTGCTTCTCAAGTTCCGGGCTTCCGCTTCGCGTTCCTTGGCTTCTTTTTCCTTCTCCTTTGTTTCCTTTTCCTTGTCTTTGGCTCCTCCTTGTTTTTTTTGGAGGTCTGGAGGTCTCCCTCCTCCCTGTCCCTTGTCTAAAAAAGGCATAGTTGTAGTTGCACTGGCTCCATTTCCTGTGCCTGATGTTGTAGGCACTTGTCTCATTGCTAATTGTTGTCTTGATGGATCCATGTCATTATCCGAAACTATAGATTCTTGTGATGATGAGGCAGGTTTTTGATAAGGACGCTTTTTGGCGTACACCTCTGCCCAGGTGTAAACCTCATTCAATTTATAATCTATAGTGTCTCTCCTGAATTTTCGCAACTTTCTTTCTTGGATTTCCTTGCCATAAACATCTAGTTTTGAATTCAAGTCCTCCAACGTGAGTCTCCAGAAATCTGCTTCACAACGATTGGACATATCTAATTTGATGATATTGATTTCTTCTTCTAACTCCTTGATGGTTTTAGAGAGTTCTTCAATTAATAACAGGATCAAGTCCAATGAACATTTGTTTAATACTGCCTGCCACTTTTCCATGAATTTTTTATTGTATTGGAATTTATATAACAACGGTTTGATGGGCAAGCGTAATCCTCGCGGTATTCTTTGTACCTTGTGGTACTGTATGAGTGTCGAAGCATGTAATCGTTGACTCAGCGCTCTTTTGGCTATAAATTCCAATTGTTTAAGTTGATGCGGTATAGAGCTGCCTTGCGCATCAAATGAAGGTGTTTCTTCAATAAGTGAATAAATGCTTTGAAATTGAGTATCTGTATAGGTTCTTGTGTCTGCTCTGTTCTCCGTTAGAATAGAAATGCTCTCAAAGGACATCTTTGAATGAGTTTGTGCGGGGTGCTGCGGGTAAGTATGTGTGGCAAAGCTAAGAAAAATGTTGTCTTATCTGCGCACTCCCTTATTTAATACAAATTAACAATTAATCAAACATTTGTACAAAGTTGGTGTGCTGCTTGGTTATAAGGCAGCCAGCCCGAAAAACAATCAACCTCTGGTGGAAAAATCCACTAGTTTACCAAGCGCACTCCAATATGTTTAGAGTATGTCAAATATAAACAATTGATAACCTGAAGTGTTTCAATTGATCACACAAAAAGAAAGTTCTTCTTCAAAACATAACTTTATGTAATCTTTAGCAAATGAATCTTATTTGTTTCACCAAATCAATGTAGAATTACATTAATGCAAAATATAGAAATTAACAGCTTTATATCAACAGATTGCAGAATTGCTGCAATAACTAAAATGATGAGAAAATTTTGATGTAGTTGAAAACATAGTTGAGAAATAGGCCCAATGCATTTCGGGGGGTTCCCTTCTTCAGGGGCACTGTGGAAATAAAACAATGTGTCAATAATTCACATTTTCTTTCCTTATGTTAACTAAAACTTCAGAAAAATAAGTCATAGGATGATGTGCAAGGCAGTTCATAAAAAACACATATATTCGTACAATCCTCTATTTTTTTTTTTTTTTTTTTTTAACTCTTTTTATTTTTTTTTTTTCCAATGGCAGAGGCAGAACAAATACAGGGATGTAACAAGATACAGCAAAAAAAAGAAAAATAAGGCAATGACACTCAATAGTAAAGTTCGAGACAAACATATAACTCAGATACTATTTCCTGAAGATATAATCATAGTTGAATTAAATCCAATTATCAATAGGGAGCCACACTTTCCTAGCAAATAACTTTTTTCTTCGTCCTTTCAATTTATAGACTGCATTGTCCATTCGATACGTATCTAATAGCTTACCTAACCATTGTTCAAATGATGGTGGATCAGCATCTAACCATCTTGAAGTTATACAGAAACGATAAATAGACATTCCAATGAAGAAAAAAAGCTCTTGATCAACAGATAAACTCTCGGATGGGAAATATAAACCAAAGATGGTGACAGAAGGGCATAATTTGATATTAACATCAAGCAAATTGGTCAAAAAGTTCTCAATCTTATTTTTATATACACTAAGTTTAGGACAACTAAAGAACATATGGCATGAATCAGCTGCTAAAATCCCACACCGGCTACAGTTGATACCTTTCGTAGCGTTCCATTTAGCAAGTTTAGCAGGTGTGTAATACAAATCCAAAGAGGCCATATAGTGTTGGCTTTTAAGAGAACTATTAATTAATACTGTATTACTAATCTCAAATGCCCTTGCCAGATCAATCCCTTCTATAGACAGTTTCCTCTCCCACTTCTGGGCTTGTTGAGCGAGGTCATCATGCAGCCTGTTAATCATTAACTGATATAATGTACCAATACGGGCACCCTTCCTACCACTCTCCAGGATATCATTAGACTCCATTTCATCGCTATAAAGAAGGTTTTTCTTTTCCAAAAAGCTACGAATTTGTAGATACTTAAAAAAATCATTTCTAGAAAGACCAAATGTGTCTTGGAGTTTGGAGAATGACATTAAAATCCCATCTAAGTACATTTGCCCTATTGAGTGAATCGGTCCCAAACAAAGTCGAGAAATAGGGGTGCTTAGAGGAATCCCAGAGGTTGGAATGTTGCAGCCTATAGGTGTATAGAAATTATATTTAGAAATAATCCGCAAAGCTTTATTCATCTGTCTCCAAGCCAAAAATGCAGAAAGAAGAATCTTAAATTTCGTTTTTTTGTAATAGCTCTGCTCCGTAAAAATCAGTAGCGATTGACACGCATGATCACCCATAAGCATTTCAAAAATAGATGGGGCCTTCCAAATTTCGTTGACATGATCGTGGAATAATAAAAATTTGATAGTTTTGAGAGTAATGGCCCAATAATATATTCTGAAATTCGGGAATCCTAACCCCGCACGTCCTTGCGGAAGAGTACACCACTTAAGAGCTCTTCTAGATCGACGATACCCCCATAAAAATCTAGACAGCATCCTATCTATTTTATTGAAAAGAGACATAGAAAAGAATAGGGGAATAGTACGAAAAAAATAAAGAAATTTTGGGAAAATTAACATCTTAATGACATTGGTCCGTCCAAATAAAGATAAGTGTAAGTTGTTTAACCGTTCCAAGGTCCTATTGGTAGATAGGAGTAGAGGGTCCAAGTTTAATCCGACGATATCATCTATTTTAGAGGATAAAGTTACCCCAAGGTATATAGCGGTGGTATTAATAGAGAGATCAGTGGGTGTACCTGTCTTAGAATGTATGATTTGGGTTTTTGAAACATTCAATTTATACCCGGAAAATTTACCAAATTCACTAGCAACTTCGATTATTTTAGGTAAAGCAGTGGATGAATCAGGGGTTACAATGGCCACGTCATCTGCGTATGCTAAAACTTTGTGATCTATTTCCTGGAGTCGGATTGGGGGAATGCCAGGTTCTGTGATTAATCTGTTCAAATAAGGTTCTAAATAAAGTGCAAATAAAAGTGGAGAGCAGGGGCACCCTTGTCTGGTCCCCCTTGTAATGGAAAATGATCTGGAAATGTCAGTGCCTAGTCTTATTACTCCTTTTGCATTGAAATAAAGTGACTGTACAGCCTTAATAAATTGTAATGGAAAACCCTTCCATTCTAACACTGACCAAAGGAACCCCCAGTCTACTCTGTCGAACGCTTTTTCAGCGTCGAGTAAGATCACTCCGACTGGGGATTCCTTTGCTTGGGCCCAATCCAGCAGTGCAATAACACGTTTAACGTGATCTGTAGTGTCCCTATGTTTAATAAACCCGTGTTGAATGTGAGAGACCAGACCAGCCATGACATTATTTAACCTATTGGCAAGAATTTTAGAGTATATCTTGCTGTCTGCCGTGATGAGGGAAATGGGGCGATACGAACCAAGTTCCTTTGGGTCCTTGTTCTTTTTTACAAAAACAACTATGATAGCGGTCGACCAGGAATCAGGAGGTTTATCTTGAAATGCTACGTTAAAAATTTTTAATAATTCTGTCTTCAGCAGATGTCTGAACGTCCGATAAAATTCGAGAGGGATCTGATCGGACCCCATGGCTTTGCCGGCAGCTAGGCTCAGAATAGCCTCTTCAATCTCTTCCCAACTTATTGGCCTAGCAAAGAGATCGACATCATCTGTACGCAATGACAGTTGGTCGGAGTTTTGGAGATAATTTATAGGATTAAGAGTCTTATCAACTTCGTTATTATAGTCATTATATAATGTCTTATAGAAACCATGAAATGCGTCTAATATCCCTGCCTTATTCTCTTGAAGGACCCCATTAATATCTTTGATGCATTGTATCTCATTAAAAGAAGATTTTTGACGTAAACGTTGTGCTAAAATTTTTCCCGTACGTTCACTAAGTTCATAGCGTTCTGTTCTGTGTTGTTTAAATTTTATAGCTACTTCTTCAGCAATATGTGTACGGAGTCCTGCACGTTCAGTAGTTAGTCGAGTTTGTGCATCCTCTATATTGACATTATTTTTACAGGCGGTGGATAATTCAAACTCTGCCAGCCTAACCTTATTTAGCCTATCCTTAAAGTCTTTTTGATTTTTTTGTCTTCTATAATTAGCGAAACTAATAGTCTCCCCCCGTACAACGGATTTAAAAGAATCCCAGACTACCTGTGGAGAGGCAGAATCATTATTTATAGAAAAGTAATCTTTGATAATAGTGACCATGGACTGGAGGTACTCTTCGTCCAATAATAAGCTCCTCTGAAATGACCAAGATCTATTTAAGCTTTGATGATCCATAGGGAATTGAATCTCCGCGATGATGGGATTATGGTCCGAAATAACCTGTGGTAGTATTTCAATACGAGTTTGCTCCAAAAAAACCGAGGAAACAAAAAAATAATCTAGACGGACAAATTTTCGGTGGGGGGTGGAGAAGAAAGTATAACCGGGGTCATTACAATGAAACTTATTCCAAACATCGGTTAAGCCGTTACACAATACCAGATCTCTTAACGCTTTATACGCTTGAATCTTACGACCCGTATATCTATTTCCTAATTTAATATCCCAATTGGCTGGTATATGAATATTGAGATCCCCACACAATATAATCGGTTGTGTCCAAGTAGATAGCTCTGTATTAATAAGGTTAAATAATTCAGCATCATCCAAATTTGGGCCATACAGACAACATAGAGTAAATCTACAACTACCAATTTTTAATTCCGCAAGCCCCCATCTCCCCCATTTATCGGAAGATGTTTTAACGCACTTCCCTACTCCCTTTCGCATACAAATAGCAACACCTCTCTTGATACCCATTTGCTTAGATGAGATCAAAACTTCTAATCCAAGATTATTCAGGAGAGAGCGTTTGTCCCATGAAATATGGGTTTCCTGAACACATAACAAGTCAATATTCAGAGTTTGTAGCATTGTACGGAACATAGCTATCTTCTTTAAATCATTAAGACCATTAATATTGATAGTGCATATTCTCAGCCTTTTATACATTTCAGAAACAATATGAAAAAACGATTGTTGCTCATCATCATAAACATTTGCTCCCCTACATTAGACTTTATATGCCTTATAGCCATCACTGTATTAAACATCTCGGCCTTAGTAGCCATCCCTGTATTGAACACCTCAGCCATACACCCCCACCACCACCCGTTGCCCATTCCCACCCCCACCCTAAACCCCAGAACCCCTCCCCCCACCCTCCCCACTATAGGAGGCACAGGAACCATCAGTTCCTGAAAGGTATGGATGCCGTGTCCCTGGCTCCTAGCATCTTTACCAAAGAAAGAAAGAAAAATGAGAACGGAAAAGAAAACAGGAAAGAAGGAGTACTCAAAATTCAAACAGATTCAGACAAAGAATGAGAAGGAGTATAGAAAAACGTTTAGGAGCTAAACAGATAGAAGTCCTGCATTAGGATGAGAATTATTACTAAATATAGTTCCTACGCATATACTCTGAAATTTACATAAAGCACGTCTAAGCTCATCCAAATCGTTCAAAGAGAGTCTAGATACTCCTTAGCTTTAACTGTTGAAATGAAAAATTTTGTTTGGCCTTTAAATATAGTTTTAAGTTTTGCGGGGCCTTGAAGAAATACTGCTACTCCCTTCTTCTGAAAGTCAGGGATTAATTGCTTCAAATGCCAGCGTTGGGCCACAGTAGCTTGGCAGTAGTCTGGTCGCACGAAAAACTGGATACCAAGACCATCCGCTTTCTTATCTGGTCTTGCATTGACAAAGATAGCTTCACGAGCAAGAAAGTTATTAAATGAGACCAGAATGGCCCTGGGATAGCTTTCTTGACCTTGTCGCGGTTTTCTTGCGGTAAAAGGGAATCGGTGAGCTCGTTGTATCTCCCGGGCCCAATCCCAATCGGTGATTTCTGGGAAAGCATCACCTAATAGATTAATGATGAACCGCCTCGGGTCACCTCCTTCTTTGTTTTCAGGGATTCCCAAGAAACGCAGGTTGCTTCTACGGGCCTGATTTTCCAAGCTGGCTAGCTTATCAGATAGATCATTTTTTTGTGTTTTGAAGTCTCCTACTTCTTGTCGTTGAGCCATACATTCCTCTTCCAGCACGGCTATCCTGGCCTCTGCTTCAGTGACCCTGTCCGCAGTCTCTGAACATAGTTTAATTGCACGGCGTACTGCATTTTTGACTTTGGCACATGTCATTTGCGTGCGTTGATTCTCGGCCTTACTTTCTGCCCGATGAGTCATCATAGTGTCAAATATCGTCTTCAATGTTATCTCTTCATTATTATCTGATGGTGAAATTGGGTCAGGTGAGCCATTATGATTAGGACCGAGAGTATCGTCAGCAGCAGAAGCAGTAGCTGCTAAGTCGGGAGATAGAGAATTCACATCATTTGATGGCCTAAGAGTAGTCTCTTTACTCACTGCGCGAGAGGATCTTTTCTTCTTCGGCCTCTTTTTAACGATGGTAGCTGCATTTGCAGTGTCAGGGCTGAGGCTACTCTCTCCGGCGGAAGATAAGCTCTCACAGCTAATGTCTGCCCACTCTTTATTTGCACCTGTTGCTTCATCAGATGAAAGATCTGAGAGAGAATAAAAGTTTTCAGGAAGATCCTGATTATACTGCTGCGAAATAGTTTCTGTTTCAGCTCGCAGATCACTAGATAGGTCGTTTGAAGCCAAAGATAATGATGGAAGTGAGCATGACCGATTGGAAATGGCTCCACCGGGAACTGCAATTCCCATAATGCCCTTCCTCAAAGATTCAGTCGGTGTCGGAGCCGTTATCACATTAGAAGGAATATTAGTTTTGTTCTGAATACCACTGCAAATAGATGGTTGACAAGAGAGCTGAGCAGTTGTTGAATCAGTGCTTTGATTATCCATGCTTACATTATCGGTGCCATTGTCTAAAATTTTCTTTTTAGCGGCATGTTTCTCAAACAAGTCTGGCAAAGTTTGTAATACATTGGATTTAGTAGCAGCCCCCTTATTGGAGCTCTTACCCGGTTTTGTGGTAATCTTGCCAGAAATCAGTGGTGCTGCCTCTGCCATCGCAACCTCCACGCTCACTTGTTCCGCGTCCTTCAGCTTAGAGCCAATATCGTTTTTCTTGCTGCTACGTGTTGCAATGGAGGGGGGAAGCGGCGTCCTCTTTTTCTTTCGTGAACCCCCTCTGCCAGGAAAAACGCTCCTCTGTACCCAGCAGAGACAGAGCGTAGCGCGCCACAGCGGAGACCGCCGTCGGAGCTCTGAAAAACTTAGAAGCATTCGTGAACGCCGCCTGTCACGAGGATAGTTTGTTGCCGGCAACAGTTTGTAGCAATTTTGTAGCAGCCTGCCAGAGCCACAAATAATGCAGCGTAGCTCGCTTGTCTTCCAGAAATATTCGCCGGTCTGAAATCCCCTCCTGCTCCAAACAGAACGCTTCGCAGTCGCTGGAAGCACCGACTCAGGTCCCGTAGGTAGTGGGCGGAAGTGAACAACGCCTCTCAGCCGTTCAGCCTCTCAGCCTCCCGATCTCCGCACAGCTCCGGGGCAGCCCCTGCAAACAGCGGGAATCAGCGGCAGACAAACGGTAAATGCTCCGTCCAGCCAGCCGGAATCATGCTGACTGCAGATATCCGGGTAAGATGCACCGCTGATTTTTAGAAGCGGAATATCCCTCTTCCCTTCTCTTCTCTGCACATCCAAACGCCAGGAGCGAGGGAGCTAGCTGCCTACACAGCCTTCCCCACGGCAGCCATCTTGCCTACAATCCTCTATTTTAAACACTTAATTGTGTAACAACTATAGACCATGAGCAGTTTATACAGGTCAAAATGGAAAGCAGAAGCAAGAGTGAAAGAGAAACTAACGAAACTCCTCTGATAGGTACAATGTTATATGCAGGAAAATTGAGGAACAACAAAGTGGACTCAATGTCAGTGGCAGAAATGTGCCATCGTGCTGCTTGTGTTTCCAAGAACAAGTTTGTAGCTGTTATACTTACATCTCAACTATTAGGTGTTATGTAGGAGTATTCCAATGCTCCAAAATGTAGAAATGTCGAATGTAAGTCTTTCAGCTAAGAGCAAGAACAACAAGATACGTCTATGTCAACTCCTTAACTTCAATGTATTCAGAGACCATATGAAAAATCTACTTATTGAAGTGTGCACTTACTTAATACTGTAAATATATGTAATTGTAAAAGCTGAACTCAGTAGTCACAGAATTCATTCACGCATAAACGCTGTAGCCATCATAGCTCATGCGTTGACCAACCGCTGCAGGAAAAACTCTGAGTCCTCCACTATCTATAATGCAAAAAGGAGTAAAGACACATGAGAGTTCAATCACGCGTAAACGCTGTAGCCATCATAGCTCATGCGTAAACCAACCACTGCGGGGAAATTCTTAATCCTCCACTGTCTATAATGCAAAAAGGAGTAAAGACACGTAAGGAGCTACCTTTGCTAGCTATAGTATTGTATTCTGAGAAACTGCTGATTAAATAAGACGGAAGAGAAAAACGCCTCGTATCACTTAAAACAAGTCTAATATCCACATGTCTCGACACACATATTACTCATGTAACTTCTTTACACATGGGTTTGCTAAGCTCGGAGTGTAACACTGAAACAGTGCTTAAAAACAACCGCTTTTCGCCTCTATGTAGATCTAACATACTCCTTAGAACTGAGCCCTTTTTAAATTAAAACGCATGGGTTTACTAAGCTTAGAGTGTAACGCTGAAGCAGTGCTTGAAAACAAGCGCTTTTCGCCTCTATGTAGATCTAACATACTCCTTAGAACTGAGCCCTTTTTAAATTAAAACGCTCACCAAAATTGCGTGCATCCTCATCAGCGAGAGTCTGAGCTTCTATGTTTCAATCTGTGAAGCAATAACATCTACTTGTAAAATTTAAAGTAACATGAACTCTATGCTAATGCTAACTCAGCCGAACGCTACTCACCTCTAGCTGCACGAATTCAAACCCGATGTACTGCCAAACTCCGCCACGGATTAACATTGCAGTGGCGTGCGGTGTGATTATATACCCGCGTTTATTTAGTAAACAGTGAAATGAGACTACATTGTAGCTTCCTCTAGTTGTGCTCACTCGTGAGCACCATCGACAAGGTAGTAGGACTAAAAAATGGTCTCCCATCTTGAAATGGTGAAATATCAAAAGCTTACGTGAATCTTCTACCCATAATGGCTGAAGTAAACAATGGAACACAACTACTTTATATAGTCCACTGATTCACGTGAGCACTGTACTCAATGCCGCAAGAACGTGGTTATGCATCTAACGATAATGATAATGAAATCACTTGCTCTTATCCAGTTCTCTCTAAATAGCAGCACAAGGTCGTCGTTTAACCACTCCATCAAACCACCAGGAAAAATATTAAACTGAAAACACGGACAAGGATATCCCAATAGGGAACGGTAATATGTTGTATGATACCGTGTGCAGTGTATGTAGATTGAATTGTGAATAAGAATCATAAAAAGACGAGAAAAAGTGAGATGTATAAGATAAGAAGCATGTTAACTATCGTTTGACCTGTATAAAATCCCATTTACAAAAACCAAGTGCAACAACATGTTGGGTGTTGTGCTTTCAAGACAATTAGCATTGCACATATCATTTATAACCTATTGACAAAAAACCAAGCTGAGCGACATGTTGGGTATTATGCAATGGCAATTGACATAGCAGGTATCATGTGCACCTATCTACAAAAACCAAGCTGGGCAACATGTTAGGTATTATATAATAACAATTGGCATAGCAGATATCATAACAATCAATGAACATTGTTCAAGAATAGTGCAGTTATAAGAAACACAGTAATTCAATCCTGTCATTCAGCCCACTAGGTACCATGGTCTGCAGATATTTTGTCCACCAGGCTTCCCTTTGAGCTAAGTGTATTGGATGATTTTGGTCAGGTTTCACTGTAACAATTTCTAGGATGGTAAACCTGAGCTGTGCATTGGTATGTTGGTGTTCTAACCAATGTGAGGCGAAGAATGATTTAGTGGATTTAGTTCTGAATGTGCTCTTGTGCTCCGAAATGCGTACCTTGATTTTCCTTGAAGTTTTGCCTACATAAAGCAGACCGCATGGGCATCTGATGGTATAAATAACATTCGAACTGTTGCAATCCCCGTTGTATCTTAATGAAATACTCTTCCCCAATTGTGGGTGGTGGATAACATTTCCTGTAATTACATTGTTACAATGTACACAATTGTAACATTTTCGCATTCCATTAAATTGTGGTTGATCTTCTGGAACTGTGGTTGTCAAGATTTCTTTGAGATTCTTACTCCTTGTGTACGCAAATAAAGGCTCTTCATCATACAATCCTTTAAAATCAGGCTCTTGTTTCAGCAATTCCCATCTTGATTTAATGATGTGTTTGATTGCTTGAGATCGTGATGAATATTTAGATACGAACACATGTCTATTAGTCTTCTGTTTGGACTTGGTAGTCAGCAACTCTTCACGGTGTATGGCTCCATTATTATTCAAGGCTGTCTCCAAAACTTCTGCAGGATATTCTCTTAGTTTGAATCTCTCTGACTGTTGCTCTAAGGCTTCTTGTAAGTCCGCTGGATTGGAAGTGATCCGCTTGACTCTTAGCAATTGAGAGTATGGGAGATTATTTTTCAGTGAAGGGGGGTGAAAACTAGAGTACAACAGTGAGTTGTTCCTATCAGTGGGTTTCATGTACACTGATGTTTCCAGTTTGTTGTTTCTGTGAGTTATCAAGACGTCCAGGTAGTGAATCTGTTGTTGACTTATCTCATGGGTAAATTTGATTCTTTCATGCTTGTGGTTAAGCTCATCGATCAGCTGTCCCAGTGAATCTTGGGAACTTTTCCATACAAGGAATATATCATCTACGAATCTGATGTAAAAAGCTAAATTCTTAGCCCAGATCTCCTGTTTGAATATATGTATATCCTCAAACTGTGCCATGAAGGTGTTGGCGTAAGATGGTGCGCCTGAAAACCCCATAGAGGTTCCACTCACTTGAAGAAAAAATTTGTCTTGCCATGAAAGGTAACTGTGTTGAAGACAGAATATCAGTAATTCCAAGATGAAGATTTTGTTAACTTCCAATTCAGGTAATTGTAACAACGCCCATTCACATGCTTCTAAACCATCTTTCAAGGGGATAGACGTGTATAATGAAGTCACATCTATTGTGCACATCAACCAGTCCGGATTGTAATTTTTCTGTACTTCTTGAAACAGATTCAAAAAGTGGGTAGTGTCTTTCACATAACTATGCCAAGTTTGCACAAATTTTTGTAAAAAATGATCAATTAGTTGTCCCAGTGGTGTAAAGATAGAATCACAACCTGAAACTATTGGTCGAAATGGTGGATTATTTAAGCATTTGTGCACTTTTGGAAGCATATAAAGTTTTGGTCTTCTCGGGTATTGAACAGTCAAAAACTTACGTAATGGAGGTGTTATCCATTCCATTTCTTCAGCTTTATCTAGAATTTGACAAAGTGTAGACATGAAAGTAACAGTTGGATCCTCTTCCAATAGTAGATAAGTCGTTTGGTCT
This sequence comes from Lissotriton vulgaris, assembly GCF_964263255.1. Classification (NCBI taxonomy): domain Eukaryota; kingdom Metazoa; phylum Chordata; class Amphibia; order Caudata; family Salamandridae; genus Lissotriton; species Lissotriton vulgaris. The sequence continues at coordinate 1,261,943,384 of NC_141685.1, forward strand.
TCTAAGTGTTCATTGACCTTGTTCACATAAAAGCTTGTGTCCATTACAACAAGGGCACCACCTTTGTCTGCCATTTGAAGCGTAATTTGATCATCTGCGCTCAACCTTCGAAGAATGTCCATTTCATCTTTTCCTAAGTTGGGCCGCATTTTTGGATGTAAATTCAATTTATTGAGATCATGGCGGATCAAAGATTCAAAAGTGTCCAAAATTTTATGTGTCACCGGGGACATGAACGTACTTTTGGGTCTGAATTGTTTCAATTCAGAATCTTCACTTTCAACTTCTGGTGATAGTGTGTCTCCTGTTGGTACTACATTCGTGAAGAAGTGTTTTAATCGCAGATTGCGAAGAAACCGAAAAACTGATACTTCGAGTTCTAGTTTATTCGTGTTGTAAATCGGCACAAAGGATGTCCCTTTGTTGAGTACCGCTTCTTGGGTGCTAGTCAATTGCCTAGAAGAGATATTGATCACAAGGGTTTCCCTTTGCTTCTCAAGTTCCGGGCTTCCGCTTCGCGTTCCTTGGCTTCTTTTTCCTTCTCCTTTGTTTCCTTTTCCTTGTCTTTGGCTCCTCCTTGTTTTTTTTGGAGGTCTGGAGGTCTCCCTCCTCCCTGTCCCTTGTCTAAAAAAGGCATAGTTGTAGTTGCACTGGCTCCATTTCCTGTGCCTGATGTTGTAGGCACTTGTCTCATTGCTAATTGTTGTCTTGATGGATCCATGTCATTATCCGAAACTATAGATTCTTGTGATGATGAGGCAGGTTTTTGATAAGGACGCTTTTTGGCGTACACCTCTGCCCAGGTGTAAACCTCATTCAATTTATAATCTATAGTGTCTCTCCTGAATTTTCGCAACTTTCTTTCTTGGATTTCCTTGCCATAAACATCTAGTTTTGAATTCAAGTCCTCCAACGTGAGTCTCCAGAAATCTGCTTCACAACGATTGGACATATCTAATTTGATGATATTGATTTCTTCTTCTAACTCCTTGATGGTTTTAGAGAGTTCTTCAATTAATAACAGGATCAAGTCCAATGAACATTTGTTTAATACTGCCTGCCACTTTTCCATGAATTTTTTATTGTATTGGAATTTATATAACAACGGTTTGATGGGCAAGCGTAATCCTCGCGGTATTCTTTGTACCTTGTGGTACTGTATGAGTGTCGAAGCATGTAATCGTTGACTCAGCGCTCTTTTGGCTATAAATTCCAATTGTTTAAGTTGATGCGGTATAGAGCTGCCTTGCGCATCAAATGAAGGTGTTTCTTCAATAAGTGAATAAATGCTTTGAAATTGAGTATCTGTATAGGTTCTTGTGTCTGCTCTGTTCTCCGTTAGAATAGAAATGCTCTCAAAGGACATCTTTGAATGAGTTTGTGCGGGGTGCTGCGGGTAAGTATGTGTGGCAAAGCTAAGAAAAATGTTGTCTTATCTGCGCACTCCCTTATTTAATACAAATTAACAATTAATCAAACATTTGTACAAAGTTGGTGTGCTGCTTGGTTATAAGGCAGCCAGCCCGAAAAACAATCAACCTCTGGTGGAAAAATCCACTAGTTTACCAAGCGCACTCCAATATGTTTAGAGTATGTCAAATATAAACAATTGATAACCTGAAGTGTTTCAATTGATCACACAAAAAGAAAGTTCTTCTTCAAAACATAACTTTATGTAATCTTTAGCAATTGAATCTTATTTGTTTCACCAAATCAATGTAGAATTACATTAATGCAAAATATAGAAATTAACAGCTTTATATCAACAGATTGCAGAATTGCTGCAATAACTAAAATGATGAGAACATTTCGATGTAGTTGAAAACATAGTTGAGAAATAGGCCCAATGCATTTCGGGGGGTTCCCTTCTTCAGGGGCACTGTGGAAATAAAACAATGTGTCAATAATTCACATTTTCTTTCCTTATGTTAACTAAAACTTCAGAAAAACAAGTCATAGGACGATGTGCAAGGCAGTTCATAAAAAACACATATATTCGTACAATCCTCTATTTTAAACACTTAATTGTGTAACAACTATAGACCATGAGCAGTTTATACAGGTCAAAATGGAAAGCAGAAGCAAGAGTGAAAGAGAAACTAACGAAACTCCTCTGATAGGTACAATGTTATATGCAGGAAAATTGAGGAACAACAAAGTGGACTCAATGTCAGTGGCAGAAATGTGCCATCGTGCTGCTTGTGTTTCCAAGAACAAGTTTGTAGCTGTTATACTTACATCTCAACTATTAGGTGTTATGTAGGAGTATTCCAATTCTCCAAAATGTAGAAATGTCGAATGTAAGTCTTTCAGCTAAGAGCAAGAACAACAAGATAGGTCTATGTCAACTCCTTAACTTCAATGTATTCAGAGACCATATGAAAAATCTACTTATTGAAGTGTGCACTTACTTAATACTGCAAATATATGTAATTGTAAAAGCTGAACTCAGTAGTCACAGAATTCATTCACGCATAAACGCAGTAGCCATCATAGCTCATGAGTTGACCAACCGCTGCGGGAAAAACTCTTAGTCCTCCACTATCTATAATGCAAAAAGGAGTAAAGACACATGAGAGTTCAATCACGCGTAAACGCTGTAGCCATCATCAAGTGAGTGGAACCTCTATGGGGTTTTCAGGCGCACCATCTTACGCCAACACCTTCATTTTTTTTTCTTAATTATATTTTTATTGCAGAGTTATAAACCACAGGATAACAGTAAACAGCCAGCACACTCGTGGCCCCCCCCGTCCAATGACAATTCACAGTGGTACACAGCCATTCAGCCCGCATCCCGGAGGCCGGGCGGCATATCACTTCGCTCGAAAGGAACACAACACAGTGTACGTCCCATTGGGACCCTGGCGATAGATCGTTTTGCGTATCTGCTTTTACCCCCCCACCCGCAACAACATTCCCGTCAGCCATCTCCGTGCAAGTAATGTGATCGCCCCTGTCGGGGCCTGCTCTAGGCTATGCGGCCTACTTACCAGGCCGTTCCACCCATTCAGTCGATCCACCACTCAATACCCCCTGTCCCAGTAGGTCCAAGGCCTCAGCCCGCAACCCTCCAATGGCTTCCGGCCCTCCCCAACCCCCCCACAACTAACCCCCCCAACTCCTCCCCCCCCCGGGCAACTGCTAAGGTGCGCGTTTCGCTCCGCTGAACTGGATGGGTCCAATACAGTGCGTGGTTCCGTATTCTTGTATTCGCCCCGTGGTGTCCAGCGGATTAGTTCTCGCCGTCTTCATCCTCAACCAAAGCATCACGCAAAGCCTGTACCACTAACTCCCATGCACGCGCCGCATCCAATACCTTCTCATTCCCCAACTTTACCGCTTGCTTCATCCGGAGCACGCTCTCGCAGTCAGACCACCGCAGCAACTCATTCTTCCATCTACGCAGTGAGGGACCGCCCCTAGACTTCCAGTGCCATGATATTTCCCTCTGTGCCAATATCAGAGCCAGATCTATGAATTTACTTGTCACCTTGGTGCGCTTAGTATGCGGGAACCAAAGCAACAGGCACGCTGCCATGTCGAATTCTACCTCCCTGTCGGTCACTTCATTCAGAAGTTCCCCTACCTCCGCCCAATAGGTTCCCAGTTGTGGACACCCCCAAAACAAGTGGTCCATATCCGCCCCTGGGGACGAGCACCGGGGGCAACAGGCATCCGGCACCCGAAAGTACCGTTGTAATTTCTCTGGGGTCAAGTAGGCCCTATGAAGCACATAGAAATGGACCTGCTGAAAGCGGGCGTTCCTGGTGCCCTTCCACGTGCGTCGCAGGATGTGGCCCCATGCCGTATCCGGTATGGGCCGACCAACACTCGCCTCCCATTTAGCTTTGAGCCCATGGAGCGGTTCCAGCCCTTCTGTCAGCATCCTATTATGGAGGCATGTCACAGCTTTGAATGTGCCAGCCGCCATCACCACATACTGGCACGCCATGGTCGTCGTGGGCTCCAGGAGCCCCTCTCTCCAATGCTTTTGTATGGCTGCCACCACCGCCGCGTGCAGGAGGAAGCCCCCCTCAGGCAGGCCAAACTGGTCCCGGAGCACGTCAAATGGCGCCAGAGCCCCATCTATGTACAGATCACCCACCACCTGCAACCCCGCCTCTTCCCAACCCGACAACGGGGACCAATCTCCTCCGTGCGGCAAAGCCGTCAACATCCCGATCGGAATCTCCGGGGCGTAAGGCCTTGATGCCCGCGCTCTCCGAAGGCTCCTTTGCCAGCACAGCCGGAGCGTCCGCTCCTCCATGGAGAGGGCCCGCAGCTCGAGCCGTTGCTGCATAACGATGTACGACAGCACGTGGCGCTGTATCCCCCGATCCCGGTCGTCCTCCGGCCCCCGGAACACCCTGGCTACGTTCTGTGTAAGGACCTGCAGCTGAGCCGCTAGGTAGTACAGTTCTAGGTCAGGCACAGCCATGCCCCCTTCCATCTTGGGGCGAAGTAACGTGCTCAAGGCTATTCTGCTACGGCCATGCCCCCAAAGAAAGCCAGTAATCATAGACCGCAGTTCCCTAAACACCCCCTGAGGAATCCAGACAGGTAGCGTTCGGAAATAGTAGAGGAAGCGGGGGAGCGCCACCATTTTCAGCAGTGCTATCCTGCCCAGGACTGTCAGCGGGAGGGTCGACCAGAAAGACAGGCTGCCCCGCAGTGATCGAACACAACGGGCAATGTTACCCTCCAAAAGGTCAGCTGCCGAGTGGTAAATGCGGACACCCAAGTAGGTGATGCAAGAGGGTTCCCATGCCACACCCAAGTCGCTGTCGGGGGCTAGCGATCCCGCTCTCAGCGGGAACACGCAGGTCTTCGCCCAGTTGACCTTAAGGCCCGATAGCCGGCCGAATTCGGACAGCAGAGCCATCGCTCCAACCAGGGCCCCCGAGGTATCAGCCAGGTACAGGAGCAGGTCATCCGCATAAAGCGAAATATGATGCCACTCTCCATCACCCTCTATACCCGAGTATCGGTCGCCCGACCTCGCATGGACCGCCAAGGGTTCCATCGCCAGGGCAAACAACAGAGGGGAGAGAGAGCACCCCTGTCGCGTTCCCCTGCTCACCGGGTACGCCGCTGAGACCAGACCGCCCAAACGAACTCTCGCCGTCGCTGAATTATACAAGACCCTCGTCCACCTTCGAAACCCGTCACCCATGCCAAACCTCTCCAGCACTCCATCCAAGAAGGGCCATTCCAAGCTATCGAAGGCCTTCTCGATATCCACGGACAGAACCGCCGGCGCTCCTTCCCCACCCAAGATGGCGTCCATTATTCCCACCAGGCGGCGAATATTCATCGCCGTGCTCCTCGTGGGTATAAACCCGGCCTGATCCCTGTGTACCAGGCCCGTCATGTGCGGAGCCAGTCTAGTGGCGAGGATGCGACTCAGGATCTTATAGTCCACCGTCAACATGGACAGCGGGCGATAAGACCTCACGTCCGCGGCATCCCGGCCAGGCTTGAGGAGCGGCACTATCAAGGCCTCCCGCATGGAGCCAGGCAAGGCCCCCTTCTTGAAGGCTTCCGTGTACACCACCAGCAGCCTGGGCGCCAGAACGTCCACATAGTGCTGATAGAACTCGATCGGCAATCCGTCCACCCCGGGCGTCTTGTTACGGGCCATATGTTTGATAGCCACTCGGATTTCCGTAAGCGTGATGGGGCTACCCAGGTCCCTCGCGTCCTCCTCATCAAGGACCGGAAGCGGCCTCTCCCCCAGGTACTCCACGATGTCCTGCATCCCCACTTCCAACTGACTCCGGTACAAGTCCTCATAATAACCCCTGAAGCGGTCCAGTACAGCCGCCTGGGAGTACACCATCTCACCCTGCGCATTAGTGATGCTGAGGATCGGGCAACCCCTAAGCTCCGGATTCGCTAGTCTGGCCAAGAGGGTTCCCACCTTGTCCCTTTCTGCGTGTGCCCTGATAATGTACTGCCTATAATCATAACATCTCAAGCGTTCCGTCCCAGCAGCTACCACTTCCTTCGCCTCCAATAACTGGGCCTGTAAACCAGGCCTGGTCGGCCTGCGGCGCTCCAGGTCCCTCAAAGTGTCTTCTGCTTTCATTAGATCATTCAGCACAGTCGTTCGAGCATTCGAGAACCTGCCCAGGCACACCCCTCTCACCACCACTTTCATTGCATCCCATTCAATAGACCTACTCGCTGCCGTGCCCCCATTCACACCAAAATAACTAACAATGCCCTGCCGGACCGCATCCTCAAACACAGAATCCTCCAGCGTCTCCGGCCGAAGCCGCCATGTTGGTATCACTGAGCGCTCCCTCTGCCACTGAATGTGCACCAATAGGGGGTTATGATCGGATATAGTCCTAGCTAGGTATTCCGCATGGGTAATCAATGGGGATAGAGCGCCCCCGCAAAGCACCGAATCGATCCTGACATGCAGATCATGGAGAGCGGAATAAAAGGAGTAATCCCTGGTTCCCCTGTGCCTCTCCCTCCAGACATCCAGTCCTTCCTGTGCGCGGCCAGCCTGCGCACAGGAGAGTCCACTAGGGGGGGATGGGACCTATCCAGAGCCACATCCGTAATCGAGTTGAAATCCCCCCCTAGCACTATCGGACCTGCCAGGAAAGAGGCCAAGGACCCCGAGAGGCTATCAAAGTATCGGCCTTGGTCAGTTTTCGGTGCATAAACACAACAGAAAACCACATCGCGTCCATATAACCTCCCCTCCACCGCTACAAACCTGCCCTTCGGATCCACCACCTGGTTCAGCACTTGAAAGGGTATCCCCGCCCTCACCCAGATCAAGACCCCCCTGGCGTACGCCGAATAGGTGATGCCAAAGACCTGGCCCCGCCATCTTTTTTGCAGGGCAGCGCACTCTTTTTTGGTGAGATGGGTTTCCTGGAGCATAGCTATCTGAACCCCCCTGCGTACCAGGAATGCATGCACTTTGTGACGTTTTACCATAGTCCGCAACCCCCGGACATTCCACGTTAGGCACTTCAAATTAGGTAATGTCCCCATTCCAGTCCCGTGCAGTCCGAATCAAAAGGCAACGGTCTATGCCCCCCCCAATGCAGTTGCCCCCCCCCAAACAGCCCCAAAACTGAAACATACCCCAAACCCCACACCCCAGGACAGAGCACACGAACCCGATGGCCGCCCCCATCCAAACCTTAACCCAACTTCTTGCACACTTATCCTGTGGTCTCCACCACAGTCGACCTTAAGGGCCTAGGGGGGTGAGTCGCCGCCGACCCCAGCTAGCGGAGCCCGCGTCCCGCCCATCATCCCCACCAAGTCACTCAGCTCCCCCACCCGGCAACCCGCCTCCCAGCGACAGGATATCATCCTACCATGAAGTCTCGATCTAATCCCAAGTCTATCTCAGCCGCAGATAATATCATCCGAAGTCTGTGGGGTAACATCTGGCCCCTTCTGGCTCTCCGCCTCTGAAAGTTCCCCTCCTGTTCTGCTGCCTTCCCCACCCGAGTCCGTTTCGGTCCGTTCACTGTTCTGCTGTGACCCTGTAATGGCCGCCGTCGCTGCAAGGGCATCCCTCTTCTCCGCCGCCATTTGAGCCTCCCGTTTCTCCCGCTGGCGCCTGTTGCGGGACCTGATGCGTTGAGATTGCCGCACCCGGGGCTGCTTGGGCTGGTCCCGCCGACTTTGGTGCGTTCTGTCCGTCCCCGCTCTGTACAACTCAAGCCATTGCCAGACCTCATCCGGAGTCTGGAAAAAGTGTGTGGTGCCATCCATGATAATCCGCAGCTTGGCCGGGTAGAGCAAGGAGTACTGGATGCCTTCCTCCCTGAGCTCCTTCTTTACAGCGAGGAACGAGGCCCTGTCCTTCTGGACCGCCTGTGTATAGTCCGGAAAAATCGTCACCTTGCTGTTTTCCACCTCATAAGGGCCCGACATCCTGGCCCGCTGGATGAGGAGATCTCGGTCCTTGTAGTGGAGGAGCCGTACCACCATCGGTCGGGGGGGGCGGCCAAGCCCCGGAGGGTGAGCGGGCACCCGGTGAGCTCGCTCCAAAGTGAAAAATGGAGTAAGCCCCTCCGGCGCCACCACAGTACGGAACCAGTTCTCCATATAGGCCACCGCGTCCTCCCCCTCAATCCGTTCCGGCAGGCCTACTACCCGCACGTTGTTCCGCCTATTGCGGCCTTCGGCATCCTCCGCCCTCCGCTCCAGAGTGTCCAGTCGAGCCAATATGTCTGTGATCCTGTGCTCTGCGGTCACCACCGAAGGCTTTAGGTCCAGCAACAGTTGGTCATGGTCCTTGACCCGATCCGCCAGCTTCGCGTGATCCGCGCGTAGCAGCCCCAGGCCCGTGGCCACTTGGGCAATGTCGTTGTGTAGCGCCTCCTTCGTGGAGGTGATCGCCTCAAGGATGGCATCCAAGCGCCGGTTCAGCCGCTGTTCCTGGTCAAGCTCCGGGGAGGGACTTCCATTCAGTTGGGTCGACGTCGCCGAGTCCCCCTCGCGGCTCCCGGGCATCGATCCTCCGATCGCCGCCATGTTAGGGCACTGCGTCACAGATCCAGTCGTCCGTTCTGCTGGCACGACCGTGGGTCCGCCCCGGTCTCCAGTCACCAGACAGTACTACGTCCCCACCGACGGTCTCAGGAGCAATGGCCAGGTGGATGGGCTCCGTTCCGTCACCCCCCTTCAGCCTGCGGGGGGGAGGATGAGTCTTAGGGCGGTGGCCAGCGAGGGTCCCCGAGCTCCTGGGTGAATCGGGTCAGCGTCCCCTGGTCTCAGTGCACAGCACCGCCAATTCTAGTGCTTCGGGCAGCCGAGTGCAGGATCTCTTGCCACTCGGTGACAACTTGGCTCAGGGCTGGAGTTCGGGACCGTCCGACCTCCTCGCCGCCATTTTCTTCTCACCCTCGGCAACACCTCGGCCGCCTCTTCTCTCGATCTTCTCGGGGCCCGCAGTCCCCCAGCGATTCTCCGATTATGCCCAGCTGTCCCCTTACACTTCAGAGGGCAGGAACGTCGTTTTCGGGTCGCCTAGGGTCCCAAAAACAGGAGAATTAGCGGGATTCCGCGCGGAGCTGCGAGCTCACGCCGCCATCCCGATCGGCGTCCAAGCCACGCCCCACGCCAACACCTTCATGGCAAAGTTTGAGGATATACATATATTCAAACAGGAGATCTGGGCTAAGAATTTAGCTTTTTACATCACATTCATAGATGATATATTCCTTGTATGGAAAAGTTCCCAAGATTCACTAGAACAGCTGATCGATGAGCTTAACCACAAGCATGAAAGAATCAAATTTACCCATGAGATAAGTCAACAACAGATTCACTACCTGGACGTCTTGATAACTCACAGAAACAACAAACTGGAAACATCAGTGTACATGAAACCCACTGATAGGAACAACTTACTGTTGTACTCTAGTTTTCACCCCCCTTCACTGAAAAATAATCTCCCATACTCTCAATTGCTAAGAGTCAAGCGGATCATTTCCAATCCAGCGGACTTACAAGAAGCCTTAGAGCAACAGTCGGAGAGATTCAAACTAAGAGGATATCCTGCAGAAGTTTTGGAGACAGCCTTGAATAAGACTGGAGCCATACACCGTGAGGAGTTGCTGACTACCAAGTCTAAACAGAAGACTAATAGACATGTGTTCGTATCTAAATATTCATCACGATCTCAAGCAATCAAACACATCATTAAATCAAGATGGGAATTGCTGAAACAAGAGCCTGATTTTAAAGGATTGTATGATGAAGAGCCTTTATTTGCGTACACAAGGAGTAAGAATCTCAAAGAAATCTTGACAACCACAGTTCCAGAAGATCAACCACAATTTAATGGAATGCGAAAATGTTACAATTGTGTACATTGTAACAATGTAATTACAGGAAATGTTATCCACCACCCACAATCGGGGAAGAGTATTTCATTAAGATACAACGGGGATTGCAACAGTTCGAATGTTATTTATACCATCAGATGTCCATGCGGTCTGCTTTATGTAGGCAAAACTTCAAGGAAAATCAAGGTACGCATTTCGGAGCACAAGAGCACATTCAGAACTAAATCCACTAAATCATTCTTCGCCTCACATTGGTTAGAACACCAACATACCAATGCACAGCTCAGGTTTACCATCCTAGAAATTGTTACAGTGAAACCTGACCAAAATCATCCAATACACTTAGCTCAAAGGGAAGCCTGGTGGACAAAATATCTGCAGACCATGGTACCTAGTGGGCTGAATGACAGGATTGAATTACTGTGTTTCTTATAACTGCACTATTCTTGAACAATGTTCATTGATTGTTATGATATCTGCTATGCCAATTGTTATTATATAATACCTAACATGTTGCCCAGCTTGGTTTTTGTAGATAGGTGCACATGATACCTGCTATGTCAATTGCCATTGCATAATACCCAACATGTCGCTCAGCTTGGTTTTTTGTCAATAGGTTATAAATGATATGTGCAATGCTAATTGTCTTGAAAGCACAACACCCAACATGTTGTTGCACTTGGTTTTTGTAAATGGGCTTTTATACAGGTCAAACGATAGTTAACATGCTTCTTATCTTATACATCTCCCTTTTTCTCGTCTTTTTATGATTCCTATTCACAATTCAATCTACATACACTGCACACGGTATCATACAACATATTACCGCTCCCTATTGGGATATCCTTGTCCGTGTTTTCAGTTTAATATTTTTCCTGGTGGTTTGATGGAGTGGTTAAACGACGACCTTGTGCTGCTATTTAGAGAGAACTGGATAAGAGCAAGTGATTTCATTATCATTATCGTTAGATGCATAACCACGTTCTTGCGGCATTGAGTACAGTGCTCACGTGAATCAGTGGACTATATAAAGTAGTTGTGTTCCATTTTTTGTACTTCAGCCATTATGGGTAGAAGATTCACGTAAGCTTTTGATATTTCACCATTTCAAGATGGGAGACCATTTTTTTAGTCCTACTACCTTGTCGATGGTGCTCACGAGTGAGCACAACTAGAAGAAGCTACAATGTAGTCTCATTTCACTGTTTACTAAATAAACGCGGGTATGTAATCACGCCGCACGCCACTGCAATGTTAATCCGTGGCGGAGTTTGGCAGTACATCGGGTTTGAATTCGTGCAGCTAGAGGTGAGTCGCGTTCGGCTGAGTTAGCATTAGCATAGAGTTCATGTTACTTTAAATTTTACAAGTAGATGTTATTGCTTCACAGATTGAAACATAGAAGCTCAGACTCTCGCTGATGAGGATGCATGCAATTTTGGTGAGCGTTTTAATTTTAAAAGGGCTCAGTTCTAAGGAGTATGTTAGATCTACATAGAGGCGAAAAGCGGTTGTTTTCAAGCACTGCTTCAGCGTTACACTCTAAGCTTAGTAAACCCATGCGTTTTAATTTAAAAAGGGCTCAGTTCTAAGGAGTATGTTAGATCTACATAGAGGCGAAAAGCGGTTGTTTTTAAGCACTGTTTCAGTGTTACACTCCGAGCTTAGCAAACCCATGTGTAAAGAAGTTACATGAGTAATATGTGTGTCGAGACATGTGGATATTAGACTTGTTTTAAGTGATACGAGGCGTTTTTCTCTTCCGTCTTATTTAATCAGCAGTTTCTCAGAATACAATACTATAGCTAGCAAGGGTAGCTCCTTACGTGTCTTTACTCCTTTTTGCATTATAGACAGTGGAGGATTAAGAATTTCCCCGCAGTGGTTGGTTTACGCATGAGCTATGATGGCTACAGCGTTTACGCGTGATTGAACTCTCATGTGTCTTTACTCCTTTTTGCATTATAGATAGTGGAGGACTAAGAGTTTTTCCCGCAGCGGTTGGTCAACGCATGAGCTATGATGGCTACAGCGTTTATGCGTGAATGAATTCTGTGACTACTGAGTTCAGCTTTTACAATTACATATATTTGCAGTATTAAGTAAGTGCACACTTCAATAAGTAGATTTTTCATGTGGTCTCTGAATACATTGAAGTTAAGGAGTTGACATAGACGTATCTTGTTGTTCTTGCTCTTAGCTGAAAGACTTACATTCGACATTTCTACATTTTGGAGCATTGGAATACTCCTACATAACACCTAATAGTTGAGATGTAAGTATAACATCTACAAACTTGTTCTTGGAAACACAAGCAGCACAATGGCACGTTTCTGCCACTGACATTGAGTCCACTTTGTTGTTCCTCAATTTTCCTGCATATAACATTGTACCTATCAGAGGAGTTTCGTTAGTTTCTCTTTCACTCTTGCTTCTGCTTTCCATTTTGACCTGTATAAACTGCTCATGGTCTATAGTTGTTACACAATTAAGTGTTTAAAATAGAGGATTGTACGAATATATGTGTTTTTTATGAACTGCCTTGCACATCGTCCTATGACTTGTTTTTCTGAAGTTTTAGTTAACATAAGGAAAGAAAATGTGAATTATTGACACATTGTTTTATTTCCACAGTGCCCCTGAAGAAGGGAACCCCCCGAAATGCATTGGGCCTATTTCTCAACTATGTTTTCAACTACATCGAAATTTTCTCATCATTTTAGTTATTGCAGCAATTCTGCAATCTGTTGATATAAAGCTGTTAATTTCTATATTTTGCATTAATGTAATTCTACATTGATTTGGTGAAACAAATAAGATTCAATTGCTAAAGATTACATAAAGTTATGTTTTGAAGAAGAACTTTCTTTTTGTGTGATCAATTGAAACACTTCAGGTTATCAATTGTTTATATTTGACATACTCTAAACATATTGGAGTGCGCTTGGTAAACTAGTGGATTTTTCCACCAGAGGTTGATTGTTTTTCGGGCTGGCTGCCTTATAACCAAGCAGCACACCAACTTTGTACAAATGTTTGATTAATTGTTAATTTGTATTAAATAAGGGAGTGCGCAGATAAGACAACATTTTTCATAAATCATACATCCATTGCCATAGTCATAAATCATATCTGAGTCATAAATCATACATGTCATCATCATTGTGATAAATCATATCTGGGTCATAAATCATACATGTCATCATCGTTGTCATAAATCATATCTGGGTCATAAATTATACATGTCATCATCATTGTCATAAATCATATCTGGGTCATAAACATGTCAATCATCATATTGTGCAGATCATATTGTGGTACATTCAGTTCGTAGATGGCACGCCTACCAAACCAGTTCTTTTGTTGGTCCTTGGTAGTCCTCATTGCCGTGTTACCTCTTGGACCACCATTTGGCTGGTCACCCACGCCCTTTGCGTGTAGGGAGGGGTAGCTTCTCCAAGGAGTTAGGCCCAACTCGCTACCTTTTTTGTGCCCTGCCGTCCGGCCGGGTCTGGGCCGCAAGCGCCGTCTCCGTTCGCTACTCCCCTCCTTGGCCCAGCCACCTCACCCTGCCGTGCGGCATCCCAAAGTGAGTGGCCTACTTCTACACACCGCCCTGTTGGTGTGTCTCCTTAGCCATCCGTTGTAACAATTTCCGCCACGCCGCAGGGAGGCGCACGTCTTCCTGCGGCTCCCCCCGGCTCCCGTGATTATTGTGGCTTACATGCACAATTGCGTCACAGGACGGCACCTCACTGACTCTCATCCTTCCTTCCGCCAGCTACACTCGGTCGTGGCCGAATGGTTCTAGGCGACCAGGGCAAACCCAAGGTGAAAACCGCCATACATATTTTGAGACGGCCTTGTGTACTTGTGCGCGGCTGTGCTTTTTCCTTTATTTGTGAGGCCGGCCCCCTTACCCACGCCGGGGTGGCGCAGGATCTGCGCTCGGGCCACTCGCACCCAGCACAACAGTCATTCCCTTTGGCCCGGGAGACTAAGTGATTTGCCCAGAATCACAGGATGCTTGAGCCTCCTTGTCGAGGCTGGACTGTGGTTTATGGTATGCTCAACCTGCCCACTGTCTGGACTCCTTCCTGTGGCCTTATTAGGCCGCGCCATGTCGTATTCATTTCTATTTTTTTGGGGGTTTTTTTTTGCCGTTGCACGATTGCCCTGTGCTCTCATGTACTCACCGTCTGCCTTTTGTAATTTGTCCACTTGTAACTATCCCCTTCGCTGTTGCCGGTCGACCTAAAAAACATTCGCTTCATGGTGGGCCGGGCGTGCCGGGTTATTGGATAGTCGTGATCCGCCCTCCGCATGGATGTGTGCCCCTGGGGCAAAGTAACTGCCCGGGTGGGGATGGGCACCCTGGTGCTGGCAAGCTTCTGTGCCTGGATCTAGTGGCCACGCGTATTCCTGTGGCCATTGCTGTGATTTGAGTTTGGCTCCACAGTCGCCCTTTCAAGTCCGAGTAGTGTTGAAATTGCTGAGAATCGGTTACAGCTGTATTTGACTGGATTCAGTTGTGTGTGCATACACAGATAAATATATTTGTACATCTATACAGATGTCGAAATAACTATTTAACCTCTGCATTGTACTAATAAATGTATGCATTTAAGTTTTTTGGCACGCTGATACAAATAATATGATTGAAGCACGTGTATCTTCACTAGCGTGAGCACCGCTGGAATAAAGTTCCAGCTGCAGCTTAGGGTTTTGCCAGTGGTGTCGTTAACTTTTTCGTGTTAACCGTGTCTTATGGGTGCATTTGATGAGGTCCCCTTATTTCTGGTTTAGTCAAATAGGAAGGTTCAGTGATATAAAATATCACACCCAAACATGCACTGACGAATGATGACGTTTACTCTCAGTAAATCTCGCGCCGCCTTCCATTCCTCAGAGGCGGAAGCCGTAGTACCTTTAAATTATGCCAGAACACTTTTATTGACAATGATTCGAAATGACAGGAGTGTGGCGTCAAGCATTATATAAAAACAAGTTACTTTACTGTGCCATAGTTGGTTTGAATAAAAACTGAATGTAACTGGTCAACTGGAATTTCTCCCAGGAGGCAACTTCAATTTCTTTAACAGACTGGCGCCGTGACCCGCGCAAGTTGGGCATCATACTACGAGGGCCTTCAACTGACGGAAAAACTTAGTTAACCCAGGCCATACCTGCTGCCGTACACAAGCCTCGGCTGTTCAAAAAACCGGCGATGCTTACATTTAGACACATCGCTCTCTTGCTTGTTAAACGTTTAACGCATTTAAGGACAAAGACAGCATTGACTGGTCTAAAACCAATTAGATTGGACGGCGTTCCTAAACATGACACAATGGAGCGCTTGTGGCGACGCACAAAAGTGTGCTATCATCCTGGTGTTCTCCGCCATGGCACTGGGTCGGCGGAGGTCAGTTGCGGTGTCCGTGGTGTTCGAATTTCGCTCTCCTTGCCCATTGGCCGCCCTCTTGGCGCCACTGGGCATTCTCGTTCATTTGGCGGGAGGCTGTGAATCGCGGATTTCTCCTTTGGCTTCTGGGCGCTCCAAAGGTTATGGCGCCTGCCCCCGCGCCCCGCCCTCCTTCGAGGGGTGCGGCGGCCTTAGCAAACACTTCTAAATGTAACTGCTTTGCAACCTTGCTACTTTATCACCTTTCAAATCGTGTTTAGCCTCTGCATGCTTACCGGCTTAACATTGTTGTCTTCAATGACTTTTTTGTTCTCTTAAAAGGTTTTTAATGCCTCTTGCCACATCTATATCCTGATGGCGGTTCTTTGATCGAGCTCTACCTCGGCATTGAGCTTCCTCTAGCGCAATGCGGTATACGCAATAACAGCATCATTTTTTATTTTTTATTTATTTTTTTTAATTTTTTTTTGGATTCAAAATCAGTGGCTCTTTTCTGCACCGATAATTTCTAAAGGGAAGCTCTATCTGCCCCCTTTGCTTCACATCTCTCGGCTTTTCCTGTGACCCCACTCGTTGTAGTTGTTCACGTTACATGACGGGATTACAAGCCTGCCACGCATGCGCATCGTCGGTTCAGCTTATATCATTGCTGTTTACGACCTGTATTAAAACAACGCTACCCGGGGCACTTTCCCTCATTGCCTGAGCTGCTCGCGACCAGTCTTCCACACAATGCTACCATGGGCATTTTCTTAAGTACATGCTCCGGTCTCACCCCGTGCTATCCGGGGTACTTTCTTCATTACCTGTGCTGATCGCAGCCAGTTTTGCACAACCCCGACCGGGGCACTCTCTACATTACATGTGCCAGTCACCCCAGCATTACCCGGGACACTTACATCATTGCCTGAGCTGGTCGCAATAAGCTGTTTGCACAACTCTACCCGGGGCACTTTCACTCATGCTCGATTCACCCAGGGGCGGTGCTCTTTACAAGAGCCGACCGAACCGGACACATTTTGCAAAGCTTGGATCAGAATATTGTGCGTCTCTTCGCGACTTGAATACGAGCTGACTCCCTCCACGGGCTTCTATCTCAATAGTGGCCTTTGTCAAGCTGCCTATGCGGAGGGTGCTGCCGCTCAACGAGAGTCCTTGTTTTTTAACCATATGCCTCTCATTTGGCCGATCTGTGTGCTCCTGGGCACATTGCTATCTCCAAGCGTGCAAGCTGCCGTATCTGCCAGACCGCACTCAGGCCTAGTGCTACGCTGCGAAATGCTATCTACATTACCACGTGCTGACTGCAAAGCACACAATGAACATTCCTCGCTTATGAGAGGAATTTGTCCGGAAGTTCCCCTTCTAAAGAATCATCTGTTATCAGAACAATTCGCCCCTTTGTGGGCTCCACCGCCCAGCACTTTACACTTCGAAATCTGCATTTATGTCTGCGACTTATTCATGCCTTTGCTGCGGCTAGCGCTTAACCCCCCCTCACCACTTTTACCTCGCCACCACCGCTACTCCCTCCGCCTGGTTCTTTGCCGAAGCTGAGAGCCTCTTCCATCACTGTCCGGTGGGGGGGGGGCTGAGGGTGCACTTCGTCGTCGTCTTCTTTGCCGGATCGTCGCTGGCGCTACGAGCATTCTTGCTTCTCTTACGCTGCGCGCCTCTTGGCCGTGCCGGTCCCCTCGGCCTTGTCCTTCGATCCCCGGACTAGGCTCTCTGGTCAGGAGTCACTCCAATACCTCCTCCGTCGATGGTCGTCGGGCGCTCCCCCGAACCGCGTGCTTCGCCATCTCTGCCACCGGCTGGGCCTCGCTGCGGCACTCCTCTCCTGCCGCCCTCGTGGAGCTTGGGGAGATCTCCTACCACCTTCCCTACGGCGCCTTGAGTCCTCCGGCTGAAAGCTTCGACAAGCCGCCCCATGTATCCCCGTTCTTGGGGGGGGGGAGGGGGCATGTTTTTTCGTGTACACAACGTCCAAAAATTCAGGTGCGCCGCTTCCCCCGCTCCACGAAAATTAGGAGCTATCTGGGGGGAGCGGTGGCTTATATACCCCCCTTCTGCTCGTCCGCTCTGTGCAGCTGCCCCCCCATTGGGGGGTTTGTACCATGCTGTCCCCCCTATTGGCTGGGGGTTCCTTGGTACCAACAGGATGTTCCCCTGAGAGGTGTTGAGCCTTCCTGCCGCTTCTGGGCGCCCAGAACCGGTTCTTCCACTGGGGCTTGGCGTGGATTATGGCGCCGGCCCTTAAGCCTCCCCCCCTTCGGGGAGGTGTGGCGGCCTCTGCAAAGGCAGAGTATCCCTCAAATCGGTAATGCGGAAAGGCAAAGGGGGTTTACACAGAGCCCTGGATGTACATTCATATTACAAGTGCACAACAATGCATTACACGTCAAAGGAAGGCTTCTGCCCGAGGCTCAGGTCAACTTACAATGCTTGAATGTAAAAATGGGTAGAACTTTTAACCAGCAGTGTCTTCTAAAGGCAAATGCATTTTTGGATCTTTCTTTCCCGTTTCCAGGAGGATCCCCTCGGCCTGTTGTGTTTAGTTTAAAGTTAGGCTCTGGGTAGTTTGTCCCCAAGCACATCACCTCAGCACAGTCACAAGCACAACGCAAACTTCACAAACTACTCCGGGGGCTCCTCCAGAGCATCATATTTCTGAACATCAATGTAAAGTAGGTGGACCATTCAATGAAGAGGAAAAGGGAGACTTCTTTTTACCCAGTCCTGCATCACCAAAAATTACCACTAAAAGCAATTTAGATGATTGCTTTGTTTGATGAAGTTTCCTGTGGTTTTGAGAAGTCTTGAAAGATCATTCATGGATAGTCCCTTTAATTGCCATCAAAGGAGCTATCAGAGAGCAAGTTTAGCAGTACTGGACAGTGTCTGTGTGTTATGTAAAACAGTAGTAAATGAAGGCATCCTAGTGTCTCAATTTGACTATAATTAGAAAGCATAAACAGTTAACATGTCAACACTTGCAATGGAAGGCGAGGGCTGTTAAACCAATGGGATCAGACATCAGCAGCTTTGCTGAGGTTATTGGCCTGCCACTGTGGCGCTGTATACGGCCTCAAAGGCACCTCCACATGGTCTACTGTGAATTAGGAGACTTCTTTGTTAACCTGTTTGCTGACACTGCTATCCAAATAGTGCTGTCATGAGTCAGTGTAGCAGGGAGGTAAGAAAAAAACATGCCTTTTTGCACCACACACTGGATTTTCTAACTTTAGCCAGAAGAGCTTGAGTGCTGATCCCTTGGTGTGAACCGAGGGTTTCCACAGAGACAGAACCCTCCACAAATTAATAAGCACGTTACTCTCAGCCTTACATGGAAAACAGCTGTGAACAGGGTCACTGAACATGTTATTGAATAGAAATTGGAAGGCTTGATTGTGCGAAGGCACAAGTTTTTGGAGAAGAATGTGGTAGAGGTTCATGCCAAGCTAGACAGAGAAGGAGTCCTTCAAGTTGTACACTGTGGCTATTCGGGTGAAAATGGAAGACAACATGCCAAGCAAAACACACCGTAGAGTGCTCGGAGTTCAAGCAGAAGGATCGCCAAATAATACCTGAGCTATTGCTTCTTCAGCAGGGGGATATGTGCAATGTGGTTCAGGAGGCCTTCAAATTGCCCCCAAAACCTGGGAGACCCAAAGAGTTTACCAGTGGTGTGCATGCTAGTGTTTTACTCTCTGGACTGAAGGGACAGGATATCACCCAAAGCCCATGCTGAAGAGTGATGATGAGGAGGAGTGGTGTGTTTTTTGTAGATCCGATACCCAAAACTTTGGCCAAGAAGAGGACTTTGATGGGCCTCAAGTAGGATCAGGAAACGAGGGGATCAGATCTTCTCTGCACTTCCCAGTGAATATACCAGTAGAATGCAAAAAAATGGTTTTCTTTTTCACAGGTTGACTTTGTTTGAACTTACTTAGATAGTTTGGGTCTTGGTTCAGTGGGATTTTCTTGCATCAGATGTGGGGGTTCTCTTAAGTGAGTTTTTCTGAGTCAGGACAAATGCTTCTCAGTGATGGCAGACCAAGGTTTTACTCCTATGGAGTAGAGCAAGAAGCATAGTAAGGATTAGTAGCAGGGCTTAAACAAAATTAAAGGAACCAGTGCCCAGTGGGATGTTTCAGAGGCATGAATTTCTCCGACCGAAAATGTATACGAGGTAAAAAAGCAGGTTGGGAAACACCATAGCTATTCTCTTCGATAGACTAACCCATCCGTTTTTATTGTGAGTCTGAAAAATTAAGGCCTTATTTAGAGTTCTGCCGCAAGTCCGTCAGTTTGCAGGGGTATCAGAGGGATTTACTCCGCTACCTTTTTGGAAAACTGACCACCATAGTTAGAATTCTCCACCAGGCAGGCAGAGAACTCTGTGTCTTCAGTAGAGCCAGAATTGCAGCAGATCTATTGATAGCACTGAGTTTTGCTGAATGGCTGCAATGTTTAGATGCGAAAACAAAAGGAAATGTCACTGAGGTGTATCACAGCTTGTGGGGGCCATTTCTTGCTTTCCTGGTTGGGGGCACCAGCCTTTCCTTAGTTGTCTTGAAGAAGAAAAAGTACATCAGAATTTCCGCCATTTATGAGCCTGACATTCTAAGCTACTTTGATCACTGGTCAAAGGTTTATGCTAGCATTGTAAATAAAGGCGCTGTGGATAGAATTATGTCAGCTCCCTCAAATCTAAAGAGAGTAGGCACATGATGAGTTTGATGGATAGGCTACTTCATTACATTTATGGCAGTGTACGCTCTCTGCCAAAATCTAATAAAAGCTATGAAGAGTGTCTAAGAGATGAAATCTACACAATATTCTAGTTGGGAACATAAGACTTAGGGCTCCAAAGGTGTATGTGCAGTACTTGCATACTGGCATTCATTGTCTGAATCCATTAGCCTAACATGGTTGTGCCCATTGACTTGAACATGGGTGCACACCATATTATCTGAAGCTCCAATTAGTCTTCTTTCTGAGATTTCCTTGTGTGGCAGCTGGGTGAATTAATTTGTAAAACAATAAGTGCTGGGCCCCAAAGTTTTCCCAAAAAGCCCAGAGTCGGCAGCGCTATGAAATGTCAGGGGTTCCGAATGCCAAGGCTGGTTAATCTTCATTCCACCACATACCTCTTTCATCCATGTTCAGACACTTCCTGCCTCTTTGTCTCACTCTTAAAGGGTCTTTTAATGCCTGCTTTCATTCTTTGTCACTGTTTTTCTGTCATTTTCAGGCGTTGGAGGACGCACTCACCTGGATTTTCACTCTGGCCGTGAGGGGAACGGCTTGTTTGTGTGCCTTGCTTCCTGCACTTCGTGAGGGGAACGGCTTTCTCCTGGGCACAGTTCCGCCGCGAGGGCAGGGACCACAATCCCCAGGTGCCCCGGCGGCGCACGAGTGACGCCATTGGAGCGCCTGGAGGCGCTTGAAAACTGAGGAGCGCTGAGCGCTCTTTGGGAGACATTTTCAGGCGTTGGAGGACGCACTCACCTGGATTTTCACTCCGGCCGTGAGGGGAACAGCTTGTTTGTGTGCCTTGCTTCCTGCACGCCGTGAGGGGAACGGCTTTCTCCTGGGCACAGTTCCGCTGCGAGGGCAGGGACCACAATCCCCAGGTGCATCGGCGGCGCACAAGTGACGCCATTGGAGCGCCCGGAGGCGCTTGAAAGCTGAGGAGCGCCGAGCGCTCTTTGGGAGACATTTTCAGGCGTTGGAGGACGCACTCACCTGGATTTTCACTCCGGCCATGAGGGGAACAGCTAATTTGTGTGCCTTGCTTCCTGCATGCCGTGAGGGAAATGGCTTTCTCCTTGGCACAGTTCCGCCGCGAGGGCAGGGACCACAATCCCCAGGTACCCCAGCGGCGGACGAGTGACGCCATTGACAAACAAGATTTACAAAAGGGGGTGGTGGTGATGAACAGAGTGTCTGAATTGAGCAGACCACTCTTACCCAGTCCAAAGATCAGGGCTTGATCCATCACCGTTATTTATCTCACTGCCCCATCCCAGCTCAGAATCTGGCTATATGCAAATCAGTCTGTCCCTGGCCCAGTGCATCATGGGAACAGGGCAGACTAAACTACCAAGCCAATTCTTTACCAGAAAGGAGACAAGCTACCGGGGACCGGTTTCTGGCATTTCAGCCTCTTCGGCCCGGCTTGCTTGAATCCTGATGGAGCAGTGAGAAAGGGACTCATGTCTGAGTATACCCTGCCACACCTATAGTGGCCAAAATCGATTTACAAAAGGGGGTGGTGATGAACAGAGTGTCTGAATTGAGCAGACCACTCTTACCCAGTCCAAAGATCAGGGCTTGATCCATCACCGTTATTTATCTCACTGCCCCATCCCAGCTCAGAATCTGGCTATATGCAAATCAGTCTGTCCCTGGCCCAGTGCATCATGGGAACAGGGCAGACTAAACTACCAAGCCAATTCTTTACCAGAAAGGAGACAAGCTACCGGGGACCGGTTTCTGGCATTTCAGCCTCTTCGGCCCGGCTTGCTTGAATCCTGATGGAGCAGTGAGAAAGGGACTCATGTCTGAGTATACCCTGCCACACCTATAGTGGCCAAAATCGATTTACAAAAGGGGGTGGTGATGAACAGAGTGTCTGAATTGAGCAGACCACTCTTACCCAGTCCAAAGATCAGGGCTTGATCCATCACCGTTATTTATCTCACTGCCCCATCCCAGCTCAGAATCTGGCTATATGCAAATCAGTCTGTCCCTGGCCCAGTGCATCATGGGAACAGGGCAGACTAAACTACCAAGCCAATTCTTTACCAGAAAGGAGACAAGCTACCGGGGACCGGTTTCTGGCATTTCAGCCTCTTCGGCCCGGCTTGCTTGAATCCTGATGGAGCAGTGAGAAAGGGACTCATGTCTGAGTATACCCTGCCACACCTATAGTGGCCAAAATCGATTTACAAAAGGGGGTGGTGATGAACAGAGTGTCTGAATTGAGCAGACCACTCTTACCCAGTCCAAAGATCAGGGCTTGATCCATCACCGTTATTTATCTCACTGCCCCATCCCAGCTCAGAATCTGGCTATATGCAAATCAGTCTGTCCCTGGCCCAGTGCATCATGGGAACAGGGCAGACTAAACTACCAAGCCAATTCTTTACCAGAAAGGAGACAAGCTACCGGGGACCGGTTTCTGGCATTTCAGCCTCTTCGGCCCGGCTTGCTTGAATCCTGATGGAGCAGTGAGAAAGGGACTCATGTCTGAGTATACCCTGCCACACCTATAGTGGCCAAAATCGATTTACAAAAGGGGGTGGTGATGAACAGAGTGTCTGAATTGAGCAGACCACTCTTACCCAGTCCAAAGATCAGGGCTTGATCCATCACCGTTATTTATCTCACTGCCCCATCCCAGCTCAGAATCTGGCTATATGCAAATCAGTCTGTCCCTGGCCCAGTGCATCATGGGAACAGGGCAGACTAAACTACCAAGCCAATTCTTTACCAGAAAGGAGACAAGCTACCGGGGACCGGTTTCTGGCATTTCAGCCTCTTCGGCCCGGCTTGCTTGAATCCTGATGGAGCAGTGAGAAAGGGACTCATGTCTGAGTATACCCTGCCACACCTATAGTGGCCAAAATCGATTTACAAAAGGGGGTGGTGATGAACAGAGTGTCTGAATTGAGCAGACCACTCTTACCCAGTCCAAAGATCAGGGCTTGATCCATCACCGTTATTTATCTCACTGCCCCATCCCAGCTCAGAATCTGGCTATATGCAAATCAGTCTGTCCCTGGCCCAGTGCATCATGGGAACAGGGCAGACTAAACTACCAAGCCAATTCTTTACCAGAAAGGAGACAAGCTACCGGGGACCGGTTTCTGGCATTTCAGCCTCTTCGGCCCGGCTTGCTTGAATCCTGATGGAGCAGTGAGAAAGGGACTCATGTCTGAGTATACCCTGCCACACCTATAGTGGCCAAAATCGATTTACAAAAGGGGGTGGTGATGAACAGAGTGTCTGAATTGAGCAGACCACTCTTACCCAGTCCAAAGATCAGGGCTTGATCCATCACCGTTATTTATCTCACTGCCCCATCCCAGCTCAGAATCTGGCTATATGCAAATCAGTCTGTCCCTGGCCCAGTGCATCATGGGAACAGGGCAGACTAAACTACCAAGCCAATTCTTTACCAGAAAGGAGACAAGCTACCGGGGACCGGTTTCTGGCATTTCAGCCTCTTCGGCCCGGCTTGCTTGAATCCTGATGGAGCAGTGAGAAAGGGACTCATGTCTGAGTATACCCTGCCACACCTATAGTGGCCAAAATCGATTTACAAAAGGGGGTGGTGATGAACAGAGTGTCTGAATTGAGCAGACCACTCTTACCCAGTCCAAAGATCAGGGCTTGATCCATCACCGTTATTTATCTCACTGCCCCATCCCAGCTCAGAATCTGGCTATATGCAAATCAGTCTGTCCCTGGCCCAGTGCATCATGGGAACAGGGCAGACTAAACTACCAAGCCAATTCTTTACCAGAAAGGAGACAAGCTACCGGGGACCGGTTTCTGGCATTTCAGCCTCTTCGGCCCGGCTTGCTTGAATCCTGATGGAGCAGTGAGAAAGGGACTCATGTCTGAGTATACCCTGCCACACCTATAGTGGCCAAAATCGATTTACAAAAGGGGGTGGTGATGAACAGAGTGTCTGAATTGAGCAGACCACTCTTACCCAGTCCAAAGATCAGGGCTTGATCCATCACCGTTATTTATCTCACTGCCCCATCCCAGCTCAGAATCTGGCTATATGCAAATCAGTCTGTCCCTGGCCCAGTGCATCATGGGAACAGGGCAGACTAAACTACCAAGCCAATTCTTTACCAGAAAGGAGACAAGCTACCGGGGACCGGTTTCTGGCATTTCAGCCTCTTCGGCCCGGCTTGCTTGAATCCTGATGGAGCAGTGAGAAAGGGACTCATGTCTGAGTATACCCTGCCACACCTATAGTGGCCAAAATCGATTTACAAAAGGGGGTGGTGATGAACAGAGTGTCTTAATTGAGCAGACCACTCTTACCCAGTCCAAAGATCAGGGCTTGATCCATCACCGTTATTTATCTCACTGCCCCATCCCAGCTCAGAATCTGGCTATATGCAAATCAGTCTGTCCCTGGCCCAGTGCATCATGGGAACAGGGCAGACTAAACTACCAAGCCAATTCTTTACCAGAAAGGAGACAAGCTACCGGGGACCGGTTTCTGGCATTTCAGCCTCTTCGGCCCGGCTTGCTTGAATCCTGATGGAGCAGTGAGAAAGGGACTCATGTCTGAGTATACCCTGCCACACCTATAGTGGCCAAAATCGATTTACAAAAGGGGGTGGTGATGAACAGAGTGTCTGAATTGAGCAGACCACTCTTACCCAGTCCAAAGATCAGGGCTTGATCCATCACCGTTATTTATCTCACTGCCCCATCCCAGCTCAGAATCTGGCTATATGCAAATCAGTCTGTCCCTGGCCCAGTGCATCATGGGAACAGGGCAGACTAAACTACCAAGCCAATTCTTTACCAGAAAGGAGACAAGCTACCGGGGACCGGTTTCTGGCATTTCAGCCTCTTCGGCCCGGCTTGCTTGAATCCTGATGGAGCAGTGAGAAAGGGACTCATGTCTGAGTATACCCTGCCACACCTATAGTGGCCAAAATCGATTTACAGGGAGCTAAAAAACGGTGTTGGATCTAGCCCTGATCTCTTGACTGGGTGAGAGTATTCTGTTTAATTCAGAGACTCTGTCCCTCACCACCCCTTGTTGTAAATATTTTTGTCCACCCTAAGCGTGGAAGGGTATGCTCAGATGTGAGTCCCTTGCTCATTGCACCATCAGGATTCAAGCAAGCCGGGCCGAAGAGGCTGAAATGCCAGAAACCGGTTCCCGGTAGCTTGTTTCCTTCCCAGTGTAAGAATTGGCTTTTGTAGTTTGGTTTGCCCTGTTCCCATCATGCACTGGGACAGGAACAGACTAATTTGCATACAGCCAGGTTCTGAAACTGGGATGGTGCAGTGAGCTAAAAAACGGTGTTGGATCTAGCCCTGATCTCTTGACTGGGTGAGAGTATTCTGTTTAATTCAGAGACTCTGTCCCTCACCACCCCTTGTTGTAAATATTTTTGTCCACCCTAAGCGTGGAAGGGTATGCTCAGATGTGAGTCCCTTGCTCATTGCACCATCAGGATTCAAGCAAGCCGGGCCGAAGAGGCTGAAATGCCAGAAACCGGTCCCCGGTAGCTTGTTTCCTTCCCAGTGTAAGAATTGGCTTTTGTAGTTTGGTTTGCCCTGTTCCCATCATGCACTGGGACAGGAACAGACTAATTTGCATACAGCCAGGTTCTGAAACTGGGATGGTGCAGTGAGCTAAAAAACGGTGTTGGATCTAGCCCTGATCTCTTGACTGGGTGAGAGTATTCTGTTTAATTCAGAGACTCTGTCCCTCACCACCCCTTGTTGTAAATATTTTTGTCCACCCTAAGCGTGGAAGGGTATGCTCAGATGTGAGTCCCTTGCTCATTGCACCATCAGGATTCAAGCAAGCCGGGCCGAAGAGGCTGAAATGCCAGAAACCGGTCCCCGGTAGCTTGTTTCCTTCCCAGTGTAAGAATTGGCTTTTGTAGTTTGGTTTGCCCTGTTCCCATCATGCACTGGGACAGGAACAGACTAATTTGCATACAGCCAGGTTCTGAAACTGGGATGGTGCAGTGAGCTAAAAAACGGTGTTGGATCTAGCCCTGATCTCTTGACTGGGTGAGAGTATTCTGTTTAATTCAGAGACTCTGTCCCTCACCACCCCTTGTTGTAAATATTGACAAACAAGGGCATTAGACCTCTTCCCTTAGGGTTCTTTAATCCCCCACCCAGGCCGTCTAGGGCTCTTGACATTCCTCAGAAGCAACATCGGGAACATGTCCCCGCAACAGTCAACAACCTCTAGGGCATCAGTCCAATATTATCCCACATTTTAGCAGCACACAAGAATCAGTAAGGGGGAAGGTTGGGGGTGTTGCGGGTAATTCCCCAGTTTCTCACCACAGCCGGGCACCTATCCTGGACTTAGGTTTGTCTAATCGTTTCTTCCCCCTGCTTCGATGGAGTTGAATGATTGACTACCTTGTGGACCGGGTGAAGAGAGGGTTGAGGCAGGCACGTACCCACCCGTATGTAAACTTCTGACATGGAATGTGGCGGGTATTAACTCCAAAGGCACAGACCCTATCTGGTTGGATTTTATTAGTCAGCACAATATTCTTGCCTTCCAGGAAACTTGGGACACTTCAAACAGTTTTTTGTTGGATGGCTACCTTAGCTTTGCTATCCCCGCTATTTCTGGACCAGTGGGCAGACCTAAAGGGGGCTTGCTCGCCCTGCTTTCACTCAATTTGGTAGGGGTTTTTAAACACCTAGAAGCTGATTCAAAGAATTTTCTAATAATTGAGTGGACAGTCCCAGATCAGCAGAAATTTTTACTTATCAATTTTTATAACTCCAGGGATGGTTCAACTCAAAATGAGCACCTTAAGGCCCTGGAGCATTATTTGTCAGTCTACAATCAGGAGCAGTCTTCCACCCCAGAGGTGATACTTCTGGGAGATTTTAATATACACCCTGCCTGTGGGACTGTTATAGTGGAGAGTACGGAGGGTCACCCGGGGAGGGAGTTCCCCATTTTGAGGATAGTAAAGAGGGTGAGGCCCTTGAGGCCCTCCTCTCCTACATGAACTTATCTGAACCAGGTATTGCTGCGGGTGAGGACAGAACCGCCACTTTCATTGGGCGAGGTGCAAACTCTGTTATCGATTATATTTTCTTATCTCCTGCCATCCTAGCCAAACCCCTGACTTATAGAGTAGCGACCTCGACCTTTAGCGACCACAACCCTGTTCTGCTTTAGGTTGATCTTGACGTCTTTAGGGCGCAAAGTGATTTAAGAGGGAGGGCGCCGAGGCTCCTATTGACCACTGATGAGAGGAGACGAATCAAATGGAATAGGGTCGTCCCTGAAGCCTTTTTTGAGGTCCTTGCCACCAAATGTGAGGCTAATCTGGCCATCTGCTTGGATAGTACTGCTGCATAGCCCCAAGTTGTGGAAGCCTATGTTGCGGTATGCAAGCAGATCGCCAATGATTTAGAGAAGGGCGATATTACTCATCCGAGGAAGGCCTTTAAATGGTTTGACACCAACTGCTCAAAGGCCCACAGCGCCTTACTTAAGGCGCTTAAGAATAAGCCAAGGAACAGAGCTTTAATAGCTCAACTTCGTAAGGACTACAAAATTGCTATTTTCTCTCACAAACGCAACATTAAGGAGGAGGTTTGGGAAAACCTTCTATCCATTGATGTCCTAAGAGACAACAGCTTTCCTAGATGTTAAAGTTAACCTCACCGCCACTGGGCTTGAGACTGACCTATACTGTAAAAAGACTGACAGGAACAATACTTTACATTACACCAGCTTCCACCAATCGTCACTGAAAAACCACTTACCATTTTCCCAAATGTTGCAAGTTAAAAGAATAGTATCGGATGTTACATTAACTAGTGATCGACTAGAGGAAATGGGCAAAAGATTCATTGACAGAGGTTATCCAGGTCCCCTCATTGAACAAGCCAAAGCACGAACATCTCTGATCCAGAGAGAGCAACTTCTTGCTAGAACACGCAAACTTAAAGAACACAGGATGGTTCTGGTATCGAAATTCTCTACCATGAGTTCAACTTACAAGAAAATCATTCTAAAATATTGGCCGATTCTAAGCATGGAACCTGACTTTGGCACAGCTTTTAAAAACCCGCCGATATTTGCACACACCAGAAATGCTAATATCAAAGAAATACTCACCAAGAAGACCATAGAACCAGGACAAGTAAAAGGCACAAGGCCTTGTTTGAACTGTAGTAATTGCCATAACGTCATCTGTGGTAATACAGTCACTCACCCAATAAAAGGTTACAATATCAAACTGCAAGTAAACGCCACATGCAATACTTCAAATGTGGTGTATCTCATAAAATGCCCATCTGGTAAGCCTTACATCGGGAAGACTGAGTGGAAGAATAAGATTCGCATAAATGAACATAAGTCGAACATACGTACTAAAAACGTTAAATCCAACATTGCGATTCACTTCAATGAGGCACGCCATAACATTTCACAACTGAAATTCATGATCCTGGAAGCCGTTAATAACGGGAAATTATGGACAATAACAAGTACCTACTGCAGCGAGAAATGGCTTGGATTTTTAAATTACAAACCATGAAGCGGTTTGGATTAAATGACCGCCTTGAATTTTCATGCTTTATTTGAAGATACCTCTTGTGGTGTATATCATATCTGATACAAAGTCTTTTTAGTGCAGTGGTAACTGCACTTGTCATATATTTAGTTTTGTATTTATAATTTTTATATAGCCTTCTCGATTATATGTGCACTATATGTGTTATTAGTATTCATGTTACTGTTTAACCTGTCACATACTCATAGGAGCTTCCTTCACTCTCTCCCCCCTTTACACACTTCAATATGGCCGTCGTGCACTGGGTTGCACCTGTCATTTCTCGATGCCGTTTACACACTAGTCACACACCTCTCTTATATGGCCACCTATGATGGAAGGGAATAGTCCTTTTATTATGTTTACCTAGTCGAACCTAAGCGTCAGCAGTATCCTCCCATTTGGATCTATCTTGAACATGATCGTTTGACCGTCACGCTGTTGACACAACTTTTCCAGTAAGTTTTGTGTTTCTTAGCCACTCGAACTGACACGTGAAAACTTTCTTTAGCCCGTACTATTGGTGGACATTGACAGTCTTTCGTGATTTTTTACAGAACATGCTTACGCTCTACCTATATCGACTTGTCGTAAGTCCTTGAACTTCCTGTCCCCCACTATGATGAACTGAATTCACCTTTTATCTTTTTTCGACACGTCGCTTTCACCGTGTGATTAATGGCATTGTTTCTCACTACCGTTTCAAACGTCGAGCACTCCTAGCAATCACGGCGCATATACTGACCCCCCGCCTTAGTGTGGATGAACGCGTAAAATGTTTGCATGCTGACACTCGTTCTTGACACTCCATGGGAAGTCCGTGCACACCCGTTATTTTCGTTATTCTCGTATTTCACTCTAAAGGTTTCTGTGCACCCTCGTCTTATCACACTGTTAAGCACTATTCAATGAGACACCGTTTACACACAAATGTTATTTACATATGCATTATGAGTTCACTGTATGTCTTGACAGTATGCCATGTGGCTTATAGTTATATATTACATTTTAGAGCTCCCAGATGAAGGGCTCTTAAGCCCTAAATGCATTGGAGCACATTGGAGCAGTTAGAAGTTTGATACATCAACATGAGTGAAAATAACTTCATGGATTTATATGTATGAAAAGAATGATATATAACAACTGATGAACTTTGCAATAAACTCCATACTGATGAAATAAAAAGGAGTCTTGATTTTCAAGAACCAAAAGGTGTGCCCGCAATCAGGGATGTTACCATTATCTGATGGTAACACTTTCTTGTTATATTTAACTGACGTGTCAGGACGGACACGCCACCTGTAGGAGCACCCAACCACAGAAACTTTTTCTTACCTTATATACAACAAGGATCTGCACCAACCTACCAACAGTTTGTGTCACAGCAGGAAATTCTGGGCCATCATTAATCAGCCTTTTTTCTCAGAACAAGAGAACCCAGACACGGATTGCATGATCCCCAACGATAGTTGGCTTCAACATTTTGAGAGCATTTATGACCTTGATCAGAGGGAATTATCACCGGACCTCACATCTGTTGTACAGCATGCCTTACCGCTAAGGTTTGAATCTACTGAGGTAGAAAAGGCTATTAGAGAGCCAACTAGACACAAGGCCCCAGGCACTGACGGGGTTCCCGCTGACTTGTATATCACATATCCTCAGTTTTGGGCTAAGATCTTGACCAACGTGTTTAATGCGGTTTCCACAGCTGGCTTCCCTCCCTCTTGGTCCTCCTCTGTGATCGTAACAATTTTTAAGAAGGGGAATAGAGGGGATCCCTCCTGCTATAGGCCAATCTCATTGCTGAACTCTGCCATTAAAATCTTGGGCAGGGTCATTCTTCAGAGAGTGGGGGATTGGGTTATGGGCAGGGGGGTGCTCTCCAACCTTCAGTACGGTTTCAGAGAACATAGGGGCACTATGGACCAATGCCTTAATTTACACCTCCTCATTAGCAAATATACTGTGGCTAGGGAGGGCTTTTCATATTTAGGTTTTATGGACGTTTCTTCAGCATTCAATTTAGTTAACCGCTCAAAATTATGGGCTATTTTACACGAGGTTGGTCTAGATGCATCCTTGGTCAATTTTTTGAGGGATCTTCACCAAGATCTTTCTGCCTCTGTTAGGGTAACGAATGAAGGCTGGTGTACTAGGCAATTTAGTTCTAGAGGGGGGGGGTCAGGCAGGGCTGTATACTGGCCCCTCTTCTTTTTACTATTTACATCAATGCCCTTGAACAATCACTAGGTTCGGCTACACTGGACACTCCACGTATAGGGGAATTGGGTATCCCGCTCCTCCTACATGCGGATGACGTCGTTTAGCTTGCACGCACGAGTATAGGCCTTCAGAAGTTACTGGACCACTTCAGCAGTTTCATGGAAGCCCTGGACCTGAAAGTTAACATCGCTAAATCCCATGTAATGGTTGCCGGCGCACGGAGCTATAAAACAAAGGTTAAAACATTCAGGTGCAACGGCAGGGAATTGACGAGGGTGCCCTCCTTCTCCTATCTGGGAGTACTATTTGACGAGAAAGGCAATTGGGGCCCTCAGATGAAGCTGAAGAGCAATGTGGTTACAAGATCTTCGATGGCTCTTTTGAACTTCTCCAAGAGATTGGGAGCTAGACCCATGGAGGCCATCCTAAAGATTTATAAGTCATAGGGGTCCATTAGGATGTCGGGCGGATTGCCTCCGCCAGAGTAGCGGTGGCCACCACCACCCTGGCGGAGGCAATCCGCCCGGCATCCTTCCCTGCATTCCCCCCGCCATATTACGATGGCGGAGGGGACTGCAGAGGTGGGAAACACCGCCCGCCTGTTTTCCGCCCCGGTCGCCTTGCGACCGGGTCGGAAAAGGGATCCCATGGTTGGTGTATGTTCGAGCGGCATGCGCCAGGTTGGGCCGAACCTATCTGTTTACTTCACCACAGGGCATTATAAAGGAGGACATAGGGTGGCTCAAACATCACTTTCGTAACCTGCTGGAGGCAGAAAGGGAGGAGCAGGAGCTGAGAATACCAGTGGTGAGAAGTATTTATGGCTTATCAACCTCCCCATCCATTGAACCGTATCTGATGTGTGTCACCAAGCCCATCCATCGGTTTTTATTGGTCAGATTTCGGTTCAACCTAATTCACTTTATACTGGGTGTATTTCCTAAATGGGGGAAACCTGAGAATGTAGCGCCATGTTCCTGTGATAACTTTTCCCCACAGGACACACTCCACTTGGTAATGTTCTGTGAGCATTACTCAGAGACGCGTAAAAAATTCTTGTTTCCAATCTTGCGCGATGCTGGTTTTGTACAAGTTAGGCCCGCTCTTATTTATTTTCAAATGCTTGGTTCCGCCAAGGTTACTTATAGCGTGGCTAGCTTTTTGACGGCCGCAGCTCGGCTAAACAAAAGAAGACCACTCTAAACATAATCATTCAGCGGGACTAAAAGGGGTTCATGGCTTTAACTTGAATTACCCAAAGATGCACTTTATACTAGATCTAATAGCCATTGGTTACTGGTCTTTTATATTGTATTCTCTGTATTTATTGATTTTAAATTTTGTACCTATGAAATGTAAATAATGAATGCTTGTTTTTCCTGTCTTTTTCTTAAATATTTTTAAACTGTGGAGGTTTATGCTGCTTGTATTGCCTTTTATGATTTTAATTAATCGAAATAAAGATCCTTGACTGACTGACTGACTAGTCTTCTTTCTGAGATTTCCTTGTGTGGCAGCTGGGTGAATTAATTTGTAAAACAATAAGTGCTGGGTCCTAAAGTTTTCCCTAGAAGCCCAGAGTCGGCGGCGCTATCAAATGTCAGGGGTTCCGAATGCCAAGGCTGTGTAATCTTCATTCCACCACATGCCTCTTTCGTCCATGTTCAGACACTTCCTGCCTCTTTGTCTCACTCTTAAAGGGTCTTTTAATGCCTGCTTTCATTCTTTGTCACTGTTTTTCTGTCTTTCTCTTCTTCCTTCATTCCCTCTTTTGTACTTTTCTTTCTCTGGGTCAATATCTGATGGGAAAAGATAAGTGTTGTTCCTCAAATACGAATCCAGTGGACCCCACCACTAACTCAAATTGCACACTGGAGGTGGTGGACGAACACTTCCAGTGTGTTTTAGTATGATGCTCGGTTGTGGTTAGCCGCCTAGGACTCCCCAGTACTTAGGAGTCGCCTAATGAATGGAACCACCCAAATTCTCCAATGCTTGGGCTTTTCCACATTTCTGGAATCTTTACAAATCATATGCATTTACATTCTGGAACATGGAGAACAATATTCTGAGGTCAGTGAACTTTTGTAATTTAAGTTGGAGGAACTCATTGGTAGAGACATTGCTCGAAGCCACACAAGGAGCATAGTAACTCCCATAACAAGACACTATACTCATAGGACTGGAACCTTTAGCAGCAGAGTTCACAGCTCATCCTTTTAAGAGGTGACATACTAGAGAAAAAATGCAATTCTTATTAAAAGTTGCATTGCTAATATGAAAACCTGACACGCTTGCTCCTTTGAAACCACAATAGCCTTTAATCATTAACAAGTTAATAATCAAATCAATATTTCTCACTTCGATCAGATCTTTCATTCAAACCTCTCAGCGTCGCACACGTCCCTCTTTCCTCTTTCTCCACAGCATTGTTCTGTGCATGCCTCATTTTTCCTCTGTTTTGCAGCTCTTGTCTTCTCTTTCTCGTTTTTCCTGTGCTTTCTCCCCCTCTGGTTCCCACTGTCCTGCAAACTTCCTACCATCTCCACCCGTTCCCCACCATTTCTGATTAGTTCATCCCTGCATCTCCCCTAGACCTCATCTTCATCTTTAAATGTTTCGACCTCTGAAGACAAACCCCAGCTACCTCTGAAGATGGATGACACACTTCCGAGGTAGTAACTTTTTTCAAATTTAAGACAGATTTAAAGTCATAAAAATACACCCAGACCTCGGGGCCTTAAAAATTAACCAAACGAGCATAGCAGACACATAGACCCACCTCACCCTCCAGCCATTTCCAGCACACCCTCTTTGCCTTGATGTATCCGAGTATGATCTAACCTCCCTCTCGTGGTCTCAGGGAGCTGACACTCGCTGCTGACAGCTGCTTTGAAATGCAGGCCACGACTTTGAACCCAAGCCCGGCCATAACAGGCATCCACCCCTCCTAGCAGGGCGAAGTGCCTAGCATTACATCGGGTGATAGGAACAGACCTTATACACACTATTTAAAAGTGCAGTAGGAAGTGCTATTTGAAAAGCAAATTATTATGATTTAACAACAAGTTCATTTCTGTTTTTCTTTGGCAGGTAAATTCCAACGAAATGAAGCATGTATGTATCCCACGCATCTTAATGGAATTAACAAGCGTCTTTGTTAAACTGTTTTTGTTGAACATACCCCACCCATTTTCTGGCGCTCACGTCCCTCCCGGTGCGATCATTTGCGATGCTTAACCCACAATACTCCTCCTAGGAGAGGCTGAGTTAATCTGCTACCTGCCCATTTGCGCCTCAGTGCTCGCCATTACATTTTGCTCGATTCACAAAACTTCCCTTTTGGAATCTGTGCATAGCCTTACTCTATGAGGGCCAAACTGCAAGTTGCACAGTACTGGCTGTATGAAAGTTCTACACCTGTAAACATTAATAGAATGTGGTCACACCCCTCCAGTACCAGGCAATTATAAGTGAATCCCCACAGAATGGGGAATAACTATGCAGATCCAGTTATTCCCTGTAACATTTCACACTGAGGGGTCGATTAGGATGGCGGACGGAAGAGCCACCGCGGCCCGTGAGTAGGTGGAAAAAGCCTTTTCCGTGTCCGCCTGCCGCGGATACTCCGTCCGCCATATCAGGATAGGAAAACTTGTCAAATTTCCGTCCGCGACGGAAAAGCACGCTCCGCCGGCCAACTACACACGACCACGCGGCGGACGTAACAGATCCGGACGCACCGCCGTACGTACTGACGACGAAGACCGTCCCCCCAATCAAGATGGCGGAAAACACACATAAAACCGCAGCGGAAAAACAACCTGTCTGAACACGTCGGAATCCCCACAGCGAACACAGGTTACATAGCCGAGATACCCACCGCAAGCTGACCACCACCATGGACCCTGCGCTACACGCCTTCCCGATGCTCTTCGCGATCCACCACGTCCTAGTCATGGCCTACT
This sequence comes from Lissotriton vulgaris, assembly GCF_964263255.1. Lineage (NCBI taxonomy): Eukaryota > Metazoa > Chordata > Amphibia > Caudata > Salamandridae > Lissotriton > Lissotriton vulgaris. Next base: position 1,261,978,158 of record NC_141685.1, read on the forward strand.
ATGGACGACGCAGGTAAGGCACAAACCATTGGCTGTCTGGAGGTGAATACCAGCAAGGGACGTGACGTAGGGAGGGGGAGTGTCATGTCACCGTAACCACTGATGAGAAGCAAATACGAATACACAATTGTAGTACGCAAGCAGGAATGACAACGAAAAACCACGAGATTTGATAGACCACCTTTATTTCACAAAATAGGGGTTCAATCACAGTGTATGCGTGAGCATGGGCAAAGTGGGCACCAGAGCAGGCACATCATAGCAGGTAACGGGAGGGCAGTATGCAGTATCAGAGCATCAACAGGGCACAGTGCAGTACACAGCAGGTACATCATAGCAGGTAACGAGAGGGCAGTATGCAGTATCAGAGCATCAACAGGGCACAGTGCAGTACACAGCAGGTACATCATAGCAGGTAACGGGAGGGCAGTATGCAGTATCAGAGCATCAACAGGGCACAGTGCAGTACACAGCAGGTACATCATAGCAGGTAACGAGAGGGCACTATGCAGTATCAGAGCATCAACAGGGCACAGTGCAGTACACAGCAGGTACATCAGAGGCTGCACAACTACGTGTCCCTACCAACCCGTCACAGGAACCACAAGAGTGCCACGCAGTTCCCAATGGACACACCATGTGAAGTAACATTTCAGTGAAGTGTACAGCACCTCACATCACAGACTCAGGGGGACTGCGTGAACCACCTGCCTCGGACACACTGGCAGCACCAGCAACAGGAGTGTGAGACACAGTCACAGCCCGAGTCACACACACATGGGCCACGGACCCAGACACACTGGCAGCACCAGCAACAGGAGTGTGAGACACAGCCACAGCCCGAGTCACACACACATGGGCCACGGACCCAGACACACTGGCAGCACCAGCAACAGGAGTGTGAGACACAGCCACAGATGTAGTCACTGACACGTGAGCCACTGACCCAGACACACTGGCAGCACCAGAAACAGGAGTGTGCAACACAGCCACAGATCTCCTAACTGACACGTGAGCCATAGACCCAGATACACTGCCAGGACGTGCAACAGGAGAGGGCACAACTGACACTGTGCCACCATCTGATACATGAGAGTCAACTGCACCAGCGCCACTGGGACAACTGAAATGATGAGCCACAGGGCTGTATGGGCCAGGAGGCAGGGTGGCCCTGGGAGCTGGTGATAGGTCATCTAGAGCCAAATCGGGTGTGGCAGGTGTCAATGGTGTGTGTCTGCGTTTCTTATGGAGGTGTGAGTGCACCCTGGACAGGACTGGACTGCCAAGTGGCGGGGACTCCAAAGAATCACCACCCAGCATAGGTGGAGCAACTGCTGCCGGGGACCTGGTTTCTGGGGACGTGCTGGAGCCTGCTTGTCGTTTGCTCTGTGCCTGCCGCCTGGACTCGGAATGATGTGTAATGGGGGATGCTACAACAGGGGACACCCACCTCTGCTTCTGACTGGCCTGGATGGGAGTGGAGGTATGGGGGGACTCCGCCGCGGAGACATTAGTTTGGCGTCCAGTAGTAAACATCAGCCTCAGTGCAGCCAGGGGTGGAGTATGCCTGTCCTTGATTGCGCCAATGTCCATGCTAGATGCCTTGTCCGTAGGAGGTGCCTTATCCTTAGGTGGAGTGTTGTCTCTGGATGTAGCCTGTGCCCTGCTCGCCGCCCTGTTCCTGCCAGCAGACTTGTCGTCTGTGGTGCACCTGTCTCCAGTAGACACCTGCTCTCTGTGTGTGTCCATGCCCTTGGGAGTGTCCCTTACCTCTGCTGTGGGCCTGCTCTTGGGAGTCTCCCTGCACTTAGTAGGTGCCTTAGTCTTCTCACTGTCCTTGGGAGTGTTCCTATCGACCGCTGTGGGCCTGCTCTTGGGAGTCTCCCTGCTCTTAGTAGGTGCCTTAGTCTTCTCACTGTCCTTGGGAGTGTCCCTTACCTCTGCTGTGGGCCTGCTCTTGGGAGTCTCCCTGCACTTAGTAGGTGCCTTAGTCTTCTCACTGTCCTTGGGAGTGTTCCTATCGACCGCTGTGGGCCTGCTCTTGGGAGTCTCCCTGCTCTTAGTAGGTGCCTTAGTCTTCTCACTGTCCTTGGGAGTGTCCCTTACCTCTGCTGTGGGCCTGCTCTTGGGAGTCTCCCTGCACTTAGTAGGTGCCTTAGTCTTCTCACTGTCCTTGGGAGTGTTCCTATCGACCGCTGTGGGCCTGCTCTTGGGAGTCTCCCTGCTCTTAGTAGGTGCCTTAGTCTTCTGACTGGCCTTGTCCAAGGAACAGTCCATGGACATGTGAGTATCCCATGCCTTGGGAGTACCTTTTGTGTTGAATGCCTGTGTAGCTCCTGAAGGCATGTCCTCCAACAACACTTGTGGATCCTGTGTGTGTACTCCAGTGCATCTGACGTTGTGTACGTGAACAGATGTAGGTGATCTAGGGGATGTGGTCTGTGCCCTGCGTGCCCTGACGTGCTGTCTGACGCTGCTTCTAGTGCAATAACCTTTATTTGAGTCTTGCTCACAATAATCACTACCCCCTGAGACATCCAGCGGTGTAGATGGGGAAACAGAAGTAGGACCCTGTTCATTCGACTGAACTATTGCAGACGACACACTGCTTGCCAATGACTGCACTGTCCTGTGTAGACCTGAAAGATCGCCATGCATCCCTTCCATGAATGCCACCACCTGCCCCAACTTCCTATCATGGTCCTGGAATGCATTCGTCATATTGGTCTGCCCCACACACAGCTGTCGCAGCAGATCAACTGCCTCAGCACACAGTGCATTTTGGCTCACCGTGGCAGGGGCAGCGGTGCCTGCACCGAACGCCACTCTGCTCCCCCTACTCCTCCGGCCACGAACAGTACATGGTGCAGTTGGTGGAAGTGTGGGCCCTGTGTGCTGTCTTCCGACAGAAGGTGATGAGTGCCCACTCCCAGTCTGTGACAACAGTGCAGGCTCACCAAGAGTGTCCGACGAGGAGGACGATGGTGTCTCCACATGCGAGTCCTCAGGGACGGTCCTGTCCCCCTCTCCGGCGCTGGCCTCCTCCGTGTCAGTCTGCGTGTGTGCGATGTCTGAGCCGGACTCATTTCCTCGGCTACTCTCCACCGTCTGTGGCAGAGTGTCCTCTGTCAAAGCTGAAATGCACAGAAAAGATGTGTGAGTCATGGGCAGACTGACGTACAGATGGAACAGGATAGCCAAATTACATAGCAGACAAAGGTTTAGGAGCCAACATCCTGCACATGGCCCACCCCTACCAGTCATCCTCACATTTCCTGGAATGGGGCCATGGACCACTAGGGGATGTGCATTAACACTCAAGTACTAAGCAAGTGGCGTGTCAACATGGCGGATCTGGCTGTCAAATGAGTACCACCCAATGGGACCAAAATGGCAGCACAGGCATACGTACGCAACACGGAACTCAATAGTGTGTCTGGGCACCAATACATGCATAGCACTCACAAGTTTCCTACACAGACAGTATGCTCACCGCTAGTTTGCTGTTGATCGGCACTCAGACGTTCGGCCAGTTCAGGATGCGTCACTGCAATTATACGGTGCATGAGAGGGGTCATGGAGCGTCGGGCCAGACGGGGCGTCCTTGGAATCAGGCCCAGTGTTACTTCAGCTACATTCTTGCTCAGCCTGGAAATGTCGTCCCAGCGTTTGTGGCAGTGTGTATGTCGTCTGTTGCACACCCCCAATGCCCGTACTTCCCGTGCTATGCCCCTCCACAGGTCCTTGCGAAGGTGCAGCTTGACCTACCATGATGAAAGAGAAAAGGGTTTTAGTCAGTGGACAGGTGGCCTGTGACACACATAGGGGCAAGACGTAACTGTCAGCAGCCATGCACAATCGGGAACATATGTGTAGCCCACACTACACAGCTAAGATAGAAATAGGCAAGATCATTTAGCCCCCTCATGCACACCAACATGTCCCACACTGCACTTACCACCCGTCCTGGTGCGCCGTAGAGGCGTCCATAGTTGCGGAGTACACCGTCCACGAGGACATCAAGCTCCGCGGCGGTGAAGGGTCGAGACCGGATCTCATTGCCTCTCGACATGGCAAGATCACGGAGTATGGCACTAGAGCAGCAGTCGGTGGTCAGCTCAGCAGCAGCAGTAGGTCGAGGTGATGGTCACAGGCAGCAGTCGGTGGTCAGCTCAGCAGCAGCAGTAGGTCGAGGTGATGGTCACAGGCAGCAGTCGGTGGTCAGCTCAGCAGCAGCAGTAGGTCGAGGTGATGGTCACAGGCAGCACTGGTCCCCAGGGTAGGTAGCGTCGTTTTGGCCAACACACATATATAGGGCCCTCTGCACGTGTCAGTGGCATACGTCGCCAGCAATTGGTCAGCCCTGGAAGCGTGATCGTGAAATGGGCCAATGACTGGCCCATAGTTGCGGTGCACACCTTCCGCTACTTGCGATTGGCCATATGCGGCCAGCGTCCCTCTCCCCATTGGCTGCATGTGCATGGACCGTCACGGGCAGACATCGGCGACCGCACGTGCAAGCCTCAGGCACGGATGCTTCCGTTGCAACAATGTACTATCACTGGCGCCTCCATGGCGGTGCCGTACTCAGCGGGGGAGGTGCAGGCCCATACACCCTGTAGATGTAGTCAATGGACATGCCATTTCATGACCCCCCTTACAGTCACCTTGCATCATCCACCGTACACCGGCCGGAGCGGCCGGGCCTAGGACGACCGCCGTGCCCGGCCATGGACACAAGCGCCATGGCCGGGCACGGCGGTTGTTCATGGCCGGGCACGGCGGTTGTTCATGGCCGGGCACGGCGGTTGTTCATGGCCGGGCACGGCGGTTGTTCATGGCCGGGCACGGCGGTTCAACATGGCCGGGCACGGCGGTTGTTCATGGCCGGGCACGGCGGTTGTTCAAGGCCGGGCACGGCGGTTGTTCATGGCCGGGCACGGCGGTTGTTCATGGCCGGGCACGGCGGTTGAACATGGCCGGGCACGGCGGTTGTTCATGGCCGGGCACGGCGGTTCAACATGGCCGGGCACGGCGGTTCAACATGGCCGGGCACGGCGGTTGTTCATGGCCGGGCACGGCGGTTGTTCATGGCCGGGCACGGCGGTTCAACATGGCCGGGCACGGCGGTTGTTCATGGCCGGGCACGGCGGTCGTCCTAGGCCCGGCCGCTCCGGCCGGTGTACGGTGGATGATGCAAGGTGACTGTAAGGGGGGTCATGAAATGGCATGTCCATTGACTACATCTACAGGGTGTATGGGCCTGCACCTCCCCCGCTGAGTACGTGCACCGCCATGGAGGCGCCAGTGATAGTACATTGTTGCAACGGAAGCATCCGTGCCTGAGGCTTGCACGTGCGGTCGCCGATGTCTGCCCGTGACGGTCCATGCACATGCAGCCAATGGGGAGAGGGACGCTGCCCGCATATGGCCTTTGGGAAGTAGCGGAAGTTGAGCACCGCCATGGCGGCGCCAATTATGTGATCTTGTCAGACGCTGCACCGTGATGTGTTGTGTGCAGTTGTGTCATGAGGGATGTGAGCGTGATTGGGAAAGGTCATATGTCATACAATATAGCATGTGTGTCCATAGAATGGCAATCGGTCGGCACATTATGGGCAAAAGATGTGCATTTCTACTTGTTGACGTCGGGTGTGACCCTACAGACGTTGTTACATCTTCACAACTACACAGTACATCACGGCTGTGTGGCCAATTAATGCATCTGTTGTCAGTTTCTTGTTGTGTCGAGGTGACTACAGTGGTGGTGGTACACATGCATTCCGTGTATGTGTTTTGTACGTTGTGTCACCATGCATGTCATTTCCGTATGCACATCATTATTGGTGGTGGCATTTGTGCTTGATGACATGGCGTGTGTACACTTATCATTTGTGTGCATGCAGTAGCATGAGTGTCTGTGATGTGTCTACGAAACATTAGGGTGATGACAGAAGTTTTGTCAGTAAGGTACACATGTGATGGAGTTCTACACGTATGCGTCGTTTGTAAGTTGACCAAAGTTACATCTCTGTCCCACACAGGAGGGCTCCAAATGTGCTTCGGCCATACACTGTGCTGGAGGATATGGTAGACGAGGACATCATTCGGAAATTCAGGCTGGATCGACGTCGGTTGATGGACCTTGTGGCACTATTGTCTCCTCATCTGCAGCCACGTAGAACGTATCCTGGGTCGATTACACCCACTGCAAAGGTCATGGCGGTACTACATTTCTTCGCTACTGGCACTTTTCAGTTCACTGTTGCAGTTTCCGGGGGGATGTCGCAGGCCATGTTTAGCACGGTTCTTCGGGATGTGTTGACAGCTATGATGCTCTACAAGGATGAGTACATACATTTTCCACGGCCGGAAGAGTTGCCAGCTGTCAAAGCTGCTTTCTATGCACTGGGCCACATGCCTCACGTTGTGGGCTCAATTGATGGCACACACATCGCTCTGATTCCACCACGGGCACGCGAACAAGTGTTCAGGAATCGCAAACACTTTCATTCGCTGAACGTGCAGGTGGTGTGCCTGGCGAACAACATCATCTCCCATGTGTGTGCCAGATTTCCTGGATCCGCACATGACGCCCACATCATGCGGAGCAGCAATGTCCCACGACTCATGGCAAATCTGCGACCCGGTCAAGCGTGGCTTGTTGGTGAGTGTGCAGTGGGTACTCTTGTGATCTCTGTGTTGCATGGGGTACCCACCATATATATTTCAGATGTTTGTCTCTGTCATCCCCCTACATAGGCGACTCGGCTTACCCAAACCGGCCCTGGCTCCTCAGTCCCCTACGTAATCCGAGGACGGCGGGTGACATGCGGTACAATGAGGCACATGGAAGGACACGGAGAGTCATCGAACGTACCTTTGGACTGCTAAAGTCCAGGTTTCGGTGCCTCGATAAGACCGGAGGGGCCCTGCCTTACACACCAGGAAAAGTATGCAAGATCGTGATAGCCTGCTGCATGCTCCACAACATTGCAGTACGCAATGGCATTGAACTGCTGTTGGACCCTGAAGACGAAGGAGTGCCTCGGCCTCCCATCCCACCCATGTCCACTGATGAGGATAGTGGTGAGGAGGAAGGTGTGGACCAGAGGCGCCAGCTCATAGATCGCTACTTCCCTTGAATGTGAGTATCTACCTGTAGTGGCGGTTGACAATGCCTCATGTATGTTTGCTGGTGTTGTGTGGGTATGGGGTTAATCAGCTGGGTGTTGTTTGTGATGGTTGCACATGTGTGTCTTCATGTCTTTGGACATGGAAGTGTCCATGATGTGTGTGCTCTCATCCCATGCTTGTGTGATGGTTGTCGTTTGTGTAATGTAGCTGTGCATTGTGTTGTGATGTGTGTGAATCTCTTTACTGACGTGTGTTTGCTGTCTCTGGTTTTCTCTAGGTCACTCCCGCAGCGCCATGATCATGTACGACTATGATCCCTGTACCTGTTTACGTCTGTATCTGATGGCAATCATGTGAATAAACATGGAGGCAAAACATCATTGTGTGAATTAATGCTATTTATTTACAGGTTGTGCTTCTGTGCTGGTGAATATTTACAAGTCAGTGGGGTGGAGGGAGTTGGAGTTGAAGGTATTGGCTGATGAAATGTCCGTGCTGACGCCACATTGGGGGGTGTCAGGGTAGACCAGCAGACCAGTGGGAATGATTGTCTGTGGGACAGGCTACTTAGCTGGGTGAATGTCTGGCACAGGCAGTGACATTGTCATGGTCGTCCCCTCTTGGAGCGTGTGCCTGGCGCTCCAACACTGCTCTCAGCCTCTTTCTTACTCGGACGGCCCCTCCGTCTCTGACCTGGAACAGAGTCAGCTGGGAGGGCAGGTTGTTGATGGGCCACATCCGTCGCCAGGGGCTCAGGTGGTGGTGGCGGCGGTGGAGGCGGAGGCGGAGGTGGCGGCGGAGGCGGAGGTGGCGGGGGAGGCGGAGGTGGCGGGGGAGGCGGAGGTGACGGTGGCGCTACCACACTTGGTGGAGGGGGGGGGGTTGTTCCGGTCAACCCATTCACTCCACATCGTTGCCTGCTGCCCCATGATCAGCAACATCTGGCCAAGGATGCCAGCGATTTGGCGCTGGGTGTTGGTGTTGTCCACTGAGTCCTGGTGTGCACGATCAGCGTTTGCCTGGGACCGGTCGTATGACGCCTGGCACCTGGCAAGAGCTTGTAGGGACTGTGCCACTGGCTGGGGTAGCTGTTCCTCCTCTGCACGGCGGTGTGTGGCTCGCCTGATTGGATGTTGTCCCGTTGCCTGTGTTTGTGGCCCACTCACCCTGCTTGTGTGTGGGGCCGTTGGACCAGCGTTGCGCGGTGGGTTCTGCTGGGTGGCAGCGGCAGGAGTCGTGGTGCTGGTGGTAGTGGTGGTAGTGGTGGTACTGGTGGTACTGGTGGTGGTGGGGACTGTGCAGATCACAGAGACAGGTGCCGCTGGAGTCACACATGCGACGTTGGTCTGTCCAGGGAGTCCCTGTGAGCCAGATGGCCCTGGCTGCGTGCTTGTACCCGCTCCATCCTCCGCCCCGGAGCTGACTGTGTCCTCGTCACCAGAGAGTCCTGTAGATGTGAGAGGCGAGGCTGGCGGCCGGGTACTGGTTTCCGCAGTCAGTTGACGATCACCTGAGGGACAAGATCGAGCTGGTCAGTAATTTGGACATTACATGGGTATATGGATTTGTAGCCATTTCGGTTTCCTGTCGAACACACCCCACCCTCCACCACCACCACCACCACCACCACCCTCCCCGTGCACATGGGGGCCTGTTGGGAGTTGTAGTTTGGGCCTCTCACACACCCCACCCTCCACCACCACCACCACCACCACCACCCTCCCCGTGAACATGGGGGCCTGTTGGGAGTTGTAGTTTGGGCCTCTCACACACCCCACCCTCCACCACCACCACCACCACCACCACCCTCCCCGTGCACATGGGGGCCTGTTGGGAGTTGTAGTTTGGGCCTCTCACACACCCCACCCTCCACCACCACCACCACCACCACCACCACCACCCTCCCGGTGAACATGGGGGCCTGTTGGGAGTTGTAGTTTGGGCCTCTCACACACCCCACCCTCCACCACCACCACCACCACCCTCCCCGTGAACATGGGGGCCTGTTGGGAGTTGTAGTTTGGGCCTCTCACACACCCCACCCTCCACCACCACCACCACCACCCTCCCCATGAACATGGGGGCCTGTTGGGAGTTGTAGTTTGGGCCTCTCACACACCCCACCCTCCACCACCACCACCACCACCACCACCCTCCCCGTGCACATGGGGGCCTGTTGGGAGTTGTAGTTTGGGCCTCTCACACACCCCACCCTCCACCACCACCACCACCACCCTCCCCGTGAACATGGGGGCCTGTTGGGAGTTGTAGTTTGGGCCTCTCACACACCCCACCCTCCACCACCACCACCACCACCACCACCCTCCCCGTGAACATGGGGGCCTGTTGGGAGTTGTAGTTTGGGCCTCTCACACACCCCACCCTCCACCACCACCACCACCACCACCACCCTCCCCGTGAACATGGGGGCCTGTTGGGAGCCATGGACATGTTAGTGAGTTGGTGTCGAACGTGCATGGTTTGGGGCGTAGGGGATGTTTCTTCTCAGTTGTGTGAGCCTGACCATGTCGTGCTGATCGTGGTGTTGGTTTGTACTCACCAGTCTCTTCTCCTTCGTCAAGTCCGTCTAGGCTCTCTCGGTGCAGTATCCCCAGCACCTTCTCCTCCCAATCTGTGTAGGGTAATGGCTCCGGGGGTGTGCCACCGCCAGTATGATTGGCTCTAGTGACGTTTTTCGCTCGGATGCCCTTGACCCTGGTCTTCAGGTCATGCCACCGCCTCTGAATGTCATGCTTCGTCCTCGGCACAGTCCCCGACGCATTCACCCGAGTGACGATCCTGTCCCACATGTGGTTCTTTTGCGCCACGCTCGTCTGCTGGACTTGGGCCCCGAAGATGTGGGGCTCGACACGGATTATTTCGTCTACCATTACCCTCAACTCTGTCTCTGAGAATTTAGGATTTTTTTTGGGTGCCATGGTGTGTGGTGCTCAGTGTGTGAGTTGTGTGAGTTGGGAGGTGCAGGTGTGTGGTGTGTGATGTGTCGGATTTGTGTGGTGGGTGTTTGTGTGGTGGGTGTGGTAGGGTGGTGGGTGGGTGTCTTCTATGTGATATTATGTGAGTTAGCAGTTTCTCGATTTGCCCTCTTGCTGGCAGCAATGCTGTGGTGCAAAGGATTGTGGTTGTGTGTGGGTGTCATTTTGTAGTCGTGTCTCAATGGTTGTTGCGAGTCAGGTGGTAGGTGGGCGTGTTGACGTGTGTGCATTATTGGATGATTGGGACTTGTCATGGTGGCTTGTGATTGGTGTTGGGGGGGGGGGCTTGTCAATGTTCGTATGTTTGCTTAGGACTTGCGGTGCAGTTTCTGACATTTGTTCGGCGCTAGGGATGTTGTGCGTGTTGGCCTTCCGCGGTGATGCTGTGGTTCTCGTGGCATTGTTTCCGCCGCGGACGTGGATGGCTGTGCGTTCCGTGGTACGGGCGGATTTATCCTAATTGCGGCCACGGAGTATTCTCAGGTATGGCGGTACATGTTTTATTTTCCGCGGTCATTTCCGTCCGCGGCAGTGGTTGTTCATTGAACTCCGTCCGCCGCGGACGGACTTGGTTGTGTTCCGACCGCCGCGGACGGTGTTGGTTGTGAACCGTCCGCCGCGGTCGGAGTTTCGTCACATGAATATCCTAATCCCAAACGCGGTATCTCCGCGGCGCAGCCGGGAGTAAAATTTCCCCCACCATGGCGGACAGTACCCATTTCCGTCCGCCATCCTAATCGGCCCCTGAATTCCGAATTTCAATAGATTAATGATCTAATTTACCAACTACTATTATGTGTGGCAAATAAGAGAAGGGTAAACTTGTGCAGGGCTAGGGGTGTGGAAGAGGCAATTGAAGTGGGGATTTGGATTAGTAAGAAGAGCATTAAACGCTTCAACTGCACCTTATAAGCGAATCAGGTAGAGAGCCCAGGGACAGGAGTCAAGCAGCCCAGTCCCAAGTTGGAATTTCCAGCCGAAACTATTCGGTCCTTGTGCTAGAACACAGAAAGGGTTAGAGAGGAATGATATACATGAGCAGAGGGGTATCCCATCCAGTAATTCCACTCCACTAAATGTATAATGGGTGATTACTGCCCAGATGTGCTAACCATTTGAGTCAGGGATGCGTCACTTTTTTGATGTAGCCGATGCAAAATCTAAAATAAAACAAGTTAGCATGGGGAGCTCCTAAAAGCACACACAGTAAATTATTTTCACAGGCGTATTATATTAATTAATTTTATTCAGTTATTTGATCTGTGAAGCATATAAACCTTTAAATAATATTTTTCACATGCATACAGTCGTAAACCTCCTTGTTTTTCAATAATTAATTCAGTGTTTATTGCTTTAACCATAACATCACATTGGCTTTCTCAAGACTGAAAATATATTTTATACACTTGGTTTTATATTGAAAATGGATTTTCCTTCCAATGTGTAATTTAACACTCACAGGGTACAGCCACAATGGTTTCACAGGAATGACGCCACTTCTTCAGGGCTGCGAGGACAACAGTTAGAACGCAGCAACGCTTTCCATTGTAATATGCACAGTATTGCCGAAAGTAATTTTAAGGCGCAATTCATGTCCAATAGAATGTTTACTCCTACTTATCTACTCAGTACATGTCCACAATTAAGATATCCACCATGTCATTGATAATCATGCATCACACTATGTCTTAAAAGGCTCTTGAACAAGTCATTGTACCCTATATAAGTCATCCTCTCTAAAAACAAAATTCAAGTTCCATACTTAATAATTAAAAATCTTGTACTGCACTTTCAATATAGTAGATGTTACTATATATAGGAAACAAACATTAGCAAACAGTCTTTACCACTCATTACACGTACCATGCATTCATCACAATGAACATGCATGTACCACACAGGCCATTTGCACGCGGTAAACATCGTTTACCACAAAGTTTTCACTACGCAGTACCTTTAGCACGCATCCCTTACAACGCAAGTCGTTACCACGACTTGCGCTGGAGGGCGCTAAAGGTTTAAAAATAGTTAAATTACTATCCCAACACCTTCCCTAGGGTCCACGGGGACTGGTGTTAGAATAGTAAATTATACTATTCGAAATCCGCACCCCCAACGCAAGTCGTGGTAACGACTTGCGTTGTAAGGGATGGGTGCTAAAGGGATGCGTTGTGACGGTACGCGTTGTACCGTCATACATCCTTTGCACGCATATACCTTTACGACAAATGCCTTTACCATGCATACCTTTTACCATGCATTATTGGCATATACCTTTACTATGAATGCTTTTACCATGCAGGCATTATTGGGTAAGTAAGTAGGTAGGTATATGTTGGTATGAACTGGTATTCGTTTTAATATAATAATGTTTATTGTTGAATTTAATATATATCTATATATTTATGTTACCACTCATTATTGGGTAAGTATATAGGTACGTATATGTAAGAATATATGTAAGTATTGACAGGTGTCTTTTTTAATATGCTGGCGTGTATTGGGAAAAATGTAAAGAGTTATATATGATACATTTAATTCATAGATTAGATATATGTTATATATTTTTGTGTAAGAATAATTTTGTAAATTAATTTATAATATAAAAAACGAAGTTTTAGGGAATGGTATTTGAGAGATATAGAGGTATTGAATTGGGAAGTGTATGAATACCCAGGTTTTAAGTTTAATACCTGAGTATTCTTTTTGGAAAAATGAATTTATAAGGTATTCAAGACTATATATATTTAAAATATTTTAAAAAGTAGAACACAAACTTTTAGGAATGGGATGAAAGGAATATAGGGGTGTGGGGTGTGGGGTGGGGAAGTGCATTAATACGCAGGTATTACATGTAATACCTGAGTGTTCTAAAAGTCTAATTCATAGTGTTTTTAATATTATATTTTATTCTTAACAAATATTTTTAAAACAAGAACACAAAACTTTAGGGACGGGTGCAAAGTATATATGGATATTGGGTGGGTAAGTGTATTAACACTCAGGCATTCATTTTAGTAAGTGAATATTAATTTTTAAAACATTGTATAGATAGGTTTTTGAATACTAAAATATTATTTAAAACTAATTTTAAAAGTAGAAAACAACCCTTTAGGGATGGAATGCAGAGATTCTAGTGGTATTGATAGAGCGCGCAGGTCACCCGGGTCACAAGTTTACCAATTTTCCCCGCGCACTGGGCCCTGACGCGAGTGAGCAAGACTGAGTTTTGTGTGAACCGGGCGATTTCTTGCACGCCACTATGAGTAATTCGGGGGTGACTCTCACACCACTTACTATTCATGTACCTGACTTACCACAGGCACATTACTCCTGACGGATCAGGAGCTAGCAGTGGACAGGTGACAGGTTTCCTAGAAAAATATACTTCATAAACCAAAATACATTTATCCACTTTATGTACTGTAAAATGACCACAGACACCTGATGTGTTTTCAAGGTTTTATCAAAAAGATTTTAGAATGGATATGTCAAATAACAAGCCAAATACACAGTAACACATCTATCAGTAAAACCAAAGCCACAATATAACTATAGATTAGGGCAAGTACCATTAGAATATTTGGGAACACTATAGGATATGAGCATTTAGAGAACACGCTATTCAACAAAAGTTTAAACTAAGGCGAGGGACATGAACAGGACCTAGAATGTATATTTAAGCTAGGCTACTTATGCTATTCTTACTAAGTTTACTGCAACCATGCTAAAGGAAAGGGAAAAAAACTGGAACACACTAGTAAAATATGACAGTTTTGATAATCTCCTACAGGTGGGGAGAGAAGTGGAACAATTCTAATAAACCATGACATATAATTTGCATTTCAAGGTGATAGGGCAATATCACAGGCAAGAGTGCTTTATTAAGAAAAGAAGAGAAAGAGAGAGAAAGACGCAAACCCACAGAGTAATATTTACCTAATTAGAAATGAGGACTAACCCTGGCCACGGGTTAGTTTGGAAGGACGGGGACAAGGACCCTCAGGAAAGGAATGCCAGAATGTGAGCAGGTACAGCTCACGGGCAGTCAGGACAGGATACCCCTCAGGTTTTGGGTCAGGACTGGGCTCACCAAGGTACGACCAACACCCACAGCTTCAGATGCAACGCCAGCGTTACCCCTCTCTGCAAGTAATCCGCCAGTAACCCCGATTGGGTTTTCGAATTTCCCCAGCAAAGTGCTTCGCCAGCACTTGAGACTATTTCCACCCCTAGGAGTTTGTGGAAAATTTGGACAGAGTGCTCCGCAGCACTCTAGACTGAGCACCTATAGAGTTCGTAGGGTCAGTGACAGGTCTGCTACTCGGACAAGTCGGACAATTTTCCTAAGCTACACTAGGGCAATTATACTGTTTGGGGACCCTTAGACCACCCACCAATGTTGCAAGTGACAGTTTCGTACATTATGATTGGTCAGGAGAGGTGACTTGGTCATTGTCGCCTCCTAGAATTCAGTGTTCCCATCATTACTAATAATTTCTGCCTACCCGCCCCTTGGGTTCACGTTCCCATGCATAGGAATACAGCAAGACAATACAGTTCATAGCAGGTAGCAACAGTGCTGCTTCGCTCAAGGTAAGATCCAGTCTCCTGGAGATGCTTCCCAGGCGCATTGGGCTTCTGGAGCCAGCTGGCTTGTTTTAGCTTCTGCGCAGTGAGGTTTCTCTCAGGTCACATGACAGGTCTCAGAGGAACTTCATCATGGCGTGGCTCATGTGTTACCGGCCCCCCAGAAACGCGATACATGAAAAGTAAGCGAGAACAAATTAGAATCATACAAAAAAATGATCACACTGTATACCGTGATAGATTTAAACACACCCCTTATTTTATAACATCAATAGTATTACAGTTTAGTGCAAAAAGACAGATAGGCGAAAGCAGCAGTAGCAAGCAGAGAGCATGGTGAGGGACAAGCGGCCATTTTAGCATCAATGCGCATGAGCAATACAATCCCTCCAAAATGCGAGTGCGTCACATCACATGGGTATGACCGACGCATGCGCAGACTGGATTTCTGCAAAACAGCCATTTCCTTAGTGCAAGCATTGTGAGGATGAAAAAACACACAGGCAAGCCTCTCGGGAACGCCCGCGTGTTGGGGAAAATGCTAAATATAAGACGGACAGTTGGATTAATATGATTATACGTTAGGCGAGGTTCATGAGTGTGAGCAAGTCGCTTTACGTGCGAATCCTTGCTCCATCAATCCCCTCTTTGATGATATTTACTATCATCACTACAAAGGAAACAGATGCCAACTTTCATTCTTCCATATCATGCATCTCAATCTCGACAAATTTATTGTTTAGTTTTCTCTCGGCTTCTCTATGAGAGTTGTGATTCTTCACCTTCTTGTAGATTTGATTCCTTAATTCTTCTAATTCTAATTCATCAATGTTTCTTTTCACCCCTCTCTTATTCGCTGTGTACTTCTTTTTACACTTTTGACATTTACAGCAGATGAATATGATCAGAACAACCACACCTATTCCGATTATTGGCATCAGTATTTTCCACAGAAGATTTCTACCTAAGTTAGAAAACCAACTACCTATTGAGGAGAGACCTCCAGTCAGTCTCGTCCAGGCACTGTCAACCTCTAATGGTTTGAGTTCCTTTTCCAAATTAGTTATATTCCTTACATATCTTTTGAGTTTGATACTTTTGTCAGGTATATAGGTGCAACAATGTTGCGCCTTCAGCATTCTACAGACTCCGCCCTCTTTTGCCAATAAGGTGTCAAGAGCAAGGCGATTCTGCAAAACCATTGATCTGATCGCAACCATTTCAGTATTGACCAGCAGGAATCCAGCAGCAGTGTCAGTAGATAACCGATCCACTACTGTAGACAATTTGCAAATTCTGTGTGTGTTCAGAACTACCCCCATTCCAGGTATCAGTGCACTAAAAATATCACCTATGATTTCTCCTACACTCTCACGTTTACTACGCACTAAGCCATTAGTATCTTCATCATTGCTTCCAGCAGCATTGTTCACATGGTATATTTTCGGGAAAACAATGCCAAAGTAGCAGCTTCCATACCAGTGATCCGGCAATTTGAAATAAGCCTTGTTCCCACATATATAATATATTCCGGGAAACACAGGTTCTGACCCATTTTTGAAACCCCAACCTCCAATTACCTTATAATTATGTTCACACTCGCTGGAACCAATGAATACATGGTTATAATAGTCTGTCCTTTCTCTATGGAGACAAAGTTTTCCTTTCCGTTCAAAATCCAGCAACAAAGCAGGATTAGCTTCGCCTTGTGAGGTGTTATCCATGTGCTCGGCCCACCTAGGGACTCTATCCTTTTCCTCATCTGCCTTTTTCTGAAACTTTTCCCTCCTTCTGTCTGCCATTTTTATAAACATCTTTTCCTGCTCTTGCAAAGAACAGGTCAGATTTTCTTGTCGTGCTTCATTTAAGTCTATGTCACCTATAGTCAGGAAATATTCACCCATATAACGGGTTACCTCGCTTTTAACATGGACAAGGTTCAGATGTCCTCTAATAGGCAGCTCAGAAAAAATTACATCAGCATTTGAATAGTAGTACTGCAAAGTGCTTCTATAAAACAAGCTAGCTAATATACTGCAGGAAATTCCGTAGGTTAGGGGTAAGTGGTGATATGTCACACCTTCAGCTACAGACGTGGGTAGCTTCATGCAGACATAACAGTCTTCTATTTCCATAGCTTCTACATAATGCACTAACAAGTTAGCGAAAACATTTAAATGCGTCCTGTTTTTCATCTTGTGAAAGTGCAGTTCGCCCTCATCTGATGCTTCTAAATTCGGTCGTGTGTGTTTCCAACTAACTGAATTGTCACGTCGTTCTAAGCTTCGTGGTGTTTCTGCAGTCTGTGCAACGTCTGTGTCTATTATTTCAGGTTCAGTAGGGGACAAGTTAGGATCTTTACTTATCATAAAAGGTATAAAGACTGTTAATCCTATCCACATCACTATTAGCATAGCTACACTACATAAGCATATTTTACAGCAAGTTTTACAACACCCAAATCTGGACCTTCCAGCTACGTTTGAATCAGACATTTTAGCTTACAGGTGGCTTTTGCAACCCCTCTTCATTTTTTTACACCAAGGCTTCGCTCTGTTTTGTCTCAAGGAGGATCTTCGTCCGAACTCCGATCAGTGCTGGACTCTTCGTCACTTTTTCCACTGCGATTAGGCTCATCAATTTCTTCCAGCACCAGGTATGTCCATTCGGGGCTCCGATACAGTCTATTCTGTTTCTTCACTCTGTCGCTCTTTCTCAGAGACTTGCCTCGGGCTGCTTTTCTTTCACTTTCAGCCCTCTTACGGTCTTTCAGTTTCTCCTCGACTGTTTTTATTCGGAGTCTTAGCCTTTTGACGTACCTGGGTGTACTTTTGCTGCTGCGACTTTCAGTGGTCGAGGACACTTGGCCTTCCTCGTGCACTCTTTTAATTTTTTCCTTGTGTTTGACAGAGTCTATTTCCCTCCCTGTCTGACTAGTTCCAGGTCTTTCATCTATTTCTTCTGCCTGGTCCTCAAACTGGTCCTGTTCAGGTTCGCTTTGTAGGTTTTCTTTGCTTTCAGGTGAACTGGATTCTGATTCCTGAACACGTTCATCTATTTCTATCCGCTCTGGTTCATGCACTTCGTTCTCTTCACTTTCTTCCGCATGAACTTCAGCCTTTACCACTATCTGTCCCTTTCCAGACTCCGGAGTTTCAGGTGGAGTGTCGACGTCTTGATCTGTCCCTACTTGGCCTATTTCCTGATCAGGTGTGATGTGAGTCTCGTTGACCTGACCTTCGTCCTCTAGTTCTGTCTCACCTGGACTATCCCACTCACTGTCTAGGTAGGAATATTTCCTGGTTCGTATGGGATCATGAACCTGGTCGTCGGCAGGGTACCAATCAACGTCTCAACTTGTGCTCGGCAGTTCGATGTCAGCGAGATCCGGACTCTCCTCGGGAGTCTCCTCAGCGGTGCTGCCTTCATCTTCAGTCGCGTTTTCTCCGGTTACCCGCTTTGTGTGGCTGGCATGGATCCACTTCGGCACACCAGCACACTTTACAGCAGTAGTGGTGACAAGGATCACTTGTCTTGGTTTTCCCCACTTTGGTCCAAGGCAACTCTTCCGGGTATGTTTCTTTAACACCACCCATTCTCCTGGTCGTAGCTTATGTGCTGGAGTCTTGGGCCATTCGTCAGCTGTCTCTCCAATCTGGTGGGAGATAGAACGCACTTGGTCACCCAGCTGCTTGCAGTATTCTAGCACCAAATCATCAGTAATGCTTAGCAGTTTGTGTCCAGGTACCCATGCTTGTCGCATCACTCTCCCCATTAGTACCTCATGGGGGCTCAGGCCTGTTTTTCGATTTGTAATACTTCTCAGACTCATCAGCACAAGGGGCAAAGCGTCTGTCCAGTTCATTTTGGTGGAATCACACATCTTCGCCAACCTGGACTTTATCGTGCCATTTATCTGTTCAACAACCCCAGACGCCTCGGGATGGTAGGCACAGTGCAGTCTTTGCTTCATTTTAAAGGCCTTACAGAGCTCTTCTAGGACGTCGTTGGCAAAATGCCCACCTTGGTCTGTTTCAATCGTCTCAGGAATGCCGAACCTACGTATCAACTCCCTGAGCAATAATTTGGCTACAGTCAAGGCATCATTTTTCTTTGCTGGGTAAGCCTCCACCCACCGGGAAAACAGGCACACTACAATCAGGACGTATCTATATCCCTTGCACTTGGGCATCGTTATAAAGTCTGCCTGCATCCTAACAAAGGGACCTACTGCCTTTCCGATGGTACTTTGCTCCACTTCCGTCTTCTTTCCTGCATTGAATTGCTGACACACTAGGCACCTCTGACAAAACCTTTCCGCCGGGTTCCTGAATTTTGAATTGTAGAACACTTTGTCAAACACCCGACACATGGCGTCCCTGCCCATATGTGTTGGTTCATGTATCATCCTGACCATGGGATCTATCAGACTGTCGGGCAGCACGGGCATTCCATCTTTGTCTACCACCACACCGTCATCCCTCACTCTGCATTCATTCTCACTCCATCTACTCTTTTCTTCCCTGCCTGTTGACTGTTGTAAGTCTTTTAACTCATCCCACGTTGACACACTATCAAACAACATCAGTTGGCAGCTGTGTCCACCCCACAACCCAATTTGGAGGGACATTTGGTGTCGGGCACAAAATTGTGCGATTTGGTCAGCGTATCTGTTCCCGGCTGTCACATCATCATTTCCTGATCTGTGAGCCGCACACTTGACCACAGCCAATTCTTTGGGCAATTGAATAGCTTCCAATAATTCTTGTACCACCTTTCCGTTTCTGATAGGGGTACCTGAGGAAGTCATGAATTCTCTTTGTAACCATAGTTGGCCGAAGTCATGAACAACCCCGTAACAGTACTGACTGTCGGTATAAACAGTTATTCTTTTGTTTTTACCCCTCCTACAGGCTCTTGTCATTGCGATGAGCTCGGCTACCTGTGCAGATTTCACTTCGCATAGGTAAGAGGCTTCTATGGTGTTGGTCAATGTGACGACAGCATAGGCAGCACACAGACCTCCACTCTCATGTCTTAAACATGAGCCGTCCACGAACATTGTATGATCCCCATCAAGCAATGCTACTTCTCGGATGTCAGGACGGGGCTTAGTGCTGAATTCTGTTAGATCAATGCAGTTATGTTCCATTTCATCCTCGTCGTTTACATCCAGAGGAACAGGTAACAGAGTTGCTGGGTTTAGGACATTGCACCGAGAAATTGTTACATTCTCAGCACCAATCAAAATTCTCTCATACTTAGTCAGCCGACTAGGTGTGAGATACTGGGTCTTGGTTCTCGTCAGTAGAATTACAACAGAATGTGGAACATATACAGTGACAGGATGTCCCATAACAATATTCTCACTCTGTTCCAGACTGACACAAGTAGCAGCTACTGCTTTCAGGCATCCAGGCAGTCCAGCAGCCACCGGATCTAGAGTGGCTGAGAAATAGGCTACGGGACGCCTGACCAGCCCATGCTCCTGGGTCAGGACTGAGAGCGCACAATTTTCTCTGGTGTCACAGAATAGTTCAAAACGCTTGGAATAGTCGGGCATACCTAATGCAGGAGCGGTACATAGACAATTTCGCAATGTTACCCATGCGGACATGCTTTCACTGTCCCAACTGACTGGGTCTTCCACTCCTTTCTTGGTCATTTTTATCAAAGGTTTGGCTAGATTTGCAAATCCCACAATCCACTGCCTGCAGTACCCCACAACTCCTAGAAACATCCTCACCTCTTTCTGAGTTCGGGGTAGGTCCATTGCTTTAATTATCTTGATCCTTTCTGTGGTGACCTTTCGGATCCCTTTCTCTATCTGGTGCCCCAGATATTTTACTGAGTTTTTACAGAACTGCAATTTGTCAGGGGATACTTTATGTCCTCCCTTTCCTAGGTGATTCAGCAAGGCAATGGTGTCGGTGACACAGTCATTTTGAGTTTTAGATGCCACTAAAAGGTCATCTATGTACTGTACCAAAACGGACTCTTCGGGCAGTATTAGGGACTCAAGACATTTCTTTAGGATCTGGTTGAAAATCGAAGGACTTTCAGTGTACCCCTGAGGGACACGATTCCAGACATAGATATGGCTGTCAAATTCAAAACTAAAAAGGAACTTGCTTTCTGGATGCATGGGGATGGAAAAGAATGCATGGCACAGGTCAATGACAGTGAACCATTCCGCATTCCAAGGAATCTGATACAAGATTACTGCAGGGTTGGGCACGATGGGACAGCAAGGTACAACAATTTGGTTTACCTTGCGCAGGTCCTGCACTACTCGGTATTTTCCACTAGGCTTTTTAATCCCAATGATAGGCGAATTGCAGGGACTGCTCATTACTTCTTCTATGATTTCTGCTTCGAGCAATCGGGTAATTTCAATTGCGACTCCTGCTTTCACTTCTGCACTCATTTTGTACTGTCTTGTTTTGGGGTATACTGCATTTGTTTTTATTGCTATTTTAACTGGGTCCACGTTTGCCATTAAACCTACATCTTTTCCCGTAAAATCCCACACTTCTGGTACCACTCTTAACTGAAGCTCTTCAGGCAAGTCTTCAATCGACAAAGTTTTAATGTCAGCGTCAGGTCTTACTAACATCAGTTTGTACAAACCATCTTCATCGGGGGTCTGAATTTCGACGCCTTTTGGTGAGCAAAAGATGGTGCAGTTCATTTTGCACAACAAATCGCGTCCTAACAGGTTCACAGGACTGGAATCACAGACCACAAATCTGTGCATTTCTTTAAAGTTTCCTATGGAGATTTCCATAGGCTCAGTTACTGGAGTACTTATTATTTGATTGGAGACACCCACTACTTGGATTGCTTCTCCCGAGAGGGGTAGGTTAGGAACATCCACTGTTCTCACAGTGGACCGGGTAGCACCAGTGTCCAACAGAAAGGTGACATCTTTTCCTTCAACCTTTCCTTCAATGTATGGTCCAGTCTGGTCTACCGGTAAGGAGGCGCCAAGTACGCACTCCTTGTCCTCCCCCCTCAGGCCCCATCAATCTTGTTCATCACAGAGAAAAAAATCATTTAACAGGTACTGGGGAATCGCTGCATTGCTTCCATTCTCTCCTTCCCATATCTCCGCCCTTTCATTCTGCTGGCCCTGGTTCTTATAATTCTGTCTAGGAGCGCGAGGTACTGGAGGTAGCTTTACCTGTTGCTGGTTCTTTCTTGTCCCCTCTTTCTGCACCTGTGGATTTAAACCATTTATAGGGGCATTACCGGCCTGCAGGTGTGGACACTCGTCTCTCCAATGCCCTAACTGGCCGCACCCGTGACAGGGGAACTTTTTCATAGCCTCTTCCCGACTCATTTTTGCCCGGGGCTTCCCTCCTCCCCCAGCAGTGGCATTCTGAGCATTATTATTGGAATTCAATTTACTTAACTGTTTTTCTTGCTGTTCAGCCAATTTCACCTGGGCCCACATAACCTTCTCCTTGAGGGCCTTCTTTTTATTCTCGATTTCATCTTCACAGTATTTTGCGTATTTCAGGACATCATCTATGGGCTTTCCCTGCCAACTTATTTTATTATCTCGAATCCATTGTGATATTTCAGGCCTTAATCCTAGCACGAATCTGTAACTGAAATGGGTCATGTCTTTCATGTCCACATTATCGATACCACTGTAAGTCTTAAATACTTGCAGTAACCTTTCATAAAAGGAATGGACAGTTTCATCGCGTTCTTGGGTGGTTCTATCTATTTTGGTCCAATCTGTCTCTTTTGCAGGCACCTTTTTCTTGAGGTACTGTATGACTTGATCATACTTCCTCATTACTTCAGGTGAGGGAGCTCCTGTTTTCTCGTCTCTGGCATATTCTTCACTAGGCCAATCAATTTCTATTTTACACTCGGTCCACAAATCTACAGGCACCACAATGTCGAAAAACCCATCCAGGTCTTTCAGCAGACATTTCTGAACTTTTATGAAGCGTTCAACCTGTCTGTACCAATCAACTGGCTTTTCCCGCAATTTCGGGAAGTCATTTGTAAATGACACAATATCCTGTCGGGACCAAGGGACATGGACATATTTCCCCCCCGGGACCTCTCTCATGGGACACAATTTTTCTGTCCGGGTTACTTCTTTTAGCACGTATTCTGAAGCCTGAGACTTAGCCCTGCTGTCTTCCTTTTTCTTTGCCCACCAGGTTCTCCATTTCCCTACATCTCCCCATTTCTGCAAGAGTTTCAATAATTCCTTTATCTGGATCTGTTTTCCTACCACATTCAGGCTCTCTAAGTCTTTGTCCGAAAAATCTACTCTGTAGGGTTTCTGAAGGATTTTGGAGCGACTGACATCGATTCCCATTTCTGTGGCTGTGTCCATTAATCTTTCATGGAGCAATCTAGCATTCCGGGTAAGGTTTTTACTGATGAACAGTAACTCTTCTTCACTAGAGGAGTTTAAGCGGTCTAATCCTACATTTCCAGCCATCATCTCTTCTATTTCTATCCTTAGTTTATAGATCTCTAACGGTCTGGATTGGGGAGTGGTCTCTTTCTCCAACTCTTTGGTCCATCTGTCTAATTCTTCTGGTGATACTACTGTGGCAATCCTAACCCCAGAGGTACCTTCAATCAAAACTTCTTTTGGCCTATTCTGACTTCTGGCCCCCGACATGCTAGTCCTAGGTTCTCTAATGGGCAAATCCATCAGAACCACTGATTCACATTCACTTTCTTGATCGTCATCTATGAATACTTTCTTTCTCGGGGGTGGGATGCTAGGAGTAGGCATTATTGGGGAGATAACAGGAGGACGAGGACTAGCCAGGTTATCCCTATAAAGAGGAATAGCAGGCCCAATGGTTACTGGGATAGTCAGGGAATCTGGATGGGGATGTATCTGGGCTATGGTCCGGACTAAATCATCTCGCTGCCTAGCCAGGGCTTCCTTCACTTGTTCTCGTAAAACCTTTCCTGTGGAATTGTCATGCAATACTTGGGGTACCAAGGGAGGGTAAATACTTGGGGCAGTTGGATTAACCAATCGAGGTGGGCCTTCTCCAAACGGCTGATAATTCGGGACCGTGGATTTAGGTCTGCAAAACCCATTCCCTTCACTAGTTTTGCTATCCGTACCCGTTCCATCTGTCTCGCTATCCCTCCGACATCTGGGATATTTGGCAAACGGGTTTGGTGAACTTAAAGGCTCTGACTCGGCTACATAGGGAGGGGGGTTTTTCATCAATAAATCTTCTAGGTGCTCATCTTCTGAGTCCCCTACGGGCATTGAGTGATGGGTTTTTTCTTTACTTTTTCCTTTCCCTTGTTCTAATACCCCCATCATTGGAAACAACCCCTCCACCATCATGCTTTGTCTCCAATGTTTCATTTTCTGCTCTTCGGTTTCTCTATGGACCCTCGGATACCATTTACTCACTCCCTTGTCCATCCGGGGTCTATCTCTCTCCAAAGCCTCAATTTCCCACTCTTCTAAGGCTTCGTACTGGGTTAATCTGGGTCTGGGATGTAATTCATTCATGCGGGTCCTTAAGTTAAACAGGATTCTACCATTAAACGTACCATCAATAGGAAATGTTAGGACTCCGTCATCTGCAGTATACTTGGCCCAATTCTCTAGCCATACACAGGTATGATACCCCTTTTCAAACATCATGAAGGAAGCAGGAGTATTCAGTGGAGGAATGATCAAACCCTCCCTCGTTCTAATGGGCTTATCTGTTTTGAAGAAATTCTTTACCTTGTCGGCAAATGACATTTTTCTCTTTATTCCATACATCATGTGCGGTCTACCTCGTATAATCTGTTCCTTATAGAAGCCTGAGTTTTTTGGATTAGGTAAGAACTCAGGATACCACATATGCCTTTCCAGGCTCGCTTCTAACTCGGCCTGATTAATTTTGTTTACTTTGGTACTTCCAATGCTAGCGCGACTCTTATTTTGTAGAGACCAATCAACACTGTGAATACAAAAATCCTTATCCAATGGGTGCGCGGCCTTTCGCGAGACCAAGTCTCACGCTCCGGCACTCACCCCTCCCTTACAAATTCGGCTTCACTACACACCCGCTGTCCTGACCAATACCAGCGCGGCACGGAGTGACGTCAGAGCAGCTTTTTGCCCGACTCCCTCCTTCACAAGGTAACGGAAACTTTTAACTTTTCCTAAAGTGCGAGTGCAAAATTTAGTTACTAACACACAACGTCTGCCACTGTGTCTGAGTGTTCTAAATAGATAGAAAAATTTTCTCTCACTACAAGTAAACCACTTCTGTCTACTTTTCATTTACTCCGGATAGACTTCTTTGCCTAACCTCTCACACTAGTAATATAGAACCCGTTATTCTTCTGACTCATCCACTTCTGTCTGGGATATGTACTGAGCCAGGATTTCACCAGCGGACTATTTTACTTACCAGTCAAGCCTCGGAGACCCTATTACTCCTCCCACATGTGACCCTTTCTAGATGATATCACAAGGGAAGTTTTATACAAAGGACTCGTGACTATCAGTTATACAGATGCAAAAAAAAGATCCTAATTAGTGCTTCCAGGTATTCCTAACCCTACACTAATGACTCTAAACAAGTGACTTTTCCAGCTAACCGGATTCTACTCACCGTTAGCTATATACCTCCCCGGGGATTCGGACTACACTGAACGCTTACAAACAGTTCTTTGTTAATACGACATGTAACACTTATAGCAGCAATGAAAAAATCATATACATTTACATATAAATCCTTAAAACATTTCAAAATATTTGAACCAATACAGTAGAAAATCAGCAGCACATTTTTATTTTTACGGTTTGTTTATCAGCTATCCTGTCTACCTATCTTAACTAGTCCTAACCATACTACTGCTACCAGAAAATTACTGATAGAGCCCGCAGGTCACCCGGGTCACAAGTTTACCAATTTTCCCCGCGCACTGGGCCCTGACGCGAGTGAGCAAGACTGAGTTTTGTGTGAACCGGGCGATTTCTTGCACGCCACTATGAGTAATTCGGGGGGTGACTCTCACACCACTTACTATTCATGTACCTGACTTACCACAGGCACATTACTCCTGACGGATCAGGAGCTAGCAGTGGACAGGTGACAGGTTTCCTAGAAAAATATACTTCATAAACCAAAATACATTTATCCACTTTATGTACTGTAAAATGACCACAGACACCTGATGTGTTTTCAAGGTTTTATCAAAAAGATTTTAGAATGGATATGTCAAAATAACAAGCCAAATACACAGTAACACATCTATCAGTAAAACCAAAGCCACAATATAACTATAGATTAGGGCAAGTACCATTAGAATATTTGGGAACACTATAGGATATGAGCATTTAGGGAACACGCTATTCAACAAAAGTTTAAACTAAGGCGAGGGACATGAACAGGACCTAGAATGTATATTTAAGCTAGGCTACTTATGCTATTCTTACTAAGTTTACTGCAACCATGCTAAAGGAAAGGGAAAAAAACTGGAACACACTAGTAAAATATGACAGTTTTGATAATCTCCTACAGGTGGGGAGAGAAGTGGAACAATTCTAATAAACCATGACATATAATTAGCATTTCAAGGTGATAGGGCAATATCACAGGCAAGAGTGCTTTATTAAGAAAAGAAGAGAAAGAGAGAGAAAGACGCAAACCCACAGAGTAATATTTACCTAATTAGAAATGAGGACTAACCCTGGCCACGGGTCAGTTTGGAAGGACGGGGACAAGGACCCTCAGGAAAGGAATGCCAGAATGCGAGCAGGTACAGCTCACGGGCAGTCAGGACAGGATACCCCTCAGGTTTTGGGTCAGGACTGGGCTCACCAAGGTACGACCAACACCCACAGCTTCAGATGCAATGCCAGCGTTACCCCTCTCTGCAAGTAATCCGCCAGTAACCCCGATTGGGTTTTCGAATTTCCCCAGCAAAGTGCTTCGCCAGCACTTGAGACTATTTCCACCCCTAGGAGTTTGTGGAAAGTTTGGACAGAGTGCTCCGCAGCACTCTAGACTGAGCACCTATAGAGTTCTTAGGGTCAGTGACAGGTCTGCCACTCGGACAAGTTGGACAATTTTACTAAGCTACACTAGGGCAATTATACTGTTTGGGGACCCTTAGACCACCCACCAATGTTGCAAGTGACAGTTTCGTACATTATGATTGGTCAGGAGAGGTGACTTGGTCATTGTCGCCTCCTAGAATTCAGTGTTCCCATCATTACTAATAATTTCTGCCTACCCGCCCCTTGGGTTCACGTTCCCATGCATAGGAATACAGCAAGACAATACAGTTCATAGCAGGTAGCAACAGTGTTGCTTCGCTCAAGGTAAGATCCAGTCTCCTGGAGATGCTTCCCAGGCGCATTGGGCTTCTGGAGCCAGCTGGCTTGTTTTAGCTTCTGCGCAGTGAGGTTTCTCTCAGGTCACATGACAGGTCTCAGAGGAACTTCATCATGGCGTGGCTCATGTGTTACCGGCCCCCCAGAAACGCGATACATGAAAAGTAAGCGAGAACAAATTAGAATCATAGAAAAAAATGATCACACTGTATACCGTGATAGATTTAAACACACCCCTTATTTTATAACATCAATAGTATTAAAGTTTAGTGCGAAAAGACAGATAGGCGAAAGCAGCAGTAGCAAGCAGAGAGCATGGTGAGGGACAAGCGGCCATTTTAGCATCAATGCGCATGAGCAATACAATCCCTCCAAAATGCGAGTGCGTCACATCACATGGGTATGACCGACGCATGCGCAGACTGGATTTCTGCAAAACAGCCATTTCCTTAGTGCAAGCATTGTGAGGATGAAAAGACACACAGGCAAGCCTCTCGGGAACGCCCGCGTGTTGGGGAAAATGCTAAATATAAGACGGACAGTTGGATTAATATGATTATACGTTAGGCGAGGTTCATGAGTGTGAGCAAGTCGCTTTACGTGCGAATCCTTGCTCCATCAGTATCATATGGGGAAGTGCCTTAATACTCAGGTATTACAGTTAACACCTGAGTATTAATTTTCATAACATGTTTATATTACACCATCAGCATAAAGTTTTACAAATACAAAAATATTTTTAAATAAGTGTATTGTTAAAGAAAAAAACACACCAGATTTTGTAATCAAAATATTTATTAATGTAGCTTGTAAAAATCTGATAAAACTTTCATAAATAGTATAAAACATGACTTCTTTGATAAAATAGAATGTTTATTTCGAGGAGTCCATAACATATTAAAAAAATTATTTAAAAAACATTTTCCCAGAGCTTTCCATAGATTTTTTCGGGATTTACATTTTTGGATTATGTTTTGCTTCTCTGTGGAATATTGAAAAATGGGATTTAGGAGAAGGTTTTAAAAAAAGAAAACATGTGTCTTGTCCTTTATGGAGATTTGGATTTTACACTTTGGATTATTGGATTATTCTGGACTAGTAGTGACAGGTTTTATGAAATATCAGCGCCAAGAAACTGTACAGTGTACGTTGCGCTTTATAAATGTTTTTCACTTCACTTCACTTCATCAGCAAGAGTCGAAGGTAACAGACACCTACAGGTAGTACTGTGAGATATTTTTTTATTTAGAATTTTTGTTTTGGAAAATGGCAATTTAATTTGATAATGTTGTTAAAACAGGTGAATATAAGTTAATATTAGTAGTGTACGATATATGAATTAATGTCTAGGTAGTCTGAAGCTTACATCAATGGAAATTAATGGATTTTTGCCAATAGTCAATCAGACATTTCTTTCTTTTTTTTTTACGAGGATCAGACAACCTGACAAGGATTGCCCTATTCTCATTTCCTGGCAACTTTGTTCTTTCTTCAAAATGTCCAGGAAATGTTAAAGGTTAGTGTGAGATCTTACAATAGATTTGTTGAACTAATTATGCCACCCCTTGATTGCATTGTTATTTGATCTGTGAAACATATATACATTTAAATAATATTTTTCACACGCAAACAGTCATAAACCTCCTTGTTTTTATATAATTAATTCAGTGTTTATTGCTTTAACCATAACATCACTTTGGCCTTCTCAAGACTGAAAGTATATTTTATATACTTGGTTTAATATTGAAAATGGATTTTTCTTCCAATGTGTAATTTAACACTCACAGGGTACAGCCACACTGGTTTCAGAGGAATTATGCCACTTTTTCAGAGCTGTGAGGACAACAGTTAGAACACAGCAAAGCTTTCCATTGTACTATGCACAGTTTTTCCTAAAGTAATTTTAAGGCTCAATTCATGTCCAGTAGTATGTTTATTCCTACCAATTTGCTCAGTACATGTCCACAATTATGAAATCCACCATGCCATTGATATTCATGCATCACACTTTGGGGTCCATTAGGATGGCGGGCAGATTTTGTCCGCCCGCCATCCTATCAGTCATTGGGACCACCCGCCATAAGGGCGGGGGTCCTATTTGTCGTGGGGGTATTAGGATGCGCCCGACACTGTGGCGGGTGCATCCTGCATTGTTAGCATTGTTGCAGGTGGTGCTCTCAGCACCGCCCGCCACAATGCTAACAAGGCACAAATGCATTTAAATTAACAAAGCGGCAGGCACCACGCGGTGCCTGCCGCTTTGTTAATGCAAATGCAGGGGGGTACCACATGTACCCCCCCTCGTGTGCACCCCCTACCTCTCCTTCACACTGGGGGCCCGCAGGGGGCACCCGACGTGAAGACTGCACTCCTTTTCGTGGCGGCATCACTGCCATGGAAAGGCATCTGTCCTGGCCCATCCTAATATGGCTGGCAGTGTCTAATGGACACCGCCACCATGTTAGAATTTTCCGCCCGGTCGCAAGGCGAGCGGGGCGGAAAAGCGGCGGACGGTCTTTCCGTCCGCCCTGGTCCCCCCCGCCATTCTAATATGGCAGAGGGCATTTAGGTGAGGATGGCGGGCGGCTTGCCCCCACCAGGCCGGGTTGGCCACCGCCAGCCTTGCGGGGGCAATCCGCCCACCATCCTAATGGGCCCCTTTGTTTTAAAATTCTCTTGAACAAGTTATTGTACCCTATATAAGTCAAGTGATCCTCTCTAAAAACAAAATTCAACTCCCCTACCTAATAATCAAAAATCGTGTACTGCAGTTTCAATATAGTAGATGTTACTATATATAGGAAACAAACATTAGCACGCAGTCTTTACCACACATTACACTTACCATGCATTCATCACAATGAACATGCATGAACCAGACCGGCCATTAGCATGCATATAACTTTACGACGAATGCCTTTGCCATGCATACCTATTACCATGCATTATTGGCATATACCTTTACTATGAATGTCTTTACCATGCATGCATTATTGGGTAAGTAAGTAGGTAAGTATATGTAAGTATGAACTGGTATTCGTTTTAATATAATGGTGTTTATTGTTGAATTTAATATATATCTATATATTTATGTTACCACACACTATTGGGTAAGTATATAGGTAAGTATATGTAAGACTATATGTAAGTATGGATAGGTGTCTATTTTAATATGCTGGTGTGATTGGGAAAAATATAAAGAGTTATAAATGATACATTTAATTCATAGATTAGATATATGTTATATATTTTTGTGTAAGAATAATTTTGTAAATGAATTTATAATATAAAAAACGAAGTTTTAGAGAATGGGATTTAAGAGATATAGGGGTATTGAGTTGAGAAGTGTATTAATACTCAGGTTTTAATT
The DNA here is from genome assembly GCF_964263255.1 of Lissotriton vulgaris. NCBI lineage: Eukaryota > Metazoa > Chordata > Amphibia > Caudata > Salamandridae > Lissotriton > Lissotriton vulgaris. The sequence continues at coordinate 1,262,008,597 of NC_141685.1, forward strand.
TTAGTACCTGAGTATTCATTCTGAAAAAAATAATTTCTACGTTTATGACTATATATATTTAAAAAATGTTTGAAAGTAGAACACAAACTTTTAGGAATGGGATGAAAGGGATATAGGGGTGTGGGGAGGGGAAGTTTATCAATACACAGGTATTACATGTAATACCTGAATGTTCTAAAAGTCTAATTCATAGTGTTCTTAATATTATATGTATTCATAAAAAAAAATTCAAAACAAGAACACAAAACTTTAGGACGGGATGCAAAGGATATATGGGTATTTGGTGGGGAAGTTTATTAACACTCAGGCATTAATTTTAGTAAGTGAATATTAATTTTTAAAACATTGTATAGATAGGGTTTTGAATACTAAAATTATTATTTAAAACGAATTTTAAAAGTAGAAAACAACCCTTTAGGGATGGGATGCAAGGATTCTAGGGTTATCGGGTGGGGAAGTGTCTTAATACTCAGGTATTACAGTTAACACCTGAGTAGTAATTTTTATAACATGATTATATTACACCATCAGCATAACATTTTATAAATATAAAAACATTTTGAAATAATTTTATTTTTAAATAAAAAAACACCAGGTTTTGTATTTAACATATTTATTAATGTAGTTTGTAAAAATCTGATAAAACTTTCATAAATAGTATATAACATGTCTTTTCTTTTAAAAATCGAATGTTTATTTTGAGAAGTGCATAACATATTTTTAAAATAATTAAAAAAACATTTTCCCACAGCTTTCCATAGATTTTTTGGTGATTTTAATTTTTGGATTACTTTTTGCTTCTCTGTGGAATATCGAAAAATGGGATTTAGGAGGAGGTTTTAAAAAAAGAAAACATGTGTGTTGTCCTTTAAGGACATTTGGAGTTTACACTTTTTATTATTGGATTATTCTGGACTAGTGGTGACAAGTTTTATGAAATATCAGCAAGAGTTGAAGATAAAAGAGAACTACAGGTAGTACTGTAAACTATTTTTTAATTTAGCATGTTTGTTTTGGAAAATGGCAATTTAATTTTATAATGTTAAAACAGGTGAATATAAGTTAATATTAATAGTGTAAGATATATGCAATAATGTCTAGGTAGTCTGAAGCTTACATCAATGGAAATTAACCCCTTCGCTGCGGCGGCTATTCCGCCGCAGCGCTCAGGGGGCGGGGGGCCCGCGTGGTGCGCCCATGCTGGTGATAGAACCGCTCCGTCACCAGCCGCGGTCGCGCTGTGCTCATGACGGAGCGGTTCCATCAAGGCCCCGCCCGCTTAATGGAACGCTCAGCGCAGGTATGGAATCCGCGTTGGCGTGCCGAGCGGGCCGTGACGGAACCGCTCTGTCATCAGCCCGGCGTGACCGTGGCTGATGACGGAGCGGTTCCGTCACCAGCAGGGGAGGGGTTAATGAGTTTTGCCAATAGTCAATCAGACATTTCTTTACTTTTTTTTCAAATATGAGGATTCAGACTACCTGACAAGGATTGCCCCCTTCTCATTTCCTGGCAACTTTGTTCTTTCTTCAAAATGTCCAGGAAATGTTAAAGGTCAGGATGAGATCTTCCGATAGATTTGTTGAACTAATTATGCCATGCCTTGATTGCATTGTTTGTTTTTGCATCTCGCTCTAAGCAGATCGAGTAACACTTTCACCAGTCAACGGGAAACCTTGACTTCCTCCTGTGACCTGACCTGTTTAGAAGGCCAACGCAAGTGTCTTCAAAGTAAGTTATAAATGACTTGAATTTTTCTTCATTTTGATCATATAATTGATGTGTAGAAGTCATCGACAAACTCAGGAGGTACAAAACACAAAGCTGTTAATTTTGTAACAAATATTGCAGTATACAATTTGATATATAATCCTAAACTAAGGATATTTTTTGAATTATTTGTCACTAATATGCCAGGGAAAATTGAAAAAAAACCATCCTTGAATTTGGGTGCCAGGGTAAAGTTCAGTAATAATATTAGTCATTTGTAACTCAAAGTCAATTATTATTTTCCTAGAACTTTTATTCACTGTTTTGGATTTTACAACCAATAATAAATCTGTGTGTGCTTGTCAGGTAGTCAACTGTCTACTAATGGGACTGTAGTTTTATTTATGTTGGCAAGAATAGTGTAAATGTGGGTGAATGGATAGGGTGTTGACTTAAAAGTTCCATTGATCATCCAAATTTGAATATTCTCGAGGGTTACTAATTATGGGTTTCAAAGATTAGTAATCGTTGAGAGGATTTTCATTGTCATACAGTAGGAAAGTCTCATTAAGAAAAAAAGAAACTGTGAGTTCAAGGGGGATGTTAATATCAGAGTAGGACTGTGTTGTTCTTTGGAGAATACACGCATCTTTTTGCCTCTGAACCAATGTCCTTAAATTAGGTATTGTGGGCATACTACAAGGAATGTGCATGGCATGCTTTGGGCTCCCACTCTAAAAAACTGAGCCACAGGGTTCATTGGAGGTGACTGCAAGTATTTGTATTTGTTGGATGTTCTCCTAAACTTCAATTTCCATAGCAGAGGCAAAGTAGTAATACTCTATGGTCCTTTCCACAGTGTCACCCAGAGTAACCACTCTGCCTGGATGGGATGAAAAATGCGGAACACACCTCCAATGACTATGGGGCACAGTTATTCGTGTCTTACAATAAATGTAGCCACCATACTTTAACAACCTGTTCCCATGTCTTGATTGTATGTAGTTTGCTTGTTTTGGATTCTCCATAGTTCACTGATCTGTTGGAAAAAAAGATAATTTATTTTTTAAAGTAATGCACTAAAAGTGTGATTTATTTTTGTTTGAGGAAATTATGTCCACTGAGGAAAAATAGTTAAAGGTTAAATCTTTAGTCTGGTTAAGGGGAGAATGTTTAGTAATCCTGTTGAGACAATTGGAAAATTAAGCGTTTGTTTGGGTTGTATTCTGTGAATAAAAAGTTGCTAGGATTGGCAATTTATAATTTTTGTAAAACAAGTACCTGGAAAGTTGTTTTTTTGTTCCTATGTGGTCATACAAATTCTGGGTAGAATTGTAAGGTTTTCAAGCCAGCTGACCTTATTATTTGTAAGATATCTATTTAAGGTTAGAAAGAAAGTGGAAAAATATTTGCTGTTTATTTTCAATTTTTCTTTTATTTGGATTTAGTATGTTTATGTTATGAATTTCTTACTTATGTACTGCTGAAATTATTCCAGTGATTGCCTTTGATTTTGCAGTATTTGTGTTTTCTTGAGTAATTGTTTCCCTCTTTCAAGGTCTGAATTTTGTTCTTTATGCTGTAATATAAAGAAAATAAGGTAAGTACTTGGTGGAGTTACAATACTCATTTTGTCTCCAAGTCATGGCCCAGCACATTCCCTGAGATAAGTATTCAACAGAGTTAGAATAGTAGTTTTGCCCAAAGTCACAGTACAGTACCTTCCCGGAGGAAAGAACTTGGCACAGTTAGAATAGTGATTTTTCCCCCAGTCACTGCCCAGCACCTTCCCTGAGGTTAGCTCTAGGTGGAGTTAGAATAGTGATTTGGCCTCTCAGTCACTGTCATGCCCAAATCACCCTCCTATACCTGGGCATCAAACATCAATGATGAATATAAAGCAGAAAAAGGTGCAGAGGGACCAATCCAACATTTATTTTCATTCAAGGTACCATTAATTACCCTGATGGTTCAATTATTTTTTAGGATATTCCACATATCAATGTTTCAAAATGTATAAGTGTCAAATGACGGGGCTGAGCACAAAAAATAATAACAATAAATAATAATAATAAATCAAATCAGAATTTGACAGTGTCTGTATAATATTTTTTTTTTTAAAAATTAATGCTTTTTGACCTTCTTCATAGAATGCAACAGCCACCTTGGCTGGCGACATGGGTATTTGCATATGTTGAAATTAAAGAAAGACAAAATATTTATATGTTTAATGTGCTAAACTACTCCTTAAAATGTCTGTACGATGTTGACATGTGTTCTTTACTACTTTTTTTGTTTGTAAATGTGAAAAAAATCTTTAAAGGGTTGCCATATTTAGGGTTTTGTCGTATAGTTTATATTGACCTTTTAGTAATTTGTGAAGCTTGCGTCATTTCATGCTGTCTTTTGTGGCAGTATTGTGTACAAAACATTTGCGCCGGGCTGCAATACTTTGCGTGGTTTCGTGGTATATTTCATTGTGTTATGTTGCTTGGGTATGCGCCCCTCAAAATCATTTTATTTGTAGAAATATTTTCATATTGTAATAGGTTATATCACAACTATACCATATGATATACATCTTTTTTTGTTTCTTCTATGTTTTTTTTTTACTATTTATTATTATTTGCTAGTATACATAAAAATATATTTATTATCATTTTCCTCTTGAAAAAAATACATTGTAATGGTTTGTGCGGTAACAGTATGCATGGAAACGGAATGTTTGGTAATGGTAGTTATAATGTACCCCTCTGTATGTTCGTGGTAAAGACACTTAAAAAAAACCCTGCTCACCCCCTTGGTAGCTTGGCACGAGCAGACAGGCTTATCTCAAAAGGGATGTATGACGTTACAACGCATACATTCAAAACGCATGCCATCACAACGCAACTATTACAACGCAGGTGCCATTACAACGCATGGCATTACAACGCATGCCATTACAACGCAGGTGCTATTACAACGCATGCCATTACAATGTAAGTATAGGTATTTTTTTAATTTTAAATACATTTCAAAAAATGTTTATTAAATCATTTTAATTAATTTTAAATTCATTAAAAAAAATAAAAATGTACAATTCTTACTCCTTGGGTGTGTAATAGTAGGGTAAATGTTGGATAGTGTAGGGGTTAAATGTACTATTCTAACTGCAGGGGGTGTAATAGTAGGGTAAGTGTTGGATAGTGTAGGGGTTACAATTACTATTTTAACTCCAGGGGGGTGTAATAATAGGGTAAGTGTTGGATAGTGCAGGGGTTACATTCACTATTCTAACTCCAGGCGGTGTAATAGTAGGGTAAGTGTTAGATAGTGTAGGGGTTAAAATTACTATTCTAACTCCAGGAGGGTAAAATAGTAGGGTAAGTGTTGGATAGTGTAGGGGTAAAAATTACTATTCTAACTCCAGGGGGTGTAATAGTAGGGTAAGTGTTGGATAGTGTAGGGGTAACAATTACTATTCTAACTCCAGGGGGTGTAATTAGTAGGGTAAGTGTTGGATAGTGTAGGGGTTAAATTTACTATTCTAACTCCACGGGGTGTAATAGCAGGGAAAGGGTTGGATAGTGTAGGGGTTAAAATTACTATTCTAACTCCAGGGGGTGTAATAGTAGGGTAAGTGTTGGATAGTGTAGGGGTAAACATTTCTATTCTAAAATAAATTTAATTAAAAAAAAATAATAATAATTTATAATTAAAAAATATATTAAATGTATTTAAAATGTTATAATTATTTTAAATAAATTAATTTATAATACAAAAAAGTTACATTAAAATTATAAATATTTAAAAAAACAATTAACACCCTCAGCGCGGCGCGAATTCTCGCGCTGTGCTGAAGGTTCTAATGAGCCAAAGGGCTCATGACGGAACGGTTCCGTCATGAGCACAGCTCAACCGATGCTCATGACGGAACCGTTCCGTCATGAGCATCGAAGGGGTTACATTTATTTTATAAAATTAAAAGAAATTAAAATTAAATTAATAAAATTAAATACTTATTTATACTTAAGGCTTAATGGCATGCGTTGTAATAGCACCTGCGTTGTAATGGCATGTGTTGTAATTGTACCTGCATTGTAATGGTTGCATTGTGATGGTACTGCGTCGTAAAAGTTGCGTTGTTATGGTTGTTCCCCCTCAGAAGCAGTGTGTTAAGCATTTGTGAATATGCACAGTAATACAGTAAAAACACTACAGATGGACACAAAACAGGTTTTATAAAAATAAGTATTCTTTATATAGACTTAACACAAGACCACAAACGACAAAAATCCACAATATTGTACTTAAGATTGACTTAAAGATGGTAAAAGTTACCTAGTTCAAGTTGGTGATAAATGCGACAACGTTCTCAACAAAGTACCTGGATGCGTAACGCAAAATGAACAAAAGGCTTGCAAAAGGGGAGATGCGTCAGTTCCATGATCCGGGGGAGATGATGTGTCGTGCCTCGATGCTTACGCAGAGTAGGGGATGCGCTGTGATCCTTACTGGTGCGGGGATGATGCTTAGGTTCTCGGCTCGCGTTCCTGTTGCGATGTGCAAGATGGCACCTTGATGCGATGCGACAATCCTGGTGCGATGCGAGAAGATGGCGCCCTTGATGTGACGATGATGCGTAGACGCCCTGGCAGCCTTGCGACAACTCTGTACTTTGGAGCCGCGACTGGCCCTGCGACATGCTTCTCCGGTGATTCGATGGCGACTCTCTCGATGGCGTCACACTTCTCCAGTGATGCGACAGCAGACAGCTTCGACGAAGACACGCTTCCTGGGAGATGTGGTGGCGGCATGCTTCTCCGGCGGTGCGACGATCTCAGCTGCGGCGGCGTCACGCTTCTTCTCACTGTGATGCGCTTCCAGCTCCCAGCTACACGCATGCTTCTGCAGATAGAATTCCCAGCAAGGAAATTCAGGGGGGAGCTGGAGATGAAATCTTTTGTCCCTGAGACTTCAGCAGGAGGCAAGCACAAGTTCAAGCCCTTGGAGATTATTCTGTAAGATGATGAAAGTCCTTAAAAAGTTCCTTCTCCTTTTCCTTGGCAATAAAGAAACCATTGCAGGCCAACCCAGCAAGCAGCACACTGGCAGAGGGGCAGTCCAAACTCCTGCAGCTTCCTTGGTTCTTCTCCTTGGCAAAAGGTTTGTCTTGTTCCCGTAAAGTGATCTAAAGTTCTTGGGTCTGAGTCCCAATATTTATACTACTTTTCTCTTTGTTCTCTGAAGGCAGAGAGGCCTCTGCCTTGTCCAAACCAGTTCTTGAGCACTATGTTTACAGGACTTCTTCTTTCCTTTCACAGTGCAGAGCAGAAACATCAGACGACCCACAGGAGGTGGAGCCAGCATTGTGGAAGGAAAGCACAGCCCTGCAGCACTTTGTTGACATGATTCCTTCTCTTCTTTCACTGTGCAGGGCAGAGACATCCGCCGCACCCCAGGTGGTGGAGCCAGCATTGTGGAGGGAAGGCCCAGCCCTATTCAGGCCCCAGGTGCAACTCCTCCTTCCCATCTAGATGCAGAACTCCCTATTCACCATTTGGGTAACTCAGTCTGTCTCCTGGAATCCCCCAGCCCTGTCACTCAAACTCCAGACAAGGAATACACAACCTAGCAGAGTCAGACCTTAATAGTTAGACAAGAAAATAACTAATTTCTAAAAGTGGTATTTTCAAACACAGAATGTTAAAACTAACTTTACTAACAGGTGTATTTCATCATTCTGAGTTCAGGCATACTAAATTCGACTTTCTACCATGTTCCATCATTTAGGAGTATATGTGTAATAATCTAACTGCCCATTCTGGCCTATGGAGAAAAGGTAGCCTTGCAATAGTGAAAAACGAAAATGGTTGTAATTCACTATTAGGACATGCAACACACACCAGGGCATGTCCTACCTCATACTTACAATGCACCCTGCCTTTGGAACCAAGACCACTGGGCTGGCCCAAGGACTGTTTGAGGACCCAATCACCCCTAAAGCAAACATCTTGGAGACTTCCTCCTTAATGTGAGCTCTGACCTTGTTAATCACTCTGTAAACCTGGTTCTTCACAGGAGGACTGTCCCCAGTGTCCACATCATGGACGCACCACTCAGTGACACCAGGAACCAAGGAAAACAAATCAGAGAATTGTCCCAACACAGTTGGCGACAATCTTGATGCTGATCAGGGGTCAGTGTGGCAAAGAGGCTGACACCATCCACTGACCCATCTTGCTCTGGTGCAGACAGGAGGTCAGGAAGAGGCGAAGTCTCCTCCTCCATCCCATCATCCATCGCTAGGAGCATGCCCACTTTGGATCTTTCTAAGTGGGGCTTCAGGCAGTTAACATGTACAACCCGCAAAGGGTTCCTGGGAGACCACAAGTTCACCAAATGGGTGACATCACACTTGCGCTCCACCACCTCAAATGGACCGGTCCACCTGTCCTGGAACGCACACTCCAAATTCTTACTACCATGAGCAGACCAGTGTCTGTTGCATCTATGGATCTTGATTTTGAAGAAGAGAGGTTGGAAACCTACACTTTGAAACAGCGCCTTTTGGTAGTCATCCTTTTTAGAAATGCCTGGTGTAGTAACTTTCAATTTCTTGCAGAGATACTTGAGCTGTTTCAAAGTGAAGGTTTCCAACCTCTCTTCTTCAAAATCAAGATCCATAGATGCAACAGATACTGGTCTGCTCATGGTAGTACGAATTTGGAGTTTTCAGGAATAAATAACAGTACAAGGAAAACGATTCTAACAAATAAAAGTATGTGGTCGCGTTTGGTCTGCACTCACTAGTAGTGTACACCAATTACTGTATAAGAGTCACAAATGCAGGTCCAAATCCTCACCGCTGACCACCAGTGTTAGATCTGGGGGTCTCTAGTTGGCAATGGAATTCCCCTTTGTCCAAATAGGGACCCTTGCTTCTAAGTCAGGATAAGGGGATTACACTCCTAAATAGCCCCTGCTCACCTCCTTGGTACCTTGGCAAGAGCAGACAGGCTCATCTCAGAGGCAGTGCGTTAAGAATTTGTGAATATACACAGTAATACAGTGAAACCACTACAGATGAACACAACACAGGTTTTATAAAAATAAGTATTTTTATATAAACTTAACACAAGACCCCAAACGACAAAAAAGTTACTTAGTTCAAGTTGGTGATAAATGCGACAAAGTTCTCAACGAAGTACCTGGATGCGTAACGCAAAATGAACAAAAAGCAAGCAAAAGAGGGGGATTCGTCGGTTCTGTGATCCGGGGAGATGATGCGTCACGCCTCAATGATTGCGCAGAGTCGGGGATGCGTCGTGATCCTTACCGGTGCAGGGATGATGCGTAGGTTCTCAGCTTGCGGTCCAGTTGCGAAGCGCAAGATGGCGCCTCGATGCGATGCAACAATCCTGGCGCGATGCGAGAAGATTGTGCCCTTGATGCGACGATGTGACAATGATGCGTAGACGCCCTGGCAGCCTTGCGACGACTCTGTACTTTGGAGCCACGACAGGCCCTGTGACACGCTTCTCTGGTGATACGATAGCAACTCTCTTGATGGCATCACGCTTCTCCGGTGATGCGACAGCAGGTATTTTCGATGAAGACACGCTTCCTGGGAGATGCGACGGCGGCACGCTTCTCCGGCGATGCGACGATCTCAACTGCGGCAGCGTCATGCTTCTTCTTGTTGCGACGCGCTTCCAGCTCCCAGCGACATGCAGGCTTCTGCATTTAGAATTCCCATGAAGGGAATTAATTGGGGAGCTGGAGATGAAGTCTTTTGTCCCTGAGACTTCAGCAGGAGGCAAGCACAAGTTCAAGCCCGTGGAGAATAATCTGTAAGATGATGAAAGTCCTTAAAAAGTTCCTTCTCCTTTTCCTTGGCAATAAAGAAACCACTGCAGGCCAACCCAGCAAACAGCACACTGGCAGAGGTGCAGTCCAAACTCCTGTAGCTTCCTTGGTTCTTCTCCTTGGCAAAAGGTTTGTCTTGTTCCCGTAAAGTGATCTAAAGTTCTTGGGTCTGAGTCCCAATATTTATACTACTTTTCTCTTTGTTCTCTGAAGGCAGAGAGGCCTCTGCCTTGTCCAAACCAGTTCTTGAGCACTATGTATACAGGACTTCTTCTTTCCTTTCACAGTGCAGAGCAGAAACATCAGACGACCCACAGGAGGTGGAGCCAGCATTGTGGAAGGAAAGCACAGCCCTGCAGCACTTTGTTGACATGATTCCTTCTCTTCTTTCACTGTGCAGGGCAGAGACATCCGCCGCACCCCAGGTGGTGGAGCCAGCATTGTGGAGGGAAGGCCCAGCCCTATTCAGGTCCCAGGTGCAACTCCTCCCTCCCATCTAGATGCAGATCTCCCTCATCACCACTGGGCTGACTCATTTTGTCTCCTGGAATCCCCCAGCCCTGTCACTCAAACTCCAGACAAGGAATACACAACCTAGCAGAGGCAGGCCTGGATAGTTAGACAAGAAAATACCTACTTTCTAAAAGTAATATTTTCAAACACAGAATGTTAAAACCAACTTTACTACAAAATGTATTTTATCATTCTGAGTTCAGGCATACTAAATTTAAATTTCTACCATGTTCCCTGAGTCAGTTATGATTATTAGGTGTAATATTCTAACTGCCTATTCTGGCCTATGGAGAACAGGTAGCCTTGCAATAGTGAAAAATGAAAATGGCTATAATTCACTATTAGGACATGCTACACACACCAGGGCACGTCCTCCCTTATACTTACAATGCACCCTGCCCTTGGGCCTACGATAGGGGTGTCTGATATGAAGAAAAGGGAAGGTTTAGGGACTGGCAAGTGGGTGCACTTGCCAATTCAACCTGGCAGTCACAGACTGCACACAGGTCTTGCAATGGCAGGCTGAGACACATTTTACAAGCTGCTTCTGTGGGTGGCACAACCAGTGCTGCAAGCCCACCAACAGCGTTTGATTTACAACCCTGGGCACACATGGTGCAGTGTACTAGGGTCTGACAAGTACATCAAATAACCTAATAAGTGAATAACTGATTAGTACATCAATTTAACATAGGGAGCACTTGCACTGTGGCACTGAATAGAAGTGGCACAGTGCCCAAAGCATATAACCAGCAAAAAAATATCAAAAACAGAGGAGGCAATCCAACAAAATGGAAGGGAGACTCACGCCAATGATGACAGGTCTAACACCTTCAATTCGTCCGGCCTCCAGATTTGTGCCCAGCTTGGGGAAAAGAGGGCAATCTCAGTTTAGCTTGCGTTCAGTTTAAGGCAGTGTGAGCTCATCCAAGAGCTGACTGTCGACTTGCACTCCCTAAATCTGTTGACTGAGGCACACTGTGTTGAGACGATTTGCGTGTCATCTGCATAAGATGTTATTGCCAAATTGAAAGATCTGATTAATGCTGCTAGTTCTGACAAGTAAATATTAAAAAGGGTATGACTCAGATAGGAGCCCTGTGGAACCCCACAGGGTAGCAAAATTAAGGGGATCCGTCGCTACCCAATGCATTCGATTGTGTTTTACCAGATAGAAATGAGGAAACAAGTGCTAGAGCATTATCCGTGACGCCAACAGAATTCGGACGATTGAGTAGCAGATTATGATCGCCCATGTTGAATGACGCCAACAGGTTGAGCAAAATAAGAGACGCTTCATCTCCTGCATCTAGAACTACTTTAATTTCATCTTTGGCTTTCATTAGAGCCGATTCAGTGCTATGTTCTGCCCTGAAACTAAATTGGGTCTCATCTAGGAAGTTATCTTCGTGAAGATAGAATGTTAATGGATTGTTCATAACGTTTTCCACCTGTTTGGCTGGGAGATGAAGATGTGAAATGGGCCTATAGTTGCTCAGTACGGCTGAATCAAGGCTGGATTATTATCAAAAGATGTAAGATTAATGCCCTTTTCCAGATAGATGTAAAGACGCCTTCTGTGAACATGGAGTTGAAAATGGCAGTTAAACTTGGGATAAGAATCTCTGGTTACTGTTTGAACATCATGGGGGTAAGCGGGTAATAGGTAGAGCCCAATTTGGCCTGCTGAATGAGAGTTGTTATCTCATCATTAGTTACTGGCCGAAATTCAGTGAACACAGGAGCACTCAAGGAACGCAAATTAACTGAAACGAGCGTCCCATATCTGGTCATGTTGTCAAAAGTTACAAATGTGCTCCACCTTGTTTGAAAAATGCTGAGCTAATGAATTACAAAAGGCTTTTGAATGTAAGCTCACACTTATTTCTGGTAGTATGGACAATTTAGTAACTACCTGAAAAAGTTCCCTAGTGGAGATTTTTGCCTCTTCAATTTGCTTGGCATAGTAGGAGCGCTTTCCCATTAAAATAGGATTTTTATATTCAGCTAGTAGAGTTTTATACCTCGAGAGCTCGCTTGCATTATAGTTTGACCTCCAGCTTCTCTCCTGCCTTCTACATTCTTTCCCAATTCAATTCCTTTATTATGTTTTGGAACTCCGAGGAGATCCACATAAAAATCATACACAATACAAAATCCATTCAATGCAAAATAGACATCAACAATGTTTACAAAAATACAGAGTAATCAAATTCACCAACTACAAAAGTCATCAATAAATAGCTAAAAAACATTTTAAAAAGTTAAAAATAGAAGATGGCGGCGGAGTAGGACGCCTTTTCGTGCCGCTCCGGCGCTGATCCAGCAAAGCATCTAACAGCACGGTTTTGGGGGTGCCCACGAGCCCCTACAGTGGCGGAGACGATCGCCTCGCGGAGCGGCGGACGTTGGTGGGGTCGCCGAGGCGGTGTGACCTTGGAAGCGCCTGCGAGAGCGAACGCAATCTGCGGCCTGTGAGACCCCGGGCTTTCCAGACATCGCGGCCCGGCGTGGTCGAAGGGCGGGGCCCCAGATCCGCCTGCAGACTCTGGAGTGGACGGAAGGCTGTTTGGACCTGAGCTTAGGCGAGGGAGGTCCTGGCGACGGGACCCGGCTCGTACCCCACCACACCTGGGGGAGGTGGAGCACCGACCGCTGGCCAAGCAGTGGCACTCGGACGACCAGTAGCACTTTACTATCTCCATCGACCAGCCCTCCCCTCGCGGTTGGCGCCAGCGGCCTGTTTGAACTTTCGAGGCCCCGGGCCTGGGAGCTGCGCGAAGCCGGACGGCGGTGGGGCTGAGGAGTGACTCTGCCGCTAATTGGAGGTGCGACACGTGCAGAGCAGAGGTACGGAGGGCCGAGGCAGAAGGACACCGGCTCCCTGGGGTTCCCACCTGGGATACAGGAGACGCCCACGGGTCGAGTACCTGAGTGCGCTTGGAGGCGACGGCGGGCGGCGAACATTTGGTTCGCCTGCAGGCCCCGCTACTTTCCTCAGCCACGTGGAGCCGGCGCAGGGCGCGGTGAGCCGCCATGTCCACTGTGCAGCACAAACGAAACCAGGGGAAGGACAAAGCCTCCCAACAACCGGCCTCCCCTGGGGCGAGTGGGTCGTCGAAGCACTCTGATGAAGACGCCCCGGCGACGAAAGCCTTCATGTCGGAGCTGTTCGCCTCCATCAAGGAGGATATATCAGAACTCAGGGCGCAACTCGCCTCCGACCTACGGGAAGTGCGGAGGGACGTGGATGGCATAGGAGAGAGGGTGGCGACCCTGGAAGACAGGGACCTGAGTGTGGCCACCGATGTTCACATGCTCCAGCAAGACATAATCCGCCTCACCGAGCAAAATTTGGACCTTCAACTGCATACGGAAGACCTTGAAAACCGCTCCCGTAGAAATAACATCCGTATACGGGCGGTGCCATGGGACGGTGAGGCGGGGGATCTCCGGGGGTACGTTCAGGAGCTGTTTCTCCAGGTCCTAGATGAGGCGGACACGACGGAGATACGGATGGACAGAGTGCACCGGGTAGGATTGCCACGGCGCGGGGGGGGCCCTCCCCCTGACATATTGGTGTGCGTCCACGATTTTCAACTTAAGGAGAGGATACTGCGGAAAGCCCGGGCCATCGACTCACTGCAATTCCGGGGCCATCGGCCACAACTATACCAGGACTTGGCTGCTTCCACCCTGCAAAAGCGGAGGGACTTCCGACCTGTCACATCGTTTCTGAGAGAGAGGGGGATCGCCTATTCCTGGGGGCACCCTTTCAGGATTATCTTCAGATGGCAGAACCGCCTGGCCCAAATCCGCACGCTTCAGGCGGCAAAAGAGCTCTTGGGATTGGAGGATGTGCCGTCCTCGCAGGCCACGGCGGCCTCTCCGTCTCGACGGCGCCGCCGTTCGAACTCATGGCATAGGGTGGGGCGCTCCCCCGCCGGTTCCCCTGCTAGACAACGTCCGGACCTTTCTACCAGCCTGCAGGAGCGAGGGGCAGCAGTCGCTTCGGTGGCCTCGGCCACGTTGGCCGACTCACAGCTTAGCTCTGAGGCGGCGTAATCCCCGAAGAATGGCGGATCGGCGCCGGGGAGGCTCGAGCCTTCTGATCGAGGGTTTTGCAAGTACTCTGGTGGGAGACGACCTCGATTGCGGCCGAGGGGAATAGTGGTTTCATTCCTCTGGCCTGTCTCTTGATTGGGGGCTTCCTACGGACTTCGGCCTACTGATCTCGATGAGTATAATTATTGCACTTTTTCTTCTAATTTTGTACAATGTTCTGTGTTGGTTCGGGGGGGGTTTGGTTGGGGGACTGTTGGGTTGGGGGGGGGGCCCGTGACGGTAGGCCTTTGGGGATGAATGCAAAGTGTGAACGGTGGTATGCGTGCCATGCTGTAGAGGGGCTGATCCATCAACTATTCTGGAAACGTTTGGGAGCACGTGGCTGGGGGGAGGGGAGGAATGCAAGCTGGGCACCGATGGTATTACTGATAGCGAGTTCTCTGTTTGGTGTCTGCCATGCCGATTAGTATAGGCACTTGGAACGTCAAGGGCTTGAACTCCCCTCAGAAGAGACAGAAGGTCCTGAAATATGTTGTAGACCATCATCTTGATGTTGTGGGGCTGCAGGAAACCCATCTAGTACGAAAGGATGAACTGCGGCTCCGCCACAGGGCGTACCCCATTGTGTACAGGTCCTCAGCAGTCACGAAGCACCGGGGAGTAGCTCTGTTGAGAAACAGACAAGACGATTTGCGTGTCATCTGCATAAGATGTTATTGCCAAATTGAAAGATCTGATTAATGCTGCTAGTTCTGACAAGTAAATATTAAAAAGGGTATGACTCAGATAGGAGCCCTGTGGAACCCCACAGGGTAGCAAAATTAAGGGGATCCGTCGCTACCCAATGCATTTGATTGTGTTTTACCAGATAGAAATGAGGAAACAAGTGCTAGAGCATTATCCGTGACGCCAACAGAATTCGGACGATTGAGTAGCAGATTATGATCGCCCATGTTGAATGACGCCAACAGGTTGAGCAAAATAAGAGACGCTTCATCTCCTGCATCTAGAACTACTTTAATTTCATCTTTGGCTTTCATTAGAGCCGATTCAGTGCTATGTTCTGCCCTGAAACTAAATTGGGTCTCATCTAGGAAGTTATCTTCGTGAAGATAGAATGTTAATGGATTGTTCATAACGTTTTCCACCTGTTTGGCTGGGAGATGAAGATGTGAAATGGGCCTATAGTTGCTCAGTACGGCTGAATCAAGGCTGGAGGGAGGGGGGATGCCGGGCGTTACTTCACTTGTTCCATGGCCCCGATCCCCTGACGTTTGAGAACTGCATGCGTGATTACCAAGTGCAGCCAGGGGAGCGGTACCGGCATCTACAATTGCTTCACTGGGCCACATCGCCGGGGGTGCGGGAGGCGGCGACGAGACCTCTGTCCGACTTTGAAGCCTTTCTCCTGAAGACCTCTGCCATGAAGGGGGTCATCTCTTTTCTATACCAGCTGCTGCTCCGCTCGGCCCTTTCCCCCAGACCGCGCTACATGGAGCAATGGGAGGAGATGGTGGGGAGAGATATCACGGATGGAGAATGGTCGGCGCTTTGGAGGGACATGACGCAATTTAATCATTCCATACTCCTGAGGGAGGCGCATTTCAAAACTCTTACGCAATGGTACATGGTCCCGGCTCGACTTCACCGCATTTTCCCGGCAGTCACGGACAGGCGTTGGAGGGGTTGCGGCCTCCTGGGGGACTTCCGCCACATTTGGTGGGATTGCCCGATCATTAAGCCCTTCTGGGTCGAGATCTTGTCCCATATTAAGGACATTCTGCAGTACCCTGTCGACGATTCCCCTGAGTTCGTGCTACTGGGATTGAGAGACCCCGGCCTTGAACACCAAACGCGAGCCGACAAAAAGATCCTATGGCTGTGTCTCGGCGCGGCTAAACTCACGTTGGCTTCAGCCTGGAAACGGAAGGAGGCCCCGGCGGTTTCCCTTTGGCACTCTAGATTGTGGAGACTTCTGAGTCTCGAGAGAATGGCGGATATATTTATAGGCAACTACAAAAACTTCAGGCACGAGTGGGGCCCTTTGGTGTCCTTTCTTTCTGCTGGCTTGCCTTCGGCTGTCTGCCCGGCATCATTGAGGAATTTACACTTATTTCAGCTCTAGAGTATGCTTGTTGGATGAATGGGGAATGCGAGCGGCGCCGTCACGGGGGGGGGGAGTTCTGGGGGGGAGGGGCTGGGTGCTGCATTGGGACAGTTGCATCACCGAGATGAGGCTTACTTAGAGACTGGGGCGATCCTGGACTTTTTATCGGCTGCACTACCTGAGCTACCCCATGCTGGGGGATAGATGCGGGACTGCCGACACTCTCAGCACATGAAGACTTCACCTGCTGGCTTTCTGTTTTGCTGCTCTGCCTCATCTTACTTTCACGCTTCCCACTGTGTGGGACCCTCTACGCCCCAACTGTGGTACCTTTTGTTTATTGTTATTTTTTCTGTGTCTGCAAAATAAAAATTTTTACAAAAAAAAAAAGTAAAAAATATTAAAACAGAAGATTTCATTTGGGGGGTTATACAGTGCAAGTAAAAAAGAGTTAGCATTTAAAATACCCAATTGCAAACATATATATCTTAACCACTTATGCTGAAATGGGCGCAATATGGGGCATATGAAGAGAACGTGCAAGCAATCCTGGGTGGACAAGTTGCAAAAATTACAAATTGCAGGAGTACCACACAATTTTGCCAATAAATTGTTTAATGGCAACAAATCCTGTCTTAGGAGAAACCAGAAACGCCGAATGCCATGTGGTAAATTCCAAGCGACATAGGGTTGGATAGCTTTCCTCATATACGAGTCAGTAAGATGGTTAGCTCCCTTCTTGGCGTAAATAGCCTCCTTGTCCATTTTAAAGCTAAGATCCCAGGATGCCTCTTTCAGAAGAGATTTTAATTGTGCAGCAGAAATAATAAAAAGAGTGCTCTCTTCCAATTGAAGAAGGGCCACCGCCTTTCTGAAATTCTTAACTATTTGCGAGTACTCCTTTAAGCTGCCCAAAAGTTCAGTCTTCATAAGATCTCTTAATGAACCTTTTTCTCCTCTAGCCAAACTAGCCACCCACCGTACTACCGCTGCTAGTCCCAGCACCCAGCTACTGCGAAGACCATATTCAAGTCTGCAGTCGGCTGCTGAGCAAGCAGTGTTAAGAGAGGATATAGATCTTAACAACTTCCCTTCTATAGAATGTAAAAAATTCCATTGCCTTAAGTCTACCAGTTCCAATCCATACAAAAGGGAAGATGGAATTTTTGCCCTAAAGACTTCCAGTAGGCAATCAAAATGTCTTCTCCCCATGGCTGAATATAAAGCAGTCAAGCCTTTTCCCTGGGCTAAAGCTTTGCGGGAGTTGTTATCAGTGTGGGGTTTGTCACTCAAATTATTGGAAATGATTTTTCCTAGAAAGACATATGTCTTTACCACCTCCAATTTGTGGCCACCAGCTGACCAGACAAAATTCTTATATTTTAACTTTTTTCTCCCTGCAATACACATAATTTTGCTTTTTGTTGCATTTATTTTCAAGAAATGGGCTTCGGAGAAAAGATCTAGTGCACGAAGACGATTGGCCAACCCTTTAGGTGTTAAATCTAATATTATAATGTCATCTGCATATAACAAACAGGAAATAGGGGTTCCCCCTACAACCGGGGCTATACCATCACTTGAGGAGATAGTTGCAGGGAGATCCGCAATATACAGGGAAAAGAGCAATGGAGCAAGGAGACAACCCTGTTTCAATCCATTAATTGATGGGATAACTTGTGATAACCCCCTTACTCCACCTTGCAGGACACGACACCATGTATCGGTATGTAAAACCTGCACCAGATCTAGCAAGTGAGGAGGCATGCCCATTGCGGATAGCTTTCTCCACAGCAAAGGGAGATCCACCTTAACGAATGCTGTGGAGAAGTCTATAAATGCCGCATACACATAACCCCCACGAGCCTTTACATATTTGTCCGAAATGAACTGTAGTGCGGTAAGATTATCTAAGGTGCCGTGCCCTTTGCAGAATCCAGTCTGTTCTAGGGGTAATATATGATTTGCATCAACCCAATCATTAATTAAGGCTAGCAAATATTTGGTATAAACTTCTCCAATTGCGTCAAGGAGGGCTATTTGGTGATAATTCTTCGGAATATCCCTATCGCCCTTCTTAAATAGTGGCACTAGTATGCTCCCTTTCCAAGAAGAAGGGACAATTTTCTTCATGAAGCAAAAACTGAAGACAGGAAACAGAATTTTGCTCCATAAAACTGGCTCCTGTTTCAGGACAGATATCGGGAGTTCATCAGGTCCCATGGCTCCTGAAGTACGCATGTCCTTAATCGCCTGTTCAATCGTTTTTTCTGAAGGGGCCTCTATTGCCGAATCAAGCTCAATACTAAGCTCCCTGAGCTCAACTGACTGCCCATTCAAAGCGTATAAGGTGGAGATATAATTGACCCAAGATGATTCGGGGATAGGAATTGGTAGGGGACCCACTCTTGCACCGCATCCCTCCCCAATAAGAGTCCAAAACTGTCTAACTTTGCCATGAACCACTGCCTCCCGTAGACTTATCCATAGGGAATCTTCTTTTCCTTTTTTTATCTTTTCTTAATCCTGCTTCTCCTTCTTCTTAAACGATCAATTTTATGGAGTCTTTCAATTGATCTGCACAGGTATTGCTCCCGCACTAGCTTATTGATTTCCTTATTGAGGAGAATAATCGATCTAGGGAGAAGAATCTTTTTTGGTGTCAAATTAGATTTTTTAACATCCAAAATGATCTTCTCCATAAGATCCTCAAAATGGATTAATTCAAGCCCTTTCCAGTTGTTTAACTCTAGAATAGTTTTGTTCAAGATACGCCCCAGGCCCTTTATGGCTTTAAAGTCCCAGTAACATCTACCAGACTTCTTATGAATATTGACCGCATCACCATTAAGTGACCAAGGGTCAGATTTAGGAGGATGTATTGAAAGGGTTAAAGTTAATAACATATGATCACTAAATAGGTTCTCTGAGACTACCAAATCTCTCAATAAAGAGAAGGAGCAATGATCTATAATTACATAATCCAAGATGGACTCACTTGTGCTGGATTTGTGGGTATAATTTGCTGGAACATCAGAAGGGAGCCTACCATTCACTATCAGACCCTCCGTAGAAACTATTCTTCCAGCAGGATTTTCCCTCTTTTATTAGTTTTGATTTTATCAGGGAAGAGGGCTTGAGGAATTAAAAAAGCTTCCTCTTTAGGCTTATTTCTGAAAAGCTCTAAACTGAAATTAGAAACGTTGCAATTGAAATCCCCCACAAACAGAATCAGGGGAGTAAGTATTGCCTCCTTAATCTTTTTAATAAAACTAAAAACCTGCTTTAGTACACTACTATAACAATCATCGGGGGGAATATACACGTTTATTATAACCAGTGGGTTTTTGTTTTCCCCATTGCCAAAGCTATTAAATGTGACCGCCTGAAAAAGGTTACTCTGATCCACATAATGGGAATAGTTCCACTTTATTCTATTAGAGAGAAGGCACGCAATTCCGCCTTTTGCATGCCCTCTCTTCGGAAGAGAGGCTGCAACCTCAAGAACGAAATAGTCCTTCCCCACGTCCATTCTGTCTACGCACCAGGTCTCCTGAATACAAATCACATCGGGGTTCAGTGAGAAAAGATACTGTAATTTTTCAGGGCTATTGTTAATCCCTGCTGCATTCCAAGAAAGAATTTTTAAGCAGCTGCTAAAGATAGGAAAATAGTTTTGGGTTATCTTTTGATTTACTTAATAGAGCACCAGGAAGCCAATCCCATTGTTGGTTATCTTCTCTTGGGATGTTGTAAATTTTTTGCGGGGCAGGAATTACATGGGACACTAGCCGTTTAGTTTTTGATACACAAATCTTTAAATCTTCAAAAGAGAAAGGGTGGTCTGATTGACTAGATCGATTTTCACAAAATCTATCTCCACTGTTCGCCAAAACAGGTAACACATCAATTCCTCGACTTTGAAAATTTTCAGCTTGATTCAAAATGAGATTCACTATTATTTGGAATAGAACGTTACCCTAATGTATGATATATTATCAATTCTTAACATAGAAACCAAATCAATATCATTTGATTGAATTAATTTTAGGCTCTCTATATCTCTAAAACATTTGAGTAACAATGTTCTATTTAATGCCAGATCGTTGTCAAACAACGGTAAAAAGTCTAGAATCAGTGTATCTACAGAATCTTCAAAAACATTTTTTTAGGAGGTTCTTGCGGACAAGCTGTACCTTCAACCCGGGAATGGAAAATAGGCGCAGCGGGATTAAGGACCACTGAGGCAGAAGGACCTAACTTTGTCACTTCTATTTTAGGAAAGAGAATCGTAGATTTTCCCACATCAAGAGGGGGTCCTCCTGTAGACAAAGTAGAACAATTAGGGAGGATTTTAATCTGGTATTTGAATATCGGGGGTACATGTGTTAGACTCCTGTTTCGAGACCCCATTAACTGGCTCTTCGGTATTAGGCTGATCATTTGGCTGAACTTGAGAGTCCTCAAATATTATTTGTCTCAGCCTTTTTTTCTTATGTCTGCGGATTGGTTTTCTCTTTTTCCCTTTACACCTTTTGTGTTTGCCAATTATCACTTTTTCTCCTTCATCAGTCCCCTTGGATTCCGTCATGAAAATTGGGAAGAGCACTTTACCAAGATTACAGTCTGCAGTAACCCCCTCTTCTTCTATAATTTCAAGATCAGAATCCCTTATACAATTGTAGGCAGATGATTTAGGGACTGAAGAGAGCTAATTTCTAGCTGGAACCCCCGGAATAATTGGATCACAGTTATTGGATATGGGCACTGTATTATTTCCGGAGGAAGATGTGACAGGGGATACCGAATCCTGTGGACCCACTCCTGGATTTAGATCCAAGGTCTTCTCTGGAAGTCTAGGTAATAAAACCTTTAATATCTGAGTAACCGATTCCAGAACACAATCAGAACTCCCCACAAATTTACTCAATAACAGTAATATCGAAGACAACAAATGCTCCAAAGCTATCAATGACTCCGAAATGGGCTTATCATGTCACTCCAAGCCTGGTGGTATAATAGGATCGATACCTGAAATATTGAGCTCAGGGCGTTTTGAAAGGTTGGACTGCATAGAGGAATCTTGAGATTTAAGGGAAGGGGTGCTACTATAGAGCTGCAAACCAGAGGGAGTTGCACCCTTCGGGGTCTTAGTGGCTTCAAATAATTTTAATGAACCATCTGCTAAGTAACGACTACACAATTTCAAATCAATATCTAACCCTTGTGAGTCACCATCACATATCTCCTTTGCCTGGGTACTTCCTAATAAATCATTAGTCAAACACATTTTAAGCTTTGGAAAAACATTATTTTGATGCACATTCTCTATTCTAGAAGTGAGCAAATTAACACTACTGGGGCCTTCCATGGGGTTAGATTATGCCCCACACAGGACTGTGAGGCAAGAGTCGATTTTTCCACCAAAACATGCCCCTTCTTTACAGGCGCAAGTTCTACGCCAAGTGAGGGAGTTACCCCTATGTTCCTATTTATAGCAATTTCTTCAGGGTCAACCTCCTTCACCAAGTTCTTATCCGTTGACTTTTCCCATAACTGGAAGAATTGACAATGACCCTTTAGTTGGAGATTTTTTGAATCCTTGTTTCGCAGGGGGTTGGATCTCGTCTTCACATAAGACCTTCCCCCCAAAAGCCTCCCAGAACGTAGCTTTTTAGCAGTCATCTTTAAAAGCAGTGAATAGGAGCTTAAAATATATAAATTAAGTCAATTGTAGATTGTAAACTGAATTCCTGTATTAGTCAACAAGTCAAAGTCTATGAAAGCAAGAATGGATAGTAACGATGGGACAAACTAAACAAAAAGATACACGAAAGAAACGATTTTTTTTTAAATGTAAATATGTAGGCCCAGCCCAGCCTACTTCAGACACAGAGGGCCACACAGGGCCAGCCCTTTGTCCGGGCTTAGTCCGGCGCATCCTGCGCGCGTCCTCGCGGGACAAGGGACCTGCTGGTGCTTTATGCGCCTCCTGGCGCGCTGGATACTGGCGTCAATTTTCCCTGGAGACTGCTCGGAAATGTAGTTCGACCGGCGGAGCCAAGCCCGGCCGGTCGATGTCACGAAGGATATGGCGGAGCCAAGCCCGGCCGCTGATCACAAGAATGGGAAGCCTCACAAAGTCTGGCAGCAGAGGATTAGTAAAACAATGGAGAACTCGGCCCCTGCCGGTGCTTTATGCGCCTCCTGGCGCACTGGATCCTGGCGTCAATTTCCCCTGGAGGCTGCTGGGAAATGTAGTTCGACCGGCGGAGCCAAGCCCGGCCGGTCGATGTCACGAAGGATATGGCGGAGCCAAGCCCGGCCGCTGATCACAGGAATGGGAAGCCTCACAAAGTCTGGCAGCAGAGGATTAGTAAAACAATGGACGCCTGTCCTCGTGACCCCCAGGCACAAACAGGCAGCTTTAGTAGTTTGTATAGCCGCTCTGAGAACGCTCTTAGAGAATGTGGGCTATGGGCACTGTGGCGGAGAGGGCAAGGGGGCAGGGGGCTGATACCCTGCACCAAGTGCCCTATGTCCTGTGGCTACCAATTAAAGCTGCGGCCTTCCTGGTTCTTTCCAGCAGCCGTTTCCGATGGGAGCCCCCTCCTCTTCCTTGGCTCTGGAGTTGGCTCGGCCTAGGGAGCACAGCTATATTAATAATTAGCAAAGAAATTACGATGACAGCGGAAAATTTGCCACACAGTAAAAACTCGGTAGCTCAATAGCGACCGTCGCTAAAACTGCCGCAGTAATCACCAATTATCTCCATCCGAGTGAATCCGACCTGGCTGCAGTGTAAAGATTAATGCGGAATTACTGCTTGCGAGGCGAGGCAGTGCGGCGGGGTGGCTCACCTTACTTCCCTTGCTGCTCTCACCTGAAGGAGCCTCCGAGATGCAGTGATGCAGCGGACCGCCAGGGTGAGCAAGCTGCCCTATGGCTCTCCGCTATTCTGTTATTCCGCAATACCGCAGCTCTCGCCGTGTCCAAGCACCTTACTCCACTCCGCTTGGACTCCGCGCTCTCCTCCATGCTCCGAGCACCAAGTTCGCACTCACTCCACCCACTGCACTCCGCAAATCACAGTCACAGGAAATAGGAAACAGGAAAATCCTTCTACATTCTTGTTTTTTAGCTCGGAGGATTACTGAAAACCATGGAGCTGACGGGTTTTACTTTTGCTTGAGGTGTTCTTGTAGGGGGCTACCTTATCAGCAACCAATGTAAGCCAATTGTTAAACTGAGTGGAGGCAAGGTCAGCGTTCTCTGACAGTTTGATTTGGGAGCGAGAAATTTGGAGACTGAGCATGTTGTTATGAACCTGATTCCAATTACAGTAAGATCTGTTAGATAGCTTAGAGGTGTTGGCCTGAATAGTAGGAGGACTATTCAACTCAAAAATAACTGCAGAGTGGTCAGTCCAAGGTAGCGGCAAGATCTCTTTGATCTCAGTAAACTCGCTACTAGTAAAGATTCCGTTTAGGGTGTGGCCAGCCCGATGCGTGGGGCTTGTGACCTTTTGGCTTAGACCTGCCATGGTTATAATGTTGAGCAAGGAGGCTGAATTACTGTCAGTGTCGGCTTCAAGATGAAAATTGAAGTCAACCCGAACATGAACAGTAGTTTCAAGAGCACAGATTTCAAGAAGTGAGTTAATAGAGGTAAGGAATCCATCTTTGGCCCATAGTAGGCGATAAAGTAGTACCACTTTAAGTGATAGATGATTAGCTATTTTTAGAATGAAAAGAAAAGCTTCACAGTCTTGAAGGCTATAGGCTCCAAAAGAGGCTTTATAATTGACTCAATAAATCAACACTAGTCCGCCTCCTTTTTTATGGGTTCATATCAAGTCTGAACACCGTGAACCTCTGCGACACAGCAGCACAGAAGTCTCGTCCTGCTGCCTGATCAACCCAAGTTTCTGTAATGAAAAGCTTATCTAAGTTCACAGCATCTATCAGCTTGCCGATATCCAACTTATGTTTAGACAGAAACTGGTTGTTAATAAGGGCACAAAAGAGAGAAGGCCGATAAACATACGGGGAGCAGTGGTGTATAGGTTAACTTAAGATGCGGGCTAAAACGTTAGTTAAAGTCAAAAGCGGAAGCGGAAAATGTAAATGCCGTCAGTAGATTTTATGCCAAAACCGCCACAGTATAATAACATGAAAACTAGTGAATTACAAGCGAGAGACTTATGATCCAAAGCATAAATGCAGAATAAGAGGCTCCGAAATTAGAGGTACGGCGAGAATGGGTTTATGCGAAGGTCTGAGAGTAGCAAGCTCATTTTCTAGAAATAATAACCGAACCGGCAGGAGGAAGTAATCACAGATCAGTCAAACAGGCTTGTGAATAACTAACGGAAATCGCAAGGCCTGAATAAGACAAATACAACAAGTATAGAAATAGCCAAAACGTAGCACAACTATGGCTTCAGTGAATAATTGGCGGGATAGGTGACCTACGGGTAATTAATATGAAATGAAGACCAAAATGCAGCGCGCGCGCTTAGAACTGTTCACGTAATGATAACATTAAATATCTCTGGGATTTTCAAAAACGGAGAAGAACTCCTGAGGGGTTGAAATTGCAAAAAATACTTGACCCTCAGCTAGAAATCGCACAATACGTTTTATAAAACACAGAAGGGATAGTATTACAATATTCTTTCATACAGCCCCGAGCTAAGAAGGACAATTGAAGGAAGTCCATGTTATCACGGGAGTATCGAGGGCCCAACCATATCAGGAATGCAGATCCAACTCTAGAAGGTGAGCGTTATAATGAATATGGAGCGGTAAAAAATAGTCTTACTTACCTAGAAAGGGAACCGATTACAGTCCATTCATGCTCTATTTTCACAGGTGGAACGGAATTTTTTTTATAAAAACGGTGAAGTGGAACCATTCACACCTACAACACCAAAAGATAAATAGGTGAGCAAGGTTGTACTTGAGAGGAAAAGGAAAAAATAATGGGATTATGTAACTAAAAAGAATTATTCCAACTTTTTTCAGATTAATCAATATCCAGAAATACTGAGACCACCATATAGAAGCTTACATCGATGTTAAGATCTGATTACCCCAACTAAGGTGTGTAATAAAATAGGATGATTAATTGAGAATAATCTATTCACGAGAGAAGGAGGGAGAGTTTAATATGTTACTACCGGCTTCCCCACTGGGCAGAATTGAACACAAACTGCCAGAACAATTGGGATAAGAATATAAAATGCCTGTTTAAATACAGAAGGTAGGATATGTAATTAACACAGCATGTCTCAATATCTTATAACCAGATTAATGATTCTAAATAAAATCCTCTTTTTATTGGTAGAGCGAGACTATAACTAGCCGCCTGTGAAGTTTTTCTTCAATCAAATATCCTAAGCAGAAAGGGATATATGTAAAGGTATGCAATCGTGTAGGATTGCGTGTTATCTAAAATAGAGGGAAATGAATGGATGTATGAATACTTGTGCTAATATACCCTAGTCCATTTTTTAAGGGGGTTGGCTCCAAGGGTCACCATAGTGTTGTATATGCAGAGTGGAACCACAAATAATGATACGCAAGTACAGAAAAGATGAAGAAGGAAGGGATATATATAAAAAAAAGACGAAAAACTGTCAATGATACAATAAATGTATTCTTATATTGGTATTTTCTGTTCACAGATAGATGTGTACATCAAAACTCTCCTGAGGAAGGTGGGGCATATTGCCACAACCACCGAAACGCGTCGACTACCCCGCAGGGGATGTATTGATTTTGTACATTTTATAATTATGTGCTATTGCAATTGATGTCCTCAAAAACATGCTGATCTGTGTATCTTTGTGCCTATAGATCTGACCAAAAAAACATTGAAATCGAGGCACCATTGAGTAGACTGATATTGTTTTTACCTTTTGTGATGAATTCATGTTTTATAATGTATCAAACATTTTTTTAAAGAAATCAGTTTTTATAATAAAATGTTGATGGTTTTGTAGATGAAATAGTTTCTGTCTTTGTGGTTCCACTATAGCATATCCTTTTTTTTTTTTTTTCTTTTTTTTTTTTATCCTCATTTGCGTGCATAGCTCCAATCTATCCAAACCAGAATATGCCACAGAGATAGGAAGAACCGGCTGTGCTTCAATACCGTCTCAGCGTAAGCTGGGAGGGAAATCTTAGTTGGGGGGGAGTAGAGACCAAATCCCATCAGTACATTCACACAGACCTGGAAATTCCCATATAGGGCCATTCGTTGGAAGATAGTGCCCGTGACACCGTAGCCCCATTTGTTCCTTATTAAAAACAATGGCTGGAAATGCTCGCATTAATCATAGGACTCCTGGGAAAAAAAAAAAAAAAAAACCCCAGGCTCAATGTGACCGTGCCAACTGTAACCAAAAAGCCCTACGACTTATATTTCCACCTCTAGCTAGATCTAATTTAGAGATCTGAAGCACCGAGGTTCGCCATTCTTGAATTGTAGGAGGCTGGGCATCCTTCCAATGTCTACAGATTTCTCTCCGGGCTGCCAAGATGGAGTAAAAAATGAGGTTTGAAGCTGCGTTCCGTATTTTGTTTTTCAGGCCAAAAATGACAAGAGCAAGATCTATAGAAAGATGAGAACCCAAGGCCAGGGATTGATCGTTTCCTATTGACTCCCAGTATGATGTAATTTCTGGGCATTCAAAAAACATATGAATATCAGATGCTTCGACCATCTGACATCTTGGGCACGAAACCGGGCCTGTCGATGAAAATTTTGACAGTCTCAAAGGAGAATAATAGGCCCTGTGGATAGTGAAGATGTGATTACGACGCAGCCATGCTGGCTTCACCAGGTCCCACAGTGTTTCACATGAAGCTAACCAAAGCTCCTCCAAGTCAACATCCGGCAATGCGTCGGCCCATAGTGTTACTGGGAGGCAGAAGTTGCCATCTATTTCCTCCGTTATCTTCTTGTACCACAAAGCAACTTCTTTTTTTGAAGGGGGGCTGTCTAGCAGACACGTTACTAAATCGCTGATGACTCCAATAGGTAATCTGCTATTTCGGGGTGTCTGTGTATTATATGCTGTGGACCAGCTTGAAATTTGTATAAATTTAAATCTGGATAAATTTGGCCCCACCTTATTTATTAAGTAGTCCCAAGGCAGTAGTATACCGTCCATGAACAAATCACCCCAGGTGTTGATGCCTGCTACTCTTAATGGTTGGGTTAAAGTGGCTTCTGCCCAAGCTGGGGGAGATGGTAAATCCCATATTGGAGTTCTCTCTGAATAATAACCTAGTTTAATTGCCTGCCTCATTCTGTACCATGTAGTAGCTATCCCCTTTAAGGTCTTTAGTTTTATTTTTATTTTTAATTTTGGGTCTCCAAATTTAAGCAAGAAGCTGCTCTGTCCGATACCCTCTGAGTTTAATAACATAGAGAACATTTGGCCTACCCCTGTTGCTGCTGGCACTTTTAGCAACATACAGGTGTGTGAGAGCTGAAAAGCCCATGCGTAGATCTGAAGATCTGGTCCCGCTAGCCCTCCCTTCTCTCTGCGGCGTCGTATTTTCTTCCAAGATATTCTTGGGTTTTTACTGTTCCAAATGAAAGTTGAAATCGCACTTTGTAGTTTAGAGATTAATTTAGGATCAAAAAAGAGTGGAATTGAGTTAAATAAAAAGGAAACCTTAGGTAAGATACACATTTTTACTAGATTAACTTTACCTAGGATGGTAAGTGGAAGATGCGACCAATCCCTCATGTTTTTACGACACTGTGCTGCTATTGTGGAAAAGTTTAATGAAGCGATACGATCAATGTCTTTAACTATATTTACCCCTAAGTAGCGTAATTGAGGTCTAGATGACTCGTTAACCGTATCCAAGACTGCGTTCCATGTCATGGATTCCGTCTTAGAAGCATTAACTTCGTATCCAGAAACTTTCCCAAATTTAAGAGCAAGATCTATCGCTTCTGGATAGGCTGTATCAATGTCTGACGTGAAAATCATTATGTCATCTGCATAGAGTGCCACCTTTTTTCCCACTCACCAAAAATAAAAGATTTAATAAGTGTGCTGTCTCTTAATGTTTGTGCAAAGGTTCTATGTATAAATCAAAAAGGAGAGGAGACAAGGGACAACCCTGCCGGGTTCCTCTGGTTATATCAAATGGCGCTGTAAGGCCCCCATTGATCAAAATTGAAGCAGAAGGACTTCTATATAACAGATCTATTGCCCTTCGAAATCTCTCGCCAACGTTGAACCCCCTCAAGGCCTCCGACAGGTACAACCAATTTACCCTGTCGAAGGCCTTGGTGGCGTCCAACGTCAGAACAGACAACGGGAGAGTCTCCTTTATCGCCACATCAATAGATCCAATTAACTCGTATGTAAGCTCATTTAGTTGTCTCCCTTTTATAAACCCTTTTTGGTTCAAATGAAGTATATTAGGGGCAACCTGGCCAAGCCGCTTGGCTAATATAGTGGCAAAGATTTTATAGTCGGCATTTAAGATTGAGATAGGCCGATATGAGCCACAGTCAGATGGGGGCTTCCCTGGCTTTAGAATAAGCGTTATAGTGGCTTTATCCCAGGAGGCCGGCGGTGCTACCCCTTCTCTCAATATTTGGTTAAACAAAACTGTTAGAATTGGGGTTATCTCTAAGATCAAGTGTTTGTATACCTCGCTCGGCAACCCGTCGGTACCTGCCGCCTTTCCCCCTTTAGAACCTTTTATGGCCTGTTCTACCTCGACAAGACTTATTTCCTCTTCCAAAAATTTGCTCTGTTCTATTGATAGAGAGGGAAGGGAAATACCCTCAAACCAGTTACTAATATCATTGGTATTGATATTAAGATTTTCCCGATATATTGACTGGAAGAATGATTTAAAGGTCTCTCTAATTTCTGCGTCACTGGTGAAGGTCCCCTTATCCGAAGTTACTGAGGCAATATTATTCCGAACCCGGTCTGATTTAACTTTCCAGGCCAACAACCTTCCCGCTCCCTCACCATACTGGAAATGAGAGAGTTTGCTTGTCTCCCATTTTTGCAATACTCGTTTCTCCATTAGAGAGGACAGGTTATTCTTAAGCACATTGAGCTCTGATAGTTTTAGGGCTAAATTGTGATCGTCTAGAGATCGGTCAGTGTCTATACAGGACTGGATTTCTGACATACTGTTCTCAATAGAAGAAATTTCTTCCCTATACTGCCTTCTTCTGTGAGCTACCCTGTTTTTAACTGTTCCTCTAAGAGAACATTTGAAAGCGTCCCATACTATACCTACTGGGGCTGAATCCCTATTGAAAGTAAAGAATTCACGAGTCTCGGATTGAAGGAATTCTATATCTTCTGTCGATGCGAGAAATGACCTGTCAAATGACCAGAGTTTCGGGGAAGAAGACTTAGTTCCCCACTCCATTTCTAGCTTCATTGCTGAGTGGTCCGATAGATGAGATGGAATATACTCTACTAAAGTTATGGAGTCCACCAGAGATCTACTTGTTAGGATAAAGTCTATTCTTGAGCTGTGTCTGTATTTTAGATTTTTAAAAGAAAAACACTGCTTTTGGCCCTCTCTCAGCCTCCAAATATCGACATAACCATATTGTTTCATTAGTCCCAGTAGACAATTTCTAGATTTGGAGGGAACTAGTTGTCTGCTATTTGTTGATTTATCAAGTAGAGGGTTAATGGTAATATTAAAATCACCAGTTATGATCACCGGCTCCGGGAAATTCAAGAGGTGTTGAAATAAGGATTCTAGTGCGGAAGTATCATCGCAATTAGGCCCATAGTAACCAGCCAATGTTATGACCGCCCCTCTTATCTCTACCGCTGTTATGGCCCATCTCCCTCCCTTATCCACTTTTTGTTGTAAAATCTTCAAATTTAAATTTAGAGATTTTTTAAAAAAGATTGTAACCCCCCGCGTATTTAGTGATTGAGACGTTGTAATAGGAAAATTTATCCACCTATTTTTTTTCACTAATTCGAATATCTCAATTTCGGTTAAATGTGTCTCCTGGAGTATAATGATCTCGGCATCCACATCCCGAAGGTATTGTATGATTTTATTAGCTCGAGGTTTGGTGCGGAGACCATTAACATTCCAGGACAAGATTCTAGGCCTACTCATGTCTTCCAAAATAAATGTTTACCATTAAACCTAACAAATGTTTCCGTCTATGAAAAACAGGAACAGAAAAAAGAACAGAAAAAAGAACAAAGCTACAAAGTGTGTCGACTGGAGCATTATTGGAAATGGATATTTTTCTTTTTTTACCACCCCCCGCTACCACCCTGTGACCATCCCTCCCTTTGGAAACCCCTGAACTCACTACCCGGAAGATTCCGGAAGTAAGTGCTCCTAGCTCTCCCCCGACCCCACCTCATGTGTCCCGCTATTTATTAGAAAGTGGTAGCTCGCCTTATTATAAGTACAACAAGCATGAATTACTTAGTGCTATTACGCTTGATTAGTAAGTGACAATATGTAGATTTATTTTATATATATATGTATATATATATATATATATATATTTTTATTTATTTATTTATTTATTTATTTTTTTATGTTGAATGTCCCTTTTCCTATCCACCCCTTTTTTTTTTTTTTTTTATTTGTGAATAGTGTACATTTGTGATTTGTTTTCCCTTTTATTTCCTACCTCTTCACAGATCCGAGCTAGAACCTTTATTGCTCCTTCCTACCACCCAACGACATTAGAAGCTCGTCCGCTGCCTGTACCGATCGAACATTATCCATTTTATTGTTCATCATTATTTTGAGAGATGCGGGAAAGCCCATCTGCACTGTTGCTCCTAGTTTGCGAAAGGCTTCCATTCTTCTTCCTAGCTCCCACTGCTTTTCTAGAGTATATCTTGACAGGTCAGAGCGTATCTGAAAATTAAAGCCTTTACCTGCTAGCGACTTTTGCTTTAGGGCTAAATTCAATATGTGTTCCTTGACAGAATAGGTATGAAAATTGACAAGGATTTTCCTTGGCTTGGCCCTTTGTGGATTGTGTCTGAAAGGATCCCTATGAATTCGTTGAATATCCAAAGCAAGTTCCTCAGGAGTATGAGGGAGGTTAAAAGAATCTTTTAATAACGAGATTATATATCCTTTGATGTCTGTTCCTTCACTGCCCTCCGGAACATTCAAAATACGCAGGTTACTGCGCCTGGCGTTATTTTCCAAGACCTCCATTCTTTCTGAGATGGCCAGATCTTCCCTTTTTAGCTTTTGTATGTCTTCCTGAGCCCCTTCTGCCCGCATAGATATTTGGCCTACAGTTTCTTCCAGGGCTTGTGTTCTTATAGACAAGTTACAAATCTTTTCATCAAGAGTCTCACAAAAACTCCTTATGTCCCTTTGATTTGATGCAGACTCTGCAAAACCTTCCTTGATCTCGGCAGACAATGAAGCAAACATCTGTTGCAAGGATGCTATTGAAATAGGTACCAGGGTGGAGACTAGAGTTCCCTCTTCTCTCTGACATGGTTGATGATTATCATCCAGTGTACTCGGGACTGTATGTGAAGCAGAGAGGGATTCGACATTCTCTTTTCCTCCGTTAGTAACGGAAGTTGGATTATTTGAGGGGTCTCCCTGTTTGCTCGTCATGACAGTGGGCTCCCCCTTATGGACCAGAGTCCCGGGTTGATCACTGTGTACACCGTGTACTCCTTCACCTTCTATTAGGCTGGGGTGTGCTACTGTTTGTGATGTAGAATCATCATCAAGTTCTTCCTGTAGTTCTTCCAGTAGCACCATGTCGTCTATGGGATTGATAGGATCAATATGTTCAGAGACTGGAAGAGAGGCTGAGGCTAAGGCTGTGGCTGTAGCTGTGGCTAAGACTGAGACTAGGGCAGAGTCCTGCTCGGAAGATGCCATAGCCCTTAACCCAAAGTTATGCTTCCGAAAGGTGAAATCTCTCTGTTGGTGGTCTTGTCCTATTTCTAAAACTTGTGGGACAACCTTAAAGTAGGACCGCAGGGAGGGGGTGACTTTGGCGCTGGATTCTGCAAGGAGCTTAGCTTTGTTACGTTTCCTTCCTCTCTTTGCCTTAACTTCTGCTGTAAGGTATGATGACGTCCTCAAAGTTTTTAGACTAAGAGATTTAACTGAGCTTGAAGAGTTGTCCGCTCCCTCAATCTGCTTGGTAGACAATTCCTCCTCTAAATTTGGTGACCTCCCCTTGCCCTTTCTTTTACAGGAGGTACCTGCCCTAGCCGCGCACCTTGCTGCTCTTTTATTTTGTGGACTTTTTTTAGGGTTTGTGGTAATCACAGGCTTACTGGGCTTATTGGGCTTATCATCCGCTATAGAGTCACTCATGCATTTAGGAGGCAAATTAGCCTCACTCAAGCCCCCCCCTCCCTTTACCTTACTTTTATCTCCTTCAGAAGCAGCACCTTCAACTGCCTCCTCGTGGTGTTCTGCTGTTGCTGTTTTATCTTCCTTTTCTGCCGTTAGAAAATAGTATGGAACGATAGAGGCAGGGGCTTTGTCCCACAAGGCTTGAATGCGAGTTGCCACGAAGGCTTCTCACCCGCCTGTTCCACCGCAGCTCCAGGGCGGCCTGCCTCCAGCGAAAAAGCCCAGGTGCGCTCTCTTTCCTCTCACTCCTCGAAGCAGGAAGGCATCGATCAGGAGCAGAAGGGCATTGACTGCTGCGGCTGCCGGTACCGCTAGGTGTGCTGCTCTCTGAGCTCACCGAGCTCCTCTTGCCGATGACCTGGCGCCCGCCTCCTTCGCCGAGGCACATCCGAGAACGCCCGTGTGCACCCCTGTGACGAGTCACGGTAAAGGGAGCTGGAGCGGGTACGTGGATGAAAGGGAAAGGGAAAAACACGGGGAAATGCTTTCACAAAGTGATCTAAAAAACAGCACGCTCGAGATTACTCATAGCGAGCGGAACGGGCATAAGGGACTCAGAGGTGAAGGCGGAGCGGAGCACTGCAGCAGTCAGCCGACTGCCGCCATGTTTCCCCCAAACAGGTATATCAATGTCTTACTTCCACTATAGCATATCATGGGTGAAAAGGCTGAATGAGAACATGTTGTGAGGAGCGAATGGTTTAGTTCCCCATTGTAATCAAGAACCCAGGGAACACTTTCTCTTTTTTGCATTTATTACCCTGTTCCTGTGGGTGTTGACTAGAAGGGTACTCTCTTTCTCTTTTAACCTGTTAATAAGGGCACAGCACGTTACATAAGGAGCTATAGCAGTGTCTGTCGTAGGTGGCAAGTGGTGTGTTAAATTCCGAGACAGAGAACAACCACAGTTAGCACAGCTGACCGGCTTCTTAAAAAGCAGCTTGCCAGGGTCGAGGCATGCACATTTTCTGGGCCTAATGGAAGGTAAGGATTCAGTTCACGCAGTTCCTTACCTGTATTCAACTTGCGCGATGATGTCGGATTAGAGAAATGGGCAGCATCCCTGGCGTTTGGCGCAATCTGGGTGCAGACGAGCGCAGGTGGGCCTGCCTTTGCGCCTGCTGCACGGATACCAGGAAACAGGAGAGCAAAGTAATGTAGACTTAAAACCGGTGTCCAGCAACCCCCACAGCTAAATACAGGGTCCCCTGCAAAAGCTGATTATGGTAAAGAAACACAAATACAAACCAATAGTGCAAAACAATATGTGATTAAAAAGAGGAGAATGACTCCCTTTCAAGATGGCCCCCAAATGTTTAGGGATCCAGGCACACCCCAAATGGCAGAGTGCCTACAAGGAAAAGAAATAAGGGCGAGGTCCTGCTCAGTAGGAGCTGAAAGGACTTGCCGACTTCTGTATGATATAGGCGGCCCTTAGAGGGTGTAGATACCAGGAAAACCGGTGGGCAAAGTAATACAAAATCCCTCTTTCATATTCTTATTTCAAAACCAGCTGCTGATTTTGTTTTTAATATTTAAACAGGTGATGTGTCTTGATTGGATTCTGAAAAAATGTCAAAGGGAGAGAAAACATTTTAGATTAGCAATTCCTACTATAGTTGAGTATCAAAATATTTTATTAACTGATCTCATCAAATGAGAAATCACTGTGTTACTCATCTATCCTACCAAAATACTATTTTGCATATCAAATTAATTTCAAATTATAGCTAATCGCAAAGTGTAATATTAGTTTCTGTATAATCATCCCAAATATCCATTGAGATATATAGTTTTTGATTACCTATAACATACAGTTCTCTTTCCTCTTATCGTGCTAACATAATATTACTGGAGTAGTGCTCAAAATTACTTCTCATGGGTGTGAGCATCTCCGTTATCATTGTGACCCATCAGCAAACAGAAGGTACGAATGCATATAAGCAAAATGTCAGAACACTGGCATAATCCGAAGGGGGTTTCAATTTAAACATGACTGTCTGGTAAAAGACGGAATCCTGCAAGTATAAATGTGTACTTGCTGCCGGGTCACATTGCACCGTTCCCTTGAGTCTCAACTCACCACTCTGCTGAAAGGACAGCTTACACAACAGCTGGTGCATCCCAAAACTCGTGCTTCCTCACTAAATCTCTCCTCAGGCAGACTGCGTAATGACTCTCTTGGGCAAGGGCGTGTTCGCAACGAGCTCCCATTCACAAGCTGAAATGTGTAGTCTAATAACATCATTGTTTGATCAGAATTCAAAGCAGAATGGCACAATTATGTCATAATTCCATGACAGTGTATTTTAATTTTACAGTGTTCAGTTCACGTTTTTGAAGTTGTCTGATGCTTCAAAGACTCTGATTATTTTTATGTGCCATCACGAGAGAGTAGGGTAATATGTATGTGTTCTTTAAAGAGAATTTAGGGCAATTTGCAACACAGAGGGATTTTTTTTACTTTGTCATATGTGCCATTAAATTGTACTAGATAGGCAAGTGGAGAGTTAGAATTCAAAATGGTTGTCTTAAAGTTGCCACAAACTGCGCAGAAGAGTGCTTTTCAGATGAAATGTTGGGAAAATATGCTGTCTAAAAAGACCAGCAATACTTTTTCTGCTGTTTTTTTAAATGGTTCTTTGTGGGATATGTTCAAGGCAGTAGCGGAGTGAGGCATTAGCTGTCATGGCTTAACGCCTCACTCCGCCACTTCAGAAACGCAAAGCTGCACCATATTTACAAGGATACGATGCAGCCTTGCGTTTCTCCCTGGGCTGGTGCTACACATAGCATCATAGCTCAAATGCAGACACCCTTGCACCATAGTGCAAGGGTGTCTGTGTGCAGAGGAAAGATTGTTAATGTACAGGAATGTGCCCCTTCCCGTACGTAAACAATCTTTACATTTAATTGTATGCCTTCTATGAGTGCTGCTTAATGCAGCATACATGGAAGTCACAAAATGGCACTTTTTAAAAAAGATTGTTTATGTGCAGAAAGTCCCCTTCCTGTACATAAACAATCCAAGGCATTTTGCGTATTCCATGTGTGCTGCACAAGGCAGCACACATGGAAAAAGCAAAAACAAGGAGAAATAATGCATTCCTCCTTGTTTCGCCAAGTTAAGACTAGGTTTTCCTTGGTCTTAATTTTGGCACTGCCTCCTATTTACGCTGCCCTTGTATTTAGGGGGCAGCGTCAAAATCAGTGGGTGTTGAGGTGGAACGCCCACCGCAACACCGACTGTTACACTTTTCACGCTAAGCATAGCGTGAAAGGGGCCTTATTTACAAGGTCGATTCAGAAAAGGGTGTGGTGATGAACAGAGTGTCTGAATTGAGCAGACCACTCTTACCCAGTCCAAAGATCAGGGCTTGATCCATCACCGTTATTTATCTCACTGCACCATCCCAGCTCAGAACCTGGCTATATGCAAATCAGTCTGTCCCTGGCCCAGTGCATCATGGGAACAGGGCAGACTAAACTACCAAGTCAATTCTTCACCAGAAAGGAGACAAGCTACCGGGGACAGGTTTCTGGCATTTCAGCTGTCTTCGGCCCGGCTTGCTTGAATCCTGATGGTGCAGTGAGAAAGGGACTCATGTCTGAGTATACCCTGCCACACCTATAGAGGCCAAAAACGATTCAGAAAAGAGGGTGGTGATGAACAGAGTGTCTGAATTAAGCAGACCACTCTTACCCAGTCCAAAGATCAGGGCTTGATCCATCACCGTTATTTATCTCACTGCACCATCCCAGCTCAGAACCTGGCTATATGCAAATCAGTCTGTCCCTGGCCCAGTGCATCATGGGAACAAGGCAGACTAAACTACCAAGCCAATTCTTCACCAGAAAGGAGACAAGCTACCGGGGACCGGTTTCTGGCATTTCAGCCGTCTTCGGCCCGGCTTGCTTGAATCCTGATGGTGCAGTGAGAAAGGGACTCATGTCTGAGTGAACCCTGCCACACCTATAGTGGCCAAAAACGATTCAGAAAAGGGGTTGGTGATGAACAGAGTGTCTGAATTAAGCAGACCACTCTTACCCAGTCCAAAGATCAGGGCTTGATCCATCACCGTTATTTATCTCACTGCACCATCCCAGCTCAGAACCTGGCTATATGCAAATCAGTCTGTCCCTGGCCCAGTGCATCATGGGAAAAGGGCAGACTAAACTACCAAGCCAATTCTTCACCAGAAAGGAGACAAGCTACCGGGGACCGGTTTCTGGCATTTCAGCCGTCTTCGGCCCGGCTTGCTTGAATCCTGATGGTGCAGTGAGAAAGGGACTCATGTCTGAGTATACCCTGCCACACCTATAGTGGCCAAAACGATTCAGAAAAGGGGGTGGTGATGAACAGAGTGTCTGAATTAAGCAGACCACTCTTACCCAGTCCAAAGATCAGGGCTTGATCCATCACCGTTATTTATCTCACTGCACCATCCCAGCTCAGAACCTGGCTATATGCAAATCAGTCTGTCCCTGGCCCAGTGCATCATGGGAACAGGGCAGACTAAACTACCAAGCCAATTCTTCACTAGAAAGGAGACAAGCTACCGGGGACCGGTTTCTGGCATTTCAGCCGTCTTCGGCCCGGCTTGCTTGAATCCTGATGGTGCAGTGAGAAAGGGACTCATGTCTGAGTATACCCTGCCACACCTATAGAGGCCAAAAACGATTCAGAAAAGGGGGTGGTGATGAACAGAGTGTCTGAATTAAGCAGACCACTCTTACCCAGTCCAAAGATCAGGGCTTGATCCATCACCGTTATTTATCTCACTGCACCATCCCAGCTCAGAACCTGGCTATATGCAAATCAGTCTGTCCCTGGCCCAGTGCATCATGGGAACAGGGCAGACTAAACTACCAAGCCAATTCTTCACCAGAAAGGAGACAAGCTACCGGGGACCGGTTTCTGGCATTTTAGCCGTCCCAGTATAAGAATTGGCTTGGTAGTTTGGTTTGCCCTGTTCCCATCATGCACTGGGACAGGAACAGACTAATTTGCATGTAGCCAGGTTCTGAGTTGGGATGGTGCAGTGAGCTTAAAAACGGTGATGGATCAAGCCCTGATCTTTGGACTGGGTAAGAGTGGTCTGCTTAATTCAGACACTCTGTTCATCACCACCCCCTTTTTTGAATTATTTACAAGGTGGCATTAAGCCATGTTAAGTGGCTTAATGCTGCCTTGTAAAAATGGCAATGCCCCTATCGCCACAGGAACGTCGGAAAAAGTGACTTTCCCGTTGCCAAAGCGGCTTGTACATATGCCCCTTGTCTCTTAGAATTGTTTCTAAGAACCACAAGACATCTGTGCTCTGCTCAGCACTGTGCTTATGCCCGTAGATGCCCAAGGGTTTTCCCCAGTCTATCATTGTGTTTTAGATTTTGCTTAAAGACAGCTTTACCTGTGTTTGGCCTTGGACAGTAATTGTCTACAATAAAAAAACAAGCATTTGCAGTGCAATAGGTCTCACACTTGCGAGAGTTTAAGCTATTGCCATTGTAAATGACAATGCCTTTTATTTATCTGTTTTGATAATTAACACATAAATAAAAAGGCACTGTCATTTAAAATGCCAATAGCTCAAACTCTTGTAAATACAAGACTTATTCAAAGAAGCGGCTGTCATTGTCCCGGGCTGCTTGGAAAGTGAAAGTGCGCATGGCGTACTGAATGTTGCAGTAAAGCATGTGGTGCCTGCAGTAGGAGAAACTCATTAAAGAAAATAGTGCTTACAGACTAAATAAGACCTACTGAGTAACAACAGAAGCAAAAGGTTGAGTCCTCATGGGAGGTTACAAATGAAGACTAGGTGGTACTAAGGAGGGACTAACAAAGCCTATTCACAAATCAGAAGCCAGCATTTACAAAGGACAATGACACAAGCCAATGACAGATATGGGCTGAGAGTGAGCGGGGCTTCAACTCCATACTCGGATACAGCAAGCCTCGCAGAGCCGCACATGCGCTGCCCAAGCCCGACCAAAAAACTGTGGAATGCCCTCACATCTGTTACCATAGCATGATAACTACACCCTTAGAATGGGCCACAGTCCCTACAGTTAAAGCCAAATTTTAGTTTGCGTTTGGATGCAACAAGTCCATCACTCACCAGGTGTGGAAATGGCCTCTTACTGTGCTCTGGCCTACTGACCACAACATTTTGCTAGTTCTCATAAATCGTGGATATAAAGGTCCTAAATACAGGTAGCATTAGCTGTGTGCAAAAGCCAAGTTGCCAGAGGGAAAACCGTGTGAGCCAAAGTGTCAAGTACTGTCTAGAGAGGCTGTAGGAAAGGAATCTGCATTCTACTTCAAAGACATTAAAACGCCCCGAATTTCAGGTGATGGAAGGGAGGACTAAACATATTTGCCACCAGGAGCTGAAGCTATAGCACCTGGCTATCAGCCTATGGACTGCTGGGCCTGAAAAGATTTCTCTCTTGCTCC
Source organism: Lissotriton vulgaris (assembly GCF_964263255.1). Taxonomy (NCBI): domain Eukaryota; kingdom Metazoa; phylum Chordata; class Amphibia; order Caudata; family Salamandridae; genus Lissotriton; species Lissotriton vulgaris. The sequence goes on from NC_141685.1 coordinate 1,262,047,694, forward strand.
AATTATAGTGTCTTGGCGTACATTGTTAAATGAAGATAGGACTTAACAGAAACTGTTGAAGAGACGGGCGGATCAATTTATGAATAATAATCCTCCATGCGTCCATAGCCCTTCTTCTCCATTGCCCAGGTAGCTGTATCTAAACCAATAATGTCCTCTAAATATCCTTGGCATAGGGGTGAGGTACACATAGTGATTAATCACTGGAGTAATCCTTGATTTCTTCCCTTGCTATATGGAATATAACTTTTTCACATCCATGCATCAGGTAGCTCAGGGGCTAGCTTGGTGGGCAGCATCACCACCTACTTTGGGGTTAGCACAGAGGGATCCCCTGAATTAATGGGGGCATAGGGACAAGACAGCACTTTGGTCAGTTTTGATTACACTTCAAGCACTTTGGCTGAACTTGCAGAGAGAGCAAACAGAGTTACCTAACCGGCGACACAGTCAGTGGCGTAGGAAGGTGTCTTCACTGAGGGGAGTGACCAAATGGTGACAATATGTGTTTTAAACACATAGTTTTGCCATTTTGTCAAGCCGGGGGTGACAAGAAATTTTCTGCACCGGGTACCACCTGACCTTGCTACACCACTGGACACAGTGAAACCTTTTTCTCAAGAAGAAAAAAACCACAAGATCACATCTAGCCTTCTTTCTATATCCTGCAGTTATTGGCAGCTTTTCAACAAGGAAAACTTTGAATTACGTAATTATGTATAGGCCTATATCATGCAAATCCGCCCCAAAATTGTTTTCAGAGCCCCGCACAATCAAAGGGGAAGCAGCAGGGATCAAATATAAATAAGATCCACACATTAGAGCCGAATTTCCAATAATAGGCGGCGGCTTCAAGGGCTGTACATATGCTTTAGAGAATCACATTTAGAAGCACATTAACCTAGAGTGCAGCCAAGTTAGAAGGTGCTGAATACTCGGGCTAGCAGTGAGCAGGTACGATAAGCTGCTGGAAAGGTACAGGTTGAGCTAAGTAGAAACAAGCTTACAATCTGTTGTCGAACATGTCATATAGGACGATTTCAAAATGTGTGCCCTTTCATTAAGGTCCCCATCAGTAACCAACCATGAGTAAGTTTGCATACTTTGGTCTCAAGCGAGAGACAAATTACACACAAATAGCTGGGTGCCAGGCTTGCTCCGTTTTCTCATAAAACCCCATCATCAGAAACACCTGATTTCATCCAGGGCGTTTGGACAATGTTCAAGTGGCTCACAGCTTTGTAGCTGGCATCCCAGGATGGGTAAGCCTCATCAGTGCTGAAAAATTCAATGGACGAACAGGTCCATTCTCCTGATGTCATATTTCAATCTCAGAGGCATTGTAACACAAAGAAACCTTTTAATTGGCACAGAAAACAGACAAAAACAGTGGTCACTTCACATAAGACAATTTAAATACCAAAATGCGCTGAGGAAAGGAGAAACTCTGGGGGCAAGGACTGCGAACCCCATCATACTGCAGACCCGAAGTTGGGTTGATTGATTGTACAACTGCCGTGCTACAAGTGTTCACGGTGTCCTGCATTGCAGGATGTGCATGGCCGGCTTGGGATTTATGAACGCACATTTTTTAGAGTACTTTCATAACCGATAATGAAGGAAAATAAGTTTTGGTGAAATAAAATATTTACCTAAAATCAGACAATTTACGAGGGGAAGCCGTGATTTATCCACGTGTTCTCGTTTCACTTTGTACCGAAAAGTCATCAAATTGTTATCTATTTGTCTTCCCCTAGGCTAAGGCTTTGTTTTTTCCTGTGTACATTTTCCGATGCTTGTGATGACACATGAGAGGTAATACCGTATCTCTCCTGCAAGTTCATGCACTTTAAAAGTCACCACATGCGTACTAACACCACATGCCTAACGTACACTCTATATTCAGTAGATAATAAAACAAGCATTTACAATGCAACGGTCTCGCCTTTGCAAAAGTTAGAGCTATTGGCATTGTAAATGACAATTTTTTTATGTATGTGTTTGTTTTGAAAACCGATAAATAAATGGCAGTGTCATTTATAATGCTAATAGCTTAATCTCTCGCAAATGTGAGACCTATTGCATGTGCAACCACACACACACACACAGAGCCACACAAAGAGCACACACACACACACACACATAGATGTGGTGGAAGTGGATCTGATGGATGTGGGGGTGTTGGATGTGTTGGTGGTGGATGATGTGGTGGTGGTGGATGTGGTGGTGGTGGATGGGGTGGTGGTGGGTGTGGTGGTTGATGTGGTGGATGTGGTGGTGGTGGATGTGGTGGGGGTGGATGTGGGGGTGTTGGATGTGGATGTGGTGGTGGTGGTGGTGGATGTGGTGGTGGTGGATGTGGTGGTGGATGTGGTGGTGGTGGATGTGGTGGTGGTGGTGGATGTGGTGGTGGTGGATGTGGTGGTGGTGGTGGATGTGGTGGACGTGGTGGTGGTAGATGTGGTGGTGGTGGATGTGGTAGTGGATGTGGTGGATGTAGTGGATGTGGTGGATGTGGTGGATGTGGTAGATGTGGTGGATATGGTGGTGGTGGATGTGGTGATGGTGTTGGATGTGGTGGTGGTGGATGTAGTGGATGTGGATGTGGTGGTGGATGTGGTGGTGGATGTAGTGGTGGATGTGGGGGTGGTGGATGTGGTGGTGGTGGACGTGGTGGTGGTGGACGTGGTGGTGGTGTATGTGGTGGTGGATGTGGTGGTGGCTGTGGTGGTGCTTTTAATTACTTAAAGTCCCACCATACATTGACAACAATGTGCGTGTCGAGTGGGATGTCCGCTGAAAGTTTACTTCCCAGACTATTAACAATAACAGAGCCTGTCGCCCTCATTGAAATAGGCACGTGCTGGTGGCAGTAACAAACCCACCTGTCCGTAAACACTGAAAGCCACTGGCTTTAAACCCAACACATATTTAACCTCCCAGACACCTACAGCCATTAACCGTGCAATATTTACAGCAGCCTATTTTTCCATGATCTCAAGGGAGGGTTTGCCACAGAAAAGATTGTTTGTTTTCCCTATTGGTTTTTACCGGGTTGAGCAGTGAGCTAAGATGGGCCAAACGAGAAATACAAACGTTTGACCCAAGAGGCCATTAGGAACAGCTGGTTGTTGAAAAATAACTTCGCTCTGCAAAAAAAACACAAGACTTTTAATTTTCACAGCTGTGAGAGCAGGGTGGAGCTCGCCGCTGATCTTGGGGTAAAACCAATGGAGCTGACAAGACCAGGCAGTGAGTGCTCAGCACTTCGAGCCGAGCTAGCCGCACACTGCTCTTGTGGTGAAAGCACGGAGGATGACAAGAGCGGGTGCCTATAAAATGAAGACATCCATCAAGCAGAGACTGTGCTAACGAAAATGTATACTTACTCGTGCCAGCCTGGCAGACTGAAGGCTCTGAAGCAGGTAAGGGGCAGGGATCCTCCAGGGGCCAGGACTCTCATAGATCGCCCCGACCGTGCCACGTGCAGAGTCTGGACACCTAACTCCCCAGGTAAGTTGGTCCGTGTAAGCAACCGAGAGGAGGGGAGAGTCGTGGCTGCCTGCAGCCAGCATTGCTCTGCTGTTACTGCCCGAGCTCAGGTTTCCCACAGCCTGCCTGCCTGCTGCAGGAGCTTTCACAGGACACAACCTGCAAAAACTTGTTTAGAGTGGCGCTGAAGAGGGGGCGCATAGTAATGCGGGCTGCACAACTCTTACTGCGTTCACTCGTGGTGCCTTGGCGGGCTTGCTGGGCTTGCTTGTGTGCTTCCCAGAGAGACAGGAGATTGGGAAACGCGCGCGCGCGGCCGGTGCCGATCGCTTTCCAGAGCGTGCGCGTGACAGCTCCTGTCTCCTGGGAAGCAGACCCGGCAACAATAGTATCGCGCCTTGCTTTACTGGATTAGGGTGCCGTTTCTGCTTGCATAGCGTTATATAACCGAGTGACTAATTTAACTCTCGAGGGTCCTGCCAATAACTATTGCAGTGGGCTCAGCGCTATAGGCTCTACTGGGTGCCTATCATTAAAGGTTCTGAGTGCTTCCCGTAGCCGGTAGTACAGACATGCCAACCCTCCCGTTTCAGGTGTGAGACTACCGATTTGAAGGCTAGTCTCCCGCCTCCCGATTCCTACAAGCAACAAGTATTGATAAATCTGTTCCAAAGTGTACAGGACACCACTGCTGTGATTTGTTTTTATTTTGTGTCAGGTCTATCCCTTGCAGATCGTTACCTTGCATGAAAGAAAATCAAGCTGTGGGAGTGAGGCGACAGGGTGCACATAAAGCAATAACAAAATAAAAGCAGCCTTATCAAGCTGTAAAATGCTCTTTGGAGGACCAGTGGAACACTTCAGATGAGACTGACCTGAAGTCTTGCAGTCCAGTCAGTCGTGCAAAGGCAGCTGAGGAGGAGGGGGGAGGGGCGAAGTCCTCTTAGCCTCTGCCCTTGATACACCCTCCCATTCCTACCAGAGGTGTCCCCTGGCAGGAGCACATTTAGATAAGCGTATTCATAAACAACATGTTAGCCACCCCTCTACAATTACTGAAATAAAAAAAATAAAAGAAGAAGAGTTCAGGTTATTAAAACAAAAAAAAAAAGTTCGGGGATGAAAGTGAAGATAATAGGCAGAATGACTCAAAGCAGCGCTACGTGCACGGAGGAGCCAGGGCTGTCTCTCTCTACAACATGACAATTGAAAATGCACCACATCCTTCTCCAGCATCATATGAACCTTCTCTGGGCCGAGTGCAAGGGCTGACCTTCCGATATAATCCCTCAGCTAATGTTTATCTTTCAATCAAAGAAAGTCCCATGACATGAAGCCCGCATTTAAAAGTCTTGTTTTTTTTACCCCTTTAAATATGTACATTCAAGTTAGTTATGCTTCGGCAGCACAGTGTCTGGCGGCGGCTGGGATTTCTTTACGCCCCATGCAGATTGATTGCAGTAACGCTATCTAAGCCTGCGGTGCTTCGGGCTGGCAACAGTGCGCTTTAATTACCTTAGAGTGGCGCCGAAGAGGGGGCGCATAGTAATGCGGGCTGCACAACTCTTACTGCGTTCACTCGTGGTGCCTTGGCGGGGCTTGCTGGGCTTGCTTGTGTGCTTCCCAGAGAGACAGGAGATTGGGAAACGCGCACGTGCGGCCGGCGCCGATCGCTTTCCAGAGCGTGCGCGTGACATCTCCTGTCTCCTGGGAAGCAGACCCGGCAACAATGGTATCGCGCCTTGCTTTACTGGATTAGGGTGCCGTTTCTGCTTGCATAGCGTTATATAACCGAGTGACTAATTTAACTCTCGAGGGTCCTGCCAATAACTATTGCAATGGGCTCAGCGGGATAGGCTCTACTGGGTGCCTATCATTAAAGGTTCTGAGTGCTTCCCATAGCCGGTAGTACAGACATGCCAACCCTCCCGATTCAGGTGTGAGACTACCGATTTGAAGGCTAGTCTCCCGCCTCCCGATTCCTACAAGCAACAAGTATTGATAAATCTGTTCCAAAGTGTACAGGACACCACTGCTGTGATTTGTTTTATTTTGCGTCAGGTCTATCCCTTGCAGATCGTTACCTTGCATGAAAGAAAATAAAGCTGTGGGAGTGAGGTGACAGGGTGCACATAAAGCAATAACAAAATAAAAGCAGCCTTATCAAGCTGTAAAATGCTCTTTGGAGGACCAGTGGAACACTTCAGATGAGACTGACCTGAAGTCTTGCAGTCCAGTCAGTCGTGCAAAGGCAGCTGAGGAGGAGGGGGGAGGGGCGAAGTCCTCTTAGCCTCTGCCCTTGATACACCCTCCCATTCCTACCAGAGGTGTCCCCTGGCAGGAGCACATTTAGATAAGCGTATTAATAAACAACATGTTAGGCACCCCTCTACAATTACTGAAATAAAAAAAATAAAAAAAGAAGAGTTCGGGTTATTAAAACAAAAAAAAAAGTTCGGGGATGAAAGTGAAGATAATAGGCAGAATGACTCAAAGCAACGCTACGTGCACGGAGGAGCCAGGGCTGTCTCTCTCTACAACATGACAATTGAAAATGCACCACATCCTTCTCCAGCATCATATGAACCTTCTCTGGGCCGAGTGCAAGGGCTGACCTTCCGATATAATCCCTCAGCTAATGTTTATCTTTCAATCAAAGAAAGTCCCATGACATGAAGCCCGCATTTAAAAGTCTTGTTTTTTTTACCCCTTTAAATATGTACATTCAAGTTAGTTATGCTTCGGCAGCACAGTGTCTGGCGGCGGCTGGGATTTCTTTACGCCGCATGCAGATTGATTGCAGTAACGCTATCTAAGCCTGCGGTGCTTCGGGCTGGCAACAGTGCGCTTTAATTACCTTAGAGTGGCGCTGAAGAGGGGGCGCATAGTAATGCGGGCTGCACAACTCTTACTGCGTTCACTCGTGGTGCCTTGGCGGGGCTTGCTGGGCTTGCTTGTGTGCTTCCCAGAGAGACAGGAGATTGGGAAACGCGCGCATGCGGCCGGCGCCGATCGCTTTCCAGAGCGTGCGCGTGACATCTCCTGTCTCCTGGGAAGCAGACCCGGCAACAATAGTATCGCGCCTGCGCGATGGCATATGGCTTCGCCATATGCATCGCAGGCGCGAGACCTAAAAATCAATGTGAGTTACACTTTTATGATGTAACACACAAAAAATGAATTAAAAGAGCAAACAGTACATCAAAACTGTATCCACAATCCACGCACGTCACGGCTGCCCACACAATGGCATTGATTGATAATTCCGGGACACGGCACGTTGGGTGAAGACCAATCAGTAAAACATTTTACAACAGGCCCACGAAACAAAAAGGAAAACATCAGGGCATATTCTCAAGAACGTGTGATAACTATTGCAAAATTAGCTTAAAGCAACTTTCAACATCGCACTTTCATGTGGGAAAATTACGCCGTGTTAACTAAGTATTCATAACACAGCGGTACCATGTAATAGTCTCACGAGAACGTGTCAAATGACATCGTTAAAAGCAACGCAACGCCGCAAAAATGCGAAACACGAATGCAAAAAAAGCTACGATGAAGCCAATTGCAATACAAAAATCAGCGAAAACCAGTGACAGGCCTGCAATTCACACGTGTCAGGCAGGAAAAATAACCATAAAAGTAGAAAAAAACAGACAAACAAATGCAAAATAACAATGAAGCACAATGGATGGTGCCGGAGCAAGTACGGAGGAGAACCATAACCCCACAAGCCTCCCCTGAGGAACTGCCTGGGACATCGGGGTCAGAGAAGGCCAAGGAGAAGAAGAGTTGGAAGAATTGGTTCCGTCTGCAGGAAAACAGGATCCTGATAATAGAGGTGGTAGAACACCATCAACAACTGTTCATTACCTCCACTGTGTCATTGGCAACCAAAAATGGACAAGGTGAATGCAGTGGGAGTGCTGAATAGGACAATAGAAGAGGTCAAGAAGGAAAGGAATTATGTCAAGTGCAAATCCAAGCAGAAACTCGCCTACAACTGGAAGGCAGCAATGCAGACTGCTGGTGGGAGTCCAGCGCCACAGGATGAGGTGGACGACATGGAGGAAATGGTGTCCACAGTCATCAGTTGGGAGACACTGGCAGGAGTTTGGGGACCTGCCACTGCTCAATATGACCGGATACAACAGCAACAGGGTGAGTAATGACTAGGGCCTGGGGGGACGGGGGAGATGGGCACAATGGCACACATTTACAATTGAGATGAGCACATCTGCGGGCGAACCATGCCCCAGCCCCCAACTCCACCAAGCATGCAACATCTCAGCACTGCATAGGCACAGACGTTAAAGGCACATAGCATGAAATAGAGAAGGGTCAGCTAAATCAGAGCTTCAGGGGCGACTCCTCCAAAATGCAGCACACACCTATAACATGCAGAGCACATCAACACTGACAACAATGTGGTACAAACCGCAACACATCCACAACAGAACACAGGACTCAACTGGTGCCGACTGGGTGTAGACACTGGCTAATCACAGTTGGCATTGCAGAAATGTGAGTTGATAATGTACTAGTACAAACACACACACGTCATGTTGTTGAAATGTCCACTGGCCCCCATCAAATAGGCAACACCTCCCAAACAGCCACAATGTACACAGTCATGCAGTCTGTATGAAAACATGTACAATGCGGCAACTTCCATGTGGACACATTGTTAAACTGCATCTCCCCTTCAAACTGCAGAGGGATAATCAACATCTCCTGCAGAGCAGCCTGTTCCTCTCTTCTCTGATGACGAAAATGATCACCAAAGCTTCGACTCTGATGCCCTCCAACAGCTCGTGGACAGCCTCTGCAGGACCCCTCCAGAATAGGCCAGCCCAGCTGCTGCGAGGAGACCCCTCACCTTGCACAGACCACACATCAGGCAGCACCCACCTCCCCGGCTGCCTCCCAGGACCCCCACGAAGAACACATGGCCTTCCAATGCCTGGTGTTGGGGTGCCAGGAGAATCTGGCTGAACAGGTGCGGGTGGGCTTTGACCGCATGGCAGACAAACTAGATGGCATGCGTGGGTGTCTAAGTCCCATCAGGGACCACTCACAGTCCCTAACAAACACCCACAGTCCACTCCACGCTCTCCAACGGACCATGGCTGACATCAGTGGAACCCTGACTCAGAGAATAGCACAACTGTCCAGTCAGAGTGGCTCTAGCAATGTCACACGGGAGTTGGGAAACATGCGGATGTTAATGTAGAACATGAAGTGGGCGAATGTGGAAAGAGTGGCTGCCATGGCTGCAGACCAGCGAGTGGTAGATTGGTTCCTCAATGACCCCAAGACCATCCTCATGGCATTGCTGCCACAAGGCTTGGTGCTGATTCATGCTGCTGCTAACACAACATCCACATCTCCGCCCCTGAAGTGTTAGTGCCACACAGTGCGGCAGACATTCCACCTCTGGCCCCTGAAGTGACACTGCCACACAGTGCAGGAGACAGAACACCCCCACCCACATGTGAGGCACATGCAACAGCAGTGGACGAAAATGCGGATGAACCTGTCTTCGTGGTACAAAGGAGCATTCTTCTCCACCATATGGCCGGTTACTGCTTGGTCCTGCCATCACCTTCCACTGTCCCCTGATGGACTCTGCAACACTCACCTTGGACCTCGACATGGACTGACATATGCTGTTTGTTCCCCAATGACAAAGCACTCGGACTGTGGACTGAACTTTTTCTCTTCCTTTGGACTTGTCATTCCCTGAAGGACTCTGGCTGGCCCTCCATGGGCCAACATCGTCATGTGGGGTTTGCATGGCCCTGTACTGCTCCAGATGCAACACTTCACTGAATGTGCATTAAACATTCCTAATCACGCATTTGTGTCATGTGTATGGTCTTTCAAGTGTGGAAGTATTGATGAATGTGTGCTCAGTGAATTCCTCTCACGTCACGTGGCTCATGTTGTGGAACTTGAGTCGCAGGGTGACGCATTGCCGAATGTGGTCCGGGTGACGCAGACACAACAACAGGGAATCACGCATTAGTTACTTCCTTGTCCAGCCCAGGACAGAACCACGCCCAGAGCCCCGGGGTCATTGTTCAGACTCTTACACTGGACTTGCATTCGCCAGGCCAGCTAACTTTGCTTATGCTTTCAGGGGAGGATGACAATGCTATATGTCCCAGGCCTTCCCTGTAGTGATCTGCTGAGCACAGGTCTAGTTGTCAGCATGCCACAGCCACTCCCTAACGGCTGGTGTACACCCACACCACACCCATCCAGCACACGCATCCCAGGACATGTGATCCTTCCAATAAAAAGGGCTGGGCGCACGTGTTCGACCCCATTTCCAATCTCTATCTGGGTGTATCCGTGTGGTGTTCATATAGGTATTAGGGCCTAGGGCCCTGCAACATCACATTCCCCTAGGCCGGAGGTGACATGATGGCATCTGCACCACAATACCCAATCATACAGGGTCCATGACTTGCGGGGCACAGACTTGGTGGTACCAGATACACTGCGGCCGGCACAGCCACACCGCCACATGACAGTGACTTTCGGTGAACTGAGGTAGGGGCACCTAAAGTGCTGACCGGGTGTGCAGCCTGCAATGATGCCCCATCCCTGGGGTCCGGAATGTTCTGGATTTGTGTGCACTGCTGGACTGCAGTGTAGGCCAGAGCCAGAGGGCAGTGCGGGCCTACCGCCACGTGGCGTTGCCTCCTGGATCACAGAGTTAGTGGTACCTCAAGGGCTGAGAGGGTGTGCAGCCTGCAATGATGCCGGGTGCACTGGTATGTCTTCTGCCATGACGAAATCAAGACCCAGAACCAAATGTGAGACCTGGTTGCCTGCGGAGCGGGGCTGCATGTTGTGGAGGGTGCCATGTTCATGGGCCCCGGGCTTGTGGCTTCCACCGGCACGTGGTGGGCCCTCATTGCGACACACCAATGGTGGAAGGTGAGCAGTGAGGCCCGGGTGCGCAGCGGCGGGCATGCACCACTGGGTGGCGGGAGGGGCTGGGGTGCAGCTGCCTGGGTGCACAGGGGTAGGCATGCTCCGCTTGGCGGTGGGAGGGGCTGGGGTGCAGCTGTCTGGGTGCACAGGGGCGGGCAAGCACAGCTGGGCGGCAGGAGAGGCTGGGGTGTAGGTACCTGGGTGCGCAGGGGCAGACTGGCGATGATGTCGTGTGCAATTGTATGTACTTTGTCATTCATATATCTGGACACTGTTTTAGATGACGGATCTGTTTCAGATGTGGGACCTGGTGAACTGCACTACATACCGGCATGTGGTTGGAGACACACCGGTGCCAGCAGGTGACAGTGAGGCCTGGGTACGCAGTGTCGGCACTCTCTCTCCCTGTCCATTTCTTCTGTTATCTGTGTCTCTCTCCCCTCTCTTTCAGTCTTTCCCTCTCTCCCCCTCTCTGGCTATCTTTCTCTCTCTCCCCCTCTCTGTCCGTCTTTCTCTCTCTCCCCCTCTCTGTCTATCCTTCTCTCTCTCCCCCTCTCTGTCCGTCTTTCTCTCTCTCCCCTCTCCGTCCATCTTTCTACTTCCCCCTCTTTGTCCTTCTTTCTCTCTGTCCCTCTCTTTCTCTCTCTCTGTATCTCTCTCTCTCCTTTACTCTCTCTCTCTGTCCTTTGATGAGCACAAGTCACACCTTCCCATCTGGATTTTTGTTTTGCAGGCTGTGACCTACTGGTTGTCCCAAGGAGGGCCGCCATTTGTCTTCATTTCGATTCTGTGTTTATTTGAATACATTTTCGTTTGTTAATTCGAAAGTAAATGTGTCATGCTCATTTTTGTAAGGACACATGCATGTCACCAAATGTGATTGTGCGACATCAGGCGGATTATTTGGCACATGTTTTGTGTAGTTGATGTTGCATGTCTTCGCTGGGGGTGCCCGGGGAGGGGGGTTCCTGGGGGTGGTGGCGGTGGGTGTTGTGGCACTGTTGGGGCTCCCAGCTGCATGATTGTTGGCTTCATGGCATCTGTTGCCCTTCAGGTGTGGCTCTAGGCTGGGCTCTCTTTTCTGATGCAGGTTGTCATCCGACTTTACACCAGGTCAGAGCAGGTGTTAGTTTCCTGCTGCTTACATGCCTTATCGCCTGTTGTGGGTTCTTATCGCCGATCTGGCTAGTTGTTGAGAATGTTGCGGAGTGGTGTTGTTGCGGCTTTTTGCACGGGAATGCCTACTCTGCATCTCATACCGATAGTTGCGGGGGTCATCTGTGGTGATGGTTTTTGAGGCTGCTATCGCAGGTTAACTGGTGATATGGGCTGTGTGCACCAGCTTGTGAATAGGGCGATATATTTATCGTGACTTTGACTGCAATAAAGTGCCGATAACTCGGTGGCAGCTCCTTGAGGATATGCCCCATCGTGTTTTCAGCTGTGCCTTAGTTAAATGCTGTGGCAAAGTTCTATCTTCTTTCCAGCCAAAGTCGTATTTATAGAGCCTATTGTGGATGAGTCTGCAGGAAGGGAAGGGCTAATTATGTAGGACTGAACTTGAGAGGGGCGTCTGGACCCCGTATCCGGGCTTGGACACAGCTTTGTCATTTTTTTGATTACATAAGTCATCGCTCACTTCACATTCAGCGATGGCCTGGGAGGTGTTAAAAGGTCTCAGCAGTGCTTCCTAATAATAAGCACGCAGGAATCCTGCACGTCCCTGCCAGTTCCCGTGGCAATACTCCAAGGGAGTTAATGTGACTGACATTATATCCCAACCGAGTGTTCATTAGAATCAGATATATACAAGGGCTTATTTACAAGCCTCTTGTGCAGCTTTTGCATCATTTTTAACATGGGAAAAGTGGTGCAAGGGGCTTGTATATAAGGCCCATAGTAGGGCTAGTGATGGTGCCCCTGATTGATGGTATTGATGTGGCTGGTTGTTGAGGGTATGAGGGTAGGCACATTTTCCAACAAATCCTACCCATAATAGCCTCTCCAGGGGGCCCATATTTTATATAATTTACATGGACATCCCCTACAGGTGTATATTGTACATTTAGCGGCCATGTAGAGGTCCATACCTCTCCTCCACTCCTGTATCGTAGGAATCTCCTTCACTCCCCTCCACCGTGCCACATCCCTCTTAGCCACAGCCAGGCCCAGTGATACACAAAGTAGTTGGGACCTGTTTTTGTCGAGCTCACTCGGTATGCCCAGAAAAATGAAAGCAGCGTCCATCGATATGGGTACCTACCAAAATCTTCCCCAGCTCTCCCACCACATCCCACCATTACGCATGCAATGTGGGACAGCCCCACATCATGTGAAAAAAATGCCCTTTGACAGTCCTGCAATTAAGACAGAATGGTGTTTTCACCCTTCCCGTCTTATGCAGTTTATCTTTGTCATAGTATATCCTATGTAAGATTTTTTGTTGGACAAGGCACAATCTAGCTTTAACCTGCTTGCCGTGGTGTAATTCCTCCATGGTGCCGGGGGGGGGCCGCAGCACTGCGGTGCTCGTGACGAGCTGTGCTCGTGATGAGCTGGGCTCGTGACGACTCCGCCCACTGATTGATTCTCCCGTACAGGTGGGGAATCAATAGCGTGTGGGAGTACTGCAGCCGTTATGACGAGCCAAGCTCGTCATGAGCACAGCTCCATTGTGCCTCATGACGAGCTGGGCTCGTCATAAGCATGGAAGGGGTTAATGGCCGCTTCCCAGGGGGCATAAGAGCCTCCGCCCAGTCCACATCCTCCAGACCACCCAGGTCACTCTCCCATCTCTCATGCAGTCTCCCGAGGTTATCTGGTATGTTATTGTTTTATTGTTTATTGTTTTATACGTGGGGAGACTTCCTTCTCCACAAGTTCGTCTTGTAGTAGTCTGCCTTCCAATGGAGCATATTCGGGCAGGTCAGTGCACAATATTCCCTCTGCCTGCCAGGCATAGCGTAATTGTGTATATTTGAAAAACTGGGATATATGAAACCCATAATCTGTACTGAGTGTGGACCAGGCTTTCTCCACAACATAGCCTATCGTGGAAATACTCAACAGGTTCCGTGCCCCAAAACACTTTAATTTTCTCAGTTCATGAAACCATCCCCCCTGTCCAGAGCAGTGTACTCTGTGTAATTCATCAGTGTGGCTCGCCCCCTGCCACCAGAGAGGTAGTGCAACTGTTTTTTGGGCCCCATCACCTCCCTATCTATGCTGTATGTGGGATGATCCATGCTCTGTGGAGTTAATAGGGGTTAGACGTGCAGACCAATCGTATGCCTCAATATCTGGGAGTGCTATTCCACTGTTGTAGGGGTTGCACTGTAATGTTCTTAGAGCTATCATTGCCACAGTAGAGACCGTATGACACCCTCCAGCCCAGTAAACACAGCCCTCGGGAGCGGGTGGTACGTGTTCTGGAGAGCATATAGTAGTTGTGGCAAAGTTATCATTTTGAAAATAGCAACCCTCCCCAGCAGGGAGATTGAAAGGTCTCTCCTTCTCTCGACATTCTGTTTAAATTGTGTTATTACCTTCCCAAGATTACTTTGCCTGCATAACTCTTTATGCGGACTGCTAAAGATACCCAGGTACTGGAATCCATCTGCGACCACATTCAAGTCACCGGGCAAGGACAGCCCGGGCGGCATCTCGCCGGGGCTGTGTAAAATAGATGTATGCCAGTTGATTCTACACCGGAGAGCCTCCTGTATCCTTCTATCATGTCAAATAAACAGAGAAATGGTATTACCAGGATTCGTGACGTAGAGATGGACATCATCCATATAGAGGGAGATCTTCTCTTCCCGCTCATCTGTGGGGGTAATTTGTAAGCCTCGAATTTGTGGGTCACAACGAGTGATGCAGGCCAGTGACCCCAGCTTGAGTGCAAATAGGAGCGGGGGAGGGAGCACCTCTGCGTCATGCCCAGACCAATGGGAAAAGCCAATAATGACGCCACATTCACCCTAACTGTGGTAGTGGCGCTCCTGCTGGGACCATTGTTAACCAATCAGAAAATATATTCTAGTCCCAGGAAAGATCAGCCACATCAGACAGGGATGTCCCAAAGAGGGAGCAAAGAGGGGAGTCCAGCAAACTGGATGAGGGGTTGGAAAATGAGATGACGGTTGAAAAGGAGCACTGTTGATGGAAGGTAGAGATGTGTGTATACATTGGACAGCGCTGTTTGCACTCCTGGGTCAGAAAGATTGGAAAGACTGGTACCAAGCACATAACCCTGTATGGAAAGAATATGTTGTTTGCTTTTGCTTTAGAAAAAAACTGTTTATAACTCAGAGTAACAATGTGATTTTGCAATTTATATAACCAGAAGCTGCCCGTGGAGGTGAGAGCGGTGGGGCTGGGTTGGGAGGAGGGATTCATAAGATGACCATGGGGGAACATTAAATAAATAATGATTTTCCCCTAGTGGTCGGTAGTCAAAACCCCCCCCACCCAGCCCCACTGCTCTTACCTGCACGGCCGCTGCTGTATATAACACATAACTGAATTGTTCCGTCACAGATACATAACATGTTTTAGTGTTGAAAGCTCAGTAGTATGCATTTTAGTGGCTGTGGTATTCCATTACATGTCATTTAGAACTCATCTATGTCACTCAGCAGTGTGCCTACTGTTGGAATGTTTATCCTTGAGTCGTACTGGCCTATGATTCCTGGATGAGGATACCTGTTACCTGCTGTGGTTGTTAAGCTGTCTTCCTGCATTAAACCTGCTTGAACCTACTTATTGTGTATTCCTCTTTACTACACAATTATTGGCGACGACGGGAGCAGTGCTGTTTGGGAAGACATACACAGGACGCAAAATAGCTTTAGAGGGTTTCTTTTGGGCTAAATTGTTTTTTAAGAACTGGGATATCAAAGCTAAGGTTTATGTGGCTACCAAGGGTGTTTCCATTCTTAGTTGGCCTCATCAACGCGCTTTAGGAATAAAGCTCGATCCAAATGCTGTTCCACCAGTTTATGTAGATGAGCCCCGGTTTGAGAAACATGTTACAGACTCATTAATCAACTTAACTTTGAACACATTTAGCAATACCGATTTCACCAAGAGTGTACTGAAGAACTTTCCTGAAATTTTTAATGACAGGTTGGGAAAATATATTGGTTTCAAACATAAGATTGTTTTAAATGATAATGCTGTCCCTGTCAGGCATAGGGTATGGAATGTTCCTTTAGCCTATAGGTCCAAGTTAAAAGAAATCCTAGATGATTTAGTAAACAAGAACATAATAGAACCAATTGAATCTTCTCCTTGGGTTTCGCCTATTGTTATTTCTCTTAAGAGCTCTGGCGAACTCCGTTTATGTGCAGATTTGCGCAGTCTCAATAAAGAGATATGGATTGATAAACATCCTTTACCAAATATTCAGGAGTTAATTTCTGCACTGTCAGGCGCTACCGTATTTTCCTCAATTGATTTAGCTAGCGCATATCATCAAGTAGAATTAGATGAAGATTCAAGGAAATTGACTGCTTTCGTTACCCCAGAGGGCATGTTTCAGTATTTACGCATGCCTTTTGGGTTGGCAAGTGCAGCCTCCGTCTTCCAGCGTCTCATGAAAGAACTATTAGCAGACTGCAAAGGGGCTATAGCTTTTCAAGACGATATTTTGATTTTTGGGAAAGACCATACTGATCATGATGAGAATCTTTCATGTGTTCTGGCTAGAGTCCGTTCCAAGGGTCTTACTCTGAAATATAATAAGTGCAAATTCAGGCAAGACAAAGTTGAGTATCTTGGACATGAAATATCGAGTCATGGTATCAAACCCAAAATTAATCATGTTCAAAATATTGTGAATGCTCCTTCTCCAAGTTCAAAAGAACAGTTACTTTCCTTTTTAGGGTTGACCGAGTTCTATGGCAAATTTGTTAAAAATTATTCTGATATTGTGCATCCCTTAAGAACTCTTCTAAAGAAAAATGCAAAATTTGTTTGGGGGAAAGAGCAAGAGAATTCCTTTGGAATACTAAAGAAAAAAATTGTTGAAGCCCCGTTTTTGAAACCTTATTCTGTGGGTAAAGAATGTATCGTTTATGTTGATGCCAGCAATGTAGGCCTAGGGGCCGTTCTAATGCAAAAAGACAAAACTGGCGAGTTTGTTGTCTCTTACGCTTCTCGAGCCTTACGTGACGCTGAGAAAAATTACTCTACTATAGAGAGAGAATTACTTGCTTGTACTTGGGCTTCCCAGCATTTCAGACAGTTTCTGTGGGGAACAAAGTTTTCCTTAAGAACTGACCATAAACCTCTCATCACCATGCTAGCCGCAGGTGGTGGTAGAGTTCTTACTGCTCGTTTAGCGAGACTCGCAGCCAAATTACAGGAATACCGCTGTGAAGTTGTTTATGTTCCAGGTCGTTTAAATGTTCACGCGGACTGTATGTCCCGTTTCCCAGCCAGTGTGGAAGTTGGTGAGAGTATAGACTGTGATGTTGCGTACTCATTTGCAGACATTAACATGACTTCGGAACAAGAGAGCTCCTTAATTCTTTCAGAAAAGAATTGGTCTGAAGCCATGGAGAATGATGTTGTTTTGAATCTTGTTAAACAATATTTGATTAAAGGTTGGCCTGAAGAAAGGAAGCTCTCTGGTGAGTTGGGGTCGTTTTACAAAGTGAAGGATGATTTAATGCTATCTGAAAACATTATCCTAAGGTCTGATAAGATCATACCTCCCTCTAGTTTGAGAGAAAAGATTTGCAAATTAGCTCATGAAGGGCACATGGGAATGTCTACCACCAAGAGAAGGATCAGGGAACACTATTGGTGGCCTGGTATTGATGCCATGGTTGATAATTGGGTCAGGAATTGTTCTCCTTGCTTTTTAAGTGATAAATCTGTGAAGAGTTTGGCTGTCGATATCACACCCATTGAGTACGCTAATGGTCCTTGGCGTAGGTTAGCAATTGATATTATTGGACCTTTCAGTTATCAGTCTGGTAAGGAAATGTATGGTTTAGTCTTAATTGACTACTTCTCTAAGTGGCCTGAATTAAAAATTGTAGAGAAGATTTCCTCAGAACATGTAATTGATTTCCTTGATGAAATTTTTGCTAGAGAAGGTTTGCCAGAGGAACTTATCTCAGACAATGGGCCACAGTTCATCAGCAATGAGTTTGAGTGTTTTTTAAAAAAATGTGGGGTTATTCACAAAAGGACTTCTAATTATTTTCCACAAGCCAATGGCCAAGTTGAAAGGTTCAACAAAGTCATCAAAGAATCTTGTCAATTGGCCGTTAAGAGTGGTTTGAAGTGGAAGAAAGCTCTCCAGGCTACTCTATTAACTTATCGGTTGTCTCCCAATTCTGTCACTGGTTTATCCCCATTTGAATTATTGCGAGGGAGGAAACCAGGTTCTCAACTTTTTCCCTGGTGGTTAAAAAGTGATACTCCCTACGAGGTAGATTTCAAGGCATTAAAGAATCGGATTGGGAAATACCAAGAAAGCATGACCCAGCACTCTGCCAAAAAGAAGTATAACTCTTGCAGTGTAAAGGTGGGTGATCGGGTTCGTGTTAAAATGGGTGGTTTGTTTCACAAGAATGTCTCTAGATGGTCTGACCCCATCAAAGTAATTGAAATTTTTAGCAAAGCTGTCAGAGTTGAAGGGGGGAAAATATGGAATTTGAGAAGGATTTCCTTATGCAAACCCTTTGTTACTCCTTCTCAGAAGTCTTCTCTTCCAGAGAAACTTGTCTCAGATTGTCCAGAGAAACTTGTTTCAGATAATTTCTCCGGTATGCGGAAACTTCCCTCAGACAATGTCTCAGATGGGTTCTCTGGCACGCATGAAGTTTATGACAATTTGGAAAAAAAACCTGTAAGTAACTCTGATTTTCGAATCATTCCTGATCCTCGACCGATTCCTAATGTTGTCATAGACAATCAATCAGATGTTGTGTGTGAAGAGATCTCATTAAGACGTAGCGAACGTACTAAGTTTGCTCCTTCTAAGTTCAAAGATTTTATTAGAGTTTGAATTTCTTGCACATCATTTTTCTTTTATTTATTTATTTATTTATTTTTTTTTGTTTGTTTTAAAGGGGGGGAGGTGTGTGGTATTCCATTACATGTCATTTAGAACTCATCTATGTCACTCAGCAGTGTGCCTACTGTTGGAATGTTTATCCTTGAGTCGTACTGGCCTATGATTCCTGGATGAGGATACCTGTTACCTGCTGTGGTTGTTAAGCTGTCTTCCTGCATTAAACCTGCTTGAACCTACTTATTGTGTATTCCTCTTTACTACAGTGGCGAACATCTATCAGTCCCTGTAGGATTCCACACTTTGATCCACGGATTACCCACAGATATGAGCAGGGGAAGCTCCTTCTAAATTGTTTTTTAGCACACAACTTCGCTGTTGGCATGCTGCTTTTTGCTGCACAAGGACCATGTGCTCTTGCTAACTGGACATAGGGTATCATTGAAAACTGGTGACCTGAGTTTTGCAAAATTACGTGACTCCTCTTCCTCAATGCTGCTAACAGTCTATGAAAAGCGTTGAAAGTTTCATGCAATTTCATGTAATGTGAAAAGGTCTATTTTTAAAATGCCGGAGTAAACAATAGCTCAGATAGGAGAGCAGTGACGAGCAGCAGTGGAGCAGTGGAAGCAAACGGTTCGAGAACGCCAGAGGTCGCCGGACCACCAGACTGCGCCGAGAGGAATCTTGGTGTGCTCCCTCCTGCGCTCTCCTCTTGCGAAATACGAGCGAGAGCAGAGTGTGAGTAGAGGTGTGAGCAGCGGTGCATTGAGAGCAGGGGCGAGGAGCGGGGGGTGAAGGGCGGCCGCTGATCATCACTGTACGGCTGACTCACGCTCCCACTCCTGCGCGCTGCCTGACCGCCTGACAGCCCGACTGCTCCGAGGGCAGAGTGGAGAGCAGAGCGGAGCAGGGCTGGGCTCCTCAGCCACCAACGGAGTTAGAAGGGGCAAACCGGTAAAAACAGCAACTGGCAACTGGCAACTGGCAACCGGCAAAACAAACGAGCAATGTAATTTACCCGAAGTGGCAACTGAAAAGACAACTGAAAAGACAATTGAAAAGACCCACAACTGTTTTTTCCAGCGACAGTTCAGTGCGGGGCGCGGGGGCACGGAGCAGCTATCATCACGTTCACGGCTGGGCTGAACTGAGAACGCGGCGAGGTGTGGTGATTTTAGCCAACAAACAAACTTATCAAAGAAAGCAATCAACGACAGCCACAGCCACAGCCACAGTACACCATAGCCACAGCCACAGTACAGCATTGACTACGTGGGAGGGGATAGCCAGCTAAGCAGAGGGGAGCAAGGACATTGGACAATCAGTTAACTAACCTTCCTGCTGTAACTCTAAAACTCGCACGGACAAGCCCGTGAAGCTGCTGATTGTGCCAGTAGAACTTGACCATCCCGGGTGCTGGATATATATCAGGACAAAAACCTGTGTGTGGCGGGATTGGTGTGCTGTGTGCTAGTGTGGGGGTGCAGGGGGGGTGCCAAAAGACAAAAAGGTCAAAAAGGACTAGTGTGTTTTTTTGCCACTGGGACGCAATATCAATATCAATATCACGGTCAGTGAGCATCCTAAGCTTCCCTAAGCTTCCCTAAGCTTCCCCTAGTTTTTCCCAGCACTCCAACTTCAACCCTCCACTGTCTGTTGGTGGGTTGCATCTAAATACCAATAGATTAACATGAGATCTGGCAAGATTCGGGTGAGCCAAACGAACAAAGGAGGGCAAAACAGGCGAAAACAAAGGTCTAAGCTATATAAGGGGGAGATGGAGGCTCAGATGGACGTCTCCACACAAAGAGAAAACTGTAACTCCACCAGCACGGTTAACAAAGATGGAACCCTCATTAGTAGTCCTCGATATAACAAATAACGAATCCATACTAGTATCCAAGGCTTCAGAAGGGACGCAAAACAAAGATATAAGTCAGAAGAATAGCACACCCGAGGTGATCGAAATCTCTTCTTATTTAAGGAAAGAGGAGTGGGAGGAACTCATGGCGGCTTATCCAAAAGACCTGAGCGCAAGAAGGCTGGCCAGCGAGTCAACAAAATGTGGAACGGCACAACTGGAGATAAACATAGCAGGAGTAGGGGGGCCAGGAACAGCGCAACACTTAAAAAAAACACCCGTGCCCCAAGAAGCGGGACTCCAAGAGCGCCACGGAAATCAGGATACAATTCCGGCTCAGGCAACTCCAGCTCAGGACAGGCAAAAAAGCGCATGGCCCAGTCTTCTTAACACAGTACAACGCCTGGTGGATGCAGCACAATACCAATCGGAAAAAATGGACGCCCAACTAACATTGGTAGACACGTTGGCAGTATTTGTAGTTGCAATAGACGGGAAGCTGGGCACATTAAACTCGCTTCTTCAGAGCAAATTAAATCAACTTGAGGACACCAAAAGGAGAAACGGCATTGAGTGTGAATGTGGCCCAATCATTGATAAACTGGCCACCCTGCCAACATTAATGTCAGACTTATGTGGACACCTCAAAAGATCTGCCGGACATAGTCAGAGGATCGACAGTGACGCACTGGGTTGCCCAAAATTAAATGGTCCTGGCAAAGTGCCTACAGCACAAACAAAGGAGGCTGAGACGGACGCCACCTGTAGCAAGGACACCGATGCCAAACGGCACGATCACCCAAGGACGCTAGAGAAAACTCAGGATACAGGGGAGAACAGGATGGAGCCATCAACGCCTCTATTGGCAAGTGTCGAAGACGACACGGACACAAACTATAAATTAAATGCCAAGCAGAGGAGAGCGAAAAAACGTAAAGGAAGAAAACTAAAGCTCTGCTCTAAACGTGAAGGCTTTAGGCAACTTTTTGGGGGAAAAAAGACTGCAGAACAAAGCATGAGCAACTTGGTGGAAGAATTATCACTAGACCGTGAACACGACGAAAGAGGTGGCCCATCTGAAGACTTTTCACAACCAACAAATAAAAGCTCAGAGGAAATAACAGCTGTTACATCAAGCAATCAAGCTGTGGTGCCCCAACTTTCTGGGTCCATTACTTCACTGGCCAACCCTGGTTTATGGAGCGGGCTAACGCATAATATGAAGCCTCGCACAAAACACTTGGGAAGCCCGGAAGCTTTAACGAGCCCAGGGGGAGAAAAAAAAGGAAGACAAGATCTAGAACCCCCTGAAAACCAAATATCAGTCATCACGAAAGAAACTGTGCCAACTTATCTACAGGCGGACCAGTCAAAGTCAAAAATCGCACATGTAGCCCTGACCTTAAACAACCAGCTTCCATGCCGTGAACCCTTTGATCCAACTGAATGTGCAAGTGATCAAATCTCAGCATGGGAGCACCATTGAGAGGGCTCTCGGGCATCAGCAAACATAATAAGTAATATGAAGCTGATAGCAAGACTAAACACAGACAAGGTGGTTGGAGGTGCTATCAACCAAGGGGAAGTTTCGGATGCCATATGGTTTACCCCCGACTATACCTCCAAAGGGAGACACGATACCCTTAACAGAGGCAACATTTTGCGATTATTGGCGCATATCCCTTTATTAACAACTGTGGCAAATTCTGATCTGAAGTCCATTGAATTCATAGCTGTGGAAGGCACAGGAAAAGAAGCGACGAAGACGATTTGGGCTTCGGCAGATCTGGCACAAAAGATCCTTATGGAATCTGAGACTTTTAAAAACTGGGGCATCATGTTGAGGCCCTTTTCAAAGCCTCGATACCCGGATGTACTGTGCTCTGAGAGAAGCCTGAACCTGAGAGAGCACGCAGAAGGAAGAATAATCTCGGTTCTTAGGGGTGCTGTCGGGCCTAGCTGTACAGATAGAAATGGGTTCCTTGAACTCACTCAAGGGGAGCGACATGGAAGACAAACCCCTAATGGGTGGCAGGAACAAAGACGGTTCGTGAGAACCATAACAAACAGCACTTGACAAATGCAGCGGACTACAACGGAGCACCTACAGGATCAACTGTGCCTATGTTCGTGGAATATAAATGGCCAAGCATCCAAAATGCTTGACTTGGACTTCATAGCGTATATACGATCTTTTGACTTAATCGCGCTACAAGAAACTTGGCTTGCTGAGCCTCCGCACCTTCAGGGATAGCTACGTTTTTTCTCCGGCGCAAAGAGTTTAGCCAAGTATGGTCATTTAAGAGGAGGTTTGGTAACATATGTAGCTACAACTAGCTTTGTGATGGCCAAAGAAATCGGGCCCTCAGCGACAGCTGCACTTGCAGTTAACCTGACTCTGACTACAGGACAAGGCAAAACAAACAACACCTGCACCCTGGTCAATGCTTATATACACCCCAAAAAAAAGAAAAAAGCAGCGCAGGAGTTATATGCATACATAGAAGAGTGTATCATGGGTGAAAAAACAACGAATCTAGTACTCACTGGGGACTTTAACCTCAATCTCATGGGAACAACACAAGAGGAGGGCATCATGGCACAAAATACATTTTGGGCCCTACCACAACAAGGCAAGCCACAAAGAGCAGACCAATCAAAACTGGGAAAGAAGGTACTTGAGGCATTAGAAAACTTTAACATCAGGGCACTAAACGGCAGGTTTACAGGGGATAACCCACCAGCCTCAACTTTTCACTCAGGATTAGCGAATAGCACGCTAGACTATACCTTCGTGTCACTCCCACTCTTTCAATTTATAACATCTTATCGGATTGGGAATCAAACAGACAGTGATCATTGTCCTCAGGAACTTACTATGGATCTTGCCAAACCAAATTACGAGCGTTCAACGGCTCCTAAGGAGTCCATTTACACCGTAAACTTCAAAAAGATCAAGTATTCGGTCGCAATGGGCGAACTTTTGATTGGACTGGCAAAAAAACACTACATGGAGCGCACAGGCATCAATGAAGTAGCGAAATGGGTGCAGTTTACTACTATCCTGGGGCAATATGCAACAAAGCCAAAAGCGCGCACAAGGATGAATAACCTGGGCACCCTTCCACAAGCATATAGAGGGAAAGTAAAAGAAATGAAATATTCAATCTCAAAGTTAATGAGAGCAGTACAATAGGATCAGAACAACAAAGGGATGCTGCATCAACTCTCTAAATTAAAAGCCTCACTAAAAAAACTAAAATGGGAAGCAAATAGAACTAAAGAGGAACAACTTTGGGCAACACTCCATGAAGATATAAAAAAGAACGACAGTGCAAATTTTTGGAAGAAAATAAATTCATTAACGCACCCTGCAAAAATGGAGGTTACATCTAACATTGCAGAAGCAACTTGGGGAGCATATCTTGAAAACCACTTTAACCGAGATCTGTCGGCCAATCAGATTATGAGCAAATCCCTCCTTGTACGAGCCCATGATGTCGGCGATAGGCTACAAATGTGCCCAATCAATCAGGACATGGCAGGAGACACAGATTATACATCTTTGGAACCCATGATAAAGCGGCAAATAAAGAAAGGAAGAAGGGAAGGTGCGCCGGGTCCAAACGGGATTACGCCCGTCCTTTTTAAAAAAGACATGGACTATTGGGCAGCGGCACTGGAACCCTTCTTTCGGGAGATCAGGTATACTAACATCCTACCAGACACTTGGAAGGGCTCCGTTATTGCCCCCATATATAAAGCAGGGGATAGAGGTATTCCTCAAAATTATCGGTTAGTTGCTCTAATCGATAATGATGCGAAGTATTTTGCAGGTCTAATACTGGAAGATCTAAAGGCATGGGCCACGAGGAAGTCTCTAATACCTGTCAATCAAACAGGTTCCGTTAAAGCTGTGGGGACAACAACAAACATACTGTCTATGAGCATGCCTATGGACAAGGCAGAGATGAAAAAAATGCCCCTTCACCTCTGCTTTATAGACTACAAGGCGGCATTCGACAATATCAACCGCAATTTATTATGGACAAAACTCAAGAATTGGGGCATCCCAAAAGGTTTGCTGGAGCCGTTAATCAACCTACATACAGACACTTGGATTCAGATTAAGGTGGGGGGCGGCTCAATGCTATCAAGGCGGATACAAACTCACAACGGCCTTAAGCAGGTTCGCGTGTTGGCACCCACACTGTTCAATCTGTTCCTGGCGGATCTGGTGCCCCTATTAAATAACTGCAATTCACACTCGCCAAAATTAGGAGGCCTAAATCTACCATGCCTCCTATATGCAGACGACCTGGTGTTAATAAGCCATACCAAAGTAGGGCTTCAAAATCTCTTAAATACAACCCAGAGATATTTCGAGCTAAATGATCTAACAGCGAACCTCGAGAAGACGCAAACAATGACAATCAGCAAGAACAATCATAAGAAAAGCTTCGCGTGGTTCTGGAATAACATCCGCATCAAAGACACCTCGTCGTATAAATATCTAGGTGTGAAGATTGACAGGGGTGGCCAATTCAGTGAACAAAGGGCCAGCATAAGAGGTAAAGGCCTCGCTCTGGCAATCGCCTTAAAAACACTAAATAACAACCTCTCTGGCCCTTCTCTGACCCCTTTACTACATGTCATACGTGCAAAACTATTACCAACACTAACTTATGGGAGTGAGGCCCACCGAGGCAGAGATGCCGTATCACTTGACAGTACAATCGTGTCGGCATACAGAATCATCTTCGGCCTTCCAAAGCGATCCTCCCCAGCACAGATCAGATTGGAGTTTGGTATTCGGTCACAGCTTTTTTCACGACAAGGGGCATATATCTGCTCATGGGACAAAGTAGGAAAAATGACTGAAGGAACGTTGAACGCATACTTATGGAAAGAACTAGAGCAGACCCAAAATTCACCAGCAGCAAAATATTTGGCAAAATGTATAGTGAACACCGGGTTGGCAGAACTCTGGGCGTCGCCGGCAGATGACAAATCATTCAACAAACTGGTGAAGAAATCGATCAAGCTTCAGTCATGGGTCCAGGATAAAGCCATCCTATCAAAAAGATCTCACGCATGGATGGTATTAAATACATACCTGATACAAGCCTCCCAGCCTTATCTTGGTCTAGGTTATACAAAAAAAAAAAAACCTGTCCTTTTTAAGATATAGCCTGGGCCTGCTACCATGTATCCTATACCTCCCTCACTGGCTGAGATCGAAAGCAGGAACATTATGCAGGCTATGTGGCATTGGGGCTGAAGACATGATGCACCTGCTATACATGTGTGAAGAATTGCAAGAAGAAAGAAAGCTCCTGCTGAAACGCCATTTTATTTTACAGGGGGTACGCACACGAAGGAGTGCAGTGCTAACCTGCTTCTCAGCACAGGATCCTCAGCTCAGCTGTAGTTTTGTGAAATTTTTAAAAGCAGTGGGAAAAAACTACCAAAAGCTGACCAAAGAATTTTCTACAAACAGGACACATGATTTCATTTACGAATTGCCTGAAAACTTTAATGAAATTTGTGGAAAAACATGAACAGACAAACAGGCTACAAAGTGGATGAGAAGCACAGAAGGCCTAACGAGGGCGGCCAGCAAACAAAATCATTTTGTGTGCTGAACTGTTTATGTTTTCTGCAATATAGAATTGAATCGATCTTAAACGCATGTTTTTATGAGTATTTTAATTTTGCTATTGTGTACTGTATCGCATTGGTTTTAATTAACTGTGCAATAAACTTCTAAATTCTAAAAAAAAAATCTAAAATTCAGATAGGATTTGTGGGGCAAAAAACAGCAAATTGAGTAAGCAATTTTAGACCTTCTTTGAGAGGTTTTGACTTTGATGTAAAAACACATACAAATTGACGTTATATTCAAAAATAGGAATTTTGTTAGAGGTGTAATTAAAACTACCAATCAGATTTTTGCAGTTTCATGAAACTACAAAATAATGAATTTGAGAAAGTTGCTCCAGTGGGATAATGTTTTAGCAATTTTATCTTTTTTTACTGTATTTTAATGTTGGTTGTACCCATTTCTATAGCTTTGTACATTGCACATAGCCACACTGACTTCTTACCTTTAATGTTTTTTCATTGCACATCTCTTTTATGGCAATTGGCTGAAATAAAGATTATTGACTGCCGCCCATTGGCTTGCTTAGAGGGGGAGAGAGGACCACAACCCCAAGCCTGACTTGCGGCACCCAACGCCACCAACAAATGTGAATCCCACACACACGCCAGGAGGTGCATAAAATCACGTTGGGGCTCCCGCAGAGCGGGAGGAGCCAAGGTCGGGCCAGTCTGTGCCCATCCGAGACCAGAGGAGGCCAGGCTGGGCCCGTTCTCTTGACCCTGTGTTTTGTTCATAAGAATCAAGGTACTGTCACCTTTGTAATACATTCCTGTCTATAGTTACCTATTTATCAGGCCTTAACTATCCAAGAGAAGTGCGCTCCCTTTGTGGCTACTCCACGACTAAGTATTGTACTGCTGGATATAGCCCTGGTCTGTCCCCCTCTGCCAAGAGCAGTTGATCTTAAAGTCACTGTTATACCTGCTGCTCAGCCAGCGTGTCTGTGGAGTGGAATGTTGGTATGAGAGGTGGTTGTGGAATGTTGGATGAGAGAGAGTGTCAGTTGACGGAAGGGCTGAGCAGCTGGGAGGCTACTTCTGTTGGGGCTCTCTTATTGTAACATCTTATCTTGGAATAAATCATTTAAAGAA
Organism: Lissotriton vulgaris; assembly: GCF_964263255.1. Taxonomy (NCBI): domain Eukaryota; kingdom Metazoa; phylum Chordata; class Amphibia; order Caudata; family Salamandridae; genus Lissotriton; species Lissotriton vulgaris. Next base: position 1,262,074,783 of record NC_141685.1, read on the forward strand.
ACTGCATGGAATGGACCTACTTCTTTACAACATATGTTGGCGACGGTTTTAAGGAAAAGAACCTGCGTGTGCAACTTTTGCGGACTGATACTTTGAACTTTGGGAATATTCAAGGTAAAGGAACTTAAAACTACATATTTAAAGAAATCTGGCACCCCTGAGCCCCACCAGTGACCATTCCATTGGTCGCCCACAACCCAAAGGTTCCATTTCTAACCGTGATGTGCCAGCTCCTGCTCTACTTTCCTCCCTCTCTCTCTAGCTCCTTTGGGACAGTGGTCCCCATCCTGTCACTTTGGGACAGTCTTTCTACAAAGTGCAGTTTTCCCAGAAGAGCAATCTTCTTCTGCTTCCACTACTGCCTCAGTGATCCACTTTACCCTGCTACCCTGCTACGGAAAAGACCTGCTCCTGCTTCTGGATACACTCATTGCCAGATCTAACCCAGTTGCTTGCCCTTCTGCCTTGAAGAGTTGTTCATGTCCTTCTCCCTGCCTGAATCCTGACTGTCTGTTCTGCTGTTGTGGAAGCCTAGATCCTCTCTGTGGAAGTGCCACTGCCTGCTGCTACAATTCCTGTTTGCTTGACTAAGGAGCTGCCCGTAAGAGATAAAAGTCGTCTGGGAGAGCAAGGAGTTAGAGCGCTGTAAGCTTAACCCCCTCTTTGTTTTCTGAGTAGGGTTTGTTACTTGTGACCTTCCTGTAGCGTTCGTTGGTGCCAGCGCGAGCTGTATTTTCCCTCGCGCATTGTACTCCCCTTTCTGTTTTGCCTGCTTAGACGTGCCTGCAGCCACTCTGCATAGCGTCAAGAACAAGCCTTGGTCTTGTGCTTGGAACACATCGTAGTGTTCTGTGGTATTCTAAAGTTGGCAGCGCAAACTCTACCCATAAGTAAGGAGCACTTACATGTTTTTTTTTTTTTTCACTGCCCGCACCAACCCCGCCACACTACATACATGTTAAGTGATTTGCCCAAAATCACTGTACGTGAACGCGACCCCGAGGCTCGAACCCCTAAAGTCGGCAGCGCGAACTCTGCTTCCTCCTCATCTGCTTCTTCACCCTAGTGCTTGCAATGGTTTCATGTATTCCAAGTGAGCTTCGGAGGATCACTGCCCGCACCGACCCCGCCACACTAGAAGGGATGATCGGACCCATATAACAGGGGAGGCGGGAGTTTACCTAGGCTAGATGCGGAGGGAGAAGGGAGGCTCGCCATTCCCCCACAGCGGCACTGGCAGAATCCCCGCAATCAGAGGCAAGCCTGTGTCCCCAGTGCATTGAATAATTTGTCTTTTTGAAATAAGTGCACTAAATTGTAATTACTAGTTCTTTGTCTGGGACCCCTTTCCCTTGTACCTCATAATTACCCAGGTCCCCTGACTTTACTGGGTTTAACCCTTTCTGTGTAACATGTGTCCCCAGTCTGGCCGGGTCCCGTTCGGCCCAATACATGCTCTGTGCATATTAGCTACCAATTTCCCCTTCTCCGTGCCGGGCACAGCCTTTCCCCCGGAAGCTGCGCTGCCCCACCCGAGGCCGCAACCACAGACGGGCAAAGTGCCTGGCCTCGGGATTTAGGGGGGGAGAGCTCGCTCTCCCGCATGGTGCCACGCACTCCAGGGTGTTCCGTTAATTTGAGGAAAGGCCCCTAAATTTACCGCTACTGGGCAGGCCTGATCGGACAGACGATTCCTGAAATGTCTTTTCCAGGATGCGAGGTTCCATCCGCCCCGGGGCGCCATGGTGAGCAATACCCACCCATGAGCAGGGCCCACCCGCGTGTCTAGGTATTAGGCACCGGTAATAACCCTCACTATGTTGCTCCCCTCCTCAGCAGCTCTCCCCGCGAGCCACGCTGCAAGCTGTGATCCCCGTGGACACCGCAAAAGTCGTGTCCACCAGGCCGCGGGCCCTTAACCCTTGCTGCTACCCTGCAAACCACCCAGTGTCACCGGGGAAAAGATCAGGACATTGTGGCCCCCAGGGGAAGTAAAGGTCGCAGACCAGTCTTCCCCTGAGGAATTTGAGCAAGACCGGAAGGGCAAGGTGGAGGGTGGGGATTAGAAGTCCAAGGGGTGGGATTTAGGAGAAGTATAAGGAGTTGGAAGAGGAGAAAACAGCCTCTTCGCAACTCCTGAGCACCACCGGGGGGTCATGAAAAACTTTGTCCACCCACCAACCCTACAGGTCTTAAGCGATGGACTTGGGGTGTTTTTTGGGTCTGAGCGTGCCAGTTTAGGGCAGGTTGCAGAGCAGAGGCGTTGCAGTATTTTGTAGTGGTGGTGAGTCACATACGGGTGGATCCACCCCTGGGGGGGGGAGAACGGTACACGGGTGACTGATTGCGGGGCGCGGGAGGCAATGAAGGAAATTCAACAGAAAGACTTGAAAACTTGGTTGTTTGCTGGATAGTTTCTTCCCCTCCGGGTGCCCCTTCTCTGTTATTGTTATGTTTCTTGCTCTTTTCCATGGTCAGGAGCTCAAAGCGCCGGGACACTCCTTTGGAGTAGCCGTTGCGCTATAAAAGTCCCATTTTAACATAACATAACATAACATAACAGGATGCGCGTAGGGCAAGTGAACATGAGAATGGGGCGAGGAAGGAGATCACCGAGTGAATGGGGAAGGGTCAAACAGGTGAGATGGTTTTGAGAAGGAGGAATGGAGAATGAGTCTGAATGAGATGGGGAAAGTATATTTATTGCATTTATGTACTATGTAATAAAGTTTAAAGGATTGCAACCTTGTCCTAATAAAATGGCCTTTTACGCTTCAAGTAACAGCATGGAGTGTGGTTCTTGCACGACAGCGGCGGCATTGGGTCCGAGCAGGTAGGGAATGGCAGGGTGAGCTGCAGGCCAACGACACAGCCCTGCATACAAAACCTCCCACGAGGGAGGGACCGGGCACAGCGAGAGGGGCTCCTCTCCTCACACTCGGACTCTACACCCCCGGGAGCACCTGGCAGGGCTGAGGCAGTGGCGCCGGCCCCGCCATAGTTATAGTGCTACAAAGGGGGTCTTCGACGGAAAATCGCTTGCTGTCCCCCACCCCAACATGCCCAGCTGGCATGGTGGTGCAATATAAGTGGAAGTCACGCCACTCTCTGCCCCACCCACTAGGCCCACTGGTGGGCAAGGCCCCGTGGTGGCAGGCAGCGCCCCTGCTACCGGAGGCGGAGGAGATGCAAGCACATTGCGATCCTCCCCCCGCGTTACAAGTGCTCCTGTCGCAGGAGCCAGGCTACACTCACTGGCCTTTTCACTGCTCAGCCATGAGCCACTGCCTGCTGCTACAATTCCTGTTTGCTTCATTAAGGAGCGGCCAGTAGATGATAAAAGTCGTCTGGTAGAGCAAGGAGTTAGAGCACTGTAAGCTTAACCCCCCCTTTGTTTTCTGAGTAGGGTTTGTTACTTGTGACCTTCCTGTAGCGTTCGTTGGTGCCAGCGCGAGCTGTATCTTCCCTCGCGCATTGTACTCCCCTTTCTGTTTTGCCTGCTTAGACGTGCCTGCAGCCACTCTGCATAGCGTCAAGAACGAGCCTTCGTCTTGTGCTTGGAACACATCGTAGTGTTCTGTGGTATTCTGAGGTGGAGTGGTTTTTTTTTGCCAACCAAGATTTTTTATTTAATAAAGTTCCTCTCTTCAGATGTGACCGGAACGTCTTTGGATCTGCGTGGACTGCTTATCTCTGCCTTCTCTTGTTCCGGTTTCTTCCTCAAGGGAATTGGTTTTCACACGTTGTGCTTCATTACCTCATTACCTTCCGTTCTTCGTTACCTCTCGCCATGAAGGAACGCTTTGGGTCATCAGATACACATCCTCAATTTACTCTGCTATATGATGTTTGTGAGGCAAAGTTTTATTTGTTCTTTGGCACTTGATTTCCTCATATTGGATTATACTGTACTTTACCTCGGGTGAGAGTTCGCTCACTGGTGTTCCCACTTTTAGTTTCCCAGTATATTTGCCCAGTTTTGCATTTTTCTTGTGTTCTAATGGCTTATTTTGCCTTCTAGTACTTATACTCATTGTTTTTTGCTTCTTTGATGTACGATTCTTTAATATCCTATGCTTTTTGGTGAGTGCGTTTTAAATTTTGCAGAGGTTTTGCTTACACTAATTCTGTCGTGTTCTTGCTGGTTGCAGTTATGGGATTTTTTTTCATGGGTATTTGTTCTTTTATTTCTCGTCATACTTACAGTAGATTATGATTTGGAATGCTACAATTGTTTGTAGTGATGTTTCCCTCTCTTATGTGGTTTTGGTTTGCTGATAATTTACCACCCATCCTGGTGCTCATTGTTGCAAAGTGAACGTTTCTTCTTATACAGTATGTTTCTCTTATTATGTTAGTTGTTCTTCAAGTGTGCTTTCTACCGGTGTTCTGTGTGGAGTGTATTTTCCACATGTCACAACCCAAATTTCAGTTTGGGTGAAGTTTCTTATTAGTGTTTTCATGTTCCGTGTGGAGTATATTTTTCACATGTCACAACCCAAATTTTGGTTTGGGTGGAGTTTCTTATTAGTATTTTCATGTTCCGTGTGGAGTATATTTTTCACATGTCACAACCCAAATTTTGGTTTGGGTGGAGTTTCTGCTTGATGTCTGATCTTCTTGTGTTCCGGGATATGTTTTTGAGTGAAAGGTTTATTCAAGCTTGTTGTTGTTTTGGTGGGGTGTGTTACACCCTGAAAGGATCCGTGTGGAGCGTACTTTTCAAAACATCACAACCCAACTTTTGGTTTGGGTGGAGTTTTTGCTATGTTTTTTTCAGGTTCTGTGTTGAGCGTAGTTTTCTACACGTCACATCCCATTTTGAGTTGGGGGAAGTACTTAGATGTTGAGTGAAGTGTGTAATCTTGCATAGTTCCGTGTACAGTTTTCCTACACGTCACACCCCATTTTAAGTTCGGGGTAGTGCTAAAATTCTCAGTGAAGTGTTGTGATTGCTTAGATTTTGTGTAGAAGGTTTTCTACACATCACACCCTGTCTTTTAGTGGGGGATGCATTGAATGTATTGTTTTTTTTTTTTTTTGCAAATAAGGTTTCCTGTCGCGCCTTTAAATCGGGACCCTTCATACCTCTTGTTGGCCTGGCCAGCCTGCTTGTTTTTTTGTTTTTTTTTGTTCTGGTGGTGTGGCAGTGTGTTGCTTTGGTTTGGTTTTATGGGAGCATGGACTTTGTTTTTTGTATGGGAAAGGGAGAAGTGTTGAGTGTTAGAAATGCTGAAGTGCGTGACCTGTTCACTTCCTCCAAATATTTATCTTTTGCTATTTTGTATACATGTATATCGCCATTTTTCATTTGTGGTAAGATAGGTAGATGTGTTATACCTGCTGCTCAGCCTGTGTGTCTGTGGAGTGGAATGTTGGTGTGAGAGCTGGTTGTGGAGTGTTGGATCAGAGAGAGAGTGTCAGTTGGAGGGAGAGCTCAACAGCAGGGAGGCTACTACTGGTGGGGTTCTCCTATTGTAACATCTTATCTTAGAATAAATCATTTAAAGAAACTACATGGAATGGACCTACTTCTTTACAACAGTCACCAACCATGGTTAAAAGAAAAATGGCAGTAGGAGGAGGGGGGGCAACAACACAGTGACCATTGACTCGTTTTCAACTAGGGTGGCCAGTGTCATCTTGAAAGAGATAGCCCTGACTGAAAGAATGCTCTCCCTGGAATAGGTAAATCAGCCTCTGCCCAATTTATAGCGGTTAGCCCTGGAGTGGATGGAGATAACCTCGAACTTGTATGATTTTGAACCGTTTATCATTGTGGGTAGAATTTATTTTATGTTATTAGCGATCTACAGTATGGTTTTAGGCAAAGTAGAGGGACACTTGATCAATGTATTAATCTGAGCCTGGTGATTGGGAAGTATACTATAGCAAAGAGGAGTACCTTGAATATGGGATTTATGCACTTAACGTCGGCCTTTGATCAGTTAAACTGATCTAAACTTTGGCAGATCCTGGGGGCTTTTGGGTATGGAGTCTAGTATCTTTTTTACATCATGCCCAGAATAACACCACTAGCAGCGGTCAGGTTCAAGGAAGATAGTAATTTCACAGATCCCTGGGAGGTTAAGCGAGGGGTACATCAGGGGTGCATTCTGGCCCCTCTGCTGTTTTCAATCTATATACACAAACTAGGAGACCGCCTCATAGTCAGTACTAAGGATATTCCAAGAGCAGGGGCCAAATTGGTCTCTGCACTACTGTCTGCAGATGATGCAGTGTTGTTTGCAAGGCCTCTATAGGCCTTCCAAACCTTTTAAATGTTTTTATTGATTTTATGGAGTCACTTGACCTAGCAACCAATTTCTTCAAATCACATACAATGACAATGGGCAGTAAAATGGCCGCCAAGACCAAGTTTTTCTGCAGGGGTGTGGAACTGTTGAAAGTGTCCACCTTTCTTTATTTGGGGGTGTTGTTTGACCATCATGGGACCTGGGCTGCACAAAGGAAACTAAAAAAGAACACATTGGTAAGAGCAGTCGGTCTGGATGGGATTTTGCAAAAACGTTGGGGTCTAAACCAATACCTGCCCTACCCAAAGTCTATAAAGAAAAGTGTATCCCTATGGCGACATATGAGTGTGTTGTATGGGACTATAAGGATGTGAGGGATATTCAGGGGTCCTAAAGAAATGTATGTGCATCCTCCTTGCTGCCCCTCAAGTACCCCTGCCTTAATTCTGCAAAAAGAGCTTTGCCTGGGGTACATTTCTGATCACATCATTGTTGCACCACTGATACGTTGGTTGAGGATCTGGTCGAGTCCCTCTAACACCCTGAATCAGATGGTTATAGTGGACTGTATCGCCCTTGATGGGGCCCTTCGTATTCCGTGGCTAAAATATATAAGGGAGCAAAGGAGGTGGCTGGGTTGCCCTGATATGTACAGCAAACCCAGACCCTTAAGACTGGCAGCCATTAAGGATGTTAACCTGAAGTTTTTGGTCAAGCAGAAGGTGATCTGGGAGGGCCTGGAATTAGCCAAGCCCTCAGTGAGAAGGTATGTTACCATAAGTGTGACCCCACAGCTACAGCCCTAACCCTGTGGTAATGCAACTCTACAGCTTAGGATTTACCTTACTGAATGGGCGTTTTTCTTCTGACATCCCTCCTGCATGGACCCGGTCAGATGGTAGATCCCTTTCGTTTTTAGACTTTACCCTAGGGAGTAGAGAAATACTGCCCTGGATCAAGAACTATCAAATTGCTCCACAAGGAGAGAGCGACCATCGGGCACAAATAATAACACTTTCCACCTGCAACCCATATCACCAAGAACTGGCCCACTCCCATTTAGGCAGCCACACAGGGGACTTAAAGCAGATAAAGTGGTCAGATTCCTCGGCCCCATCCCTGACGGAAAAAAGCAGAGCCCTATTACAAAATTCTTTAGAGCTAAATACTCACGTTGTCAGTGGCTGGACCTCTCTTACAAATTTCCTTCTCAATGAACTTCCAACAAGGAGGGGCCAGAGAAATCAAAATTGTCAATTCCATATCTCAAAAGCCACAAGGAAATTAAGAACCTAGAGGAATCGAGCACTCCGCCAATTAAGAAAGATCCCCAGTAATAAAACGTATTACAATAATTATAAGCAAGCTCAAGCTGCCTTCAGAATCGCCACACAAAAGGAGAAACTAGCGGTCTCTGTTCAATTCTGGCTGAAGCTGATCCACAAAAGTAAAAATCCTAACCCGAAGCAATTCTGGTCTCATGTAAATCGGAGTAAACAAAGCGCAAGTGGATATGGTAACGCAAATATCAGCGAAGCAGTTTGGTGCAAGTTTTTATCTCTTCATTTCAGAGACACCAACACAAACAGCACGGACTCTGCCGGCCCTGTCAACCACTTGAGATTTATTCCGGGTCTGGAGAGTTCGAGGCGGGCTTGGCCTGTAGTCACTCCATCTGAAGATCAGATTCACAAGGAACCGATGAAACGGAGTGATACTTCAATAGAGCTCACGGTGTCGCCGGATGCCTTAAAAAACAATATCTCAAGCTTCATAAGGAAAGCCAGAGCCGACGGAGCCCCTGGCCCGAACGGCCTCCCTCAAGCCATGTTTAAATCTGACATTAGCCTATGGTCAGAATACTTGCCTCCTTTATTTCTCCACCGTAGTCTAAACAACACTGTCCCAGAATCCTGGCGAGGTGCAGTCATTCACCCAATCTTCAAAGGCGGGAAGAGAAATAAGCCACAAAATTACCGAATGGTAGCACTTCTTGATGTGGAGTCTAAGTACTTTGCTAATATTCTATTGGAGGAGCTACAGTCTTGGACCGAATCAACCGGACACCTTCCCTTCAACCAGACGGACTTCGTGGCAAATTCTGGTACTTCAACCAACTTGCTAACGCTAACCGTCTTGATGGAAAAAGCAACCTGCCAACATATCCAGCTGCACTGCTGCTTCGTGGACTTCAAAGCAGCCTTCGACCGTGTGCCCAGGGGCCTATTATGGCAGAAACTAAAATCATGGGGCATTCCACAGCCTCTTCTTCAGGCAATAATTCAACTACACACGGAAACGTGGATAAGTATAAAGCTAGGCGAAGGCTGCCATGTCTCCAGGAAGATCCAAACCGAAACAGGAGTCAAACAAGGGTGTGTATTGGCCCCACTTCTTTTCAACTTGTTTATATCCGACCTCTCTCCAGTTCTCGACAGTGTAAACTGCCACCCTCCCCAACTCGACGGGACACGTATCACCAACTTGCTTTACGCCGATGATCTGGTGCTTTTAAGCCACACAAAAGTGGGTCTCTAGAGACTACTGGATGAATTGCTACCCTATACGACAAGAAACCATCTAGAGCGTAACTTGTCAAAAACTAAAACCATCTCTTTTGGGAAGCAAAAGAGGTCAACAGAAAGGTGGTACTTTAACAATACAAAACTAGATTCAACCCCCAGCTACAAATACCTGGGCATCTTTCTGGATAGAAGAGGCTCCTTCAACAAGCACAAAGAAGCATTAAAAATCAAAGCTCTGTCGTTAGACGTGGCTGCTGCAAAGTTGGCAAAACAGCTACTAGGTCCCAGTTAACACCTATGCTGAAAGTAATGAAAGCCAAAGTAATCAACTGTTTGACGTATGGCCATGAGATCACCAAAGGCATCACCAGTATATTAATAAACAAGTTAATAACAACATTTTTTAAAAGAGCCTTTGGATTGCCAAAATCTGCCTCGCCAGCTCAAGTGAGACTTGAATTTGGTCTCCAAGATCAGAATGGAGTGGAGGCAGGTGCATTCATCAAACTTTGTCATAGACTGCGCCTTGCCCAGGAGGGTTCCTTGGAGGCCCGACTTTGGCAGGAAATTCAGCAAAAACAGACAAGCCACTAGCATCGGCAACTCCTGGTTTACAGCCTACTGTTACTAGGCGCAAAAGACCTCTGGGACGTTAACCCATCTTTTTCAGTGCTTAAGTCCGCCATCAACAAATCCGTTAGATTGTGGTCCTTTCACTCGGACAGGGTGACACTCTCAAAGAGGAGGCACGCCTGGGCTGTAATTGGCAAATTCAAAATGGGTGTTGAGCCGCTCTACTTGTCAAGTACATGTGCACTTTATTGGAAACGCAAGTTTCTAGCCCTGAGGATGGGAGAATGGCCCTCTCTGATGAACCTCCCGGAATGGTGGCAGGCGTGTAGTAGCACAGAATGCAGATTGTGTGGCTACCTTTCAGAATCTATGGAACATATTGTCTGTGCATGCCCTGTACTGCTCACAGCCAGACGGTCACTGTTGCGAGGCCAATGTATTATGTTGGGAGTTCGATCTTGCCGTCAAGCAATAATGGCCACTCTTGACCCTGACAACACCAAGCTAAACATTGGGCTTGCGAAGTTTGTCCATAAAGCGTTAAAACTCCTCGAAGTCACTCTCCAACCTAAATGTCTTCCCAGCATAGCAGAGCAGTCGAGTTAAAGAGTTACAACATCCAAAACAGAGACCATAAGAAACCTAAATTTATGTACTGTATCAGAACATTATCAGATCTTATTGGCCCTCGAATTTTAAACTATTTCAAATGAATTGTTTTAAAGCTTTTATCACAGTCATTTTTATTAATCTTTGTCATGTCGTAAATTGTAAATGTTTTTTTTAACCAATCAATAAAGAATTATACCCACAGCTACAATCCTTTTTTTCATTAGTCACCAACATGCCAATTTGCTTGGTTTTAACTAGATTCCAGCTGAAACCTGCTGGTTTTTAGCCTTCGCCAAGCGGTATTCACTCCCAGGAACAGGACACTTTGGGGCATATTACCAAGGGCCATTGTCGCCGCTTTAGAGGGACTTTTTCCCGCTAAAGCGGCAATAATTTTATCGCCCTATTACCAAGCTGTCGCTAACACCAGTTAGCGGCAGCTAGTAGGTGATAGCGATCATCTTGGGGCCCACTTTGCATGTCAGCGACAATTATCGCTAATGACATGCAAAGTGGGCGTGCCAAGATGTTAGCGACAGGAAACAGTCGCTAATATCGCTATCACCTAATAACAACAATGGCTTAGTTTTGGAAATATTTGCACTGAGCGCGAATATCTCCAAAAGCTAACGCCTGCCCTGACCAGTTCTTACGGGGAGCGCGCGGTTACACGCCCCACTCCCAGGTGCACTGCATTTGAGGATACAATATCCGGTTCAATTTTTAAACCATTCGACCTGTTTTCAGTTTATACAAAATTCTTTGTGGGTGCTTGTCATACTGTTATCATGATATTCATCAAATCCACATATTTATCGTACTGTATTTCAAAAACTTCTCGTATTTCCATGTGTCCATCCAGACTTCTTTCGGAAATAAGATCATCATACACTGAGTGGTTCAGAGCAGCAATCTTTTATTTTATCTCAAACCCAATGCATTTCGGGCTAAAATTCAGCCCTTCGTCAGGGGTAACTGTGAATGGATAATTATAATCATATATTAATTACAAATAATATCAATACCTTATTTACAGACTTTGTTTTAAAAAACAAACTTTTTTTAACAATCAAGCTATCTGATGTTCAATACTCAGCGATGCTACATAAATATACAAAATGCAAGAATGTCCCAGTCCTTTTTTCGGCTACAACTATTGCATTTGACTAACCCTTCACCCTCCTGAATAATCCGATTTGACACCCCATATGAATTAACTTTACCAAACATTAGGGAAAAGTCAATCCTACATTCCGTAAAAAACTCAATTCCTAACTGATGCGGTTACTTTCGGAAAGCGATGTCTCTCTTACTGTGCATTTATCCTCTTAACAAAACTACAACCTGTTCGTCTTTCTTCTGACTAGTACAGCACAAGTTTTCGTATCACCACTACACGTTTAAACAGCGTTTTAACATACCAGCTCATTCTTTCATCTCTTCCAGCCCGCGTGGCGCGCTACAAATAATTGAGTTTCTCGCGTATCCTGACCTGAACTTTAACCACTTCCTACTTAGTTCTGATACGAAAACTTGTGCTGTACTAGTCAGAAGAAAGACGAACAGGTTGTAGTTTTGTTAAGAGGATAAATGCACAGTAAGAGAGACATCGCTTTCTGAAAGTAACCGCATCAGTTAGGAATTGAGTTTTTTACGGATTTTAGGATTGACTTTTCCCTAATGTTTGGTAAAGTTAATTCATATGGGGTGACAAATCGGATTATTCAGGAGGGTGAAGGGTTAGTCAAATGCAATAGTTGTAGCCGAAAAAAGGACTGGGACATTCTTGCATTTTGTATATTTATGTAGCATCGCTGAGTATTGAACATCAGATAGCTTGATTGTTAAAAAAAGTTTGTTTTTAAAAAAAAAGTCTGTAAATAAGGTATTGATATTATTTGTAATTAATATATGATTATAATTATCCATTCACAGTTACCCCTGACGAAGGGCTGGATTTTAGCCCGAAATGCATTGGGTTTGAGATAAAATAAAAGACTGCTGCTCTGAACCACTCAGTGTATGATGATCTTATTTCCGAAAGAAGTCTGGATGGACACATGGAAATACGAGAAGTTTTTGAAATATAGTACGATAAATATGTGGATTTGATGAATATCATGATAACAGTATGACAAGCACCCACAAAGAATTTTGTATAAACTGAAAAGAGGTCGAATGGTTTAAAAATTGAACTGGATATTGTATCCTCAAACGCAGTGCACCTGGGAGTGGGGCGTGTAACCGCGCGCTCCCCGTATGTTCTTACTTAGTATTAGTGCATTTGGGCTTTCACAACCCAGGGACGCACGCAATTGGACAAAAATGCTTAGATTAAATGAAACGGAAAAGAATGTAAAATATGGTGTGCAGACCACCTACACAATGTTCTGACCAGTTCTTAGCCATGTTATCCAATGAGAGGTGGATAACATGGCTAACAGCATTGTCACGGTAATGCCTGAATATAGTTGTATTGACAGCGATATTCACGCATTTCGCCCGTTTTTTATCGCTTCTGATATAAACCTTGATAATAGCAAGGTATCTCAGCGATAAAAACAGGTGAAGGGCGGCGTTACGAATATTCCCCTAAGTCAACATAGCGACAATTATAGCTAGTTGTTGGTAATATGCCCCTTTGCATTTTATTTTCTTTCGTGAATTTTATTGCTCGCTTTCGTAAGAAATTTCTATTGCCATTACTGAGCGAGGCCACCTTTGTTCAAGTAAGGCCTGCATTATTATTTTTGCAAATGTTAACTTCCCCTGTGGCGTGCGTTGTGGTTGCAAGCTTTCTGTTAGGGGCCATGAGAATTAGAAAGAATATGTCCCTGCAGTTGCTACATAACATCTTTTTTAGCATGCTTACTTTTCTTAACACTTATTAAATGCCTAATTAAGGGGATTTTTTTAAGCATTTGTTTTTATGGTATTCTAATTGCTGTGTATTTATCCAGGCATTGATATATCTGCTGTCTGACTTTTTATAATGTGTTTTATTTCAATTTGATTAAGTGTAGTATATGCACCATGTGTATGATAGGGTTAATCGTAATGCATATGTGCACTTTCCCTCCCTCAATGTATTGACTGCTTTTTAATGTTTTATTATGTTTTCATTGTTTGCTTTTATGGCTTTTAATGGCAGGATAAAGTATTTTTGACTTGACTTGACTGACTAAAATTATGGATTTGCACAATCCTACAAAAAGGAAGAATTTAAATGGTGGTCCTATTAAAGGTTCTTGAGGGAAAGGGCTGACCAGTCTCAGTAAACCAGATGCAGAAAAACAATAGAATTCACAGGGAGGTCAGAAGGTCCACAGATTGGCGGATAAAATGGCGCCACGACATACAAATCCTTGCTTCTTACTATGGAAAATACAGATTGTAGAGATATTTTCCAAGAGTGATTCAATGTTGCTAAAAAGTATCGTAATGCTTCCTTTTAACATTTGTTTATCTTCTATATGTTAGCCGGTGTGATAATTTATCAAGATTTAATGATATACATGAGCGCGTGGCCTGATGCAAAAAAATGTAAGAAAGGTGAGGTCAAAGCTCCTCCAAGCCACCAGCTTTTCAAGGTGCCATGCCTCTGATTCGTATGTGTGCATCGAGTTTGGCTAGCTGTAAGGAAAATGATAGCCATGAACACTGAGTAGTTTGAATTGAACTTTACTACAGCAGTTTGTTGTCAATGAAAAAACAGGTGATGATACCAACCCAATTTTACTTCAGGAAGCTGTTAATGTCTAAGATAGCACCACCCATACAGTAGGAGGAGCCAGTGATGGCAGCCTGATTGGCAATTGGCATTAAGCACTCCAAGATATGGACAGTGTGCAGCGTCACAACCGCCTGCTTGTGCAAGCAAGTCTGCTAAACACGGTTTCAGTCCTGGGGTTCACCAAGGAAGGTATTTAGATGAGGGCATGTGCATTTCCCGGGTGGACGTTCTGCATCCTTTGTATTGATGAGTAGCCCATTTGTGTGCTGACTCTAATTAGAAACAATGCAGATGAGAACCATATGTGTTGGGCTGCTCCACAGCAGGCGCATGTTTACTCTGATCACACCCATGCCCCCTTTCTGAGAGCTGAATAATTCTAACATGGGAAAACTCATAGGCGGATATCTGTCCCAAGGACAATAGCAGTGGGAGATCTGCACTAAGTGGCGTCTTGATGCCCTTGGGCTAAGTTGCGCGGTAAAAGACTCCCTTCATTCATTCATTCATTCATTCATTCATTCATTCAGTGGAACATGGGGGAGTGTGTGTAAGACTGCAGTGAGCCTCGGCTCTGACCCCAGGTGGATGCGCAGCAAAGGCTTCCTCCCAAACCGAGATCAGAGAGAAGGTGGGGGTGATTGCCCAAGTTTTTGGGGCATATTTTCAACCACATACTGCACACCCTGATTATCTGTGAAAAGGGCAGAGGAGGAAAGCTCTGATGATGAAGGCAAACATCACAGACATGTTTGGAGAGGAAGAAGCTTTTGGGTGTTATTTTTGTTGGGCAGTCTTCATCAATCTTGCTGAGAGGCTGAACAAATCCTGCATATGGCCACAGACTAGAGACTAGCACCTTGGCAACTACACTGATGAGGTGGAATGAAGCACAAATAGACAGCTATAAGAGACAAGAGAGGTGATGGTATTAGGATATTTTGCGACTGGATGGGTTCTCATCCCAAGCTCATGCAGCACGTCACACAGTACTGCCATGCAGTGTAATACACCGTTCTCAGAAACTAAGGGGCAGATTTACAAGCCCCCTGCGCCTCTTTTACGCCGCCGTTGCGTCACTTTTGTGACACAGCGGCGGCGCAAAAGATGTGCCATGGTGCGGGATATTTACAACGTGACACATCTGGAAGATGCGTCACGTTCTAAAGCCCTGCGCCATAAGGAGGCGTTCCGGCGCAGGGGGGGTGGGGTTCCTGCGCAGGAACGCCTTCTAAAAGTGGCTGAGTGAAATCTACAAGATTTCACTCAGTCACTTTTAGGCCAATGCTGCGTCAAAACCCTGCGCCTGCTGAAGCAGATGTAAGGCTTGACGCAGCCTTGGACAGATAGGGCCCCCCAGAGCATTGATGGAGCTGCATGGCGCTTGCGATGCAACTCCAGCAATGCGCCGCCTTTATGGCACAGATGCGTCACGCATCTGTGCCGTTTTTGCCCCATGGTGCACCGCATTTACAATGCGGTGCACCATGGGTGGCGAAGCTGCGGCGCACAATAACTGGCGCATCCCTGGGGATGCGCCAGTTATTGTAAATCTGCCCCTAAATATCCTGAGAGTTAAATATCAGTGATTCAATCAAAGGGGACCACAGACCCTAAGCAGTTAGAACATTTCACCACAAAATGTCATCAAAAACAGAAAACACTCATGACAAAAACGGATCTAAAAGTCTCCCTTGAAAATCACCTGAAAGACTGACATAAGAACTAACATCAGGGATGGAAGTTACAAAACAAGTTTTACAGCATTAGCTTTATTCACATGTTCGACATGGAGCAAATTGGAGCTAGGACTTTGGAAAACAAAAATAATGTTTGTTTTCCTGGGCCAACTACCCGCTGCTGCATGGTGAGCTCGCTCACAAACCTGTAACTACTGTCAGCCAGATACCTCACCGCTGTTTCTCAACTTCTCCCCATAAAAATATTTTTTTCTGCCTAACTTCAAACATTATGGCTTCTTTTTGCCTCCATAAAGTCTTTTTTGCCCTTAAACTTAACATTTTGCCTCCATAAAAAGTATTTTTTTCATGCCTAAACGTAGCCTCTTTGCCTCCATAAACAGTCTTTTTTCCTGCCTAACCTTAACCTTTTGCCTACTTATTGCCTCCATAAACAGTCTTTTTTCTCGCCTAAACTTAACCTTTTGTCCCCTTATTGCCTCCATAAACAGTCTTTTTCTCTGAATAAACATTAACCTTTTGCCTCCTTTTTCCTCCATAGCTAGTCTTTTTTCTGCCTAAACTTAACCTTTTTCCTTCTTTTTTTCTGCCACCTATTCATGACCTTCCCTCCCACCAACTGTCAGCATTTTCCCCTGTTTTGTAACATTGCATCTTTTTCCTGATTCCTGCCTAAACTTAATCTCTTTCCCCTCCCCTCCCCGCCTTCTCTTAACTCCTTGTAGCACCCCGCCTCCTACGAGGAACCTACTTAATGAAGGTCACAGCACAACCCTATTGAGCAGGTCCCTGGGCCAGCTCCCCCCGCTGCTGCAGGCTGAGCTTCCTCTCAAGCCAGAAACTGCTGTCAGCCAGACATCTCGCCACTGCTCTAAGCCTCTCCCCATAACCTTGTTTTTCTCCTGCCTAAGTTTTTTTTTTAAACACATTTTTATTGAGTCCGCAGGCAGAGTTACCACATTTCTTGCAGGATAGTTACAATAAATACTGGTCAATATTGTAGCATCACATCTGAAGACTTCTATTATAGTAGAGCAACATTTAAAATGAAATAATACAAAAATATTGAGCTTGTAAACGCCAGCTCGCAACATTGCAGCCTTTTGTGCTATGCACCTTATAATGATCCATATACCAATCCCATCCAGTCTGTTTGTATATGACTTAGTTCATTCTACCATTGTCCTCCCATGGATTATGTTATCACTAATCCTCAACATCTGTAGTTCGTCGTGTGGGGTTTTCCAAAACAAGACCTCTATAGTTGGACCATCGTTTCCAAATTTTTGGGTGCTTCAGCGGGCAAGCCAGTGCCTTGAATTTAGGTTGCTCTTGGCTCATACACTAATCAAGACACACCTTCCAGGCACCCAGCCCGGGTGGAGCCTAGGTCTTCCATGCTTTAGCTATGCCCCTTTTTGCCAAGACGAGGCCCAAGAACAATAAATGCCTTTTATATCGATTACAGCCTATTTCCTCTGTGATATGCAGTAGGACCAGCTTTGGAGATAGGGTTATATCCCACTCCAGAACTTCAGACAGGCAAGTCGTGACAACACTCCAAAATTTGTGCAGCCCAATGAATCAAATGCCCTGTCTTTGTCAGCCAGTAACAGTGTTGCCGGACCTTATAAATGTTCAATCGCCGCCACTGCATTTGATCACGCCGAATATTATGGCAAGTGGCGCGATGAGGCATGAATCTTGCCTGGTCCGGATGTACCAGATCTACCATATGTGGTAGGATATGATTTGCCAGGGCTATGGCCAATAATTTGACCTCAACATTCAGCAGCGATTTAGGGCGTTATGATGAGTGTCGATCAGGGGGCATGCCGGGCATAAGAAACACCGTAATTTTTGTGTGTTGCCATTCGGGTGGGAGTCTTCCCTCCTTGAGGGATGCATTTACTACTGCAAGGTAGTGGTTATCAAGCTGGGACTGAAAAATCTTGAAAAATTGCCATGGGATGCACCCAGTTCCTCAACTGTCAGGGGGGGCATCTAAATCTGTGCATGCCGAATCAGTTAGAATCTTTGGGGCTAGGTCGTCCAGAAAGCGCTGTATCATGGATACTGGCAGGGCATCCCTGAGAGTGTATAAATCCGTGTAGTAGACTGCAAAGCTGGATAAAATTTGGACTGGGTCGGTGAGTCTTTGCCCATCTGCACAGAGAACACCAGGCGTTGCTGGTGGGTGAAGTGCATGCTGATGCAGACGGTGTAGGAGACAGCTTGATTTGACCACTCCACTGGTATATTCTGCTGAGGGAGGCCAACCATCCCTGCTTGGCTTCATTCCGCAATGCGCTTGCATGTCTTTGTTGCATGTGAACCAGCTGTCAGCGTATTTGCTTCCCACCCTCCCCCCTACTGAGCTGCTCTAAATGAATAAGCTGTGCCTCCGTCCGAAATAGTGTTTCCTGATGTTTCTTTTGTTGGGCGGTACAGAAAGATATATCTACACCCCTAAGTGTTGGCTTCATGGCCTCCCATATGGTCACAGCCAAGTCCACCGTTCCTAGGTTGTTAATTAAATAGTCTGTGATGGCCTGATACCTGTGTGTCTTATATCGTGGGTCATGTAGGTGCCACGTCGACAGGAGTCAGCGGAAGGGGGGGACTATCTACGCTCAGCCGCAATTCCAGCACCACAGGGGACTGATCCGACAGGCCCCTGGGCAGTATGTCCATTGTCACGATCCTATAAAAGTGGCCTGCAGGCACAAAAATATAGTCTAGATGGTAGAATGAATGATGGACGGTAGAGTAATATGTGTAGCTTTTTGCAGTAGGGTGTAGATGCATCCATGTCTTTATCCAACCCATGTTGTAAACCAAAGTCTGTAATCACGTTTCTCGCATCACCCCCTGCCCTCCGTGCAGTCTCCACCTATCTTGGGACTAGTTTAGAACATCATTCCAGTCACCTCCTATTATGGAGAGGCCTTTAGGTGTTTCTAGCATGATCCCCGTCAAGCACTCTACAAATGTCTCGGTAAATGAAGGGGACGCATATATACTGCCTATTAATAACTTGTTCCCCATATATTGTGCCAGTGATAATGATATATCTTCCTTGGGGGTTAGGCCATGATCTAATATGCATATAAGGGACCCTCCGTTGGATCAGAACCGCTACCCCGCTTGAACCCCTGGTAAACCCTGCATGCAAGACCTGTACATATCCAAACCGGGAGAAACATGGCGCTTTGCTGCCAAGAAGTTTCCTGCAGTAACAGGACATCTGCCAAGGTACGCTTGCCTGGTAGATTATGGCCCCCTCTTTATCTTATCAAGCGCCCGCACATTCCAGCTAACTATTTTGAGCCTATTCCCCGATCCCGTCATATGCCGGGTTCAGAGCTTTAAGTCAGGACGTGACTTGATGTTGGCCATTGTGATAATATGTGTAGAAGAGTATGTCATAGCACATTAAACAAAACGTAACAATTCCATTTCTCCCACCCTCCCCACCCAATACCTCAAAACAGTTGTGGTTGGGGTTTTACTCCTACTCAAACGGGGGCAAGGTACAACCACACACCAATGGATCCCCATTGAACTATTCCCAACCATAAGTAAAGCTCTCAGATACTGAGAAGAGAATTGGGAGGGGGGATCTTTTGGGGGCCCCTGAACTTTGTTATCAGCTGAGCATAAAGTCTCCATGTTGTGATGGGGTGAATTGTGTCGATTCTCATTTGCTCGGGAGCAGGATGCAACTCGTGTTCTGGAACGGCGTCTTGAGCGTGATCAGTGATTTGGTTTCCCCTTGTGTGTGACAAGTTTGTGTGCGGCTTCTCCAGAAGATGACTATGAGTAAAATCACGGTGGGGTGTGTGGCTTGAGCTTCTACCTTTCATCTGCCCAAAATTAACATAACTGATATATAACTCTCAGCCGGGCCGGGAACAACAGAGCATATTGGATTTTTAGGTCCCGCAGTCAGGCCTTAGTGGATGTGAAAGACTGTCGGCTTTCCTGCACCATTTAAAATTAAGATATGTTGTGAGTCATAATGAAGCTTGCCCACTAACCTGGCCTCTGTTAGGATGATATCCTGATCATAGAAATTCAGGAGCCTGGCAATAATGGGTCATGGCCTGCACACAGGTGGAGGCTTTTGCATCAAGGCACAGTGCGTTTGTTCAATGATGAAACACAGAGAATTCGGAGGAATCGATTCTGTTAGCCATATTTTAAGGAACTGTTCCGTATTGCTGCCTTCGCAGCCCTCTGGGAAGCCAACAAATGGAAGACCTTCGGCATCTTCTACCCTGGTTGCAAGGCCCTTTGTAATGGATTCCAGAGAGGACACTCTCTTTTGGAGCTACGTGACTGTGTCCTCCATGGTCGAGATCCTGGTTTCTGCTTCCGTTATTCTATTGAATACCTATTGCAGGTCCTAGTGGATCACCATGACATCTGACCCTACTGCCCCTATCATGGCCTCCAATGTGTCCCGAGATTGTGTTATTGCCGCCAGCAATGCAGTTGATGGAGCGGGTTAATGAACAATATTTTGTTCAGGCTTGTGAAGTCAGTCTTCCATAATGTTTTAATAAAACTAATATGTTTGCTGCATGTTATTAAATCAACCTAGAATAAACTGTGCAACATGAACATATGGGGTTAACATTATGCTTATTTGTGCAAAATGCTAAAGAAATAATACAATAATTGTTGTCTATTGTCTTTGTCATATACTAACTGCTGCTGTTAAAAATTAATAGCATGTGCTTTTAAATGTGCTTCTGTCTTGTCTTTTCTGTGATAAATGCAGTTCCAGATCGGATTGGTACATCAAAGGTAATATATGCTGCTTAAATGTGCTTATGCTAGGTAACATAATTAATGGGTTAACATTTAGCAAAGGGGGTGGGTAACAGAACAAATGTCATTTCTTTAAATAAATGATGTTTTGTGTTTGTTTAAATAATAGTTTTACAAGAGAAGCATAGAGTTGCCTGCAGAAAAATAATGCATTCTGAAAAAGTGACACAAGCTAAAAGTGGCGCAGTGACGCAAGCAAAAGTGGCGCAGAAAATTGATGCTTTCTGAAAGAGGCCTACTGATGTAAAGCCGCAAGAGAAAACTTATTTTGAAAAAGATGAGAAGCCTATAAACTTTTATTGTGAAAGGTTTTTGAAAAGAACTGCAAAAGGGGACTCTGTGGAGAGGTTTGCTAATGTGCCACGAGAAGCTCAGAACGGACAGGCTCAAGGCCAGGATGTGAGTCGTGGCATTTTTGTGCACTACATGAACATCTTTGCTACAAATTGTAGCAGCCTAAGGAAGTGCCGCCAGGACTCTGTGCATAAAACAATGGCTTTGTGTAAAAGCCCGGACTCGAGGTGAAAGATGTCACAATTTACTGTGGCGTGAGGTGATTCAGCCAATGGGGAGCCAGAATTCAGCTGTTGGAATGTGAAATTAGTTAGTTTAGCCTTAGTTTTAAGGTATAAGAATTGGCTCAAGGAGCAGATTTTTGGCCTACGCTTCTTGATTCCAGAGGGACGTGTTCTGCTGTCCGATGAATACACGTAAGGAAAGGAGATTTTTAAAAGACTTTGTTTTCAGGCGATGAGGGTAGAGACAGAATTAGTTAGGGTTTGGAAATGCTCTTTTCCACTTATTACTGTTAATGATTAATATTTTCTTGAATTAAGCTCTCTTTATAAATGCTGAATAAAACTCTCTTTATGACTTTTTCTAGATGCTTGCTTAATAAAGTTCCAAAGTCTAAGTTTTCTTGAATATGTTTGAATAAACTTTTAAAATGACAAGCTGGTCTTGTTTATTGTAGATAGTTTAAACAACATATTAGATTCATTCGCCTCATGATTCAGCTGCTCTGTTATTTTTATGGGCCTGGTATTGATTGGTAAGTATGGTGGTAGATGGTGACATCATTTATGCAGAATTTTGGTAGGAGCGCTGGATCAATTTTTGGTAGCAGAGGATGGTTTCGATCCTCTGCAGTTCATGATGGTGCATTTTAATCTAAGTTGAATCAATAAACAAATATATCATGCAACACAAATTAGTAAAAAATAAAAATAAAAATCACAAGAGTTTCATTTGTCACAAACCTTTTAGTAATAAATCTGAAAGTCCGCTCCATCAACTCCCTCCTCTGGTGATTTTAAAATCACCAAACAAAACCCACAAAAATTTATACTTAAATTTTATTTTATGAATGTCATATATTGAGTTCTCTCAGTATTAGTAAGTCTAAACTTCTGTCTCATCAGTCTGTCTCTGCCTGGGTCTATCAATTTGAGTTCTGCGGAACTCATCCATTTCAATCTCTTTCTCTTGTGCCTTTTTGAGCTTATAAATCCTCCTCTTTTCCCTCATGAGCTTCTTTCTTTTGTGAATCATGCCACTGATTTTCAATAGAAGTGTCACTATAACAATAACTATAACAGGATAGAGTACTTTGCCAATAATTGAACTGCCAATGTCAGCAAACATTCTTTAATTGCCTCAAATCTTTTTGCCAAAAGTTCAGAAAAACTGTCATCTTCCATAGGTTCTATTTCAGAGTGAAATTCCGTAATATTCTTGATTAAGGATTCAATATTCTGACTTTTATCTGGGATATATGTGCAGCAGTGCTGAACATGCAAAATCCCACAGACTCCTCCCTCTTTTGCTAGAAGGATATCAAGGGCAAGCCGGTTTTGCATAACCATGCTTCTGGTAGCAATAAGCTCAGTGTTGACCAACTGGAAACCACTTGCAGTATCAGTGGACAATCTATCAACAATTGTGGAAACTTTTCTGATCTTTATTGAATTTAGGGTAATTCCCACCATAGGAATTATCGCACCAAATATATCTCCCATGATTTCTGAAAAACTTTCCCTTTTCATTCTATTCAGGTGTTTGCCAATTTCGAATGATCCTTCATTATTTCTGTCAACATGAAAAATTTTAGGAAAAACAAGACCAAGGTAACATGTGCCATACCAATGATCAGGAAGACTGAAATATGCCTTATTTCCACAGACAAAAGAAATTCCTGGAAAAATTGGGTCTTTGCCACCTTTGAATCCCCAACCCCCACTAATTCGATAGGTATCCTCAAATTTCAAATTTCAAATTTATTTATTATGATAACGGAACTCAATAGAGATCCACATAAGAATTTATGAAAACATACAACAATTTTCATAAAAATACAAAAGAAATGTACATAGTGTTAAGTAATCAATATAATGTTAAAAAACATTTGAAGAAATAAAATAATTTAAAACAAAACATTTCGTCAGGGGGGTTAAGCATTGCTTCAATAAAATCAAAGGCAGTACGAATACCCAGTTGGAGGCACATAGGTCTTAACCATTTACGTCTAAATGCCATGAGGGCTGGACAAACGAAAACAACATGGTACCTATCCTGGGTATTAAAATTGCAATGATTACAGATATCTGAACTACCATACCATTTGGACAAAAGGCAATTTAACGGGAGCAAATTATACCTTAACAACAGCATAAATCGCCTAATTCCATGGGGAAGATTCCAACATATGTATGGTTGGGGAGTTTTTATTTCACAAAATTTACCAATGGGGAACATTCCTTTCACCGCTTTGCTTGTCCCACTATCAGCTCTAAAGCTCAGCTCCCAAGAAGCAGATTTTAAAGATAGCTTCAATTGGGTGTCAGATAATGTAAAGAGACTTTGTTCATCTAGCTGTAATAGCGTAACAGCCTGTCGGAAATTCCTCACAATGGAGGAATAAGCATTAAAGGAACCCAACAGCTCACTTTTTATTAGATATCTCAATGTGCCAGGCATTCCTCTTGCAATGTTAAAAACCCAACGCACCACACTCGCAGATGCCTGAGCCC
This sequence comes from Lissotriton vulgaris, assembly GCF_964263255.1. Lineage (NCBI taxonomy): Eukaryota > Metazoa > Chordata > Amphibia > Caudata > Salamandridae > Lissotriton > Lissotriton vulgaris. Next base: position 1,262,098,048 of record NC_141685.1, read on the forward strand.
GAGAGCTACGCAAGCCGAATTCTCGTCTTAACGAAGACGTAGAATTTGCGGTATTGACAGAGGCTAAATTGCGTAATATTTTTCCTTCGGTAGAATCCAAAAAATTCCAACATGCCATATCCACTATTTCTAATCCGTAGATTAGGGATGCAGGGATTTTTGCTCGGAAAACCTCGAGCAATATGGAAAAATGCCTTCTGCCAGTCGCTTTGTAAAGGGAAATAAGGCTCTTCCCTTGAACGAGGGCTTTTCTGCAGTTGTTCTCAGTGTGGGCTTTTTCACTTAAATTGCTCATGACAATCTTTCCAAGGAAGGGATAAGATTTCACTACTTCTAATCTTTCACCCCCAATGGACCAATAATAATTTTCATATTTGGATTTTCTCTTTCTCTGAAAGCACATTAGTTTACTCTTTGAGATATTTATTTTTAAAAAGTGAGCCTCAGCGTAGGAGGACAGAGCTTGTAAGCGGTCATTCAAACCTTTTGGGGTGAGGTCCAAGATTAAAATATCATCTGCGTACATTAAGCACGCTATTGGCGCTCTCCCCAAAAGTGGAGCAATACCATTACTAGTTGATAATATAGCTTTTGGGAGGACGGCGATATATAGGGAGAACAACAGGGGGGCCAATAGACAGCCCTGTTTCAGACCATTATTTGTGGGTATAACCCTAGATAGTCCTCGCTCACCACCCATTAAAACTCTTCACCAAGTGTCTGTGTGTAGTGCGATAACTAATTTTAATAAACTAGACGGTATCTCTAGTTTGATTAACTTACCCCACAGCAGGGACCTGTCCACCTTATCAAAAGCCGTAGAGAAGTCGATGAAAGCCCCAAATACACCCCCTCTACGAACTGTAACATATTTTTCCACCAGGATTTGAAGAGCAGTAAGATTGTCCAAAGTACCATGTTGTTTCCAACGGGAGTATTGCAGATTTTGTTACCCAGTCATTTAAACTATTCAATACACATTTGGCAAAAACCTTGCCTATGGCATCTAAGAGGGCTATTTGTCTATAGTTTTGAGGTAAGTCTCTGGCCCCCTTTTTGTGGAGCGGGATTAATAAACTCCCCTTCCAGGAATGTGGAACAGTGCCATTAATGAAGCAAGATTTAAAGACTGGGTATAACATTTTCCCCCATAACGTGCTATAGGATTTTAGCACAGAAATCGGAATTTCATCTGGGCCTAGTGCATCCTCACATTGACTTGCACCAACAAAATAATTATCATATAATGTATTATCTCTTCTGATGCAAAGTTTTCCACTAACTGGTTCATCTATGTGAATTGCAGCAAATCGGTTCTCTCCATTCAGTTTCTCGTCCTCAATCTGCCAAAACTTGGACTTAGTCTGTTTCAGCATTTCATTCCTTTTATAAATTGCCCTCCTCTCCTAAACCTGATCAAGAAATGATTTCTCTTCATCTCTCATCTTGCAAGTTAAATTATTCTTAAATGCGTACTCATAGGTTAGTTCATTAGTAACCAGAAAGAATTCTCTCATTTGTTTGGCAGGCTTAACTTTGTTCAGACTGCTCACAACTTTCAGATTTGCAAAAGTCTTGTCATAGTCTGAATAATAATATTCCAGACGACCAGTTTGATAGAATAAGCTTGATATAACACTACGGGTAATCCCATATATTAGGGGAAGCATATTGTACTTGACCCCTTCAGAAACAGAAGTAGGAAGCTTAACACACACGTAACAATCTTTAACATCCATAACTCTAACATATTCCGAAAGAAGTCTGGAAAATGAGTTAGTAGAAAAAGCCCCAACTGATCTATCCTGATGGACATCTGGTTTGTGCTCAATGATTCTATTAGTTTTGCCTATTACATGAATTTGAATTTAAAATATTTATATAGCGCAACATACACCATGCGGTTTCTTGGCGCTGTGGAAACACATTTAGCAGCAGGAACGAAGACTGGAGAAAAAAAGGAAATCAGTTTACATTAGGGAAGGCCTGAGTGAACAGAAGAGTCTTAAGATCTTTTCGGAAGGTGGAATAATGTGTGGCCAGACGTAAGTGATCGGGGAGGGAGTTCCAGAAGGATGGTGCTAGGAATGAGAAATTAGCTCCGCCCCATTTCTTACGTCTGTACCGGGGAACCTGAAGGAGTGATTGAGTAGATGAGCTGAGCTCACGGACAGGGGTATACTCTTTTAACAGAGAAGAGATAAAGGCAGGGGCAGTGCCCTGGCGCGCCTGAAAGACCATGCATCCTGTTTTAAAGAGGGATCGCTCCCTAACAGGTAGCCAATGTAATGCCTTCAAAAGGGGAGTGGAGTGATGGGAACGGGGGAGGCCATACACCAATCTGGCCGCCTGGTTTTGAACCAGCTGGAGCTTCCGCAAACTATACGCTGGAATACCATTGTAAAGGGCGTTGGCGTAGTCCAGCCGGGAGATGACCAGAGCGGACATGATTAACTTAAGTGCAAGAGGAGAGAAGAAACGAGAAACAGATCGAATAGTTCGAAGAACAAGAAAACAGGAAGAAACAACAGAGCTGATTTGCGAGTGAAGGTTGAGCTGATTGTTAACTTTGATGCCCAGAGTCTTAACTGAAGGAGAGGGTGAGGGAGAGGATCCTAGAGAAGAGGGCCAAAAAGAAGAGTTCCAGGGACTGGAGGAACCACCCGTAAGGACCAGTTCTGTTTTATCAGGGTTCAACTTCAGATGGTTATGGTTCATCCAGTCCCTGATGAAAATCATAATAGACTGAAAATTAGAAATAGAGTGAGGAGAAGAGGACAGATTAAAGATGAGCTGGAGGTCATCTGCATAATTATAAACAGTGACCTCCAGTTGCTGAAGTGCAAAGATCAGAGGATAGATGTAGAGATTAAACAAAAGGGGGGAAAGAGAAGAACCTTGGGGAACACCACATGTGACTTTGAGTTGGGTGGCCGAAAAGTCCCCTAACCGGACCGCCTGGGTGCGGTCCCTCAGGAAGGACGATAGCCAGACCAGGGCTGAGCCCTCGACCCCCGCCGCTCCGATACGGGAAAGTAAGATGGAATGGTCCACCGTATCGAAAGCGGCGGAGAGATTGAGGAGCACCAGAGCCTGGTGGCTATTTTGGTCCATGCCCTCCCTGAGGTTATTAAGGACTGACACCACGACGGCCTCGGTAGAATGCCTAGGCCGAAAGCCTGCCTGGCGGGACGCTAGGCCCCCATTGGCTTCCACATGGGCACTGAGGACCGATGTTACATGTCGCTCCAGCACTTTGCCCAGGTAGGGCAGGAGAGAGATGGGGCGATAATTGGCTGGAGCAGAGGGGTCCGCGCCAGGCTTCTTAAGGATGGGCACTATGGTGGCAACTTTGAGTGCTGGAATTACCACCCCCTGAGCCAGTGAGCTGTTGAGAAGGGAGATTGGCGGTTTAGGGCAGACGGAGTAGATTTGTTGCAAAATGTGGGCTGGACAGATGTCCGCCGGGGAACCAGACTTTACTTTGGGAAGTATTGTAAGAAACACTTCTTCGGTAAGCGGAGGGATAGAAGAGAGACAATGATGAACAATAGGGGAAGAAGGCTCAGAGAAAGTGGGGGAAGGGAGTGGGATATTGGCTTTGATGTTGCCAATTTTATCTAAAAAGTAAACATTCAGGGAATCACAAAGGGATTGAGTAGGAGGGGGCTTAGGGGTGGCCCTGTCAGAGTAGGCCAGGTCCTGAACGATGGAGAAAATCTCCCTAGGTTTGTTCTCCGCTGTCAGAATTTTTGCTGAGAAATGTTCAGTTTTAGCACTTAATATGGCCTTTTTGTAATCATTCAGCACAGTCAGATAGTGAGTTTTTAATAGAGGGCAATAGTCCTTTCTCCATTGTCTCTCAGCCCGCCAGAGGGTCAATTTCTTGGTCTTCAGGTCGTCGCCAAACCACCGATTCGATTCCTTGGATCTTCGGGTTGATATCCGTCGTAATGGGGCTACCGTGTCGCAGCCTCCGGCGAGCCAGGCATCGATGGCAGCGGCTTGAGAGATGGAGGATAAACCCTCTAAGTTAGGTGCGGAGTTCAGAAGAGAGGATGACAGAGCAGGAAGATCTACCCTATTCCAGTTCCGCGCCCAGATGTTTTTGGCAGGCGGGATCTTTGTGACTGACTTGAGGCAGAGGGAAAAGGAAATCAGGGCGTGATCTGACCAGGGGCATGGGGACACGGACATGGAAGAGATTGAGGTATTGAGAGACCAAACCTGGTCTAGTACATGACCGTGAGTATGGGTAGGAATATGGAGGTGAGAGACAAAATTCAGGGATGCAAGTGAATCGGAAAATTGCTTAGAAACAGTGCATTCGTGAGGATCTAAGGGCCAATAATTAAAATCCCCCAGTACCAGGACTGAAGCATGATTAATTGCTAAGGTGGCTAGTAAGTCTTGAAATGCTGGCAGAAACAGATGGGAGGGCTGGGGAGGGCGATACATTAATAAACAAGTAAGCGGAGGAGAAAAGGCAAGGGAGCGCGCCACAAGGTGCTCAGTGGGATTAATAGGGGGGGAGGGGAGTAGTTGGAAATTGTGCTCCGATCGAGAGATGAGAGCCACACCACCCCCAGCCTTGCCCGCTGATCGATCAGCGCAAAGGGCCACATAAGAAGGGGGTAGAGCAGCCAATAAAGAGGGCAGGGAGGACTCGCAGAACCATGTTTCTGTTAACAATAACATGTCAGGTTGGTGAGTATCGAGCAACACAAAAGCTCCTGGTGGTGCTTTACGGCCGACCTGGTGTTGAGTAACATGATGGACAGGGGTGGGGAGAGGGATGAAGGAACAGGATGGGGGACATAAGGCACCAGAGGACATGGGTTCGTAGGTATAAAGTGTTGAGGGGTGGGATCAAGGCCCAGAGCAGAGATGCGCTGGATAATGGGGACAGCCAGAGGCCAATGACCCTGCATAGCAAGTAGGTCTATCATGATTAACTTGTTTTATTTCAGCTATACTTGTTATATTTGTTCTAAAATGCTCTTTGTCAATTCCAAAAGGGAAAATGACTGCTAAAATTAGCCAGACTAAAATAATCATAATAACACAAATAGAAGACATTTTACAGCATCTCCTAAAAATAGCACGCCTAGAGTTATCAGCATTAGGCATTTTACTCTAATAAACAAAACAATTTAAAACTATGTAAAAATATACTACCCTCCTCTTAAAATTTTCTTTTTTTAAGTAAACCTTCTAACAGCTTTTCTTCAACCTTGCGTCCGTAAAAAGTATTCAGCTAACACAATTTCTTCAACCTTGTGTCACCTAACACAATTTCTTCAGCCTTATGCCAGAAATGAAATCAACCCTATCTTAACCGAAATTTGAGTTTCAATCATTGTCACTGTTTTCTTCCAAATTCTCCTGACTGCTGCTGCTTATTTCAACTATCGGTGGGATAACTATATAGGCCCACTCTGGAGATTTATACTTCTGATTAGGCTTCAATGGTCTTTTACTTTTTCTGTTTATTATTTCAATTTTCTTTCCAACTTGTTCTTGTTTGTCTGTTTCACCTTTTTGACTTGAAATCTCATTAACTTGATCCTTCGATTTGTTGATCAATTTGAATTTTAAATTTTCTTTAGGCCAAACATCACCTTTTCTCAAGACTTTCTTTTTCGGCTCTACTTCATTATTCTCAGCTTTCCAAGCCCTTTTTCTGAATTTTCTTAGTTCTGATTCTTTATCACTGTCTTCTGAGTCAGTTTCAGAGATTTCAATACTGTATCTAGGAACTTCTTTAATCGGCAGTTTTACTCCGTTAGGAACCACATCTCTGTAGCTGGTGGTACACAGTCAAAATATCGAATCTTTAATTTCGACTTACACTTATATCGAGTTGCTAATATCGAAGGGACAGAATATCGATGTCCAGAATATCGATGGCCAGAATATCGACCCTAAGGTAAGTAATATCAAAATTACTTATATCAATAGCATATATATCGATGTAAGTGATTTTGATTTACTAATATGTGTTAGAAATTTTACTTAAGTATTTAAATTAATTGTTATAATATGTGTTTAATATGTTTTTATAAATTAAAAAAATATAAAAGTAAATTATATGTTTTACTACCAGAGCGGGTTGTGGGTTTTTAGGGGAATAGGGTGGGAAGTAATTTATTTGTAATTAAATAATTATTTTTTAATGATTAATTTATTTTGCAATTAAATATTAATTGGCAATGAATTATTTTAATTGATTAATTGATTAATTAATTGATAATTTATGTATATTTTTAAGTAAATTATATGTTTTACTACTGGAGCGGGTTGTGGGTTTATAGGGGAATAGGGTGGGAAGTAATTTATTTGTAATTAAATAATTATTTTTTAATGATTAATTTATTTTGCAATTAAATATTAATTGGCAATGAATTATTTTAATTGATAAATTGATTAATTAATTGATAATTTATGCATATTTTTAAGTAAATTATATATTTTACTACTGGAGTGGGTTGTGGGTTTTCTAGGGGAATAGGGTGGGAAGTAATTTAATTGTAATATTAATTAATTTTGGGTAAACGAGTATTTTTAGGGTTCAGGGTCAGTTTTCAGTTCTTGGGTAAAGGGGTATTTTTAGGGTTCAGGGTCAGTTTTCAGTTTTTGGGTAAAGGGGTATTTTTAGGGTTCAGGGTCAGTTTTAAGTTTTTGGGTAAAGGGGTATTTTTTGGGTTCAGGGTCAGTTTTCAGTTTTTGGGTAAAGGGGTATTTTTAGGGTTCAGGGTCAGTTTTGGGTTTTTGGGTAAAGGGGTATTTTTAGGGTTCAGGGTCAGTTTTCAGTTCTTGGGTAAAGGGATATTTTTTGGGTTCAGGGTCAGTTTTCCCTACTGTTGCACCCACTGGAGTGGGAATAGTAATTTTAACCCCTACGCTATCCAACACTTTTCCTACTGTTGCACCCGCTGGAGTGGGAATAGTAATTTTTACCCCTACGCTATCCAACACTTTCCCTACTGTTGCACCCTCTGGAGTGGGAATAGTAATTATTTTTAAGTAAGTATATATTATATATGATTTGTTAATATTTGTTTTTAATAAATATGTATTATTATTTTTTTTACCATTATTAAATATATTTAAATATGTTTAAGTTATTTATAAGTATTATTTACAGTATTTTTCATGTTATTTTAAACCAAAAAAAAATCGATATATTTGCCAACGATATTTTTAACATCGATATTATTTTTTCGATATTTTGGTACTTACCATGTTGTACATAGGGTGTCGATATTCTTGCAATCGATTTAATTACGCCGATATTTGTGTAGGTCGAAATTCTGTCTGTCGAAATTCTGTCATAGATCCGTAGCTGGTACTTCGTAATTCGTCTTCTTCTTCTTCTGGAATTACTTCTAGCTTCCCAGTATCAGAATTTTCGTTCCTGTCTTCAAAGTTTTCAATCTGCTTTTCAATACTCTCCCGATCTTGAATCTCTTCTGACACAATTTCTTTTTCAGATCGTTTCTCTAGAACATCTTCATCATTATCCGAATCAACAACAACGATGTCTAGATCTTTCTCATTAGATGCTTGCCTTGCCTTTGATTCTTCCAGATGTCGACTTTTGTGTCGATTTTCAGAATCTGGATTTTCAGGATTTTCTTCTTCCTCAGAATCTGAATCTGATGTAGTCTTGTCACTGTCTTCAGGATTATCTGGTGCAGGTACACGAATGGTATGACTAGGATGCAACCATCTTTTCAAGCCCTTGCATTTGACAGCATTAGTTGTTACCAGAATTACTTGCCTTGCTTTCTGCCACCTGGGTACCAAACAGTTCCTTCTTTGATGCATTTTTGTTCTCACCCAATCTCCCGGCAAAAGATCATGAGCTTGTTCTTTTTCTTTAGATATCACATCTGTTCCCACCTGATGGAATACAGAGGTTACCACGTCGAAAAGTTGCTTACAGTAGTCTAAAATTGCACTGTCATTTATTGCTAGCAACTTTCCAACTGGAACAGGAGCTTGTCTCAATACTCCTCCCATAAGTATATCATGAGGGCTAAGACCTGTTTTCTTATCTGGAGTGCTTCTTAATGACATCAAAACAAGTGGAAGAGCATCTGTCCATTTAATTCCTGTAGTTAGACACATTTTTGAAATCCTGTTTATAATTGTTCCATTAATCTGCTCAACAACACCTGACGCTTCTGGTCTGTATGCACAGTGCAGTTTCTGTTTGATGCCAAATGCTTCACAAATCAGTTCAATTAGTCTGTTTTCAAAATGTCTTCCACTATCACTTTCAATAGTTACTGGAAAACCATATCTAGGTATGATCTCCCTCAAAAGCAGTTTTACCACAGTGATTGAATCATTGTGACAAGTTGGGAAAGCTTCAACCCATCTTGAAAACAAACAGACAATCACCAATACATATCTGAGCTTATTATGTTGAGGCATGTCAATGAAATCCATTTGCAATCTGGTAAAAGGACCACCCTCCCGACCTATGGTTCCCATGCTTACCACAGTCTTTTTGTTTGGATTGATTTGCTGACAGATCAAGCAACGTTGGCAAAGTGACTCTGCAATGACGCTGAATTTTGGATTATACCAAGTCTCTCTGAATTGTCTAATCATTGTGTCTCTTCCTAAGTGACCTGGTCCATGGTACATCCGTGCCATGTCAGCAATCATGCAATTAGGCATGACAGGTCTTCCATCCTTGTAAACTCAAATTCCATCTTCCTCTCGCTGTCTGCAATCTTCTCTGAGCCAAATGTTTTTCTCCTCATCTTCAGCCTCATCTTGTAAATCCTTTACTCCCTGCCATGTTTCTACCACAGATATTAGCATGAGAGAATTCATTACATGCTCATTGTTCTTTTCCCGATTGAGTGAAAGATTGTTCTTTGCACAGTAACGTGCAGTCTCATCAGCAAATGCATTTCCTTTAGTGATGTAATCTTGTCCCTTTTTATGCACTCTACATTTAACTACTGCTATTTCCTCTGGCAATTGGATTCCATCAATTAATATTTTAATTAATTTTGCATTTCTAATTGGAGTCCCTGCAGAGGTCAGATAACCTCTTTGAGACCAGAGTTGTCCGTAATCATGGACCACTCCATATCCATACTGACTATCAGTCACTATGGTAACTTTTTTCCCTTCAGCTTTTCACAGGCACAAATTAAAGCTACTAATTCAGCTATTTGTGCAGAACGAATTCCTTCAAGAGTTGAACCTTCAATTATTTCAGAAACTGTACAGATTGTTTACGCTGCTTTCAGGATGCCTTCATCTGTTCTTAAACAGGAGCCATCCACAAAGTAAACAATGTCTGATTCTGGTAAAGGTACATCTTTAATGTCCTTTCTGGGTTTAGTACAATATTCTAGAACATCCAGACATTGATGTTCTACATCATCATCATCATCAGGAGTTACATCTGGTAAAAGTGTAGCTGGGTTGAGATTTAAACATCTCACAATAGATACATTATCTGATCCCAGAATAACTTTTTCATACTTCGATAATCTATTGCTAGACAGGTGCTGTGTTTTACTTCTAGTAAGAAGTGTTTCAACTGAATGAGGTACATACACTTTTACAGGAAACCCCATAATGATTCCTTCACTCTGCTCAAGACTTACACTTGTTGCAGCCACTGCTTTTAAGCAACCTGGCAAAGCTTTTGCAACGGGATCAAGGACAGCTGAAAAGTAAGCTATAGGTTTTCTCATGTTCCCATGTTTCTGTATGAGAACTGATAATGCACAACCTTCTCTTTCACTGCAATAAAGCTCAAATTACTTGTCATAATCTGGCATACCTAATGCAGGTGCTTCACAAAGACTTTTCTTTAGCTTTTCAAAAGCCTCTAGTTCTGATTTCGTCAAAACGATTGGATCTTTAATGTCTGCTTTTGTTAATCTCTGTAAAGGTTTTGCAATAACTGAAACCCCACAAATCCATTGTCGACAATAACCAACCATTCCTAGAAACATTCTGATTTGTCTCTGAGTTGTTGGTGGCTGTATTGCTCGAATCACTTTTATTCTCTCAATTGTTACTTGTCTGATGCCTTTTGCAATCCTGTGACCTAGGTATTTAACCTCTTGCTTACAAAACTGAAGTTTTGCAGGTGACACTTTATGTCCTTCACCTGCCAATCGATTCAAAAGTGTAATAGTGTCAGTCACACAATTTTCTCTTGTTTTTCCTGCAACAAGAAGATCATCAATATACTGGACTAATGTTGATTCTCCAGGCAATTTTAAATCTTCCAGGGACTTTTTTAACAACAGATTAAAAATGGATGGACTCTCTGTATACCCCTGAGGAATACAACACCATGCTAATATTCGATCCTGGAACCGAAATGCAAAAATTTGCTGGCTATCTGGATGCAATGGAACTGTAAAGAATGCATTGCACAGATCAATGACCATGTACCATTCTGCATCATGTGGAATCTGATATAGAATTACTGCTGGATTTGGTACAACTGGACAACAAGGAACAACTATTTTGTTAATTCTTCTTAGGTCCTGAACTATTCTATACGTTCCATTTGGCTTTTTAATACCCATAATCGGCGAATTACATGGACTGCTCTCAATTTCTTTTAAAACTCCTTGCTTAATGAATTTTTCAATAACAGGAATTACACCTTCAATTGTTTCAGATTTCATGTTGTACTGAGGAACATTTGGAAAATCAATTCCCTGCCTCACAGTCATTTTAACTGGGTCAACATGCTTCATTAAACCCATTTCATCACCTGTCAGATCCCATATTTTTGGATTCACTGTTTCTTTCAGCTCTTCTGGCAAATTATTTTTGTCAAAAGCAGGAAACATTTTATTTTCCTCATCAACCATTAATAGGGTCAATTTGTACAGACCATCGTCTTCTAAAGTCTGTAGCTCAATGCCTTCAGGTGAACAATATATTTTGCAGTTCATCTTACACAACAGATCCCTGCCTAATAGATTAACAGGACTACTGTCACAGACAATAAATCTGTGTTTATCTTTGTAGTTTCCTATTTCTACAATTACAGGATTTGTCAAGGTAGTTTTAATATGCTGATTAGCTACACCAACAACCTGGACTGTGTCACCCGAGAGAGGAAGATTTTCAACAGTAGAACGGGTAGCGCCAGTGTCCACAAGAAAAGTGATATCTTTATCATTCACTTTACCATTTACAAATGGACCCGACTGGTCTACTTCAAGAGTGGCTCCAATTACACACTCCTATTCCCCTCTCAGGTACCGTCATGAGAAATCTTCCACATCACTGCTCTAATTTTCTCTAAACCAAAACTGTTGAGACACATTTGACACATTTTGTGATCTTTTTACCTGTTCAGTTCCGCAGAAACCTGTTTCCGGATTGAATTTCTGATAATTTACACAATTTGGCAAAGGTGGCTGTGGAATTTGGCCTTGCTGACTGAATTGATTCTGCTGCTGATTCACTAACTGTCTCTGTAGCTGCTGCTGCTGACTTTTCTCATTTAACTGTCGCTGAAGCGGTTGCTGTTGCTGCTGATTTATATCATTCTGCATCTGTGGATTTAATGATGATTTCTTTAAATTTCTGGGCGGATTTTTACTTTTACACTCTTGCTTCCAGTGTCTAATTTCCCCGCAATTAAAACAGGGTAACTTTTGTTTTAATTCTTCAATGTTTATATTAAATTTTGGCTTATTTGTAAAATTTCCCTTAAAGTTACCAGGATTCTGATTCTGATTCTGCTGAAAACCTTTATTTTCTAAAGCTGCTATCTGATGCTCAGCTACCTTCACTTGTGCCCACATTGCCTTTTCCTTGAGTTCTTCTGTTTTGCATCTATTTCATCACTGCAATATTTTGCTTTTCTCAGGATGTCATCAACTGATAGAGCTTGCCAGCCTACAATTCCTGTCCTAATCATGTCTCCTATTTCAGGTCTCAGGCCATAAACAAATCTTTAAATGAAGTGGCTCATATCACCTTCACTTAATTTTTCATAGCCACTGTATTGTTTAAATACCAGAAGCAATCTTTCATAATAAGAGTGAACTGATTCTTTTGGTTCCTGATTAGTTCTGTCAATTTTAACCCAGTCCACTTCCTTCGCAGGAATTTTGTCTTTTAACCAAATAATTACTTTGTCATAATAATGCATGACAGTATCTGAAGGAGCACCTGTTACCCTATGCCTTTGTAGTTCCTCTTTCGGCCTGCCCACAAAAAGTTTGCATTCTGTCCAGAGATCTGACGGGACAACAATGTCAAAGAAACCATCAAGATCAATCCACAGAACTTTGGAAACCTTAATAAACCTGTCCACCTGGCGATACCACTCCACTGGCTTTTCTCTGAGTCTGGGAAAATCATTCGTAAATAATAATATATCCTGTCTTGTCCATGGAACATGAACATAACCTCCACCAGCTATTTCTCTCATTGGGAATTCACCAAAAACTTCTCCCCTGTCCTTCTTTTCTTCTTCTCTTTTCTTTGTCCATTTAACTCTCCATTTACTTAAATCGCCTAATCTTTTCAGGAACACAATTAATTCTTTTATATGAGTTATTCTTCCTGTAGTATTAAGATTTTCTATGTCCCTTTCAGAAAAATCTACTCTGTAATGCTTTTGTAATTGTTTTTGATGAGACAAATCTATTCCAACTCAGCAGCCACCTCTTCAAACTGATCATATTTATTCTTCGTTTTCCACTGAATGCTTTTACATATGAAAAGCAATTCATCCTCCTGATATTGTTTCAGACAATCAGTACCAATTGTGCCAATAATCAGTTCTTCTAAATCTGCCTTTAGTTTAGCAATGTCAAGCTGTCTTGATTCGGGAATTGTGTTAGCTCTGTTCTATTTACAGAGCCAGAATCGGATTCTGCAACCGATGGTGTAACATTTGACAACCTTTGATTTAAAGTTAAATTTGGCATCATTTTATCTTTATGAATTTCTGTCAATTCAGAATAAAATTTCTCAGCCAAGAAATGCCTAGTACTTCTGGAATTAATATTCCTGGTTATGTAAATTCTACAAATGATTTAATTGAGCAGTTGACCAGAAACATGGAAGTAGTGACAGTTCCTGTGACAATTGGACCTGTTCTCCCAGTGCTTAGAAAAGATGAAACTAGTCCCACAGCTTTAACGGTCCCATTGAATTCTATAATTCAAAAGTTTGCTGAAAACCTTTATTCTAATGTATCTGAAAGTCAGCTAGTAATGATTCCAACTCAGCAAGAGAGAGTGATGACTTTAGCTTCAGCTAGTGAGGACTCTTATGTCAACCTGATTGACCTGACACAGCCTGATGAATACAAATTACTGGATGTTGCAAAATTAAAGGTTGTTTTAGAAGAAATAATAAATGGTACAATCAGTACAGACAAATATATCAGGTTGATGAAATGTTGTTTCTTTGCGAAATAATTACTTGGAAAACAAAAAATAAATATGATGCTGTTGAAGAAATGGCTTTTGATTTAGAAATTGATTTGAGAAAACAAAAACTGTTTCAGAAAAATTACAGAATGAATTTCACTGAAAGGGACATTGAAAGCTTGAACAATACAGGTAAAATTGCCCATATAAAATTTTTTATTTGGACTTTGAGAAAATGGGGTAATCTGAATAAATGGAAAAAAAATGGACGAAGAAAAAGGAGAGGGAAAAAGCAAATTTAGCTTTTGTAAGAGAGTGTAAAAATCCACAGATGCAGAATGAGATAAATCAGCAGCGACAGCTACTGAATCAACAGCTACAAATACAGTGACAGGTGGTGATTCAGCAGAATGAGATACCTCCGCCGCCATTTCCAGATGAAATGTACAGAATAGTACAGGACCTGAAAAAAGGTTAATGAGATAGTTATCTCTTGTTGTCCTATTGTGCCGAACCAAACAATTTTTGCTTTCAGGTTCCAAGAGAGAATTTTAGCATGGTGTTGCTTTCCTCAAGAGTTCACTGAGAGTCCTTCTATTTTTAATGAATTGCTGAAAAAGACCGGTGTAACAGACACCATAACTCTTTTGAATCATTTGGCAGAAGAGGGTCACAAAATGCCACCTGCAAAATTGCTGTTTTGTAAAAAAGAGGTTAAATACCTTGGACATAGAATTGCAAAAGGAACCAGACAGGTAACTATTGAGAGAAATAAAATGATTCAGGCAATGGAATCCACAAAATCACAAAAACAGGTAAGAATGCTCCTAGGCATGGTTGGATCCTGTCGTCAATGGATTAGTGCTTTCTCAGTAATTGCAAAACTATTGCAGAGACTGCCAAAAGCAGATGGAAAAGACCCAATTGTCCTGACAGAATTTAAACTTGAAGTCTTTGAGCAATTTAAAAAGAGTTTGTGTGAAGCTCCTGTTTTGGCATGACAGACTTTAACAAAGAAATTAAGCTTCTTGACCAAATAGCAGTGATAAAATATGTTGCAAATGGAGAGAAAATGATTATGTCTCAAAAGGCAATGAGTACACAGGTACCATTGCTAAGTTCTGTGCTCAGGAGAGGGTTGCAATCAATCGGGAAAAATTTAATGAACATGTTTCAAGTTTTCTCATATTAATCTTTGCAATTCAGACATGGCAAGAATTAAAACAATTACAAGGTGAGGCAAATGATGAGGCGAAAAACACATGGCTCAAAGAAGGTTGCAGACAGCGAGAGGAAGATGGAATTTGGGTTTACAAAGATGGCAGACCCGTTATGCCCAATTGCATGATTTCTGACATGGCACGGATATACCATGGTCCAGGTCATTTAGGAAGAGACACAATGATTCGACTGTTCAGAGAAACATGGTACAATCTAAAGTTCAGATTAGTTGTGGAGTCACTTTGTCAAAGATGTCTGACATACCAGAAAGACAATCAAAGTCAAAAGACAATTGAGAGTTTGGGAACCATAGGCCGGGAGGGTGGTTCATTTATAAGTATTCAAAAAGATTTCTTTGAAATGCCCCAACATAACAAACTGAGATATGTCCTAGTCATCATTTGTTTACTTTCAAAATGGGTAGAAGCCTTTCCAACAAGAAAAAAATGACACAATAACTGTGGGAACAAATGTGATTTCAAAAGAATAGGAGCAGGCTCATGATCTATTGCCAGGAGACTGGGTCAGAACCAAGGTTCATCGGAGGAGAAACTGTTTAGTACCCAGGAGGCAGAAAGCAAGGCAAGTGATTTTGGTCACACCAAATGCTGTAAAGTGCAGGGGTCTGAAAAGGTGGGTGCATATAAGTCATATCCTTTGTGTACCTGCACCTGATAACCCTGATGAAGATAGTGACGACACTGCAACTGATTCAGACTCAGAAAAAAGTTCTGAAGAAAATCCAGATCTTGAAGATCGACAAGGTAGTCGACATCTGGATGATGATGTCAATGTGAATGAAACATTGAATGAAAAAGATCTAGAGATTGTGATTTTAGATTCAGAAAATGATGAAGATTTGCTGGAAAAGGAAGCAGAAAAAGAATACGGGACCGAAGAGATTCAAGATCAGGACAGTATTGAAAAGCAGATTGGAAGCTCTGAGAGCAGGAACAGAAATTCTGGAACTGGGAAATTAGAAGTAATTCCAGAAGAGGAGGACGAATTGCCAAGTACCAGCTACAGAGATGTTGTTCCTAATGAAGTGAAGCTGCTGAGTAAAGAAGTTCCTAGATATAGTATTGAAATCTCTGAAACTGACTCAGAAGACAGTGATGAAGAGTCTGAAATAAGAAAATTCAGAAGAAGGGCTTGGAAAGTTGAATATAATGAAATAGAGTCTAAGCAGAAATTCTTGAGAAAAGGTGATGTCTGGCCAAAAGAAGACTAGAAGTTCAAGTTGGTGAACAGATCAAAAGAGCAGATTCATGAGAGTGAATCAGATAAAAAAGAACATGTTGGAAATAAAATTGAAGTGATTATCAGAAAGAGCAAACGATCATTGAAGCCAAATCAGAAGTACAAGTCTCCAGAGTGGGCCTATATCTTGATTCCACCAGTAATTGAGGTTAGCAGAAGCAGTCAAGAAGATTTGGAAGAAAATAGTGACAATGATTAGGGTTTAGTTTTCTTTAAGTTGAGGTTTATTTTGGCATAAGGCTGAAGAAATTGTGTTAGGTGACACAAGGTCGAAGAAATTGTGTTAGCTGGAAACACTTTTATGTAAGACGCAAGGTCGAAGAAAACATGTTTTAGAATTTGAAAAAACAAAAGAGGGGGTATATACTATATACTAATTTTTCAAATTTTTCAAAATTAAATTTTTGTTTTTGTTTTGTTTTATAATGCTCAGATTGATATTTGTTTTGTTGGTGCAATTCAAAATGTAGATACTTATAAATTCATTGGGGGGTTGGGGATTCAAATGTGGAAAAGATCCAATTTAGCATTTTGTAGGACTCAATATGAGAGTTGCAGAAATATAGATGAAATTAGAGTTTAAATACTAATCCTGAGTAAGCCTGAAACATGTTCAATAGGTAAAAATTTGTGAAATTTTGGGATTTTGTTTGGTGATTTTTAAATCACCAGATGAGGGAGTTGATGGAGCGGCTTAATGAACAATATTTTGTTCAGGCTTGTGAAGTCAGTCTTCCATAATGTTTTAATAAAACTAATATGTTTGCTGCATGTTATTAAATCAACCTAGAATAAACCGTGCAACATGAACATATGGGATTAACATTATGCTTATTTGTACAAAATGCAAAAGAAATAATACAATAATTGTTGTCTATTGTCTTTGTCATATACTAACTGCTGCTGTTAAAAAATAATAGCATGTGCTTTTAAATGTGCTTCTGTATTGTCTTTTCTGTGATAAATGCAGTTCCAGATCGGATTGGTACATCAAAGGTAATATATGCTGCTTAAATGTGCTTATGCTAGGTAACATAATTAATGGGTTAACATTTAGCAAAGGGGGTGGGTAACAGAACAAATGTCATTTCTTTAATTAATTGATGTTTTGTGTTTGTTTAAATAATAGTTTTACAAGAGAAGCATAGAGTTGCCTGCAAAAAAATAATGCATTCTGAAAAAGTGATGCAAGCTAAAAGTAGCGCAGTGACGCAAGCAAAAGTGGTGCAGAAAATGTATGCTTTCTGAAAGAGGCGTACTGATGTAAAGCCACGAGAGAAAACTTATTTTGAAAAAGATGAGAAGCCTATAAACTTTTATTGTGAAAGGTTTTTGAAAAGAACTGCAAAAGGTGACTCTGTGGAGAGGTTTGCTAATGTGCCACGAGAAGCTCAGAACGGACAGGCTCAAGGCCAGGATGTGAGTCGTGGCATTTTTGTGCACTACATGAACATCTTTGCTACAAATTGTAGCAGCCTAAGGAAGTGCCGCCAGGACTCTGTGCATGAACAATGGCTTTGTGTAAAAGCCCGGACTCAAGGTGAAAGATGTCACAATTTACTGTGGCGTGCCGCGTGAGGTGATTCAGCCAATGGGGAGCCAGAATTCAGCTGTTGGAATGTGAAATTAGTTAGTTTAGCCTTAGTTTGGGGTATAAGAATTGGCTCAAGGAGCAGATTTTTAGCCTACGCTTCTTGATTCCAGAGGGACGTGTTCTGCTGTCCGATGAATACACGTAAGGAAAGGAGATTTTTAAAAGACTTTGTTTTCAGGCGATGAGGGTAGAGACAGAATTAGTTAGGGCTTGCAAATGCTCTTTTCCACTTATTACTGTTAATGATTAAAATTTTCTTGAATTAAGCTCTCTTTATAAATGCTGAATAAAACTCTCTTTATGACTTTTTCTAGATGCTTGCTTAATAAAGTTCCAAAGTCTAATTTTTCTTGAATATGTTTGAATAAACTTTTAAAATGACAAGCTGGTCTTGTTTATTATTGATAGTTTAAACAACATATTAGATTCATTCGCCTCATGATTCAGCTGCTCTGTTATTTTTATGGGCCTGGTATTGATTGGTAAGTATGGTGGTAGATGGTGACATCATTTATGCAGAATTATGGTAGGAGCGCTGGATCAAAGAGTTATCCGGAGTAGCAGAGGCCTAGCCCATCTGGTCCACCGCCTGGACTCCCGCACCTGTATAGGATTCATCGTGCTTGGTTCGGTGCCATGTGCCTTATCTCAAGTCATCTTCAGTGGGAGAGTTAGGGCCCCTTTGGAGTTAGGGCCCCTTGGGCCAGATCTCTTTGCATTGTCACTTTGCCTGTAGGGCCAACAAACCAGCAAGCAGTGTGTTCCAACCCGGGTTAGCCGCCGCAGTAGTGTTGATAAGTGGAGGGGGGTTTATAGTTCGGTTTTGATGTGGATTAATTTCTCCTTTGAGGCAGGTGAGAATGCAGGTGAGAAGGCGACATACACACAAGCCGCACCAGGTCCTAGCCTGGCCGCCTCTGTGAGCTGGCACCTCCCCACCCCCCTAATGGGTGCCTTTTCACCACCACACATTGCAGCACCCCTAGTCTCTATGTGAAGACTACAGTTACCAGGGAATATATGGTTTCAATGCTCCAGCCGCACCGTCCAGGGAAGCCCACTCTGGTGTTCAGATCTCCCACTCAGTTCTCGGGGAGCACCCCAGCCACCACGTTCCTTCCCGCAGGGCGACTAGGATTTATTTAGGACATTTTCCTGTGCTAGGGGTGTGTATTGAGGCCCCACAGGGAGCCCAGGCAAGCCCCGCAGCGGAGGCCAGCCCCACATGAGGGCGCACTAGCCCAGTGAGGCACCAGGGACCCGAGCCACAAACCACTACGGGGGACCGTAGTCAATGGCCCGTGGCCACCACAAGCGCCCATCCACCATTTACGAGGTGTGGCACCAGTACCACACGTATCTCTTCGTGGCAAAGGAGAGGTTGCATCTCCCGGCACAGCGAGATCCCGATCTACCAATGTCCCTGGCTGTTGGCCTAGCAGGCCGCGGTATTGCTCCGGTTCGCTCCGGCCCAGCAGTGTATCTTGCGGCCCACCTGTGTGCACGGTGTATCTGCAGGCCGTCCCTGCCACCTTTGTAATTTGCTGCCCCAGCCGAGTCCTCCAAGCAGGTAAGGCCAGAGCAGCACGGCCAGCATGCAGGTCTCGGCCCTGCGGCCTAGGGCTCACCGCACCCCCCTCCGGTACCTCAAGGGCAGTCAGCATCACACGTTGGCCCGAGGGCTCGGCAAACAGGCCCCAGTGTCTGCCTGGCCCCTGCCAAAATCCTGCCGCACGGTGTCTGTCCAACTACTGCCGCCTCTGCCCGAAGTAAATCGGGCTGCACTCCAATGTCTCAGCCCACAGGCGGCACCTCCATCAGCCCATCCCAGCCTCAATTCTGTATAATTTCTTGGTGGTGGTGTTGACATGTAGGCCGTGTTCCAAAGAGCATGGGGGTAAACTTTGGGCTGATGGGCTAGGATCTTTGCAGGATGTTAAACGGGGCCTCCTGAGCTTGCTTAAGGCGTGTCCACTATGTTGGACGGCTTGGCCACGCTCCTCTTCTTCCGCCTAAGTTTAACCTTTTTGTCTAATTTTTGCCTCAATAAACAGTAATTTTTTCCACCGAAACTTAACCTTTTGCCTTCTTTCTACCTCCATTAACAGTCTTTTTTTCAGCCTAAATATAATCTTTTAATCTCCATAAACAGCCTTTTTTCCTGCCAAATCTCTTTTTTGTCTCTAGAAAATATGTTTTTTTCTGCCTAGATTTTTGCCTCCATTTTGCTTCAATAACAGTCTTTTTTTCCCACATAAACTTAACCTTTTGCCTCAATATTGCCTGAATAAGCAGTGTTTTCCCCCGCCTAAATGTAACCTCTTTACCCCTACTGCTTCTTGCCTTCTCCTAACCCCACCCCATTCTCAGGAACTTATTTAATGGAGGCCTTGGCACGGCTGTGCAGTTGTTGCTCCCAAGGCAAGCCCATCTGCTTCTGTCTGAATTTGGACTGCGCCCAACACCAGGACCCATAGCTACTCCAAAGCCAAGTTTACTGTCCAGATCATGGGACCTCATCGCAACCTCTGCAGCCTCACCTACACCTCCATCAACAACAGGACCCTTCCCCTACAGAGAGTGCTGATTCTCCTGCAAAGTTGACCCACCCCTCCTTGGAATACAGCCGATACGCAGCGACAAAAGAAAAACGCACTGCCTCCTAATCAATGCCTGATCGCTCTACAAAAACCCCACAGAAATCTGGGACACCATCCCCTCCCTCACCCGACCTCATTTTCCTCACCTAGACATGGTGCAACCCCACTTCTGCACCAGACATCGCCACCAGCACTCGGAGGAGCTACAAGACTATACACCAAGGTGGTAAAGCCATCATCCACAAAGAGACCCTTCAATGCACAGCAGCCGATGAGGACACCAACCCACTTATGGAACACCTCAATTTAAAACTCAACCCAGACAGCAACTCCATCATCAGGGGTAACCTGGCATACAGATGACCAGGACAACACCTCACCGTCTGCAAGGACATCTACAACTTCCTAGACCCCTGGCAATCTGCTCCAAGAACTTCATCCTCCTCAGAGACCTCAATTTCTACATTGGCAACCCAAGCGAGGTCAACACAGCAAACTTAATAGAGAGCATGAACAACTTTAGGTGCGCACAAATCATCACTCCATCCATCATCTCCTTGTGTTGTTTTGTTTGTCCTAAGTTGGTAGGGTATGCCCAGACGTGGGTCCATTGGGTGGGCAGTCAAAATATCAAATTTAAGATATCGACCTACATTAATATTGAGTTTTTAATATCGTAGGGACAGAATATCGAAGTCAAGAATATCGTTGACCGGAATATCGACTCCAAGGTAAGTAATATCAAAGTAAGTAACGTCGTAAGCAAAAATATCGTTGTTAAAAATATCGAATTTAAAAATATATATATATCGAATTGGTTTTTTAGTGTTATGTATTTTAGTATGTATTTCATATGCATGCTAAACATTTTTTTAATGTATTTTTATAAATTGTGAAATAAATGTTTAGAAATTAGAAGTTTTGGTAAAGTAAATTTTGCGTTTTAGTATCAGAGCGGGTTGTGGGTTTATAGGGGAATAGGGAGGGAAGTAATTTAATTATAATTCATGAATTAATATGTTTTTATTAATTGGTATTGATGATTAATTAATTGTTAATTATTAATCGGTAATTATTTTTTATTAATTAGTTAATTATATTAATTAGAATTAATGTATTAATAATAATTATCTATTGTTATTGTTAATTAATTTATTGTTAATTATTATTTAATTGGTGATTAATTTTTATTAAGAGATTAATTGATAATTAAATTAATTATGTGATTTTTTATGTGTAGTTTTGTTGCGGGTTTATAGGGGAATAGGGTGGGAAATAATTAAATTAAATTAATTAATGAGATTGTTTTAATTTATTGGTATTTATTATCACTCATTATTGGTAATTATTTTGATTAATTAGCTAATTATATTAATTAAAATTAATGTATTAATAATTATTATTAATTGTTATAGTTAATTAATGTAGTGTTAATTAATTTTTAATTTGCGATTAATTATTAATTGGTAATTAATATTTATTAATTAGTTAATTAAGCATTATATTAATTTATTATTAATTGCTAGTAGTTGTTTAATTGATAGTTAAAGTAATTGATTTTTTGTATGTGTAGTGTATTGTGTGTTAAAGGTGGTATAGTGTGGGATGTAATTTAATGTTATTTAAGTAAATATTGATTTTTATTTATTGGTAATTCTTAACAAATTTTTGTAAATTAATTATTAATATGTTATTTTTTATGAAAAAATATGTAATTGATAAGTATGTTAATTTAAACCTTACGCTATCCAGCCCTTTCCCTACTCTTGCACTCTCTGGAGTGGGAATAGTAATTTTTACCCCTACGCTATTCAGTGCTTTCTCTACTGTTGCACTCACTGGAGTGGGAATAGTCATTTTTACCCCTATGCTATCCAGCGCTTTCCTCACTGTTGCACTCTCTGAAGTGGGAATAGTAATTTTAACTCTACGATATCCAATGCTTTCCCTTCTGTTGAACTCTCTGTAGTGGGAATAGTAATTTTTACCCCCACGCTATCCAACGCTTTCCCTACTGTTGCACTTACTGGAGTGGGAATAGTAATTTTTACCCCTACGCTATCCAGTGCTTTCCCTACTGTTGCACTCTCTGGAGTTGGAATAGTAATTTTACCCCTATGCTATCCAAAGATTTACCTACTATTGCACTCACTGGAGTGGGAATAATAATTTTTACCGCTACGCTATCCAGCGCTTTCCCTACTGTTGCACTCTCTGTAGTGGGAATAGTAATTTTTACCCCTACGCTATCCAACGCTTTCCCTACAGTTGCACTCACTGGAGTGGGAATAGTAATAGTGATTTTTACCCCTCTGATATCCAACGCTTGCCCTACTCTTGCACTCTCTGGAGTCGGAATAGTAATTTTTAGCCCCACGCTATCCAACACTTTCCCTACTGTTGCACTCACTGGAGTGGGATTAGTAATAGTGATTTTACCCCTCTGATATCCAACGCTGTCCCTACTGTTGCACTCTCTGGAGTGGGAATAGTAATTTTTAGCCCCACGCTATCCAACGCTTTCCCTACTCTTGCACTCACTGGAGTGGGAATAGTAATTTTTACCCCTATGCTATCCAGCGCTTTCCCCACTGTTGCACTCTCTGAAGTGGGAATAGTTATTTGAACTCTACCATATCTAATGCTTTCCCTTCTGTTGAACTCTCTGTAGTGGGAATAGTAATTTTTACCCCCACTCTATCCAACGCTTTCGCTACTGTTGCACTCACTGGAGTGGGAATAGTAATTTTTACTCCGACGCTATCCAGTAATTTCCCTACTGTTGCACTCTCTGGAGTTGGAATAGTAATTTTTACCCTTATGCTATCCAAAGCTTTACCTACTGTTGCACTCACTGGAGTGGGAATAGTAATTTTTACCCCTACGCTATCCAGCGCTTTCCCTACTGTTCCACTCTCTGGAGTTGGAATAGTAATTTTTACCCCTAAGCTATCCAACGCTTTCCCTACTGTTACACTCACTGGAGTGGGAATAGTAATAGTGATTTTTACCCCTTTGATATCCAACGCTTTCCCTACTCTTGCACTCTCTGGAGTGGGAATAGTATTTTTAGCCCCATGCTATCCAACACTTTCCCTACTGTTGCACTCACTAGAGTGGGAATAGTAATTGTTATCCCTACGCTATCCAGTGGTTTCCCTACTGTTGCACTCTCTGGAGTTGGAATAGTAATTTTTACCCCTATGCTATCCAATGCTTTCCCTACTGTTGCACTCACTGGAGTGGGAATAGTAATTTTTACCCCAACGCTATCCACCCCTTTCCCTACTGTTGCACTCTCTGGAGTTGGAATAGTAATTTTTACCCTTACGCTATCCAACACTTTCCCTACTGTTGCACTCACTGGAGTGGGAATAGTAATTTTTACCCCTACGCTATCCAGCACTTTCCCTACTGTTGCACTCTCTGGAGTTGGAACAGTAATTTTTACCCCTACGCTATCCAACGCTTTCCCTACTGTTGCACTCACTGGAGAGGGAATAGTAATTTTTACCCCTACTCTATCCAGCGCTTTCCCTACTGTTGCACTCTCTGGAGTTGGAATAGTAATTTTTACCCCTATGCTACCTAAAGCTTTCCCTACTGTTGCACTCACTGGAGTGGGAATAGTAATTTATACCCCTACGCTATCCAGCGCTTTCCCTACTGTTGCACTCTCTGGAGTTGGAATAGTAATTTTTACCCCCACTCTATTTAGCGCTTTCCCTACTGTTGCACTCCTTGGGGTTGGAATAGTAATTTTTACCCCTATGCTATCCAACGCTTTCCCTACTGTTGCACTCACTGGAGTGGGAATAGTAACAGTGATTTTACCCCTCTGATATCTAATGCTTTCCTACTCTTGCACTCTCTGGAGTGGGAATAGTAATTTTTAGCCCCACGCTATCCAACGCTTTTCCTACTGTTGCACTCACTGAAGTGGGAATAGTCATTTTACCCCTACGCTATCCAGTGCTTTCCCTATTGTTGCACTCTCTGGAGTTGGAATAGTAATTTTTACCCTTACACTATACAACGATTTCCCTACTGTTGCACTCACTGGAGTGGGAATAGTAATTTTTACCTCTACGCTATCCAGCACTTTCCCTACTGTTGCACTCTCTGGAGTTGGAACAGTAATTTTTACCCCTACACTATCCTGATGTATGTCATTACTACGCATGCTTTTACAATGCATTCCTTCTCCACGCAACTTTTACAACGCAAGTCATTACAACGACTTGCGTTGGGTGGCGCTGGATAATGAATAGTTTAATTTACTATTCCAACTCCAGTCCCCGTGGATAGTAGGGAAGGTTTTGGATAGTAAATTAAACTATTCCCTATCCTACAGCGCCCCCCCAGCGCAAGTCTTTGTAACGACTTGCGTTGTAAAAGTTGCGTGGTAAAGGTACTGCGTGGTAAAAGTTGCGTTGTAAACGCTGTTCCCCCGCTATCCAACGCTTTCCCTACTGTTGCACTCACCGGAGTGGGAATAGTAATTTCTTCCCCTACGCTATCCAGCGCTTTCCCTACTGTTGCACTCTCTGGAGTTGGAATAGTAATTTTTACCTATACGCTATCCAACGCTTTCCCTACTGTTGCACTCACTGGAGTTGGAATTGTAATTTTTACCCCTAAACTATCCAACGCTTTCCCTACTGTTGCACTTACTGGAGTGGGAATTGTAATTTTTACCCCTACGCTATCCAACGCTTTCCCTACTGTTGCAATATGTGGAGTAAGTATATATATATATACTAATTTATATGTAGATGTTTAATTAATTTTAAAATGATATGTATTAGTTATTATTTTTTAAATATGTTTTAATGTTTATATCTAAAATTTTGTAAGTTATATTTATTTTTGACTTATTTTTACATTATTAATAAAACATTTTTTTAAAAACGATATTTTTAACATCGATATTTTTTACAACGATATTTTTTCTCACAATTTTTTTGTACTTACCTATATGTAGATAGGACTTCCATATTTTTGATGTCAATATTTCTGTGTCGATAGTTTTGTAGGTCGATTTTCTGTCTTTTGATATTTTGGCATACAATCTGTTCCTTGCTCACTTTCAAAGTGGATTCAAGCTAACCTGGTTGATGAGGGGTGTTACCCAGAAACCGGTCCCAGGATGATTGTTTCCGGTCCAGGGAAGACATGGCTTGGCAGTTCGGGCTGGACTGTTCCCATGAGGCACAGGGTGAAGACTGATTTGCATATAGCTGTGTCTGAACTGAGGTGGCAAAGTGAGCTAAAGAACGATGATGAATTTAACCCATATCTGTGACTGGGGGTAACTGTCTGAAATGTTTCAGCACTATGTCCATCATCTCCTTATGTTTCTTTGTTTGCCCTAAGTTGACAGGTTATGCCCCACTAGGGTCCCTTAGTCACTTTGTCACTGGATTCAAGCTAGGCTGGCTGTTGAGGGGTGTTACCCCGAAATCAGTACTAGGATGCTTGTTTCAGGTCCCGGGAAGACATGGCTTGGCAGTTCTGACTGGACTGTTCCCATGAGACACAGGGTGAAGACCAATTTGCATATAGCTGTGTCTAAACTAGGGTGGCAAAGTGTGCTAAAGAAGTATGATGGATTTAACCCAGATTTGTGACTCGAGGTGAGTGTCTGAAAAGATTCAGCACTCCGTCCATCATCTCTATGTGTTTGCCTGCACAACAAAGAACCAGCCTACCTCAACCACAGACTGAACTTCCACCAACCCTGCAGACAACTACGCTCTGCCTGCCTCTCTCTCTCTCCTCTCCCTTGCCCACACACACCACTTCCATAAAAGCAGAAGCAGCAGCTGCACCTTCTCCTACCTAGTCCCCATGACCTGAAATGGCCTCTCACTCCAAATTTCAGATTGCACCCACCATGAGTTCAGAGATGCCCTAATAGCCTGAATGTTCAATGGGAAATTTCCCCTCCACCCCCAGCACCTGGATACTCTCACGGTGATAAGCAGCACTCTGCAAACCGTTGATTAACTGAAGATTCATTAGCAAGGGACAGCTGGTTCATTAACAGAAAAGAAGGTCTTGACAACTAAAGCCAATAGATAGACGTGAACATTTGGAAAATTACTTGAGGAAGAATAACGCCAGGATGTAATGTTGTGTAGTACTGCGGGGAATGAGATTTTGATATCAATTTATGATCAATTTAATTACTTATCTCATTCGTCAATTTTGGACCGGTAGTATCTGTCATTGAGTAAAAGACAACCCCCACATAGGTTAAATAAACCCCATAAACTGACGCCACTCTGAAGAACCACTTACAACTGATAAAGTTTGAAAGTTTTATATAAAAGTCAAATTTATATGCGATACAATCCACTCAGGATAAAACCTCAAAGTATACAAAAGAATACAAAATCAATTACAGAATCTGCAATTTAAAGCATCGATGTGAAGTGGTTCCTTTGCGTCATCTACAGAAAGAGAAAATAATCAAGTTAAATCTGTCCCTACTCTATACTAAGTGACATCCCTACTTTGCAAGTTCTTAACCTAAAAAGGTGTCAGCAGTTTGACTCCCAAAGAAGTTCAAACTCTCTTAGCCTCTAAAGGTAACTTAAATTTAAGAAGCAGTACCCTTTCTGCCTACCCATCCGCTCTCTAAGGGTCCTCGGCCTACTGCTCTCTTTGCTCTGATCTCTCTCAGCGCATCTGCTCAAGTCATCTGCTCTTCGCCCTGAGCTCCTAACTTGCTTCCCTCTCCTCCATTCGCTATCTTATCCCCGGGGTGCTGTCCCTAAAATACACAATTGCAGTGTGGGTGGAACGCCCCTTGACGCCCACCACGGACTTTCCCCATGAGGTAATCTTCCAGTCGTTTCCTTGCTTCGTCTCTTTTCGCCGTCCGTTAAGTTGACCTTTCTCCTCAGATGTCATCTTCGTCTTCTTGTTGGCGACTTCATTCAATATTATAATTGACATTTCAGAGCACAAGTCAACATTGTCAACAGAACTTTAAACTACGACTTTAACTTTACAACTTTCTTGACCCTCCTAGGTCCTGTGAATGGTCTTTCCAAAACAACTCTCAAATTCTAGGCGCTTCTTATCACGTTCAGACCATAAACCTTGTCCAGCGTTGTCACCCTAAATCTAGTAAGCGCTAGACTCCTTGGCTCGCACGTTCACAGCAATGCTATTCACGACTCCTGTGAGCCCACTAAATTACATACAGCGGACTACACTCCTGTGAACCCTTGGTCAGTCAGGTTAAAATCACAAATGACCTAAACCTTTCTAACATTCTTACTAAAGCCCTCTATACAATATAACCTTTAACACACATTTATATACTCGTATTTAGCCATCCCTTTACATAGAAGTAAATACATTATACATTGAATACAAACTACATAGGGTATAACTTTTATATTCCCATTCGCTATATCGTTTTATACATGCTCTACGCATTTCTTCACGTTTCATCTCTCGCCGCTTCTCCATTTTAAGATTATACACGTACATGAATTCTACTTTGCACGTTCTACATCGTAAGCATTTCTACACATTTCTACATCAGCCCACTACTTATACGGGCCTTCTAAATCAAATACATGTTCTAAATTGAATACAGTTACATTTCCTATATTACTTTGGATTATATCGGTTATCTTTATGCTATAAGTGTCAACTTCACGTTACAATATATATTTCATTCCTACGTTATACGATGTGCTTGTAAATATGGCCTATACATAATTTTTATTCAAATTTGCGCTCTCTCAGTACCTACATGCCCCCTACCACCCAGATCTTTGGATAAAAAGAAAGTAGAGAGGTCAGTAGGTAAAGTGTGTACTGGGATGGCCCTCAGTAAACCCCGAAAAATAAAAATCATTGCTATAATGTAATTCTTCAAATAAGAAAAAAAATTAGGGAGCTATGAAATAAACTCCTGGTTGACTTTCTATATGGTAGAGTGCTTCTGAATTGAGATCTGTCACTAAGTAACCAGGTGAAGAGGAAACTCGTGAAAGTGGTTAAGGGCATACTAAATAGAAAGGAGATGTCTTACATATTTACGTTTCCTAGTACTCTTCAAATGCCATTCAGTCTAGAAATCTAAACATGTTACATCAATGAACAATAAAAGTCGCTGAAAAGGTAGCAGGGCAGGAAATATTATGAAAGTTCTGATTAGTGAGAACAGTGGTAAAGAACCGCATATCTTTAGAAAGTGTCTCGCTAACTCTCCTGTGGGTATTGCGAGAAAAGAATGATAATCCTCACCCATCCCAGTGGCATGCTTCATAATTAGGTATCTGTTCATAGTCACAACCCTTTTGATAGATAACAGACCCCCTTGGGAGCTGTTAGCTGGGTGAGAATTTGGTGTACGTACACCAAGAAAGAGTTGAGATTTTCACTACATTTGTGTGGTATGCTGTACATGTCCCTAATAGTGTGGGTACTGGAGTACAAGGATTTTAAAAGATTACAAATGTGTTTAGGGTCTTAACACTTGTACCTAACCCACTACTGGAATAGGTAAACAAACATTCTGATGGCATTGTACAATACAATCCACTGAGATGCTCATTAGAGAGGGAGATTTGGACTTTCATCATGCCTGCCTCCTAAACAAAGGACTGTGCTTCCATGGCCTTCACTGAGAATTACTTTGAAGATGCACTCTAATTTTATACTTGATGAATGTCGAATCTTTCTTTCTCAGGAGCTCCTCTATAACACCAATATTGTTTAACAAACTTACAAGTCTTCTTCATTGAATTTAGGTAGCGAGAAAGTGTGTTTGCACATAACACAACTGAGAAAGTACAAAGCATCATAATGGGCAAGCAACCCTGGATGGGTCTTGGATATATCCATTGCAATGTGTGTTTATTTGCATCATGCGAAGGGAAACCTGCCTATGTTTTGGCACAACCCTACCACCAATGAAAATCAAGACAACATTCATCATACAGTCATCGAGATCACACTCATGTCCCCCACCTCCTTACACAAGGACAAAGCATCTGGTCATATACAGATTTTCCAGCTTCTTTTGAAGAAATGCATTCTACTGATTGCTATGACAGGTTACAGGTAACTAACTTCACGAAGAAATGGACGTGATCATGATCAGGAGCTAGAATCAAGATTTTGAGACAGCTCAGTGAACTCGATAAACATGGGTTCATTACCTGTGTCACGCTTCAGTAAAATCTAGGGACTTGTTACATCACAGGGGTGTGCTGTTTTTCACAGTTACATGGGGCTACGACTTGGAATGGACATCAAGTAGAATGAATGCATGGAGCCTGCATTGGAGAAGGCATGTATCAGGTACCCATTTGAGTTCCCAGCTTCCCTGTTCTCATAATTGAGAGACAGTTGATTTTATAACATTAAAGAAGAAGGAAGTTGAGGACAGGTATTTGTCTGGGATCTGCACCTAAAGAGAAAATGCTTGGAAGTACGGCTGACATCAAGAACCCTCTGTAGGGAAATAAACATAACACATTTAAAGTTTTAGGTGCCACAGTACCAATGTAGGAAATCAGACTACGTTCTTCAGTCTTGGCAGGTGCTGGGTCTGATGTCACATAAGATTCAATGACCATGTGACCCACAGAGTTAAACTACTTTGGTTCTTGTGGCAAGGGCATCCTTTGGGTGGTAAGGGTATTTTTAGGGTTTAGGGTGAGTAAGTGTCTTATGAGATTCTGGGGCAATTTGCAGGGTTAGACTGCTTAGGGGTATTTGGGTGGCAGGTGTATTTTTAGGGTTTAGGCAGGGTGTGGGTTTTAGGAAGGTAAGGGCATTTTTAGTGTTTAGGGCAGTTAGGGTATATGTATATTTATATTTTTTGACTTGCCTATAACTTTGGCACCGTTTGACAAATCTTCATTAAATTTTCCCAAAAATGTGTGCTAGTAATTCTTGCTGTGCATGGATAGGTTTGGGAAGATCCATGTACCGGGGCTGAGAAAAAGGTGGGGTCAAAAAATGTGTGTTACCCATGTTAATCTCCATAGGAATTTCAGGCATGACTAAGCTTGAACCGCCGAATGGAATTTGGCAGAAAGGTAGCCATTGTACCAGAAAGTGAGCTTTTTGTGAACTAGTGGAAATCCGTTCAGTAGTTTAGGAAATATTAAAGAGAAAACGAATTTGGACATCTAGGGATGCGAATGCGCCGTTAACTATCTTGATCTCATGCTGAGATCTGATTGGCTGCCAAAAATTCAACCACAAAGGGTTGCCAGCCATCTTGAGACTCGGCTTCAGCTGAGTCCCTGAATAAAGGTTAAAAAAACTGAAAATGGGGTAGAGTAGGAATACCCTAACCCATTACTTTTAGTGCTGGGGTCCCAAAGGGGCCCTAGGAGGGCAAAAAGGTATTCCTTTTAAAAATAAAATACACTGAAAATCATGGCGGTTTTGCAAACTCAGATAAAAATAAAAATAAAACAAGGTGGGCCAGGTCCTGGGGAGTAATGTTGAAAAAAACGACAGGACACAAAGGGTCCCCCGCCCAAGGAACCACCGCCGGACCAGAAGCATAGTCGACATTGAGGAGGGTGTAATGTCTTTTTTAGATGAGCGCTAAACAAAGAAGGCTGCCTTGTTTTCGGCACAAAAAAACAGGCTTTGCGGTATGACATATTTGGCGTCCCATGTTCAATTCTGTGCCATGATTGCCAGTGTCCTAGTGCGGTGGTAGTTGGCTTAGCTCCTTCCGCAATCCCTCTGCCCCCGTGACGCACTCCATTATGTTTGTGTGGAGGGCAGTCATAGCATCATAGCATTTAGAAGGAAGAAGCTGGACAACAACCAGTGCTACCAACATACACTTTGACCTATTTATGGATCACATTCATCTTGGGGGAACCCTAGCTCCAGCACTTGCTGATCACAGTGAGCACTCAAAAGGGTTTGTGAATTTTAGAGGAGCACGTGTTCGGTACAATGCTCAATTCTCGTGTTGAGGCCGCTAGCTGTGCCTCCATGTGTCAGCTTGTTTAGTCAAGAAAGGCCACCTCCCCCCTCATCCTTCCTCAGGTGCTGCCGTCATTAAACTACTCAATGGTAGATTCTCTCTCTATGAGAGAAGGTTCTATCCAGTGTAAAGGGCTGTGCTAGACAGGTCCTGATGGGGAGCTGAATGTAAGAATGCAGCCTAGATGTACGCCACAGGGTTCTCACATTAGATGTGGCAGTTTGAGGTTAGGCTGCACTTGTTTTAAAATGAAACAAGCGCCAGGTTATTCACTGTAAGCCACCTTTCATGTAAGTATTTGGAGAAAGGACAATACCGTTGTGATAAAGAGAAGTAGGCGCACGGGCAGGCAGAAGTGAAAAACAAGCATTGGCATGGCCAATAGGTCTCGCCTTTTGGCTGTATGAGTGCGGGAGCTGAATCTGTCTTCAGTGTCTGCATCAGAGGTATGTAATGAAAAAAAAACAGATCAGGAGCATGGGGCTCTCCTTTGCAGCCAATCTGTCAACCGCTTTTAGACACAGCACTACATTATGAAGTTATGAAAGACTTATGGGAATCACCACATGGTGGACATATTCCATCAAAAGAATCTCTGATAAAACACTACTGGTTAGGTGTAATGTCCAATGACATCCACAAAGCTGGTAGTTCCTCTTTATCACTGGAGTTTTTTTTAATTTCAAGTCTGCTTTTACTTTTGAGCATTTTTGGGACTCTATTACTGTGCCACTCTACAGGAAGTTGTGCTTCCAATTTATAGTGGGAGCATTACAACTGAAATATTTTTCATCCACATGCCAAACACAACAGAGTTGATTAAAACTTTTACCGAACTACTGATTGCGCGGCAAGTGGTGCTGTTTTCAAAGACATTCTTCATAAGTCTGCCATTTTAAAATAAATCCTCTCTTAGGACTTGAGGCAGGACCTGGGGTTACGGTAACTACACTTGAGAGCAGCAATTATAAGGCCTATTTCTAAAAGTGATCTAATTGCAATCAAACAGCAGCAGGTTCTATTTTTCCACAAATTGCAAAAAATGTCCTGTTATCTAAACGTGAAAGCCTGACACTACCAAACAAGCGCTCAGCCATATCTTAGAATCCCTAAGGATACGTTTCAACATGGTCCACTGAGTATGAGGCACCAGCTTCTCGCCACGTTATGTGCCTGTTTTATTTTGTTTTAAATAGCGGGAACCCGATCCATTACAAAAGGACACATTCATTTTTGGTATGCACAGGGAGATTGCACGATTCGCCCAGAATCACATGACTTACAGCCGCCGACGAGACTCCAACACTGTTCCCCACCTCCAAAGTCGGGAGCTCTGGCCTTTAGCCCACGTCATCTAGGAAATCTGGTGATCACCAAACAGGCTAGTGCCCCAGAAGGGCCGGTAGAAATGGGAATTTAATCGGAACATGAAAGTCTGGCAACTGACTGACCCCAGCCAGATCTATCATCCCTTCAGACGCAAAGCTGCCCCTTTCGACACCAAACTCGCCTATTACCTGCTCTTATAAACAAATGGACAGACATACGAGCAGTGAGGTATGTAGGACACTGTAGAACACTGCTGCCAACTAATGACACACACACAGGCTACACACAAACTGAGTTAAATAACTGCTCTGTCTCAACCAGACAGGCCTGCCGACAGCAAAGATGTCTGCCACAAACTGCAGGTCACTGGAAGACTGCCGCAGTCCACACTACAGGTCCCAAATAGTCACATACTGTGCACTAATATCCCCTAATGACAAAAAGAATGATAACGCAGCCCATCGTGCAATCTATTCTACTGAGATATCATAAGGCTTAATTGATAAACAAAGCAAACGAACAAGTACCTAAATGTATTCTTTATGTATGTGCTATGTGTAACTTGGCCAGTTAAATCACTGCATGTTAATCATTCGCTCACCATCTTACTTTTCCTACGTAAGGATAATCCTGGTGGGGCCATTTCTAGCTTTTATCCTATCAAAGTCAAAAAAACAAATACAAAGCTTCAGTTGTCAGGGTTTATAGGCTGTTTCAGATGCATCTGTTTGCTTTACAAACAAAATGTGTTGATAAATCCAACTCTTCTTTCCTCCATCCTTACAAAAGAAATTCCTATCTTGATATGAAAGGATTTGGATAAACCAAAGAAACGACATGAGGTGATCCCATTACGTCCTAACAAATTTGGTAAACTCTATATCAAATTATCTCTATTGTTTATGTGACAGTGCTTGAACTTACTGGCTTCCTGAGGGGAGAGGAGGCTTTGAGCTATCTTTAAGTTGCTTTACAGGAGGGTTGAGTAGTGCTATAAAAGAAATAATAAAATAGTGGTATTTATATTGTTATTTGTACAAATACTGGAAACGTCTAAGCAAGTCTGATGTTCTTACAGTGCAAAAATATCTCTTATATACAGGGGCTGAACAAGGTCAAAAGCATGCCTCTCTTAAGTACTTGCCCCACTGTGAGTCAGACACCCACTCACAGTCCCACTGAGAGACTCAAAAATCCACTCACAGTACCACTCAGACATTTATGCACCCACTCACAGACCCACATAGGAATTCATGCACCCACTCACAGACCCCCTCAGACACTCACGCACCCAATCACAGACCTACTCAGAAACAGATGCACCCATTCAAAGACCCACTCAGATACCCACAGACCAACTGACAGAGCCACTAAGAGACTGACAAACCCATTCACAGATCCACTGAGAGACTGACGCACCAACTCACGATCCACTCAGAAACTGACGCACCCACTCACAGTCCCACTTAGACACTTACACACCCAATCAGACACACCCAAAGACTCGTGCACCCACTCACAGACCCACTCAGAGACTCACACATCCGCTCAAAGACCCACTCAGACATTTACACACCCAGTCACAGACCCACTCAGACACTCTTGCACTCACTCTCACTCTCCAAGGTTACATGATACAGTTAGGAAATACAATGTAAAAAGACCTTAGAA
Organism: Lissotriton vulgaris; assembly: GCF_964263255.1. Taxonomy (NCBI): domain Eukaryota; kingdom Metazoa; phylum Chordata; class Amphibia; order Caudata; family Salamandridae; genus Lissotriton; species Lissotriton vulgaris. The sequence goes on from NC_141685.1 coordinate 1,262,132,104, forward strand.
ATGTAAAAAAAACAAAGTTTACAGGATTCATTAGAGTTTGGAAATAGCATTTAAAAAAACTTAGAAATTCACTGAAAAAATCAAAGGTTAGAGAGATGTTATAGTTAGGATATAGAATTAAAAACGCCTTAGATATTCACTGAAAAAAACAAAGGTTGCAAGGATGTTATATTTAGGCTCAGCTTTCCCTTGTACAAAACCAGTGAAATTCAGTAGTTTTAGTTACCTGAGGTAACTATAACTAATGACCCTGCAATGCACTGCTTATGACCTCACATATTACATCACTCATGACATGGTTAGTGACATCACTGATGACATCTCAGATGACATCATGTAGTGATTATGAGCAGTTTCAAGTGCTTATAAGTGTTAAACATATATACTAGGGTACCGCAAAAGTTATAGTAGTATAGTTTAGGTACAACTGAGTGATTACATTTTTAAACATAGATTTATGTGTGTCTGTTTAACTGTGTGTATGTGTGCATGAGTGGATGTCTGTGTGTGGCTCTAGATGTGAGTAAGTGAGTACATGACTGGTCGTATGGGTGAATAAGTGGGTCTATCAGTAGCTGTATAGCTGATTAAGTGGGTGTGTCTGTGGCTGTATAAGTAAGTGAGGTGTTGCATGGGTGAGTGTGTGACTGTGTGAGTGGCTGTGTGGGTGAATGAGTGGGTGTTTAAATGGTGTATGGATGAGTGAGTGGGTTTGTGAGAAAGTGTATAAGTGAATGTCTGTATTGGTGAGTGAGTAAGTGAGTGAGGGCATGAGTGGTATAAAGGTGAGTGAGTGGGTGTGTGAGTGGTTGTATGAGAAAGTGAGTGGGTATTTGAGTATCTGTACAGGTGAGTGAGTCACTCTGTGAAGGGCTTATGGGTAAGTGAGTGGGTATGTAAGTAGTTGTATGGGTGAGTGAGTGGTGTTTGGATGTTATTAGTGGGTGTGTGAATATATGTATGCCTGTATGACAGGGTGTGTGAGTGGCTGTTTTGGTAAGTGAGTGGGTGTACTTGTGAGTGAATGGCTCTGCCAGTGGCTGTATAGGGGTATACGTGAGGGTATGAGTAGCTGTCTGGTTGAGTGTGTGGTTATGGAATAGGATCTAGAGGTGTATAAGTGGGTGTGTGAGTAGTTATATGGGTGAGTGAGTGGCTATGTGAGTGAATGGGTGTGTGAAAGAGTGAGTCTGTGTGTTAGTGGTTCTGTGGATGATCTCATCAGTGATGTCATTTGAGATGTCATCAGTGATGTCACTGATCATGTCTTGAGTGATGAAATATGTGAGGTAATAAGCAGTGTATTGTGGGGTTGTAAGTTATAGTCTGCCCAGGGAGCTATCACTGCTGAATTTCACTGGTTTTGTATGAGTCCCTGTACACGTTGTTGTTTTCAGTAAATATATATATATGTATATATATATATATGTGTATATATATATATATATATATATATATATATATATATATATATATATATATGTATATATATATATATATATATATATATATATATATATATATATATATATATATATATATATATTTTAGAACTCGTCCAACGTTTTCAATATCTTGAAGAAGACAAGAGCAGACCCGATATTGTGCTGATTATTTTATTTTAGCAATCACCATGTCGCCATGACGTGTTTCTGCTGTCGTACGGCCTTAAACATATATATATATACACACACACACACACACATCCCCCAGAGCCTGCCCCCTTTTTTTTTTTAAAGAGAGAGTGGCTACTCAGCTCCTCTCCTGAGCCAATTTCAGCCCCATAGACCCCATTCCCTGGGGCCCGGCCTCTAGTCTGGATGCTCTGGTCCGACCCAGGGTGCTCAGACTCTTTGTTGGGTGCTGCAGAGGGAGTCTGAAGGCCTCCGCGGTCCCCACTGACCCCTAGCCTCCGGTGGAAGCTGGCACTGATTTTGGACAGAGGGAGCTAAACATGCAGTTCCCTCTGTCCCCAAAAATGTTTGCTCCGCTTCTAGTAGGTGAGAGCATTTTTTCTGCTCTTGTTTACTAGAAGCAGAGCAGAATTTGCTATGCCTTGACGGGAGTGGTGTTGCTCTCACCAGCCATAGCAAACTGCAGTGTCCCAAGGGTGGGCACCCTGGGACATTGCAGGAGCCGGTCCTGGGGGTGGTGGTCCCAGGGCTATCTAGGGCTCCAAGAGGGGGCCCCAAGCTGCTTCGGGGGTCTGCATGACCCCCCACATTTTGTAAACATTTAGCCCCAGGGAGTGGTGGTCCCGGGTGCTGGGGGGTACGAGAGGCCCTCCTACGGACAACGTAAAGGAGCACCATCTGCTCCCAGGGGGGCAGAAAGACTGATCAGGTTTGTGGGTGGGGTGGGAAAAAGCCCTTGGCCAAGGGCCCACTCCACCAAAATCCCTGTTTTCTAGTGGGTTGATCCCTGCTTGGGGCTAGCTTTCCTATGGCGATCCCCAAGCAGGGATCCACTGGGAAGATATCATTGGAAAAGGGAGATTCTACCTTTTCCAATTATAACTCTCTCACCCCAATTAGTGCTTAGGGGCTCAGAAATGCACCACGAGCACTGATCCAGTGAAAGCAAATGAGCAGATTGGCTTGTTTAACTTTCACTTTAGTGTCACGAAGTCAGCACGTCCTGTGCGCTGATTGTCGTTACAACCCCCCCCCCAAAAAAAAGAAAAGACTCATGACTGCTCAGGAAGCTCCAGATAGGCTTTTAGGTGCCTCCCTAGTGTCAGACATTGGCCGACACCCGCACCGGGGAAGTAGTGCTGCCCTTGCCTGCACCAAAGGGTTAAATACATATGGTTTCATTTTCCTATAACATTCCATGGAAGGAAAACAAAAAGTAGGAATGTTGTACTTTAAATGTTTATGCTATAGATGTTCCTTCCCTTTCCATCTGGTGATCATGGTGGAACGAAGGAGAAGAGAGTGTGTTTTAGTGGATTTGTGTAAAGTAATGCTTGTCGGGGCTGTCAGCAGTGGAGCTGTGTCTAATTTAGAGCACCTATAACATAGGTACCAGGAAGAGCACATTCCTGTACTGGATGCAATTCAGCCTTCAGTGTGACAATAATCAGACACACAAAGGAAAGGCCCTGACAAGACACTTCCTTACCAGAGCATTAGAAACTGTATTCAATTCTTCACACTTCCCATTTGCTAAACTACCAGTGCTCACTCAGGAAGAACAAGTAATTAGCAGCCCCTCCTTTTGGAAGGCATAATTGAATTTCTAAAGGGAGTCCTGTCTCCATTGCTTCCCACTCCAGAGTCTGGTTTCCACCCTTAAACCATAAGAATGAAGGCAATACACTTCCACTGTCTGGGAAGGTGATTGTGTCTGTTACTACACCAACATATGGTCAAGTTCCGCTGAAAGCCCAGTGCCTCCATCTATCGAGACAGTAGGGTGCTCACCTCTCCCCACAGTGGCAACAGTCAGGCTGGAGGGCTCCAAACACATCTACTTTTCTACAAAATATGTTTTACAAAAATGATCCAGGCTAAGGGGCAGTGTGCACACCTGGCATCTGCAGAGCTCCCTTCTGGGAAATTTCACTGCGTGACTCATGTGCTGAGGCTGGATGGGCTGGAAAAAAAACTAAAAACTATAGGGCAGATTTATGAAGGGCTTGCGCCACGTTTACGCCGCAGTTGCGTGACGCAACGGCACGGAAACGTGGTGCATCCCTGCACCCTATTTACAACGTGACGCATCTAGGAGATGCGTCACGTTGTACAGCACTGCGCCATGAGGAGGCGTTCCTGCACAGGAACGCCTCCTGAAAGTGTCTGAGTGAAATCTATGAGATTTCACTCAGTCACTTTCAGGGCAATGCTGCGTCAAAACCCTGCGCCTGCTTGAAGCAGGCGTAAGGCTTGAGGCAGCATTGAAAGAATAGGCCCCCCCAGAGCATTGCTGGAGCTGCGTCGCGCTTGCAACGCAACTCTAGCAATGCGCCACATTTCCGGCACAGATGCGTCACACATCTGTGCCGTTTTTGCCCCATGGTGCGCCGCATCATAAATGCGGCGCACCATGGGTGGCGTAGCTGTGGCGCACTGTGGCGCATGTTAACTGGCGCATCCCTCGGGATGCGACAGTTAACATAAATCTGCCCCTAAAACTAAAAACTGCAGTGCATTTTTGCATTGTGCAGCAAATCAGCACGCCTTGGGATACACATTCTCTTACTGCCTTCAAGTCTCTGCAAAATTTGCACCAAACTGCGGGGAATGAGATTTTGATATCAATTTATGATCAATTTAATAACTTATCTCATTCGTCAATTTTGGATCGGTTTTTATCTGTCATTGAGTAAAAGACAAACCCCGCATAGGTTAGATAAACCCCATGAACTGACGCCACTCTGAAGAACCACTTACAACTGGTAAAGGTTTGAAAGTTTTATATAAAAGTCAAATTTAAATGCGAATACAATCCTCCCAAGATAAATCTCAAAAGTATACAAAAGAATACAAAATCAATTCGTGAATCAGCAAATTAAAGCATCGATGTGAAGTGGTTCCTTTGCGTCATCTACAGAAAAAGAAAAGTATCAAGTTAAATCTGTCCCTACTCTATACTAAGTGACATCCCTACTTCGCCAGTTCCTCAACCTAAAAAGGTGTCAGCAGTTTGACTCCCAAAGAAGTTCAAACTCTCTTAGCCTCTAAAGGTAACTTAAGTTTAAGAAGCAGTACCCTCTCTGCCTACCCATCCGCTGTCTTGGGTCCTCGGCCTACTGCTCTCTTGCGCTCTGATCTCTCTCAGCGCATCTGCTCAAGTCATCTACCCTGAGCTCTCTATGATGGCCTCTGCTCGGAGCTGTTCGCTATCTTATCCCCGGGGTGCTGTCCCTAAAATACACAATCACAGTGTGGGTGGAACGCCCCTTCGACGCCCACCACGGACTTTCCCCGTGAGGTCATCTTCTAGCTTTTTCCTTACTTCATCTCTTTCGCCGTCCGTTAAGTTGACCTTCTTCTTTAGATGTCATCTTCGTCTTCTTGGTGGTGACTTCATCCGCTACTTTCAGATCATAAGTCAATAACCTTAGCAGAACTTTAATCTTTATAGTTATATATATAACCTTTCTTGGTCCTGTGAATGAACTTCTCAAAACAACTCTCAAATTCCCAGCGCTTCTTATCACGTTTAGGCCATAAACTTTGTCCAGCGTTGTCACCTTAAATCTAGCAAGCTCTAGACTCCTTGGCTCGCACGTTCACATCAAAACTATTCACGACTCCTGTGAGCCCACTAAATTACAAACAGCGGACTTCACTCCTGCTAACCCTTGGTCAGTCAGGTTAAAACCACAAATGACCTAAACTTTTCTAACATTCCTACAAGAAGCCTTCTACACAGTATAACCTTTAACATACATTTATATACAATCGCATTTAGCAAATCCCTTACGTATAAGAGAATATATTGTACATAGAATACAAACTACATAGAGTATAACTTTATATTCTCATTTGTTACATCGCCGTATATGTTCTCTGCACATTTCTCCATGTTACATTTCACGCGGTTTCTCCATTTAAAGTTACACACGTACATGAACTCTACTTTGCACGTTCTACATTTCGTAAACATTTCTACACATTTCTACATTAGCCCACTGCGTATACGGCCTTCTAAATCTAATACATTTTCAAGAGTATATACAGTTACATTTCCTATATTACTTTTGACTACATCGGTCGATTATATGCTATAAGTATCAACTTCATGTTACGATATACATTTCATTCCTACGTTACATGATATGCTTGTAAATATGACCTATACATAATTTTTATTCAAATTTGCGCTCTCTCAGTCCCCCCTTTGATGACTTCTAGGAGTCATCACTAAATGCAATTTGAATAACATCTTTACACAGAACTAGTTATAACATTCCCTCTTTTCATCGTTTCGAGAGCTCTTAAGCTTTTGTACTGTTGATCTTGTAACGCAGCTAATCTCTTTTCTTGCTCTCTCATGGATCTTTGTAACCGGTTCGACCTATACCATTTATACAATTTTACTAAACCTAACAATATAATTATGCAAATTAATACTATCAATACAGGTTTTAATATATACCACACAACGCTTTTACCAAGATTGGCAAACCAACTTCCAACCTTTCCTACTCCATGACCGACTTTTTCCCAAACGTTTATTTTTGATAAATCTTCGATTTCTTTATGAATCTGTGTAATGTTCTGTATGACTTTCTCAAGTGGTTTTGAATTATCAGGAATATAAGTACAACATTCCTGAACCTTCAAAGCCTTACAAACTCCGCCTTCTTTTGCTAGCAGTACATCTAAAGCAAGTCGGTTCTGAAGAACCATTGCTCTAATCGACTGCATCTCGCCTTCTACTAACATTAATGACCTTGCAGTACTTGCAGATAATCTATCTACAACTGTAGCTAGTCTCCTGATCTTAACATCGTTAAGTATTAAACCTAACATAGGAAACATCGCTCCAAATACATCTCCTACTACTTCTGCATCTCCTACTTCCCTTTTCGCTCTCATCAAAGCCTTTCCTTCTATTATCGCTAAATCCTTTGCATGATATATTTTGGGGAAGACAATTGCCAAGTAACACGAACCATACCAATTGTCAGGTAGTTTTACATAGGCATTTCTTCCACATACAAAATATACATTCGGAATCGCTTGCATCCCTTTCATAAAATCTTTCGTATAGTATTCTAAACGAAAAGCATGTTCGCAATTCACTTCACCTACAAATACACTCTCATAATACGTCTTGCTTCGAGTTAAACATAACTTTCCTTTCTGCGTTCTATCCAATGCTATTGGACCATTGCTACCTTTCCTTTTATGCTCTTTCTCCTCTTCTGTCCAATCAGTTTTCCACTGTCCTGACATTTTTAGAATCTTCTGTCTTCTGTATCGGTCATCTACTTGTCCTATGAACTTTTTCTCTACTTCTGACACTTTGCAAGTCAAATTATTTCTGCGTGCGTAGGATGTATCCAATGTATCCCAAGGAAGAAAGAATTTAGCTAGTCTATCCTCCTTTTTATAATAGTCCCACTTATTCATTTGTTTATAGTTCGGAACTTCAGGCAGTACCGAATCATAATTTGAAAAGTAGTACTCGAATCCTTCCCTACCATAAAATATACTAAGCAGTAAACTACATGTTATCCCGTAAGTCAGTGGGAGATGATGATATCTAATGCCTTCGTCTACAGAAGCCGGCAATTGCATACAAACATAGCAATCTTTGGCCTCCATGGCATCGATATACTCGTACAACAGTTTAGCATATGCGTTTGACCTAAAGTTTCCCTGTGACTCGTCTATGTGTAACCTACGAGTTTCATCTGCCAGTAACGCCTTTTCACGTATTTCATTGCTCTCCTCATTCTTCTCCAAAAGAGCAGGTCTCAAAGTCGTTACAGGCTTTACATCTGCTGTTTCTTTATCGCTTTCATGTCCTATTATGTATGATATTGTCACTACTGTAAGTATGAGAAAAATTACTACTGCTATTAGTGTACCTACTATACATTTAGCTTTTCGGTTTGGGTTGCCGTTCTCCATGTTATCAAACAGCGTAGCTCCTTCTTTTGCGAAAAAGTTTTTCTTTTCAGTCTTGGTTTGCTTTATTTGCTTTCTCAGTCTGTAAAGTGCTCTTTATCAACAAAGTCTCTTTTTCGCAACAATGTCTTTTTCTCTTTTAGCAACAGACAACCCTAACCCTTCTCCGTCCTCTAAATGTAATCCCTAATTTTATTCTTCCTTCCACTCGGCGCTAGGTTATCTTCTTCTTTATAGCTTATATACAAAAGTTTTTTTATGCATCAACGATTATTCTCGCACCTGCAGCTTTCACAACAATTTCCAATAATTCAAAACGGATGACTTTTTCTTCTTCCTCTGGAATTTGATGACCAAAAGTCGGAAACTGTAATCTATTTAGCACTAGATCTTGAATTTGACTCAAATATGGGGGTATGGGAAGTGTGAAAGTCAGTAACCCCTCAGTCTCGAGTCCAGGCGTCAACATCCATATCTCTACTGCCACAAATGGATCGTGATCGATTACTTTCACTTTCTTCACTCTCCCAGATTTCTGTCCCCAAGACATCTGCTAGATAAATCCACTCTGGGGTAGCGTACCTTCTGCAGGGCACACGTACCCTTCTCGATCTCCTTGGACTCTCAGTTCCTGAGTCTGTAGTTTCCTCTTCCTGATCCGATTCTTCAGCGATCGGGACAAGAGCTCTTTCTTGATCTGCTTTTAAGCTTGGCCTTCTCTTTCTCTCCGGCCAACTAGCTTCATCACTCCTTGTCCTCCCGCTCCTTGTTCTTGGACTTGTCTCTTGGTCACTCTCTGCTTGTTCAGTGTCTGATTCGATCTCCCAATTACTCTCTTCTCCTGAGGCGACTTCGGTCTCACTGGTGTCCTGACCTTCGTCAACCTGTTCCGTCTCAGTCCCAGCCTCTTCGATCACCTCCACAGCTTGGCTTTCCCCCTCTATGGCTTCTCCACTTTCCGCTGGATTCTCATCCGAGAGAGAAGCTGTTTCTTCTAGAGGTGTTGGCACTCTTCGGGTGTGTGAAGCATGTATCCAATTTGGCAAACCTCCACATTTTATTGCAGTATTCGTCACAAGTATGACTTGAAATGGTCCTCTCCAGCGCACGTCTAAGCAGTTTTTCCTGACGTGTTTTTTCACCAGGACCCAGTCCCCTGGACTCAGGTCATGGCACAAATCTTGTGCTGATGGAACCTCTGCAGCCTGGACCTGGAGGGACACAGAATTAACGGCATCAGATAGTCCCTTACAGTAGTCCAAGATCAAATCGTCTGTGATGTTCACTAGGGCTGCAGTCGGAACCGATGGCAATCTCATGGCTCTCCCCATTAGCACTTCATGAGGAGAGAGACCTGTTTTCCTATCTGGTGTGCTACGTATGCTCATAAGAACCACTGGAAGTGCGTCTGGCCAACTCAGGGATGTTGATGAACAAACTTTGGCAAGTCTGGACTTGATTGTACTGTTGATTTGCTCTACAATCCCTGAAGCTTCTGGTCGATAGCTGCAATGTAATTTCTGATCGATACTCAAAGCTGAACATAGCATCTTCACTATTTCGCTGTTAAAATGAGTTCCTCTGTCCGATTCCAAAGAGGATGGCACCCCAAACCTCGGTATCAACTCTCTAAGTAACAGTTTTGCTACTGTAAGTGTATCACACCTACGTGTAGGGTAAGCCTCAACCCATCTAGAAAATATGCAAACAATCACTAAAACGTATCTGAGTCTATTGCATTTAGGCATTTCTATGAAGACAAGCTGCATTCTATTGAAAGGCCCCCCAGACCTCCCAATGTGACTCAACGTAACTGGTGTTCTCTTTCCTACGTTTAGCTGCTGACAGATCGTACATCGCTGACACACTGCTTCTGCCGCTACTCTAAACTTTGGATTGTACCACGTTTGTCTGAATACTCTCACCATAGCATCTCTACCTATGTGTGCTGATCCATGCAATTTCCTTGCCATTGGACTAACAAGTTCATTTGGTAAAACTGCTCTCCCATCTGCAGATATCCAGAAATTCATCTCACTTCTAGAACAACCAGCTGTTTCCCAACTCTTTTTCTCATCATCTGGTGCATTTTCCTGAACACTCCTTAGCTCATCCCACGTATCTACAGTATCCAACAACATTGTCAATTCAGTTCTTTCTTGGATTCCCCCCACTTTTACATCAGTGTGAGAATATCCCTGCTCTGCGCAGTAACGCGCTACTTCATCCGCATAGCGGTTACCTTGTGACACAAAATCAACATTTTTTGTATGCGCAGCGCATTTGACAACTGCAATGGCTGGCTGCAATGCCTCTAACAATAGTCTCACGAATTCTCCATTCCTAATGGGAGAACCCGAGGAGGTCATGTAACCTCTTTGAGACCATAACTGCCCATAGTCGTGAACTACCCCGAAACCATACTGGCTATCGGTGTATATGGTGACTCGAAGTTTGTCGCCTGCTAGACAAGCACGCGTCAAAGCAACAATTTCAGCTACCTGAGCGGAGTGTACTCCTTCCAGGCAAGCGGCTTCTATTACTCTCGTAATTGTGCAAACTGCATAAACTGCTCTCAGCTGACCGATATCGTCTCTTACACATGAACCATCAACAAAGAAAATTTCATCGGGGTCAGTCAATGGCTCATCCACGATATCGGGTCTCGGTTTGGTGCATAGTTCAGTCACATCAAGGCAATCATGATCTGTACAAATTTCATCGTCGATCACATTTGGAAGTGGCATCAAAGTTGCAGGATTCAAGACGGAGCATCTTTTTAGGGTCACATTCTCGGCAGCCAGTATGACTTGCTCGTAGCGTGTGAGCCTGCTATTTGTCAGATGCTGAGTCTTAGTCCTGGTCATTAACAATTCTACAGAATGTGGTACGTATACCACTAACTGATGTCCCATTACCATGCTTTCAGAACGTTCAATGCTGACACCCGTTGCAGCTACGGATTTGAGACATCCGGGCAACGCTGCGGCTACTGGATCTAATGTAGCCGAAAAATACGCAACTGGCCTACGCGCATCTCCATGTATCTGAGCTAAAACTGCTAACGCGCATCCCTCTCTTTCGCAGCAGTAAAGCAAAAATGGTTTTGTGTAATCAGGCATTCCTAAAGCCGGGGCGCGACATAAGTCCTCCCTCAGCTGCAAAAACGCCATCAAACAATCTTTGTCCCATGGTACCGGATCACTTACTCCTTTGTGCGTCAGTTGTAATAAAGGTTTTGCCTTCAGTGAGAAGTTAGCTATCCACTGCCGACAATAACCGACCATGCCTAGAAACATCCTGACTTCTCTTTGTGTTGTAGGCGCGTTCATTTTCATGATCGCCTCTATTCTGTCTGGAGACACCTTCCGCTTTCCCTTTTCAATCCTATGGCCCAAGTATTGCACTTCAGTCTTACAATACTGCAATTTACTTGGAGACACCTTGTGTCCGTTATCGGCCAAGTGATTTAACAAGGTTATGGTGTCTACTCTGCAAGCTTCCTCAGTTTCTGACGCAACTAGGAGGTCGTCTATGTACTGGACTAGAACCGAATTCTTGGGCAGTACTAGACTTTCAAGATTTCTTTTTAATAGCTGGTTAAAGATCGATGGGCTTTCTGTATACCCCTGAGGGATACGACACCATGTTAAAACGCGATCTTCCAGCTTAAAAGCGAAAAGATACTGACTCTCTTCATCTAAAGGAATCGAAAAGAAAGCCTGGCACAAATCTATCACGGTAAACCATTCAGCTTGGAACGGTATCTGAAATAATATCACTGATGGATTCGGTACCACTGGACAACATGAGACAACAATATTATTAATCTTTCGAAGATCCTGCACTATTCTGTATTTTCCACTAGGCTTCTGCAAACCCATAATCGGGGAGTTACATGGACTTCCCACGATCTCCTTCAGTATTCCCTGTTTAATCATGGATTCGATCACAGGCTTTATTCCTGCAATCGTCTCCGGTGTCAACTTGTATTGTGGAGTTCTTGGATACTCAGCATTGGGTCTTACCATGATCTTTACCGGTTCTACTCCTTTGATCAGTCCTATTTCTTCTCCAGTAAAATCCCATACCTCAGCTGACACTCTCTCCCTCAAATCCTGTGGAAGCTCCTCCACTGTTAAGGTAGGATATAGTTCCACGCACTCCTGCGAGTTTACAACCTCAAAATCGGCATCCTCATCCTTGGTCTGCACTTCTACTCCTTCAGGTGTGCAATGTATTGTGCAATTCAGTTTACACAACAGATCTCTTCCTAGCAAACACACAGGGCTAGAATCACAGATCACAAACTGATGTTCGTCACTTTAATTCCCTATCTTTACTGACACTGGTTCGGTCAGAGGATTCGTCATCCTCTTGTTTGCGACTCCTACCACCTGAATCGTCTCTCCCGATATTGGCAGACCTGGGACTACCGCTGATCTCAACGTGGATCGAGTGGCCCCCGTATCCACCAAAAAGGTTGTAGGACATCCAGCTACTTCAGCCTCTACGTATGGTCCCCTCTGATCTACTTCCAGGGCTGCACCTAGAGTACAGTCTTCCTCCCTATTCACTCGTTGCCCTGTAAGAGGATCAACGTAGTAGCATTCTTCTCCTCCTACAAACAATGGCATTTGTCTATAGGCTTTCCCTCCATTTGTAATGCGAGGTGGTTGAGGAAACGGGGCTCGAGGAGTCTGAGTCCCCCCTTTGATAAACTTTCCCTTCGGGACTGCGGCTCCCTTAACCACGTTGTTCTGTACCTCTTCCTCCTCTTGTTCTAATTCCCCTGTTTCAACATTGTAAGGACACTCGCGTCGCCAATGTCCCACCTCATTACACTGATGGCACCTCGTTGTCTTTTTCAGTGTCGCAATATCCATTCTCGGTCTTGGTCTTTCCTCCTCATCTCTGCTCTGATTATTCTGTTTCTTTGCTTGCGTTCCTGTTCCCTGTTGCCGCTGTCCACCCTTTCCAGCTGCTTGCATTTGTACCAGCATTAGCTTTTCCTTTAGTTTCTTTGCCTTCGAATCTATTTCATCGCTACAGTACCTTGCATACCTCAGAATCTCATCTAAAGGTTTGTTCTGCCAACAGATCAAATGCTGTTGTATCATCAGGCTTATGTCTGGTCTTAATCCTAGAACGAACTTCGACACAAACTGTCCTATGTCCTTAGGATCCATTACGTCTAACCCACTGTATTGTTTAAATGCTTTCAGTAACCTCTCATAGAACTCGTGAACCGTTTCTTTAGGCTCCTGAGTTGTTCGATCTATCTTAACCCAGTCTATGTCTTGCACTGGCACTTTCTCTTTTAGCCATGTTATTACTCTTTCGTATTTTTCCATGACTCTATCTGATGGACCATTCGTCTGGGTATCTCTCGGAGGCTCACAAGTGGGCCATTCAATACTAAGTTTGCATGCCGTCCACAAATCTCCGGGTACTACGATATCGAACAAAGTGTTCAAATCGATCCACAGCACCTTAGAGATCTTTACGAATCTCTCTACCTGCTTGTACCACTCAACGGGGTTTTCTCTTAACTTGGGGAAGGAATTAGTGAATGCCGCTAAATCCCCCCTACTCCAAGGTACATGAACGTAATTTCCGTTCGCGATTTCTCGCAAAGGGAAAGCTTCCATTCGCATTAGGTCTGTATCCTGGGACTTCACAATTGTACTTCTTCTGACAGATCCCCTCTTAGACCATTTTTCCTCCCATCTGTCCAGATCTCTCCATATCCTGATACACATGATCAGTTCCCTTATGTGTACTCTTAGTCCAATCGTTCTACGTTCATCTAGATCTAGATCTGTGCAATTTAGCCTATGATTGGGCTGCAAAGCTTTAGTTCGTGACATGTCTATCATATACTTTTCTGCTAATTCAGATAGTTTTTCATGAGCTGCCCTTGCTTTCCGAGTAACATCTTTGGATAAGAACAATATTTCATCTGGTGCGTACAGCTCTAACCTCTCTATTGCCACTGTGCCGTCTATTATTTCGTCCAAGTCTGATTTTAAACTCATTACATCAATCCGTCTTGCCTTTATTTCAGCTCTCAGTATGTCAGTCCTAGGTGGTTCGCTCATACCCCTCTCACCTCCACTATGCGCCCTACGCCTAAACACGGGTGAGTTATGAGGAGTTTTCCTTCCATCTCTTTGTTCCCACCTCTCTAGATCCCAAGCCTTTCCATCTTCCCGTGGGGTGTGGTGGAACATTACTCCATCCCCCATCCCTGCATTGCGCCTTTTTGGCTCGGTTTCTCCAGATACGAGATAGGATCCACCGTTCTGTTCAAAACCACTGTAACTCGCTTGCTGTCTGGTGTCACTCAATAAACGATAAGGTCCTTCATGGCCCTCCATGCTCCCGTGATCTCGATCGCGATCACCAGAAGTATGGCGAGACGTTTCGCGACTCCCTATATTCTCGTGACGTTGCTCGCGATCACCGGATGTATGGCGAGACCCTTCACGACTCTCCATGTTCCCGTGATTCCAATGTTGCACCGTTTCACCCGGGGTATGGTGAGTGCATCTGAAAGTATTTCGATACTCCTGCGTCCTTCGTTCTCCCTCACTAAAGGTGACGCGAGGCACTTCGCCACACCCTGCACTCCTGTCATCACACATTTGCCTATTGCCACTGATAGTAGGACAATTATTCCCGCTGTTTTCCTGACTCCCTCTCTCCCACTCCGGGCTGCTTTCGCCAGCTCCACAATGAGAGAGGATCCGGTTATCCTGGTCTCTCCACTCTGCTCCTGTTTCTAAACTTTTATTCCGACTCTCTTCGGCAGTATCCCATTCCTTCAGGTATTCCCTTAATTCCTTGTGGGATTTCGGTTTTGGTCCTCTTAAGTCCATTGGCCCTCTTTGACCCCCTTGTTCTACCCAGGGACCTGTTGCGGCATCTAATGGGGTACTCCGACTCATTGGTGCTAGTATCTGTCTCTGAGGATTCATCATGGTATTCCTATTCTCCATCTCTGCCCTTTCCCTGTCCCATCGTGCCTGTTCCTCCTGCTGGACCCCTTCTGGGTTATAGATTGGCACTATAGGGCCTATGGTAACAGGTACTTGTAGAGCATCTGGCATTTGGTAGGACCTTGCATGTTGCGTTTCTGGCACCTTCTGGACCACTAGTCTTCCCACTACTCTCTGTTCGGAACTAGATTGAGGTACTTCCTCATCTTTCTTGGTATCCCACTCTGTTACTGGGATCGATTTATATTCCCCCCATCTAGCTCCGTCTTCCTGTTGAAATATGGGACTTGCGGCCCCTCCGCTGTACGGAGGTGGTCTATCTGTTAATAGCCTCTCTATCAGATCCTCCTCCGTCTCGCTTTCCTCATCTTCCTCTAGAGGTTTCTTTTCTCCCGTAACTTCTAGCATAGGGTACAGTTTGTCTGCTTCTATCTTCTGCCCCCTCCATTTCTTAGCTTCCTCATCCCATTTGGCATCCTGTACCGCCTTTACTGATCGTCTCACTCTTTCTTGGCGCCTCTTTACGCTCTTTTCGTGTGCTGCTCTAAACCATGCACTAAGGGCTTCAAACTGTGTTGGCCTCGGTAGAGGTCTCGTTGCAAGCATTACCGCTTTCAGTTCGTTCAACACATCTAGCTTAAACGTTCCGAATCTCGGAAACGTCAGTTCCTTGTTCCCTTCAGTTAGCTTATTCCACTCGGAGATCCATAGTATCGAGTGTAAGCCTACATTTACTGCCATATGATAAGCTGGTGTGCCTTCTGGTGGAGCTTCTTCTCCGGCATATAAGTTTCTTCTATTCCTCCTAAAGATTGCTCTTAAACTCTTAAAACACTTCATTTTCGCTACTCTACTATTCTCCTCTTTCACTTCCTTGTTTACGTCCCGGTGACAAACCAACCAACCAATCCCTACGCGGCTCTCGCTAAATCGGCCTATCCCAGTGTGGTTCCACGCCAACCGACCAATCTCAGCGCGGCTCTACGCTGATGTATGACAAACTAACCAATCTCAGCGCGGTTCTACGCTGACGTCACTCGTTCCCTCTGCAGCAGTTCTCCTCCGTTCTCAACTCGTCCCACGATTTCGCATGCGTTTTCATTCATACGCTGAAAAATGACTACTTCCGTCCAAGCGATCACTTTTCTCTGACTGTACGGCCACAGTCTAACTGTAATTGTCACCTCAACTGACGAAACGTCTTCCCTTTTACGGTCAGACAATCGCCTCAACTGATAGGTTACTTGCACACAGTAACGTACGACCAGCGTCCGTTACTCATTCACTCACTCTTACGCTCCCCCTATCATCGGTCTGTCGGGCGATCAATGGTACCTCATGACCCCCTTTCAATGGTAGACAAATTACTCTGGGTGTTCGATACACCCGAACCACTTAAGTCCTTCCCTGGAGCTTAAGATTTCATCCGGTTGCGCGCACTCACAACCTTCCCTCAATCACACTACAGGCATTCAACTCCGCTTGACATTACAACACAAGTACAACATAAAATACCGCAATCTTACAACGCATGACCCTTATACTCACTCTCGACCGACTCTGGTGCTTTTCTCTCGATACACCGTCAGCACCGTCTTCGGCAGGGATTCGTCTTCTGTTCGTCGATGACTAAGGACCTTGGGGTAAACTAAACCTGACCTAGGTTGTCTTCCTCAAGAAGATAACCATCTTTACTCTGCTACCAACTGCGGGGAATGAGATTTTGATATCAATTTATGATCAATTTAATAACTTATCTCATTCGTCAATTTTGGATCGGTTTTTATCTGTCATTGAGTAAAAGACAAACCCCGCATAGGTTAGATAAACCCCATGAACTGACGCCACTCTGAAGAACCACTTACAACTAGTAAAGGTTTGAAAGTTTTATATAAAAGTCAAATTTAAATGCGAATACAATCCTCCCAAGATAAATCTCAAAAGTATGCAAAAGAATACAAAATCAATTCGTGAATCAGCAAATTAAAGCATCGATGTGAAGTGGTTCCTTTGCGTCATCTACAGAAAAAGAAAAGTATCAAGTTAAATCTGTCCCTACTCTATACTAAGTGACATCCCTACTTCGCCAGTTCCTCAACCTAAAAAGGTGTCAGCAGTTTGACTCCCAAAGAAGTTCAAACTCTCTTAGCCTCTAAAGGTAACTTAAGTTTAAGAAGCAGTACCCTCTCTGCCTACCCATCCGCTGTCTAAGGGTCCTCGGCCTACTGCTCTCTTGCGCTCTGATCTCTCTCAGCGCATCTGCTCAAGTCATCTACCCTGAGCTCTCTATGATGGCCTCTGCTCGGAGCTGTTCGCTATCTTATCCCCGGGGTGCTGTCCCTAAAATACACAATCACAGTGTGGGTGGAACGCCCCTTCGACGCCCACCACGGACTTTCCCCGTGAGGTCATCTTCTAGCTTTTTCCTTACTTCATCTCTTTCGCCGTCCGTTAAGTTGACCTTCTTCTTTAGATGTCATCTTCGTCTTCTTGGTGGTGACTTCATCCGCTACTTTCAGATCATAAGTCAATAACCTTAGCAGAACTTTAATCTTTATAGTTATATATATAACCTTTCTTGGTCCTGTGAATGAACTTCTCAAAACAACTCTCAAATTCCCAGCGCTTCTTATCACGTTTAGGCCATAAACTTTGTCCAGCGTTGTCACCTTAAATCTAGCAAGCTCTAGACTCCTTGGCTCGCACGTTCACATCAAAACTATTCACGACTCCTGTGAGCCCACTAAATTACAAACAGCGGACTTCACTCCTGCTAACCCTTGGTCAGTCAGGTTAAAACCACAAATGACCTAAACTTTTCTAACATTCCTACAAGAAGCCTTCTACACAGTATAACCTTTAACATACATTTATATACAATCGCATTTAGCAAATCCCTTACGTATAAGTGAATATATTGTACATAGAATACAAACTACATAGAGTATAACTTTATATTCTCATTTGTTACATCGCCGTATATGTTCTCTGCACATTTCTCCATGTTACATTTCACGCGGTTTCTCCATTTAAAGTTACACACGTACATGAACTCTACTTTGCACGTTCTACATTTCGTAAACATTTCTACACATTTCTACATTAGCCCACTGCGTATACGGCCTTCTAAATCTAATACATTTTCAAGAGTATATACAGTTACATTTCCTATATTACTTTTGACTACATCGGTCGATTATATGCTATAAGTATCAACTTCATGTTACGATATACATTTCATTCCTACGTTACATGATATGCTTGTAAATATGGCCTATACATAATTTTTATTCAAATTTGCGCTCTCTCAAAACCATTGAGCCCTCTCACGAGAGATTTGAGCCTGTGATGCACAGATTATAGATACATCTCTAAAGGAGTCACATTAACCCCTTGGGCTATTTTATGACTATATAAACGTGTGAACTTCAGATTACACACCGATCTTTGGCACTGTAACCCACTTAGCTATCTCACCAGTAATACACTCACGCAGCAGCCACAACTAATAAGACATCTCTCTGAGTTAACATAGGGTAATAGAGAGTTAGTATATGGGAAAAAGAGAAAAGTGTCACACCCTTGAAAAAAGCTCTGACTGAAGTCTCAGATGGCACAAAATCACCCACAAAGGTAAACTGGCTTGTGTGAAGAGTAACCGTCCGCCTTTGGTATCTTGGCACAAGCATCGAGGCCTACCTTAAAGAATATTCATGTGATATTTCTGTAACAAGTAACCAAACAACGTTACACAGTAAAGAAATAGAGAACTTAAACCATCCGAACCACAAAGGATTTCAAAAAACAAAAATGCAATAAGATTTGTTTTTTTAAACTGCATAAATCAGATGTAATGATCAAAAGTGATAACGAAACGCATCCCATTGAAAATGCAAAAACAGTGTCAGGGAATTCTCTAGTCTAGACAGTTGTCCAGGGTCTAGGCAGCCATTATGGCCTACCCCAAAGTGAACAGTCAGGTTGTGTCAGGCAAAAATGTGTACCTTCTTGCTTGAAAATGTTCCCTTAGAAGCTGTAGATTGAAAGACCTTCATGCATTACTAAGAGAATGCAGTCCCTCTATAGCCTTAAACGTCCGACCATATATCTCAGGGATAAAATGATAAGATTAAGTCACCAAGGTTGTGCCTTTTACAGATATACTTGGCTGGTTTCATTTGTTTTGTAATTGCGAACAACTTCTTGTAACACTGTCAATTTAGGGGAAAGTAATTATATTTTGAAAACGTCTTCCCCACGCTCTAGTACATTTTTCCCATTTGCAGAAAATTCCTACCGTTCTTCCAGCTATCCAGTAAAGGCCTTGTTCTAATTGGTTCACAGGAATTCTTCCAGCCTGACAACAACATTCTCAGTCTTTGAAACTTTGCCAGCCTTAAGGGTCATTTCATAGCGAACGTCAACTTCTTTTGTGGGAACTTTCCACCTTTAGCACAGTGGGTCACTTGAGAACGGCACCAAAAACATGGATGCCTTTTGAAAATAATTGAATCGCAATGATGTTACTAGAGGCTAATTGAACAGGTCTGTCTTACCAGTGCTCGGGGATGACATCCCCTTTATCATTTTTTTGTGATAAGTCATTTGAAGTTGCAGCTGGCAGGTAGAGTTCATTTTAAGGTGTGAATGGGTCTTGATCACGGAAAAAATATAAGGATGCCTTTTGAAAAGAATTTTTGTCGAACTCACGCAGAACACAATGCTTAAAAGACAGCAGATAATAGATCGTTTCTGCTCATGACACCCAGGAAAAGCAAATTTATATATGATAGCAAAAAATTACAGGTCTGATTACACTGATTTCAGTTGGAATATATCCTTTTGCAGGAGGCTTTACGAAAAGCATTCAATGTAAAATAACCGCGCATTTTAGAGGCAGATAGATCAAAAAATAGTCTTCACTCCTACATATCTGTATTCTGTGTAACTGTTCAGGGGTCCTGCACACATCGTTACAGTTAATATTCCTCATGTAATTAGGAGGAGATGTGGCGTAATGGCGAGAACTGCTGACCTTGAACCAGAGAAATCAGGCTTGAGTACCAGCGTCATCTCAACATTCTGTTGATTGTGGGCAAATCACTCAAGTTCCACATACCTAAATGCAAACAAAAAAATATTTGAACTTGTGTAATGGTGGGTATATAAAGTGCTCTAATGCCCTTGGACCAAGCTCTAGCTATATAAAGGCATAACAATGTACAAATGCCCTGAGGGCAACCTTAAGCTCGAAGGTTTCCATGCCACAGTGCACAATTCAGGTGTTCTGTCTTTGTAAGATTAATAGGATAATTATTACAGAGTTGTGTAATAATATCACCATTATTTACAGTGTTATGAATCTACGACTTCGTGGTGACAAGTGTCTTGCTAGAAATAAAAAATGCTTGTGTTTGCAATTTGCATCCACTACAAATAAAATAGGATAGAATAACATAAAATAATACTTGAATTGATAAGATATACTGAATACTTAAAAGAATGAATACAAACATAACCAACTTGTATTTATGATAATGTTAAATTAAGATAAAGAGCACTGAGAAAATATCAAATGTGTTTTTTGCTGCTGTGACCTTTGTTTATGTGTGTACACCGCTTTTTTTTATTTTTATTGTTTACTAAAACGTTTCCCCTGTACATAATAGCATTTCATTGTTTTTAGGAAGCAACAGTAATACGTTCAACATTTTAAAATAAATTATACAGTTCAATTAAAACAGCAATTTTGTACTTGCTGTTTCCGATTCACCATTGTAAGAACATATATTTTGCACATATATACCAGTTGTGTGTAAGAATTGCTCCAAAAAGGCTTCATATTTCACCTGAGTAGGGCTTAACATCTATATGCTGCCTCGTACAAGCCAGTCACTCTAATTGCAATCCTGCTTCATTAGGACTTTGTTATTATACAGATTCTGCGTCACGGCATTCAAGTGCGCATCCTATCTCTTCACCGAAAAGCAGGGGGAAAAAATAGCCACATGGTACAAAATCTGACTGGGATTTTTTTTTATAAAAAAAATATTCCAGTGATTTTCATACTACATAGAGATACTAAAGTGTCATCAAGTAGTAAAAGAAGAGGTGTAAATTGTGCAGTGCGATAAAATCTCGGGCACGGCATATTAAAGAAACATATCTCCTTGACATAGTATTCAACAATGTACACACAACAGTGCACACCATTAAAAATATCTCTTTTCTTAACAGACCACAGTAACCTTGGCAATGCCAATCAGTCTCGCCTTTTGGAAGCAAGTGGTGAGCTGTTGGGTTTTCCAATTCATGTTTCATTTGGCAAAGGCAAAAACAATAAAAGATGACCACTGTGGTGTGCACATGCATCTTGAATTCATGGAGAATGCGCATGGCCCAGCAGCAATTTCGGAAAGGGCTTTCATTGAGAAAACACAATACAGCACCCAAAGGTATTTTCTCAAAGAAAACACAGTCCAGCAAGGGCACTGATGTATTGTATTGTATTGTAATTGCATTTATATAGCGCTTACAACCCCTGACGAGGCGTTGAAGCGCTTTTTCGGCGGGTAGCACGCTACTCCTGGACCCATAGAGGATTAGTGTTGAATTAATATATTGAAACATGCAAATACATTTTAAGTGGTGGATAGGTTAGTCAGTTATTTGGATTTGAAATTATAGCAGAAGTATAGAGGAGGACAACGGTTTTTATTTATTTATCGCTTGACACACATTATTCAGGAAGCCTATATAGGATTAGTGGTGAATTAATAATGTGAAATATGAGGTAATTTCAGTGGTGGATATTAGTCTGTTACTTGGAGTGAGAAGGATTGCAGAGGGACAAAGGGGGAAGAAAGATTTGCATTCATATAGCACTTGTTACCCCTGATGGGTGTTGAAGCGCTTTTCTGGCGAGTAGCACGCCACTCGGGAACCCATAAAGGATTAGTGTTGAAAATTAGTATAGTATAAATATGAAGTAATTTGAGTAGTAGATATGTTATTCAGTTATTTGGGCAGTATATTAGTATAGTTGGATATGGAATTTGAGAAGTGAACGTGTTTGTCTGTTAATTTTGATTGAAAAGGATAGTGGAGGGGTAAAAGAGTGAAGGATTTTTTTTCTTCTTTTCGGTCTTAGCAGTAGGAAGAGGCTTTTGGATGAGTAAAAAGGAGTTGGAGGGGAGGAGTCAGAGGGGAGAGTTTAGAAAGGTTTGTTTTAGGGGATCTGTGTAGTAAAAAGAGGTGTCAGATGATGCAAGGAGGGGTAGAGCAGGAGAGAGTCTAGAAAGGGTTATTTTGGCGATCATAGCAGTGGTATGGGGTTTGAGATAAATGAGAGTTTGGATGCAGAGGATATATTGGTACATGTTTAGGATGAGAGATAGGGTAGTGCATTGGAAGGAGTAGTAGAAAGACGTTTGAGATGAGTCAGTAGGTTGGGCTAGAAGATATATTGAGCGAAGTATAGGCTGAGAAATAGGGTAGTGCATTGGAAATGCTAAATTAGAAAAAAGTGATACATATATAGATCCATAAGTACATTGAAAGCATATAGATACATAAAGGAAGGAAGTATATTTAGATTTAATATATTGATAGAGGCACAGGATGAGAAATAGGGTAGTGCATTGGATATGCTTTTTCAGGAGAAAAGTAACAGACACACAGATTCTGGCCCTAGTCCCGACCAGTCTCGAACAGGCTCAAACAGGCATCTGCCCTTGTCCTCTCCGCCCTTAACCGGCTCAAACAGGGAACTGCCCTTGTCCTCTTCGCCCTTTGAGGTTCCGTGACGATCGTAAGTGGTGTTTTCGACTCCCACGAATATGGTCGAGTCTGGTATCTATGAACCGCAAATGACGAGTTTAGTGGGTGTGCGCAGTTTCGCTGTGCTAACCTGAACCGTTCGTTTGTTTCGTGGGTATCTATTTGTACCCACGGGTTCCATCTTAGATACGGCATCCATTTTGTCTCTTGCCCTCAAGTAGCCAGCGAACGGACGCTGTCCGCTTCGCGACCCTGGGATTCCCAAGACTCTTGCGGAAGACACATTTCCTTTGAAAGTGTCTTTATGATGAGGGGGATGATACTGTAAGGCAGATGTCCCCGCTCGAGGCACATCTTGCCGTGCCGGTCTATTGTCTCAGCCGTGCATCTCATTAGGCACGTCCCTTTGATGCCTGCAGCTCGTGTTTCCCGATACCACCCCTTTTTTCACCCTTTCCGATCTCCCCACTGTTCCTGCCTTCCTCTGCACCTGTCCCTGTTCCTTCTTCGATCTGTTTATTGCCGATTGGAATGTACTAATGGTGGGAAGATGGGTTTTTACAGTTGGGAACCACCGAATGTTTCTGTACTTATGTTCTGGACCTTGAATACATCAAAGCGACCCCTCTCGGGAATAATTATGGGAACCGAGTTGTAAACCTTTGTGTACCATGTTAACCTATGAGAGAAAACTGTATAAAAAGGAGCGATCCACAGTAGCGAATTGAATCAGATCCCGCGAACATACCTGCTGTGTACTTCACGTGACTTCTGTGTTCCCTGCAGTAAATAAACCTCGAATCTTTGACGCCGAAGGAAGTGTCCCGTGTCTCTGTCATTTGTACGCCGGAACAGGTTACCCACGAAGGTTTCAGGTGTTGTCCCCTGGCACCGCTGGGTCTTAAATAACCCAGTCCTTCAGTTGGCGCCCAACGTGGGGCTGCATCAGTGGTACCGGTCCAAGCCCGACGATCGTGAGGAACTTCGTGTGAAATCTCCGAGGGAAGGTGCACCCCGCTTCATCGATCCTGTTGTCGAAATAAGTGGCCCGACGACTTTTCCCGCGAAGATTCCCGCCTCCTGACGGCTGCGACGGACTGCTGCCCTGACTGTAGACCTGTTTTGGCGCCTGGCGTAGTCCTTGGTACAGCGAGACGATTGACGGGACTTCCTGGTGACGCCATCGATCTTTGAGTTAAGTATTTGTGGGTCGCTCCCAGAGTCCTTGGTTGTGGTTGCTTAGTGGTTGCATGGTTCCATTGCATTTGTGGTTCTTTGTACTTGGTTCTTTGTTGTGATATTTGACGACTGCAGCCACCAAAAACCGAGGGTTTTTGCTCTTTGCAGGGACTTGGTAAATCCCGTAACCCTTGAAGTTTGTGAAACTCGGCTAGTGTGCAAGATGCCTGGTCGTAGTATTTTGTTCAGTTGTTTCAAACGTTGTGGTACGGATTCCCGACTGGAGGACTCGTGTCCGATACCTCCGGTTGGAACTCCCACTTATGAGTTGTACAGCAAGCATGGTTTAGGTCCGATTACCTTTAATGAATATTGGATTCGTTACACCAAAAAAGATGGTGTCCTTAGTTGGCCACCTCATGGTAGTTTTGAGACCCCGATTTTAGATAACCTTGAGGCTAAATTGTTTAAGAAAAAGTCAAGGCCGGCCATGTTTGATGCCTTTCGGTTATGGTGCAAAGAAGCCAGACAGAAAGAGATCAGACAGACAAAACGTAATCAGAGAGATGGTGTTGCTACCATTGTAAAGAGAGCAGAGCAGTTTCAGCGTGATAAGGAGGAAAAGGAAAAGGAAGTATTTGATAGGCTTCAGCGTAAGTCTATAGATAAATGTTATCCCGCTTTGCCAACGGAGTCGGATAAGAAGGAGGAATTAGTTGAGGATCCCTTAATGTCCTATCTTATGAAGTCACCACCTCCGTACGCACAGGATACCGCAGCTCCTGTGGTTCTTCCTGTACCTGCTCCTGTACCTGCTCCTCAACCTGTTCTTCCGATTGTTCCTGCTCCCTTGCCTATTGCTGTCCCTACTGCTCCTCCGCTTGTACTTCCACATACTCCTGCTCCTGCTACTGCTCCTGTTCTACTTACTCCTACTGCTTCTTCTGTTCCTACTCCTTCTCTTGTTACTACTCTATCGTATACTTCTCCAACTACTCGACGTCGTACCCCTTCAATGGCTGCAAATTTTGCTAATTCTCTTGGACCTATTCTTGAGTCCGCTGATTCGGACGGTCCACAAAGACGTAGTCAGCTCCCTGGTAGTAGGGAACGTGCCGCGTTGTACAACATGGCGATGTGATGGATGTTGCACCCCTATAGAAATCCTCCACGTTCGGTATTGAATACGTTTAGTCAATTCAATATACCGACACAACGATATGTTTTTGAAGAAATGTGCAAGGCTTTGCGCGATCAAATATCGGCAGATGCATCGGAAGATGTATTAACTGCTTTGACCAACTTACAGCTTCAGTTTTCGAGCGGAATGGTGGTGGGTACCAATGTCCGACGTGCGGTCGAGCAATTATTAGCTCTTCGCCCCTCTATGATACCTCAAGCATTGTTCATTGAGGATGTTGAGAGGCAGTTAGATGCGTCTGGTCAGTATCCCATGCGTGAGGTTCCTCCAGTATGGATGCCAGCTAATCCTCAGGCTCAACCTCCGGTATTGGCACATTTCCAGAGAGTATGGATACATCTCCCATGGAAACGATCAGAAGTGTTACAGGTGAAGCAATCTTTGCCTGACCCTCGCAAAAATCCTGCAGGGTACTATAAGGAATTGTCGCAGCTTGTAGATGCTACGATAATGAATCTTGCCGATATCGATATGCTGTTTGGCAATGTCGTACCGCAACCGGTATGGGCCAAGATTCGTCAGGAAGATCATGCAAACGAATTAGGTGGTGATTGGGTTGCTCTTACTGCGGCAGATACACGACAAATTGGCGGGGCTAAGCCAGAACAGCTTATTACTGCTCTCCCTCAGAGAATTATTACCCTCATGAAAACGCTTATGCCAGCTATGAGGGTGAACTGGGACAAGTTGTCAGCTTGCAGACAGAAGAAGGACGAGAGTGTCTCCGACTTCTTTACGAGATTTGAGGAGGCATTCATCGACCACAGTGGTCAGGATATGAGTACCGAGGGTGGTCAGCGGTTGTTTGTGGATAAATTTGTCTCAAATTTATTGCCCGATTTGAGCAACAAATTAAAAAATTCTGAGAGTGCGTGGGCTGTCTCTACATCTGCTCAAATATTGGCTACGGCACAATATTATGAGAATAGGGAGAAAGAAGAGAATGACTGCGCTGATAAAAAGACGAAAGAACTCAAAACTAAAGTGTTGTTGCAGCAGGTGTATCCTCCGCATTCGAATCAGAATGATTCGCAGCAACGGAATCGATCGCAGTCGCAATCTAATAGGTCGCAATCGCGAAATGACTCCTCTTCGCAGAGATCTTCGTTAGGGTACAATCAGTGTGCCTATTGTAGACAGGAGGGTCATTTAAAATTCAACTGTCCAGTCCTAAATGAGCGTAATAGTGGTAACACATCTAGAGAAGGTCGTGGTGGTTCTCAGCAGACATCACGTGGTAGGGGTCGTGGTGCTTCCAATGATCGTTCAGACAATTCGTCAAATTCCAATAATTGTTTTGATCAACGTGGATCATCGCAAGGACGATCTGCGCAGTACAATGTAGATGACTATTACGTCAATCAGGAAACTGACGACGGTAATTACTAGGACAGCCATAGACAAGGAGAGGGAGTAGTATCAGTTCCGGTTGATCAGAGAGGGCCTTACGTCGCAGTTGTCACATCGGGCGTCATTGAGCCTTTTCTGTTGGATACTGGTGCAGCGAAAAGTTCCATCATGCATTCGAAACTCCCTGGCGCACCTTTGTCTGGCTTAACAAATGTTTCCGTTGGATTCTCTGGCGCCCCTGTTAGCAATCCGGTTTCGTGCCCTTTGCCACTTACAATTTGGCCTTGTGAGCTCAAAGCTCCATTGATTTTGACCACTAGTTCTGGTGAAAATCTTTTGGGCCTGGATTTGCTAAAACGTTTGTATGCGACTTTGTACTGTTCTCCTGCGGGAGTAAAGCTTACTTTAGGTGAGCGAGTTATCTCTCCAATGTACTTGTCTCTCGATAAGCTTCCACCGGAATTGAGTTCTCTTCCTGCATCTTTGTGGGCAACAGGTCCAAATGACGTGGGCCTGCTTGACATCTCCCCTTATGTTGTTCACGTGAAATCTAATGTGCGACTGCCACGTATTCCCCAGTATCGAATCTCTCTTGACGGTGATCGGGCGCTGTTGGCGATCATCTATGATTTGATCGAGAAAGATGTTATTGAGGAGACCCGGGGAAACGTGTGCAACAGTCCTGTACTGCCTATTCTGAAACGTACCGATCCTTCGAAACCGCCTGTTTATCGTTTTGTTATCGATTTACGGGAGGTAAATAAAATTGTGATTCCTCAGTTCCCTGTTGTGCCTGACATCACGGCGTTACTGACTTTGATTCCAGCTTCGGCATCATGGTTTTCAGTAATCGATCTGAAGAATGCGTTCTTCAGTATTCCGATTGCTGAAGAAAGCAGAGACCTTTTCGGTTTCTCTCTTG
This sequence comes from Lissotriton vulgaris, assembly GCF_964263255.1. NCBI lineage: Eukaryota > Metazoa > Chordata > Amphibia > Caudata > Salamandridae > Lissotriton > Lissotriton vulgaris. The sequence goes on from NC_141685.1 coordinate 1,262,159,122, forward strand.
GTGGTCGTAGCTTCCGGTTTAAACGTGCTCCTCAGGGCTACTAAGAGAGTCCATCGATATACAGTCAAGCCTTGAAGGGCCAACTAGATGCATTTGTGTTGCCGGCTGGTGCGGCCTTAATCCAATACGTTGACGACTTATTGGTGGCTGCAGATACTCAGGACATTTGTAAAATTGCTACGGTGTCGTTGTTGCAACATCTCTGTGACTTACATCACAAGGTGTCACCTTCTAAACTTCAATATTGTTGTCAAGAAGTAACCTATCTAGGTCACTTATTGTCAAAGGAGGGAAGGAGGTTGACCCCAGAGAGAATTGCAGCCATTGCTCGAATATCCGTGCCAACAACCCAAAGAGATGTGCGTGCCTTTTAAGGTATCACGTCATACTGCAGACAGTGGATTCCAAATTTTTCATTGTTAGCGAAACCATTGGTGGCTCTTACATGCAAGGATGTTTCAACTCCTTTACCATGGACGGAAGAATGTCAGAAAAGTTTTTCTGAACTGCGTGACGCATTGTGTTCGGCTCCTGTGTTAGGTACTCCTGACTACAGCAAGCCGTTCACACTATACGTTCACGAGAGGGAAGGTTGTGCGTTGAGTGTCTTAACGCAACCCTTCGGTGATAAGCAACGTCCATGTGCATATTTTTCCTCGACCTTGGACCCGGCAGCTAGAGCATTACCGAGTTGTTTGAGAGCAACAGCGGCAGCTGCGGTGTCCATCCGACAATCAGCAGGATTGGTCATGGATAATATGCTTACGGTGATGGTGCCACATGCAGTTAACACTCTTTTGAATCATACGAAAACTCAGCACTTGACGAGTGCGAGGTTGTCTGGGTACGAGTTGACGCTGTTGGCAAGTCATATTCAGATAAAACGTTGTAATGTTCTAAACCCGGCGACCTTATTGCCAATTAGTGCAGAGTCAGACGAAGTAGCAGCGCATGACTGTTACTTAAGGACTGAGGAGGAAACAAAAGGTCGAGTGGACCTTAAAAACACTCCTTTGGAAGATCCCGATGGAACCTTGTATGTGGATGGTTCATGTTTTAAATTGCCAAATGGTGATGTGACTACTGCGTATGCTGTGGTAACGTTGAATACTGTTGTGGAAGCTGCGAGATTGAATCAGAACTCTGCCCAGGCTGCAGAGCTGATCGCTTTAACTAGAGCGTGTGTGTTGGCGAAAGGGAAACGAGTGAATGTGTTTACCGACAGCCAATACGCTTTCGGCGTCGCTCATAGCTTTGGACGATTGTGGAGAGAGAGAGGTTTTATGACGTCGCATGGTACAAAAATTCAGCATGGACAGCTTGTGAATGATCTTTTGGATGCACTTACGTTGCCTAAGCAGGTAGCGATTGTTAAATGTAGTGCGCATCGTAAGGTGACGGATGATGTTGGCCGTGGCAATGCGTTTGCGGATGAGACTGCTAAGGAGACTGCCCGGAACCTTAGCACTAGAATGTATGTGACGAGTTCGGTTAGGTGGCCTACAGAGACTAGTATGTGTGAGGATACCATCGAGAGTGTGAGAATGATTCAGAATGAGGCCACTGATACCGAAAAGACGAAGTGGAAGGAGAATACGGAAAAGTTGGATGTGAATGGTTGTTGGGTCGATTTGTCGGGGCACAAGAGGTGGATGTTGCCAGATGCGTATGTGCTGGCTGTTGTGACAATTTGCAAAAAAACGGAGTTTGGTCCTGGGACAGGGGGTCAACTGGACCGTAATATAGTGAAACAAAAAACAATGTTGTCCCCCAGGATAATTTTCTCTCACAAATTTGAGAATACAAACAAGGGAAGAAAACCTATTGTTTGTATGGGTTATTTTATTTAAACCCTTTTAGCAATTTTTTGTTAAATCATTTTAAAAGGCATTTTAAGGTTGAGAAAAAACACTACTTACAAACATTTACACTATTTACAACTATCATACATACAATTCTATACACAAGACAATACCTATATATACAAATGAATCCACAGTTATAAGCAAGCTTCTTTTACAAAAAGAAAAACAGCAATTTTGTTCACACAAATAATCAATCTTTGTGAAAATTCAACTTATTAGAAAGCCCAACCAGGGTCAAAGCAACAGGAAAAGGCAACAGAAAAATCACTTTAAACTCGACAATCAGTTAAAGTTGACAAATAAATGTTAACTTTGCTCAATCAAAAGTGCCTATTCGCCGTTATGCCGACGCGTTTCAAATCTGGAAGGAATCTCAGATTCTCCTCAGGGCTCTGTCAGTGTGGTATTCTACAAAAATAAAGGAAGCTTGTTTTAGCCACTATTTACAAGAATTGAAGACCTCCCCCTAAAAAGCGGGGACAGAAGTCGCAGGATTTTACCTTTTCATATGGATAACGCGGTCCCGCGGTCCAATCATTCAAATAGAGAGGGGCTTTTTATTATGCAGAGATTCTGTTAAAAAGATTATGAGAAAGGGATTTAATACCGGGCCACTCAGAGACGTGCAGGTAACAGGTCCCATAATTTCAAAGCACACATTCCGTACCTTAGACTGTATAAAACGGGGGCGCCACTAATTATCATTATTATTATTATTCATTGATCACAATCATGGGGAAAATGAGTTCAAGTGGACTGTGCTGTTCAACTTGAATCAAACTAATTCAAGTGCAAACAGCGACCAAATGCTTTTGAGAAAAGAAGCGTATTTGATACTAAAATTTAATAGTACCCAAACGGGGCTCAACTCTTTATCAGAGATTTCCCGCCTATAAACTTGAAGTGCTTAACCTGTTAAACTACAAGGTCCACAATGCTTAGCGGCGGATTAACTATGAAGTAGTAGCCTCACGTGGTGGTTTTCCACCTATGAGTTCGCATTTCCTGGTACGTGGTTGGAAAGAGAGGTGAGTGTAAGCGTGTCTCCTGTAATATGGTTAGACAAGTAGCTTTTTCGCGTTTTACAATTTAATATAACTATTCCAGATTGAAGCGAGATTGAAGCACGCAGTGTTACACCGCGGAGGCAACCCCCGCCCATCAGCGAGAGTCCGGTCGGACCGGCATAACAGCAAAATCACTCACTGCCCCTCACCAAGATCCCCAGGTATGCCAATTTCCAGGCAAACCGCTTTTTTGAAATCGAGCTAGCAAAGTGAACGGTCATCCAGTAAGTACAGCTCATGTCTGTTGCTTTTCAGGCGGCAGCGCGAATGAGTATACAGCGGAAGAACCATTTTTGGAGAAAATAATTAGTGGTGCCCCCGTTTTATACAGTCTAAGGTACGGAATGTGTGCTTTGAAATTATGGGACCTGTTACCTGCACGTCTCTGAGTGGCCCGGTATTAAATCCCTTTCTCATAATCTTTTTAACAGAATCTCTGCATAATAAAAAGCCCCTCTCTATTTGAATGATTGGACCGCGGGACCGCGTTATCCATATGAAAAGGTAAAATCCCGCGACTTCTGTCCCCGCTTTTTAGGGGGAGGTCTTCAATTCTTGTAAATAGTGGCTAAAACAAGCTTCCTTTATTTTTGTAGAATACCACACTGACAGAGCCCTGAGGAGAATCTGAGATTCCTTCCAGATTTGAAACGCGTCGGCATAACGGCGAATAGGCACTTTTGATTGAGCAAAGTTAACATTTATTTGTCAACTTTAACTGATTGTCGAGTTTAAAGTGATTTTTCTGTTGCCTTTTCCTGTTGCTTTGACCCTGGTTGGGCTTTCTAATAAGTTGAATTTTCACAAAGATTGATTATTTGTGTGAACAAAATTGCTGTTTTTCTTTTTGTAAAAGAAGCTTGCTTATAACTGTGGATTCATTTGTATATATAGGTATTGTCTTGTGTATAGAATTGTATGTATGATAGTTGTAAATAGTGTAAATGTTTGTAAGTAGTGTTTTTTCTCAACCTTAAAATGCCTTTTAAAATGATTTAACAAATAATTGCTAAAAGGGTTTAAATAAAATAACCCATACAAACAATAGGTTTTCTTCCCTTGTTTGTATTCTCAAAGTTGTGAGAGAAAATTATCCTGGGGGACAACATTGTTTTTTGTTTCACCGGCTGTTGTGACAATGGCACACGGGTTAGCACATATTAGTGCGAAAGGTATTTGTAAGTTATTGTCTCCTGTGTGGAAGAATGACGGTATTACGAAATGTGCTGAGAGATTGGTGAAGAATTGCATGATATGTATGTTGTACAATCCTGGTAAGGGGACCCCCACACCTCCTGGCCATTTTGCTTCTCCTTCATATCCCTTTGAAGTAATCCAGCTAGACTTCATCCATATGGAGAGATGCAATAATCTGAAATACGTTTTAGTTGTGGTTTGCGCATTCTCCCGATGGATTGAATCCTATCCTCTTAAAGACAATACAGCCTTGTCTACTGCGAAAATCCTGCTGAAGGAATACTTTCCTCGGTATGGAATGCCCCGAATTGTATGGTCTGATAACGGAAGTGAGTTTGTGGGGAGTGTGATGAAGAGTGTGTGTAAGGGCCTTGGAATTAATCAAAAATTCCATAGCGCCAATCATCCCCAGTCAGCAGGTTTGGTTGAGGGGTATAATGGCACCCTTAAACTCAAACTGGCTAAGATTCAGGCTACGACTGGTCTTTCGTGGCCTGACGCTTTGCCCCTTGCCTTGTTGTCAACAAGGGCGACAGTACACTCCCGAGTAGGGCTTAGTCCCTATGAAATAGTGTTCGGCCGTCCTGCGAATGTTTGGGGGGTCCCTAGACCAAGTATGTTTTCTAATCTTGAGTACCCAATGTTGATTGATTATCTTCATGATCTGACTGCTAAACTGAGGTTAATTCACCAACAGGTTTACGAAGCACTGCCGACGCAGACGGAGGGTCCAGGCCACCAGCTCCAACCAGGAGATTGGGTGGTTACTCGCAATTTTGCTCGCAAAAAGAATTTGGAACCCCGCTTTACTAGACCTTTCCAGGTCCTCCTTGCCACGAGAACTGCCGTTCGTTTGGAAGGGCGCAAAAATTGGGTGCACGCCACCCATACGAAAAAGGTACCTATACCTTTACCGACCGACTCGTGGGTGAGGAATGGCATTGCTTCATCTGAAACAGAAGGATTACAGACCTTTGTACCCTTTAGCGACGCACAGCCTGCCGGAAAATCCTCAGTGCAGCAGAAAGACAGTGTTGAACATTTGCCATCACAAGACTCAAGATCTGAACAATCGACTGATCAGCAGACCTCTGTCCCCTCATTGGATTCTTTGTTTGATGAACAGACACGTCCTGGGAAAACTCGATACTTTTTGCGATCCAGCACCAGAGACTAATAAAGATTTTGTTTTGTCCCTAGACATCTACATTATCCCATTTGCCTCGATCAGTCTAAAACACCCGTATAACTGTGATTATTTTTGTAAATATTGAGTTTCGTTCCATCTATGTGTTTTTACTTCCACAGCTAAGAGACTTTGTACATATTTGTAAATAAGATACCTTGCATCCAGGTGTACCGTAGGGCCGCGCGTGTACTTCCTTCTGGTTAGTAGGTCTTGGCGCTAGGTCAAAGACCGTCGGTTCCTGGGAACTCCTAGGGATTGACTACTGCTACACAGAATGAAGTGTGTCAAGAGACGTTGCGGACGGTCGTAGGGGATGGTGTTTTCGAAGCTGATGGACTTGGAAGAAGCTCAGGCGCAAAGATTCAAACTACAGCAGATTATTCGTACCAAATGTTTTGTGTTTCAGGTGTTCCTATTGTTTCTGACTGTTTCTTCGCTATTGGCGGGTGGGGTGTATTACGTGATGTCGTACTCCTTACCTTCTGCCATACCTACTCCTACTTCTGAACCTAAATCTACCTCCACTGCATCCCCTCATTCTTTCCATATCTTACCCGAACACGAACAGGCTAGACGCGCGGAATTCAGAAACAATTCCTTTATTCAGCTCCTTCATCAGCATCAGTTAGTGGTTAATACTACAAATTGTTGGGTGTGTGGGTTAATGCCACATACCACAGATAAGGGAATTCCATATCGGGTCCTACCTTATAGTTCCCAGGGTTCAGCTCAAGCATTGCAAACAATGTTTCGAAGCGCAGTAGATTCCTACCCCAATCGAGAGCCACGTTCTCCCTACTCTGGTCCTGGCTCGTATCAGAAGCCTTTGTCTATAGCGATAGAGGACTTAGATAGAGATATCTATGAACCGTCGCTCATTCCAGAAGAAGAGGTACAAGCCTATAGGGTCCTGAGTAAGGTCGAGTATAGTGCGCTCACTGGTGAAAAGCAGCTCAGGAGCTCGCCTCCGATATGGGTCGTACCCCACCTTGGGAATTTCTGTCTAATGGGTCGTGGCCGAAGATCAAAAGCTCGTCTTGGAGAGAGTGCTTGCTCCGAGACTTATATCCTGCCGATGGTCTCGTCCCCTGTGTTTCTGGCTGCCAAGGGTACATACTTTGTTTGCCATGATCGTGCGTATACATGGTTGCCCTCCGACTTTGTGGGCTCATGTTTCATCGCAAATCTGTTGCCTCCGACGTTCACTGTAGATGCAGACTATCACAAGATTAGAGTTGTGAGAGGCGTGATTAGCGAAGAGGACACTGCCGGTCAAGAGGCAGGAGACTTTTTCAAGGGTTTCCTCCCGTTTTGGGGACCTATGGTTAATAGTAGGAACTTGAGACAATTGACTCGAGTGGTGGAATCAACAGCTAATATCACTGCCAGTGCCCTTGGTAATATCACCACAGAACTTCAGGCGGATAGGCTTATGACGTTACAAAACCGTATGGTTTTAGACGTGGTCTTAGCAGATCGAGGTGGAGTATGTAAGGTGATCCATTCGAGCTGCTGTATTTTCATTCCAGATAACGCTCCAACTGTCTATCAAGCCATCTCAAAGTTGCATAAGATCTCTGAGTCCATACACATGGACGTAGGGGATTGGACGCTGCTTGGGTGGTTTTGGGGCCTGATTTCGACTTGGGGTTGGAAGATTCTGATGATCATCGGAGTTGTTATAGCGTTTCTGTTCACGTGTTGCCTTTGTGTACAGTGTGGTCCTGCCTTATGTGGCCTCTGTGCTACGACGTGTATAAGACAGCCGCCTGTTACCAAAGGAGCTCAGTTGGACAGAGTTATGTTGCAGCAACATCTAGACGGTCTGATGAATATCGAGTATGATTCTGACTAGTGCTTGCCTACATGAGGGCAAAAGGAGCGTCTGAGGTTCCGTGACGATCGTAAGTGGTGTTTTCGACTCCCACGAATATGGTTGAGTCTGGTATCTATGAACCGCAAATGACGAGTTTAGTGGGTGTGCGCAGTTTCGCTGTGCTAACCTGAACCGTTCGTTTGTTTCGTGGGTATCTATTTGTACCCACGGGTTCCATCTTAGATACGGCATCCATTTTGTCTCTTGCCCTCAAGTAGCCAGCGAACGGACGCTGTCCGCTTCGCGACCCTGGGATTCCCAAGACTCTTGCGGAAGACACATTTCCTTTGAAAGTGTCTTTATGATGAGGGGGATGATACTGTAAGGCAGATGTCCCCGCTCGAGGCACATCTTGCCGTGCCGGTCTATTGTCTCAGCCGTGCATCTCATTAGGCACGTCCCTTTGATGCCTGCAGCTCGTGTTTCCCGATACCACCCCTTTTTTCACCCTTTCCGATCTCCCCACTGTTCCTGCCTTCCTCTGCACCTGTCCCTGTTCCTTCTTCGATCTGTTTATTGCCGATTGGAATGTACTAATGGTGGGAAGATGGATTTTTACAGTTGGGAACCACCGAATGTTTCTGTACTTATGTTCCGGACCTTGAATACATCAAAGCGACCCCTCTCGGGGATAATTATGGGAACCGAGTTGTAAACCTTTGTGTACCATGTTAACCTATGAGAGAAAACTGTATAAAAAGGAGCGATCCACAGTAGCGAATTGAATCAGATCCCGCGAACATACCTGCTGTGTACTTCACGTGACTTCTGTGTTCCCTGCAGTAAATAAACCTCGAATCTTTGACGCCGAAGGAAGTGTCCCGTGTCTCTGTCATTTGTACACCGGAACAGGTTACCCACGAAGGTTTCAGGTGTTGTCCCCTGGCACCGCTGGGTCTTAAATAACCCAGTCCTTCACCTTAACAGGCTCAAACAGGCAACTACCCTTGTCCTCTCCGCCCTTAGCCTCGACGGCTGAGCTGAGACACCCTAAGCCTGGCCTTTTATAGCACTAGTAATCAGGTGACCCTTTCAGCCAATGTGAACCCTAGCCCTAACACTATCCAATTACAACACTAGCCCTAAAGTCTACAACCAATAGGAGACCAGGACGTTCCAGCCAATCTTAGCCCTAGTCCAAGCACCCAATCATTTGAAAAACCCTGATCTCTACATCCAATAAAGGCCTTAGCCCTACCAGTAGTCCCAACACAAGTCCAAGCAGCCAATGGTACAGGTAGCCCTAGTCCCTACTTTCAATAGAAAGCCTAACACTACTCTTAGTCCCACAACTAGTCCAACAACCAATCACACCAGAAGCCCGAAATAGCTACTTCCAATTAAAGGTCTAACCCTAGCCCTTGTCCCATCCTACTCCCAACAACCAATAACATAGGAAGCCCTAGTCCCTACTTCCAAAAGAAACCCTAACCCTAGCCCTAGTCCCAACCCTACAATGATTGAAGCACAGACCCAGAAACCAATCAGATCCCTCAAATACCCAACCAATGAGGACATTAACCCTAACCCAATAGAAGCACCAGATACAACCACCAGTGTACACATGTTCCAACCACTAGCAGACCATATAAGGTCCCAGCGACCTCAGACAAGGTTTGCTGGCCAGGGAGTTGGAAGCTGCTTCTCCTGTTCAGAGTCTCCTAGGAGACAGACAGGCTCAATCCACACTTTGGACTTCTGCAGATAAAGGCTTAACTAACTCAAACTCTAACCATACTGTTTGAATAGAACTTTACTCCCCCTGCTGGCCAAAAAACGAAGTGCACTGGCCCCAGTAAATGCAGTTTAAACAGCTCACAGAAGCACCCTCTGCTGTAGAATATCCCTGTTGCTGGGGGGGGGGGGAGCAGGGGGGGCTGGTCTCACTGGCTTGTGAACACAAAATGGTGGCTGGGGGTGCACTGTTTTAACAAACAGGTCTTAGCACAGAGCAAAGGAGAAATTTGGAGGGAAAACAGATTTGTCACCGAGGAATGAGAGGGACAAACTACAGAGGTTGGACTGCAATTCCCACAATTCAACACGTTAAATGCAAGCAATCATGGGCAGGGAAAACCACGAGTTTAAAACACAAAACAGGTGATAAAATATGCAATCACAGGCAGGTCAAAACTGCAATTTTAAACTGTAGGAACTACATGCAAAGACAGTAATCACAAAAAGGGAAAATCGTTTTTTAAACAACTTTTGTTTTGGGAAGAGACAGCACTAGTCTGTCTCCTTACCACTTCCTAGACTCTGCTCACTGCAATCTGGGGCACAGGTTTGCAGCCAACAAGATATGTAGTGAGTCTCTTCTTTCTAAGAAACTCTAGACTGCCAGTTGCTCTGTCTTCCATGCTTTTTTAGTACGGTATAGAAGTAGACATTAAGTTGTTCTAGACAATTTAAAGGATATTTTAAGAACGCTAGAAATGTTAATTTTGTTTTCGTTATTTATAACGTGCCTTCTCGCTGTTTTTATAATAATCAGTGTAGTTGTTTTAGATATACTGAGAACCAGATTGTTCCTGTAGTAATAAATACTTTTTAGTTAAGTGTTCATTCTTCTTAGTACAGTGTGTGTGTGTGTGTGTGTGATACAGTGAATACCAAAATACATTTTTTTTATACTGTTTCCATGATGCCCCTGATCCATTTAAGGGATTGTTAATAACTCAAAAGCAATGTTTCTATATCAATTACACATCAAGTAGTGTTTTATGGGGCTAATACAATCTGTCTTTCACATTCATCACTGGTGTATTAAACAGAGTTCACCCAGGTAACTGTGTGCAGCTACCTGGGCTTTGGCAACATTTTTTTGTTTTTAAAATAAATACATACAAAATGGATCAAGAAAGGCAGCTGTGGTGGAGAAATGGATGAGCCGATGTGCAGGAGGAGGGAGCAAAAAGCAAAACAGACCAAATAGCTGAGTGCAGTGTCCAAACCCTTGCAAAATAAGTGTTTGTGTGCTTGTTTCAAAATAAATACACATTTTATAAGAAGGGGCAGGAGAGCAATTGATTTGCTTAGATACTAGTGGGAGGCAGCAAGAAGAGTGAGACATATTAGGAGCATGCAGCTGCTGAGTTCTCACCCAAAAATAAATAAATAAACAAACATTTGCAACGCAATAGGTCTCGCATTTATGGAAGTTAGAGCTAAATGCACTGTAAATGGTATTGTTTTTTATTATGTTTTTTGTTTGTAGCGGAGGGAATATATGTTGTTTGTAGTGGAATTATGTGGTTTGAATTTGAATTGTTAGTTGTGGAATTGTGTTGTGTGTAGTGTATTTGTGTTTTTTTGGAATATATGGAATGGTGAATAGATAGGGGTGTGAGTTGTATAAAATAGAAAGTAAGATTGAGAGTGATAGGTAGTTTGTGTATGAAGTGGTGAATGAACTGTAGATAGAGTAGTAGGAAGAGTGTGCGAGAAAGAGAGAATGAATGGGAGAGAAGGTTAAAGGGGCATAAGGAGCCTGCGCTTGTGTACACAGAAGACACCGAAAGAGGTGGAGGAGAGTTGTGGTTTGGATTTTTTTAAAGTTATGGTAAAGAAACTGCGCTTGTGTACGCAGAAGACACCAAAAGAGGTGGAGGAGAGTTGTGGTTTGGATTTTTTGAAAAGTTATGGTAAATAAACTGTGCTGAAAGGCCTGAAGTGAACAATATGAGAAATGCTGGATCACTGTGTGCATGTGCAGTGGAATTATGTGGATAGTGAATATGTGGACTTATGTGTAGTGGCATTGTGTGTCGTGGAGTGGCATGTCATGAGTGGAATTATGTGGTGTGGTGTTGAATTATGTGATATGATGCAGAGTTCTGTGGTGTGGACTGGATGCATGAAGTGTGTAGTGGAATTTTGAATTGTGGAATGGAACTGTGTGAAGCTGAATTGTGTTACGTGGAATTGTGTGACATTGAGTGAAATTATGTTGAGGAGAATTATGTGGCATGGTGTGGAGTGTATTTCTGTGGAGTGTTGCTATGTGGCATGGAGTGGAGGAGTGCAATTATGTTGTGTGGTATGGAATTGTGTGGCATTGAATTGTGTGGTGTGACATTCGGTGGATTTGTGTGGCATGGGGTGGAATTATGTTGAGCATAAACATGGGGCATGTTGCAAAGCTGCATTTTGTTGAGAGTAATTATGTGTTTTGGAGCCGAGTGGATATATGTGGAGTGTAATTATGTGGCATGAATTGTAATTATGTATTTTGGAGTGTAATTAAGTGCTGTGGAATTATTAGCAGTTGTAATGTGTTGTGTGGAGTGTAATACAATTATGTTGCATGGAGTGGTATTATATGGAGTGGGAATATGTGGCATGGAGTGGGGTGGAAATTTGTGGAGTTCAATTTCATAAATTGTCATTATGTGGCATGTAGTGGAGTGATGTGGAGTTGAATCGAGTGGTGTGAAATTATGAGCTATTAGTAACTATGTGGCATCACCAAGTAACAGGCAGGTTACAACATGATGCATAGTTTGTACCCACTATTTGAGACCTGCCTCTACCTTCATCAGTCACCTAATCTTTGTTTCTCAGAAAAAGAAAAGGGTAATTTTACACACATTGCTTTCCCTCAGTTGTCAGTCTTGTAAGTGCTTGGACAGAGGCAGTATTAAGTGCATTCCAGCAACAGCCAGTGTGGTTTCTGGTGCCTGGTAGGTAAACCTGACTCAGTAACTGAAACTCTGATGGCATTTATGTTTTTTGAAGTTGTATAAAGTGCTGCAAACCACCCTGAGGCAGCCTTGGAGCACTCTAGGATAAGATGCAAGACATGGTATGGTTGCAGACTATTGCACGAAAAGTAGGCGCCTGGAGTAGCACCTCAGGGGTTTACAGTCCAGCACCGCAGGGCAAATATCTACTAAGCCGGGAGGGGTGGGGGGCAGACCTTTGCTCAGACCTTTGCTTTCTGCGCTATGGTTTATGAAGGTTTACTTTCCACCTCACATTCCAAATTATGGAAAAGAAAACAGGAATATGTATTGAACTGAAACAGCACAGGGTGCTGGCGTCCAATCAGACGCCACGGCTACTGCTATGCAACAAATAACCCACACACCACACTGAGTCATAGTATAAGCAGTTTTAGGGCTGCCAGGCAGGCAACAAAAGGTCAGTGTCGCTCACCGTCAAAGTACCTGAAAGAAAAAAACACAAACTGTAGAAAACTAATGAAAAATTAAAATATCTAGGCAAGGTGTGAAAGGTGTATACTTTAATCTAAAATGTGCTCTGGACAGCGACGGGTTCAATCCCAATAACTTCTCTAGTGAATTTCGTTATTCAGAAATTGATACATTGAGCAGTAACATTAACTCATGGTTCTCACATTCAACTAATTACTATCACTCACTCCTAGAGAGTGTTTTCCATGAAAAATATTCACATTAGGCACAATCATGCCACAGACATGGCAGGTATTGTTTTTACTCCTAGAGGATACATTCCTCTCAAGCTGACAAACAAATACTTCAGCATGGAAAGGATTAGCAACATGTCCAAACCTGAGAGGGGTTTTGTTTTTCCCAGTCCTATCCAAATTAGGGTGGGCCCTTTTGAATTACTTTTAGGGGGAGGCTGCGCTGCTCCTGCACCTCCTGCAGCTCCCCCCGAACTCCTAGATCCTTTTGCTAGTGACTCCGTTCTCCTGAGGCCACCATAAATTCAAAACGAGTATTTTTTTATCAAATAAATGTCAGCAAGCCCCGCATGGCATTATGGGTGCTCCTTGCACTCTGACGTGAATTTCAGTGCGGCGGCTCTCCAGCTGCACTGGGGAGAGCCGCGTCCCATTCTAATTTGTTGCAACTGCTGACTCGTATCTTTCTGTCCTATAGCACTGGGGACATCTTATGGATAAACCGTAACAGTGGCAATAACAACAAGGAAAATGAGGAGTAACACAGCCTGTTACCAGGTGTCCCTGTGGGTGCAGTCCCTTATGTTCATAATAGAGGTTTGTTTATAACCCCTCAGGGACCCCTAATAACAGCCTGTAGTAATGCACCCTTTGCTTGGTTTGTGGATGGGGGAGACAGTGCCGAAGCCGAAGGAGTTGTGTGCATGGGAACATACATTTAGTAATAGCGAAAGATAATGCATTTGAGAAAATGAGAGTCAAGACTGATGGCAGCAGTGAGATGTCAGGAGGGCTGCAGTATACATTTACTTGACAGATCAGGTATTTTGGTAGTTGGCAATGTCTTTCTATGTAATAAAAGTGTGCCGCAGTCATCCTTATGAGCTGACTGCAGCCGTGTTACCGAGAACTCTGCAGTCACGAAGTCTGTCTGCTCAGGTATTTTGTGTGTTAGTGCCCTAACTTCTTTGAGGTCATAGTGCCTTGGCTTAGAGCAAGGGGGAAGCTGCAGGTAGTTGGACTGACACACATGAACCGCTATCTTGTGCTGCAGCCATTATGTTCTCGGCTAGGACACCGTTCATGCCGCACCTGGACTCCGGAGCATGTCACACAACACAAGTCCACTTTATCAACCCACAACAGGCATGCAGGAAGTGTGAGCGAAGGGTCCCTTTTATTAAATTAAAAAAACAATGCTTTAAGTGCGTAGGAGTGGAAAAACAAAGAAACAATTAACAGAGCGGCGCTCATGACGAGCGTCGTACTCATTATGTATGCAAATAAGTATGTTATGTTGCAACTCAGCATGCTGGGCGGCAAACTACATAAAAGAAAGTTCCCCTTAAACACACATAAAGCACAAAAGTGGTCGAAAACAGTAGTTAGGCTCTGCTGCTTCCGGACTACAAGAAAGAAAAAAGGAAGTGACGTATCCGACCACCAGCCAACAATAAGCGAGATAAGGAGAGCAATGCCAGATTTAACCAATGACAAGTGAAAAAACAAAAAGAAGCGCAATGGGTGGAGTTTCACCATTAATACTAATTACTTGATGCCTCGTAGATGCAGCGCATGCACTGCCCTATGCAAGACCTGAAAATGAAACGAGAATGGGAGGGATTGGGAGCAATCTGGAAGAGAACAATGCTTTCACATGCAGTGCACAAGTCAATTGACAAAGTTAATTAGTCTCACTTGCCCAATACACTTCTGGCACGGTGATTGGCTTAGCCAATTCTGCAAATGTTTAATTTGGGCCAGCATTGGCTTAGCTGTTACTCATGATCCTTCATATTTAGAGTTTACAACAAATGTTTTTCTAGACCTTAAATATGGCTACTGAGACGCATAATGTGGCATCTGCTGCATCATCATAACACCTCGGTTATCTTGAAAATGTAGAAAACAATGCTTTCTATACTTTCAAGATGAGTGCCACGTTGTGTCATCACATTGCATCATGCAATGCAGTGGCCATTTTGAAAGTATTGGAAAGCAGGGGGCAGATTTACAATTACTGGCGCATCCCTGCATATCGGCAACGATGCGCCAGTAATTGTGCGCCGCAGCTCTGCCACCCATGATGTACCGCATTTACAATGCGGCGCACCATGGGAAAAAATGGCACAGATGCGTCAGGCATCTGTGTCATAAAAGCGGTGCATTGTTGGAGTTGCGTTGCAAGCGCGACGCAGCTCCAGCAATTATTAGGGGGGCCCTATGTGTACAATGCTGCGTCATTTCTTACGCCTGCTTCAAGCAGGCACAGGTTTTTTACGCAGCATGGGCCCAAAAGTGACTGAGTGAAATCTTGTAGATTTCACTCAGCCACTTTTGGGAGGCGTTCCTGCACAGGAACACCTCCCCCTGCGATGGTATGCCTCTTCTGGCGCAGGGCTTTACAACGTGATGCATCACTTTGTAAATACCCCGCACCATGGTGCATTTTTTGCGCCGCCGCTGCGTCATAAAAGTCGCACAACGGCGGCGAAAAAGCGGTGCAAGGGGCATGTAAGTCTGCCCCATGGTTTCCATGTTTTCAAAATGGCAGCAGTATTGCGTCCTGCCTAGAATGCCACTGAAAATATAATTTTCAATAAAAATGTACTGAAATTAAAAAACAGAAGGCAGGGTTGAAGGAGAGAGATAAAGTGTGAGTGAGAGGGGAGCATGGGAAAGAAGAGCCTAAGCACTCTTTGAAGAGCAAAACATGGCTCCAATGGCATGCCAAGCAAAACATTTAAATAAAAGAAAGCTCCACAAAGTCTTCAGTGGTTACACAGTATCCAAGCAAAAGCGCAACTGAACAGGCTACATATATGGGGCACAGCACACAAAGAAAAGGTAGGAAAGGTAGGAAAGGTAGGAAAGCCATCCAGTAAAGAGCAGGGAACTGACGTTGACAAGATAGACACCTAATCATGTGAAGAAATGCTCCAGAGATGAAACAAATAAAGAATTTGGAGGAAAGCCATCGAATAAGAAGCCGGGGGCAAGTCATACATTCTAGAGCAATGGGCCAACCCGAAGCCATATATATATATATAAAAATATAAACAGTCATTAACAAAACAGGTAGAACATGAATTGTTTCTTCTCTCTACATTACTCGCAAAATGTTTTCCATGTCCATTATGGACACTCCCCTCTAAGGTATTCAGCCAACCAAAATGTACTATTTCGAATGCACTAGCCCCTTAAATTCACGCAACTCTCTTGGTGCGTCATGTGACCAAGGCCTCTGCAAAGGCCGAAACGTTATGCTGGCGTGGTGTACTGAAGAATAAAAAACTCACCTGCACTCTGGGTCTTCCATTCTCTTCCTGTTGATGGCTCTGGATGGTGGGCGCGTCGCTGTGAGGGAACGAGTGCGAAAACATTTGAAACCGGTTGAGTGTTTCTCCGGTGCTGGAAGATCCCTTCTCCGCAAGTGGCAGAGCAGCAGGAAACCGTGACCTCCGACCCGGAAGTCGTGTACTTTCTCCCGTTGGGGAGTTACTGCTCTAGCCCCTGGACGTTCGATAAAACTGCTGCTATTGTTTTCGGTCAGTGTGCGGTTAGGACAGCTGTCCTAACACCGTGCGTCCCGTAGTTCAACGGCGCGTAACAGGAAGTGAGCCGGTGGAGAAGTTGTGCCCATACGGAGGACGAGCAGCGATTGTGGCGGCATCCCCGTACTGAGTGAGTACGATATTGACATTTGAAGTACAGTATACACCATGGCGGCCGGCGCACGCAAAGGGAGAGAGGTTGCAGCCCTTGAAGCTTTCGACGACTCCCAGGCTGTGGGGTCGGCAGCCAGCACTTCTGAGCAACCAGGTGTTACAGGTGGTTCCAATCTCCGCGACAAGTTTAAAGCATTGGAGAAACTTCTCAAGCGAGAACAGTCTAAATGGTGGGAGCACCGTTCTCTCAGCAGGTATCTAGAAGTGAACTGGATACCAAGGGGGCTGAGAGTCATGCTAGCTCCAAGCTATGAATTTATGGACCCGGCAATGCTTAAGGACTGGGCAGAATGGAGCCTAGACTCCTCTCGCCGCTTGGTGACTATGTTGGTACGTTACGCGGAAAGCGACAGATTGAGAATTCAAGAGCAAATAGATGAAATTGAGGCAGAAATAACGAGTCTATGCGTGGATAATGCGGATGTTGCCCTGGAATGCAAAAAACATCGAGAAATAATGGAGCAGAGAGTCCAAAAAGAGGAGGACACCATTAGAAAACGCAAGGCGTTCAAGTTCCAGCGCGATAAAACGGACTACAATGAAGGTCGAATATTCACCTTCACCCGCAAGTATGATGCAATCAAAGCCTCAAAGGCATTGAATTCACGAGCGGGGCACAACACTGCTCATGCAACAGCTCAGTCGCGATCCAGGTCACCAGACGGCTCAAGCATTACAGATCTGAGTTCTAATATTGACAGTGGGTCTGAAACAGAAGCAGTGAGAGTTTCGGATCGTTTGGGGTTTACACGACTTACCCTGGAGCAGGAGTTGGAGTGTATTCGGCAGGACAGACGCGAGACCCTACGTCCCAGAATTCCAGCACCAGGAAAACCCCAAACACCAAGCGACGAGAACGCAGAAAAAGCAATGCAAGACGCAAAACCCAAGAAAAGAAACTACAGGCGGTGGAACTCAAACAAAAAGAAGTAACACAAGTAAGCAAACTTTCTCAAACACTGGATAATGGCCTGTCTGTGATAAATTTAACCAACACTACTTTTACTGACTCAGAGATTGGCATCTTATCAATGGGTTTGTCGTTCAGTCCCCCTAGCAGTTTTAATTACGTGGACACAAGAATTGATCTCTTTAGATTTACGCGTAAACTCAAGCTACAAAAACATTTCTCCAATAGCAAATTACGCAATATTGGTAGAAAGTCCATGGCTGAGTCAACAGCTTCAGAGTTAGTGGTGAATGATATCCCGCTGATGCAGGATTTGGAAATGTTACGAGCGGAAGCCCCTAGTTCACAGAACACACAGGGGATTTTGAATACCAAAATTGGTGGGCTAACCAACCTCAAGCCACGCTCTACTTTCACCCCTGTTACACCACACGACAACATAGACATTTTTCAAGATGCCATCATCAAACAAGTGAAGGCGTTGCATGTAAAAACATTAAAATCTAATTTTCACAAACAAAAGGGCAACAATGCATATCAGAAGCTAGTCAAGAAAATAAAGATGGATGGTAACATGATAGTCAGGCAATCTGACAAAGGTGGAAACATCATACTCTGGCCCAGAAACCTATACATGGAGGAGGCTTACCTCCAACTAAATGATCCAAACTGCTATAGACACTGTGATGTGGGCTCACTGAGAAAAGCACAAACAGACTTCCATTCGCTCTTGATGGGATGGCGATCTAGTGGGCTCATTAGTATGGATGAACTAAAATGTTTAAAGAATGATCACCCCATCACCCCTGTGTTGTACCTAATTCCGAAAGTACACAAGAATGCGATTAAGCCGCCTGGAAGACCTATCATTTCGGCGTGCGGGGGGTTATTGGAGAAAGCTACCACCTACATTGACTTATTCCACCAAGAACATGTGTTGGCACTTCCATCTTATATTCAAGATTCTAGTGACCTTCTGAGGAAATTGAATGAACTACAATAGAGTAATGACTATTGGTTGATCACTTTAGACGTATCATCGCTGTATACCAGCATAGTGCATGTGGATGGTTTGAGGGCTGTTGAGTTTTTCTTGGGCAAGCGGCCAATTGAACTAGCCGAGCACAATAAAATGTTACTTACCATGATTAACTTCTGTTTACATCACAAGCATTTCATGTTCCTGAATCAGCACTATCAGCAGGTTGGAGGTGTCGCCATGGGGGCCTGTTTCTCTCCCAGTTATGCCTGTCTTCATATGGGTTACTGGGAGAGACAGGTCCTCAATGGTGTTCACCGGGAGATCTGCGCTCGTCATATCATACGATGGTATAGGTACATCAATGATATTTTAATGATCTGGCGGGGGACACATGAGGAGGCTGTAAAATTCATTGATGCCCTGAATACAAATTCATACAATTTGGCCTTCACATCCCATATCAGTCAAAAAGAAGCACACTTTCTTGACGTAACTTTAGAGGTCAGTCAGGACAGACTAGAAACTAAACTCTATAGGAAGCCTACTGCAGGCAATACTGTACTGCATGCAGATAGCCATCATCCCCCGCACCTAATTCGAAGCATCCCCTATGGGGAAATGCTTAGAATTCGGCGTGTTTGCAGTACAGACACCCACTGCAAAGCAGCACAGGCTGCCAGCAAACAAAGGTTTCTGGCTAGAGGCTATGCAGAAAATCTAATTGACATAGCAATTAGAAAAGCGAATGCCCTGTCCCGCAGCAATGCACTGATCCACAAGAAAGCCCAGAGGGCCACAAATTCCAGTGTTATCCAACCAATCAGACTTATATGGACCTACAACAGAGAACACGGGGCACTGAGAAAGATAATCAACCAACACTGGAACTTGATCAAGCTTGATCCAGTAATTGGTGAACATATGCCCAACAAACCAGCTATCACCTTCAGAAAAGCATACTCTTTACAGGATGCTATAGTCAAATCTAGTCCGGAGGTGATTCCACCTAAAAACTGGTTAGCAGCAAGCCGAGGATTCAGGAAGTGCTCAAGCTGCAAGGCATGCTCACAAGGACTCAACAAAACCGAGTTCCTAACGGCCTTTTCTACAGTGCCCCGCAAGATCAACAAACAGTTGACATGCAAAACGGAGTATGTGGTCTACGTGCTGGGGTGCCCATGTGGCCTGCAATATATAGGTAGTACCAAATTGCAGGTCCACAAAAGGGTACTCCAGCACATCAGGGCCATCAATACCAACGATGCCGCATACCCGATTGCGAGGCACTTTAAGGAGCACCACAACAACAACAGTGGACTCCTTAGGTATTATGCCATAGACTCAGTAGGCCCTTTAAGGAGGGGTGGTAATAAAGATGGCATTCTAAGGACACTAGAGACCAGGTACATCTTGAAAATGGACAGTAAGACCCCGAATGGCCTCAATTTAACGGAGGACTTTTATACGTGTCTATAGATGTCCATATACATTATCTTTAGTCATGCCATCTCCTTGCCCGTCCATTTCTTGGTTGGTATAGTAGACAAAGTGCTCACTACTCAAATTACATTACTGGTTACTATTACAACTGTATATGAAATAAACAACTAAGTTGAATAGTCAAACTCGAATAGTAATGTATTTACCTGTTATCTTCTGTCAGAAGTTGCATTAGGATGTACATAAATTATAATTTTAGTATTTTTTGATTTTCATCACATTTTTCTTAATTTGTATTCACATTTTTTATGTGGATTTTTAATTATATACTCTAGTACTATGGCTTCATGAGGGGTGATGGCAAGCGCGTTAAATTGATGCTGTTCAATTTTCGAAACATGCGAGTTTCAATTGAAATAAATTAGTCATAAGTAGACTTACATGTGTGTGAGGAGAAAACTAGAAAGTCTATTTGTCCGATTAATTTTATTGCTATAAAATTGTATATAGTATATGTATATATTGCTATTGAGTCATATGTTACTTTCTCTGTAAAAAGTTGTAAATATATGAAATAATTTTCATGTGTTTCTATAATGACATAGGATTTCTCGTGTCACCCATCAATTTTTCGGATAAAATTGTATTTAAACAGTCATTAACAAAACAGGTAGAACATGAATTGTTTCTTCTCTCTACATTACTCGCAAAATGTTTTCCATATCCATTATGGACACTCCCCTCTAAGGTATTCAGCCAACCAAAATGTACTATTTCGAATGCACTAGCACTTTAAATTCACGCAACTCTCTTGGTGCGTCATGTGACCAAGGCCTCTGCGAAGGCCGAAACGTTATGCTGGCGTGGTGTACTGAAGAATAAAAACTCACCTGCACTTTGGGTCTTCCGTTCTCTTCCTGTTGATGGCTCTGGATGGTGGGCGCGTCGCTGTGAGGGAACGAGTGCGAATATATATATATATATATATATATATATATATATATATATATATATATAAATATATATATATATACTAGCAGCCCGTCCCGACGTTGTCAGGGAGCAAAAGTCTGCTTCAGGGCCCCCGCCCGCCCCGCAGAAGAGTTGTCATTTGAGATGTCATCAGTGATGTCATCAATGATGTCACTGACCATGTCATGAATGATGTAATATGTGACATCATCAGCAGTGGATTGCGGGCGCGTGAGTTATAGTGAGTCCAACTAACTATAACGTGGGAATTTCAATGGTTTTGTATGAGTAAAATGTTCTGCTAACTATAACTGGTGTGAAACCTATGTTTTTTTCAGTGAAAAATAAATAAATACATATATATATATATATATATATATATATATATATATATATATATATATATATATATATATATATATATATATATATATTCGAGTATTTGATTTAATAGGTCTTATCCAAAGAGAGCTAGTCTTTGGGCAGGGCGAAAAAGTACATGATACACCCCATCTTCCTTCTTGCTAGAAGACACAACAACAAATACTACACAGCCGCCTCTTTTTACTAGAATACAAAACAGCAGGCAATATATTCGCTCATCAGCACACAATAAAAAAGATACCATGTCTCCGTCCTTGCGAGAACACGCACAGGACATAGTTGTAAAGTTCACCCTACAATCTGGCGGCAGTGGCAAATTATATTACTGCCTCCTCACCCGCATTGTTTGATGTGCCATGGGCGAGACAAATCAACAAACTGAAACTGAACCATGTGCCCTGTAGGCTGCACATCAATCACAGCAGCAGGCACTTTAATCCACTGAGTCATCTCTCCTGGAGTGCGTGAGGTCATTTTACTCGCTAGGTCCCTTCTGTCAGTACATCTGTCTGTGTATGAAGCACAATTCTAATTTGGTAATGGATGAGAGCACTCTGGTCGCTCAGCAATTGATGACCTGTGAACCCTGCATTATTTATAAATATTGCCACTTCTCGTGCCTTTTCCCTCTGACTGTGGAGGTAACAACTTCACTCTTGTACAATACGAAGGGTTTAATAATACTTTTACATTCACAGTAATATTTTGTGACTGAAATGAAATTCAGGAATTCACTAAATATTGCCGCCGAACTAAATAAATCCTCTCTTAAGCTGAAAGAAAAAACACCACGCAGCATGCGTGTAATAAGATATCCTCTGAAAATATATGTGCTCCTGGCCCGCCATTAGGCTCCTGTCTGAGCAGAGGCCTTCAGCTCGGTTCTTTCTCTGCCAGACATTAAATGGGCTAGAAGCTGGGCCTGTCAGAGCCCTTAACTACCTGTGCGCCAGCACGGAAGCACAGATGTGGGAGCAGGCTCAACCCATGCACAGGTCTTCTAAGGACAGAGCTATATTTAAATGTTCCACAGAAGGTGCTTTGCAAAGGAATCCAGCTGACGGCTGATGGGCGAGATACTGCCTCTGCAGCACCGCCGTCTGACATTTTAAAGTGCTCAGAGACAGAGTGGAACAAGCATTTGCAATGCAATAGGTCACGCATTCGCGAGAGTTTAAGCTATTGGCATTGTAAATGAGGAAGCCTTTTATTTATCTGTTTTGATAATTAACACATAAATAAAAGACATTGTCATTAACAATGCAAATAGCTCAAACTCTTGTAAATGCGAGACCTATTTCACTTCAAAGAGGAGTCCGCCATTGTCCCGGGCTGCTTGGAAAGTGAAAGCGCCCATGGCGCACTGAATGTTGCAGGAAAGCATGTCGTGCTTGCAGTAGGAGAAACTCACTAAAGAAATAATGCTTGCAGACTAAATAAGATGTACCATGTAGCAACGGAAGTTAAAGGACCAGTCCTCATGGGAGGTTACAAACGAAGGCAAGGCGGCACTAAGGAGGGACTACCAATTAACGAATCAGAAGTCAGCATTTACAAAAGACAATGACACAAGACAATGAAAAATATAGGCGGAGAGTGGGCGGATCTTCAAGTCCATACTAGAATACAGCATTGCTCGCAGAGCAGAGCATGCGCTACCCAGGCTCGACCTAAAAAACAAAACTGTAGATGAAGCAGTGTGAGAAATGGATAAGAAGGAAACAGTTGCAACTATTTAGTGCAATCTAGAGGCAACAGTTGCATTATCCAACCAGGGCAATATTTAATTTGCTCATGAACACAATAAAAACAGCACTGCCCAGTACAATTTTGCCAATCCTGGAGCACGATGCAATTGCGAGCAGTGCCTCAAAAGGAAGGAGATCCACCAGAACCTGAATCAAGCGGGTATTATTGTGCTGGATCTAGGATCCGGCTGGCACCAGTAAAATATGTTGAGTTTGTCCCGGTTTAATTTGCCAATCATGGGACACATTTAGCAGTTGTCTGTTGTCCTCTTGATGAGACGCATCAAACAGCAGGCAGAGAAGGGCTTTCTGATTTTCATTCCAGATGGGCACACAACAAAAAACAGATTTAAAGGACCTTTCATTTGAGTGGCATCCTGGCTGGCAGCTATCTGGAACCTAGCACCTAGATGTGATTGCAATGAAGGGACACAAAGGTAAAAGTCTTATTATCTTAAGATAAACTTTAGAGGAAGGTTTTTGACTTTGTTCAACCACTGTATTCAAGAAGTATGCATGCACTGTTTCAGATGTATGGTCATATGTATGAGTAGCTACACAAATAGCAACTTAAATAGCATTTTATTTTTTTTTGGCTCTTTTATAGCACTACTCATTCTTATACAGGTTGTCATAACTCTTTACAACACACCTACACATTATACAGAGGCATTAAATCTTTAAAATGTGTAAATCAATATACAGGATATGTTACATAAAACATTTGCTTTATTAGGTGTGGGAGTCATGTATTGTTCATACTAGTAAGCATTTGATGTTAAAACGACATGCTTAAATGAAAGACAGTTGTTGAGATTGCCTGTATTAATAAGGAACCCTTCTTATCAACCTCAGATTAAGGAAAGATTGAAATAAAATAAAGTTCTAAACCCAGCCTCCTTGATGCCAGTTCATAGCTTACTATGCTATATTAGAAGGACTAAACCGTATGAACTCCTCCTAACAAAAGGATCTCTGTGTAAAATGCAGTAACCCACTTACATACTTACATGAAATACACAACTGCGACCCACATGTTACATGATGTGCTTTGCAGTAGACACAATAACCCTTTGAGCTACTTAATGATTCAAAACTGTGATTAGAAAAAACATAGATCTCTCCAGCAACTACATTAACCACCCAAGTTATCTTGCCATTATTATTATTATTATCATCACCTAATTGTTTGGTTGGAGAAACCTTAGCTGGCTTTTCCATTGAAAATCTTTGACTGGTGGCTCACTTTAAACATGGTCGCTGGCCATTGAACCAGGTAATCTTCCAATGTGTTTTTCCGGCCTGGAACTGCATACAGAAAAAACATAAATGTCCTCGGTTTGTTTGGAGAAAACCCAATGCATTCCGTATTTGCAGTTTAGAACCACGCCCTACTTAGAAATTTTCCGAAACACCCAAAAATTGTTGAGCAGTCCTTATTACATGATGATTGACCAGCATTACTGTTATAACACAGGTGTTCCAGCCTCTTTGGCAGAAGCACTTTCAACAAAACAATCTCCATGGCAGTGGCGGTCTTTAATTTTAGTTGATAGTCCTCCACTGGAACTGTGGAAATAAGGCCACCTTCCACAGTTTACTGACGGGCCACTCACTAATCTTTAAGTAAGCCCACCATTCGTTTTGGGTGCAAGGCGCATTTGTAAGAAATTGGGTTATTGGTTGTGCCCGAGTCAGGAAAAAATCACAATCCTTGTCAGGGTGAACCACAAAAGTCAATAAATTAATCTATGCTTAACAATCTGATTGCTTTACACAAAACCAGTAAGGCTTTTCATAGAGGTAATGTGTACAGTATTTATGCAGCACACAAACACCTAAAAACACACAGGGTCACTCTGGCTCATCTGTTCTTGCTAGCCTGGGAAAAGTCAGAAATTCTGTCTGGCCGTGATGAGGCAGGGGGTCAGATACAGGGACCAAGTTAGTCCAGATGAAGTGTTACCTTCTCAAGTGTGGCAATGAAAGTTCCATTCACATTGGGAGAGGCTACAAGGCGGAGGCTTTTAACACGATGAACAGATCGAGTGTCACAGATGGTTATTGCTGTAGCGTAAAAAATCCTGTTATCCCTGGAGGTTGGCATTGGTGGTCGATGTGGGGTGTCTTTGTTGCAGCATGAAGTTCAAGCCTCACCTTGAGGGTCATCACAAAGGGTCGCTGTTGGCGTGAAGAGCAGGTCTCACCATGCTGTGCCTTGATGGTCGTCGCAGGCAGCGGAGTCTCGGTGCGAATGTGCCTGTTCACGGTTGAGAAGAGCCAGACTTCACGGTTTTCCACATTTTAGGTTGAGCATCATCCCACATACGATGTCTGTAAAACCTGCTGTAATCCCTCTACTGAGTGTAATTACAGCTGCTGCTTGCTAGTGGATCACACTTCCATCGCTCTTACTTCCGGCTCCCGATACACCGCTTCCGTTTATAAGCCAGGAGCACAGGCCAACTACAGTTTTCTTACAATGTAGGTCTTTATCTGTTTCTTTATGGACTATTTTTTTTAACAAGTGCCTCGTTCTGCTCTTTAACTTTAATGGTGGCCGTGCCACTTTCTTTAGACACGACTGGTCTAAAGAAAAGTGCTCGGCCGCTATTAAGGTGAAAGCGTGGAATGGGGTGCTTTTACAGAAAAAAAGCACTTGTTTGTCAACTTGAAAAACAAATGCTTTTTTTGTAAAACCACCCCATACCACGCTTTCACTTTTATAGCTGCTGCACACATTTCTTTTCACCCTGTGCAGCGCACGCTCTGCATGGCTGCCCTGGAGTCAGACACCCAAGCGCGAGAGCTGCAGCTGTGAACTCACGTTTTCTTTCTTGAAGGGAGGGGCGTGTAGCATCGCGCTACAAATAACCACAGACACTGGTTATGGTTTACTGGATCTTTATTCCACATGTCCAGCATACGCCCTGTCCCTACTCTAACTGTCCTGGTTCCTGTTCCCGGCTCCTCCCGTTCCTGCTCCTCCCTTTAACTCCACCCCCCAACCACTAGACTGCATCACACAATACTACATCTCCCCCTTTCTTAACAAAATGAGCTTAATATCCTCAGCGTTCGCAATTCTTCAATCCACCACATGGGCCGCCTGTTCTTCAAGCCTCAGCAGTGTCGAATCGGTGGTGGGCTTGGCTTTGGTCAATTTTTCCGTTGTCTTAATCAGGGCATCTTTGACCACGTTGCGTGTGAACTGTTTACTCTCACATTCCGCAGTCATCATATTTCCTTCCTGTGGTGTGACTGCTGTTGGTTCAGATGCTCGATCTCTTTCATGAGTGGATAATGTTCTGGTCCTCTTCCGAGTACCTGCATCTACTTTTACTTCCTTTTGTCTTGTCCGGTCGAGGGCAACACTGCCCTCCAATTCAGGGTCATATATACCAGACAGTACGGTACTATCTGACGAGACTGTCTTGGTTTGGTTCGGAAACTCATTCGCAGCCTTGGGTTGTCTGGCGAACTCATGGGCTATCTGTGCATAGGCATTTTTCTCTCTCATCCGATGATGATCTCTCTCTACTGACACGTCCGGTTTTCCTTGCGGAGTGACTGGCTGGTCCCTTCCCATCCGGTGGCTAAGGTCCACTGTCTCTGTTTTCCTTTTGTAGGTCCTTTGAGTCAGCCTCGCGGACCCCTTCAGGGGTGACGGTGTATGATCTATGTCTGGATATACTTGTGACTGACATGACAGGTTGTCTTGTGGAGTGACTGAGTATTCAGAGACCTTAGTGTGTGACATGTTGCCCTTGACGGGAAGGATGTCCTTTGGTTCCATGGTGTGTTCGGGTGATTGACGCCATGGCTGTCGTCGGGACCATAACTCGGTCGACTCACGGGATTGAACAGACGTGCTATCTGAGTCAGAGAAGTCTTTTGTCGACTTCCAGGATCGGGCAGACGCGCTCTCTGAATCAGAGGAGTTCCTGGCCACACCCCTTTTAAAGCGTTCCTTTGAGAGTGTATTGAGTAATGGATTTCTGAAATGAGTAGGCCGTGACACGTTGTTCTTTGACTCAGGGTTGTCTTTAAGACGCTTCTCTGGGCGCCTTCGTCGACTTGTCTTTGACGTAGTTTCATTTGAGAAGTTGTTCAACAACCACGTGCTTGTTCTTTGTGTTTGATCTCGAGGTTTTTCATCTTTGCCTTTCTCACATATCAACGACTTCTTCTCTGTTTCTTCGTTGTCCCGGGTGCCATGGATGCGTTGGTCTTTTCCTGCTTGTTGTTGGGGAGGATCAGTTCGTCTTATGCGACCTATTTGTTCTTCCCACTTATTTGGTGCTCGGACACCCATGATACGGGTGTGATGTGTTCTCCTGCTGATGTTCCCTCAGACTCATCTTCACAACTTGGCGAAGAGTGTTCCTGCGCCGACTTCCAGTTTTGACTATTTTGATCTCTTCTTACTCTCTTGTTGTGCAGGTTGCCATCTTGTCCAGGGGTGCGATCTGTCCCACTTGACGCTCCCTCCTCGTCAGACTTTGAATGACACATTGAGGGTGAAGAACTCCTGGAGGTTGTCCTTTGACTGATTGACTTGGAGTACTCCTTGTCACTTTGTCTCTCCCGTTGTCTTTTCACTGGTCTGCCTTCCCTCTCTCTCCTTTTTGTTTTGTGTATTTTCCGAGTTTCATCAGTCCAGGCCTTTTGATCTTTTGCCTTCAGAGGCAGGTCCTTTGATCTGTCTCTTGCCTTGACGTGTATTCCAATTTCAGCCTTCCTAATGATTTCTTCTAACAACCAATTCCCTTGCAGGATCTTGAGCTTTGTGTCGGGGTTTGCGCAGCCTTCAATTATCCGGAGTCGAACTGCGTCCTCATTCGTAAAGGTGTTGAAATGGCAACCTTGTACCAGGTTTTGCAACCAAATGATGAAAGTTGGCAATGGTTCGCTTGGTTCCTGCCGAGCTGTGTTGAAAACGATGCGATTATGATCCACCTCTACTTGTGCGGAGAGACGGGCACATAGCTTCTCTTGGATTCTTTCATAGATTTCTGTGTCTTCTTTGGAAAATGTTTTGATTGGGCACCGGCCCTCAGGACCCACCAAATGGAGGAGCAGCATTAGACATTTTCTCTCTCTTTGTTCACCCTTGGCGTCCAGGAAGTCACCCAATGTTGCCAGCCATTGGTTCCGTTTGAGACACAGACTCCAAGTATCCGTTTGCACCCCTGGGGGTGGTACTTCAATGCAGGGATTGAACCGTTGTGCTACTTCTTCCCCCACCCATGAGAGGAGGATTCTGATAGATTATGTTCGCAAGGCACGGGCTGTTCACTCGTCTTCTTGTCTTCTTAGCTGATCCTCTTTAGTCGAGGCCTTCGTTCTGGTCATTTGCTGGGACGTTGATAATCTTTGCAACCATCACAGTATGTGCCAGTGAATCAAACTTAGATTTCGTGCGTTCCGAAGTGTCCACCACCCAGCTGCACTGTGCTGGACACAGGGCTCATTCTCTTTCGAGTCGCATGCTAGTGGCAGGTGGTTACCAACTCTTCCGCAGTGATGCTGGGCACGTTTGACATCTTTGTTTGTTCGGTCGTTCCCTGTACCAATAATCACAGCAGATCCGCAACACAGGCAACAAAAAAAGAAAATACGGGTCCCGGGTGGGCCAGGTGCCAGGGGCGTTGTTTAAAAAAAGGAGGGGGTGCATGGGGCCACCCTCCAAAGGTTTATTTGTGCCCTACTATCTCCCTGGGGCTCATGCTTTTAATCGGGTGTAGCGAAGTGTCTTGGTAGCACAGTGAACCACAGCCAGACTGGAGGCTTGGCCAATATTGAGGGGACTGAAATGTCTTTTTAGATGAAAACGAAGAAGGTTGCCTTGTTTCTGGCACAAGAAACCAGCATTGGAGTAGGGCAATTTGGTGTTAGCTGTTCAGTTTTGCACGTGATTCCCCGTGTCCTGATGTGGCGGTATGTGGCTTAGCTACTTATGCAATCCCTCTGCCCCCGTGATGCCACTCCCTCATGTTAGCGTGCAGGGTGGTGGAGGTATCATAGAGTTTAAAAGGGAGAAGCCGGGCAACACAGCACTGCCAACATGCGCTATGGCACATTTATGGACAGCATTCACTTTTGGTGTGGACGATCTGGGCTCCTGCATGGCTGAGCACAGTGAGATCTCATAAGGGTTTGCCAAATGTAGGGGTGCAGGGGTTTGACACAATTCAGGATTCACAATTCTGGCTATGAGGTCCCTAGCTGTGCCTCTGTGTGCCAGCTGGCTAGTCAAGAAAGGCCCCCTCACCACTCACTCTTCCTCAGGCACTCCTGTCATTTACCTACTCACCGGTAGATACTTTCTCTACGCGAGAAGGTTCCATCCAGCGTAAAGGGCTGTGCTAGACAGGTCCTGACGGGAAGCTGAATGTAAATTTGTAGAGTAGGGGAATGACAGTGGGTTTCCACACTAGATGTGGCGGTTGGAGGCTGGACCTTGCTTGTTTTAAAATGAAACAAGTGTCAGGTTATTCTCTTTATGCTACGTTTCATATAAGTATTCGGAGAAAGGAAAATAAGGTTGTAATAATGAGAAGCAGGCAGTCAGAAGTGAAAAATCAGAGCCGAAATTGCTTTAGTCTGGTTCCAAAGGCTGTAGACCTGGGTTCGGAAAACTGGCTTTGTGCTCCGTTCAGCTGTGAAACAGAAAGGCGTATTCTTTTACAAAGTACGTCTGGCGAGTTAATAAATGCTTCTTACCTGTGTTTGGTGATAAATAATCCAGGATCACAGACGTTTGGCTGAATGGGAGAAACCGAGATTGGGGCTCAAGTCTCCTCTTTCAAAGACTTCAACTCAGCCACGCTCAGAGGCGCAAATTGAGCCACATTTCGTGGGGGGGGGGCAGGGGGGAGGGGGGTAATTCTAATAGTCAGAGTGGAGGTGCAGAGGCTCACGAAGGGGTGAAAAACAACAAAGCCTCCTTAGCAAGTAAATGGTCTTTTAAAGACCTGTGATACTCGGGCGCGGCTGTGTGTGTGCCCAGGAAGCTGTCTCAGCCTAGACACCCACACACAAGGGGGGCGGCGGCTGAAGCCCTTTCAGCCCAATGGGCGTTGTAACCCTGTCTCTCATGTGTATCCCAAAATAGTTTTAAAGTGCACTTAGTGAGGCAATCGGCACCCCTTGGGTATCATTTGCTAATGAATGAACACATGGGATTAGTGCTCTTCTGTGGCACTCACTACATATTGCATTTGCCTCTAGGGCCTGCCATATGTTTGTGAACCGAGGCTAGAGATAAACGAGATGTGCCCAGGATCACAGATATGTGGTTGAATGATGGAAGCCGAGAGTTGGGCTCAAGTCTCCTTTTTCGAACAATTAAATTTAGCCACTAGACCACATCTCACATACGTATCCCAAAATAGTTTTGAAGTGCATTTAGTGATGCAATGTGTACCAAAATATGTAAGTACATAAGATAATTAATATTTCAGGTCTGAGGCAGCCACTAATGTCCTGTGCATACATTCTGTAAACCGCACATTGCTCCAGAGGTATTGTCTTTGCAAAGTCTTCTTTAAGACAGTAGAAGATATTTCCTCTCATAAATGTTTTTCTGTTGTTTGCCCTTCCTAGGAGGTGTTGACTTTTATAGGATTTTGGCATTGTTGATAAAGTAGCTGTTTTTTATTGTTCGACGACCTGTCCACACTCATACAAGTTTCTCTTTTATTCATTCGTGTCCTCAGCCTGGGGGTCCTCCTTTTTGTAATTATTTGGCTCTATTGAAAAGCAAGGCAACGCACAAGTACCTACATGCATTCTTCACATATGTGTTATGTGTAGTGTGGGCAGGTAAAGCACTGCATGTCAATCGGTTGCTTGAAACCCTACTTCTACTATGTAAGGAAAATCCTGGTAGGCCATTTCTAGCTTTTATTCTATCGAAGTCAATATAACTATTATGTTGGCTTCGATTGTCAGCTTTTATAGGCTTTTTCAGATGTATCTGGGTGCTTTACAAACAGAATATCATGATATATCAACTCTTCTTTCATCCACCCTGACAAAAAAACTTACCATCTTGATGTGGAGTGGTGTGGCTCACTGGTTAGCGGCGGCAGACCCGGAAGCAGAAGACGGCCCGGGACCAGGGTTCAATTCCCGACGCGGCAGGGTCGTGGACCAGGGTCAGCGGACTCGATAATTCTCGTCTTGGTGCCTACTCTAACCAGGGATCACACTCGGCAGCTCTGGGCATTAACTTGCCTTATCTCCACAACGGCCCCCCACATATGCCGGGGATGCCTGGTTTCACCTTGGAGATACCCAGCAGGGGGCATCTCACAGGGAAAGCCAGGACGGGTTCCCCAGCGGTCTACAGCGCTGAGATACCACATGGTGCGGTGATACATGCGCTTTACAAGACACCATTACATTACATTTAGAAAGGATTTGTATAAACCAAAGAAACTACTTGAGTTGTCCCATCATGTCCCAAAAATATTGGTAAACTTAAGGAGATGATGGACGGAGCGCTGAAACTTTTCAGACACTCAACTCCAGTCTCAGATCTGGGTTGAATCCATCATCGTTTTTTAGCTCACTTCGCCACATTAGTTCAGACATGGCCATATGCAAATCAGTCTTGACCCTGTGCCTCATGGCAACAGTCCAGCCCGAACTACCAAGCCAGGTCTTCCCTGAACCGGAAACAAGCATCCTGGGACCAGTTTCGGGGTAACACCGAACACAGGTTTTAAAAAATTCTGTTTGCTATCTATAATGTCCATGTAGTCTACGTTTTTTTCAGTGAATTTCTAATGTTTTTTTAAATGCTTATTCCTAACTATAATGTCCTTGGGTAAACAGACAAAATATCGACTACAAAATATCGAATGGACATAATATCGAGTACAAAATATAGGCTGGACAGAATATCGAATGGACAGAATATAGACATCAAAAATATCGTTTTGAAGGTAAGTAATGTAATATCGAATTTTAAAATATAGATAGTCAAAATATCGAAGTACATAATATAGGTTAATAAAAATATCAAACATTTAATAACATCGAATTTTTTATAGTGTATTTTATGTGTTAAAAGTGTTTATTTATGTTATAATGTAATTTAATTAATGAATTTAATGTTATTTAAATTTTGCGTAATTTAATTCTGTAGCGGGTGTTGGGTTTATAGGGGAATAGGGTGGGAAGTAATTTAATTATAATTAATTAAATATGTAAATGTATTTATTGGTATTTGTCT
Source organism: Lissotriton vulgaris (assembly GCF_964263255.1). Classification (NCBI taxonomy): domain Eukaryota; kingdom Metazoa; phylum Chordata; class Amphibia; order Caudata; family Salamandridae; genus Lissotriton; species Lissotriton vulgaris. The sequence continues at coordinate 1,262,191,113 of NC_141685.1, forward strand.
ATAATGAATTGTTAATTCATTTTTATTTTGTAATTAATTTCATTTATTTGCCAATTAATTTTATTTAATTGATTAATTGATAATTATGTTAATTTAACTAATTTAATTTCTGTAGCGGGTTGTGGGTTTATAGGGGAATAGGGTGGGAAGTAATTCAATTATAATTAATTAAATATGTTAGTTTATGTAGTGTTATTTATAATTAATTGTTAAATAATTGTTATTTGGTAATTAATTAATTTTAATTGAGAATTAATTTTATTAAATTGATTAATTGATAATTATGTTAATTTTACTAATTTATTTTCTGTAGTGGGTTGTGGGTTTATAGGGGAATAGGGTGTGAAGTAATTTAATTATAACTCATTAAATATGTTAATTTGTTTGTATTTATTAGATTTTAATTGTTAAGTAACTTTTTAATTACTAATTGATTAATTGTTAATTTGTAATTAATTAGTAATGCTAGATAACTAATTGTAATGATTAATTTAAATTAGAATTTGCAATTAATTAATTATTATATTATATTAAATTGGTAATGACTTTACATTATTTTTTTATAGATTTTAATATATATATATATATTTTAAAATAATATATGAAGTATCTACTTTCCCTACTGTTGCACTCACTGGAGTGGGAATAGTAATTTTTACTCCTACGCTATCCAACGCTTTCCCTACTGTTGCACTCTCTGGAGTGGGAATAGCAATTTTCACCCCTACGCTATCCAACGCTTTCCCTACTGTTGCACTCTCTGGAGTGGAATAGTAACTTTTATCCCTACGCTATCCAACCCTTTCCCTACTGTTGCACTCTCTAGAGTGGGAATAGTAATTTTTACCTCTACGCTATCCAACGCCTTACCTACTGTTTCACTTTCTCGAGTGGGAATAGTCATTTTTACCCCTACGCTATCCAATGCTTTCCCTACTGTTGCACTCTTTGGAGTGGGAATAGTAATTTTTACCCCTACACTATCCAACGCTTTCCCTACTGTTTCACTCTCTGGAGTGGGACTAGTAATTTTTACCCCTACGCTTTCCAACGCTTTCCCTACTGTTGAACTCTCTGGAGTGGGAATAGTAATTTTTACCCCTACGCTATTCAACCCTTTCTTTACTGTTGCACTCTCTGGAGTGGGAATAGTGATTTTTACCCCTACGCTATCCAACCCTTTCTCTACTGTTGCACTCTCTGGAGTGGGAATATTAATTTGTACCCCTACGCTATCCAACGCTTTCCCTACTATTGCACTCTCTGGAGTGGGAATAGTAATTTTTACCTCTACGCTATCCAACGCCCTATCTACTGTTGCACTCTCTGGAGTGGGAATAGTAATTTTTACTCCTACGCTATCCAACGCTTTCCCTTCTGTTGCACTCTTTGGAGTGGGAATAGTAATTTTTACCCCTACGCTATCCAACCCTTTCCCTACTGTTGCACTCTCTGGAGTGGGAATAGTAATTTTCACCCCTACGCTATCCAACGCTTTCCCTATTGTTGCACTCTCTGGAGTGGGAATAGTAATTTTTACCCCTACGCTATCCAACCCTTTCTCTACTGTTGCACTCTCTGGAGTGGGAATAGTAATTTTTACCCCTATGCTATCCAACCCTTTCTCTACTGTTGCACTCTCTGGAGTGGGAATATTAATTTGTACCCCTATGCTATCCAACGCTTTCCCTACTGTTGCACTAACTGGAGTGGGAATAGTAATTTTTACCTCTACGCTATCCAACATCTTATCTATCGGTAATAATATTGGATATTTTTTAATTATATTATGTTACTATATATATATGTTTTAACAAATATGATTGTAATTTTTTTTAATAACTTTCATTAATTATTTAATAATTATAAGGTAATTTGAGTAGTTTTAATTATATTTTAGTAATTATTTTTAATATTAATTTAATTTAACATTGTTTTTAATAAAGTCGATATTTTTACAAACTATATTTTTGTAAACAATATTTTTTACTCAATATTTTTGTACTTACCTGTTTGTAGATACAAAGTCGATATTCTTTCTGTCGATATTTTTTCGCCGATATTTTTGCTAGTCGATATTATGTCCCTCGATATTATGTCAGTGATCCATGTCCTTGCAACCTTTGGTTATTACAGTGAATTTCTAATGCTTTTTTAAATAGGAGTCACATTTGTAGAGTGGTGGAGAAAGGGGACTTGGCCTCCAACCAGCTCTCAGGAATCTTCCAGGGGAAGACTCACAGGCGGTACCAAGAAGGCTTCTTGGCCCCCAAGGTCCCCCTGGAGTAAAGTAAACTTCATGCCACAGTCAGCATTGCACCATGAGCCGTGTTTGCAGAGTGGTGGAGAAAGGGTACGTGACCTCTGAAAACCTCTTAGAAATCACGCTGTGTGGCACTTAGTGGCGATAACAGACCCCCAAGGATGTCCTTGGGGGCTAACTGCCACTCCTGTTATCTCTGGTAAGTTCCATATAGCAGGATTGTTAAGACCTGGTAGGAGTCCATGCCCCCTTCCTCTAAAATTCAGCAAATGCACCTCCGGGGCGCACTACTAGCAGAGGGGTCATGTCCCCTTGGCTAGTAAGGGTCCTTTAATATTAATAATATTAATAATAATAATAATAATGATAATAATAATAATAACCTTGAATGTGTAAAGTGCAAAGCTGCCTCCAAAGTGGCTTCCCTGCGCTGGGGGCCCTTGGGAAGATTAAGCGAGCTATTGCCCAGAGTCATATGGTGCTGGGCTGACCTGCTGCCGGCACCAGGGATCGAAATGTGAACACCGGGTCCGGAGTCAGGCACCCTGGCCGCTGTGCCACACCTCTTCCCTCTTTTGGGCCAACTGACCCTCCTGTTACCTCCAGTAAATCCCACACCCTGTTTTTTTTTCTTTTTCTTTAGAGTTTTATATACCACGAACTAGACTGAGACATCAGGTATCAGGGCGCTTTACATGAACACCAGTTCCATTACAGAAGGAGACATGAATTTTTGTTAGGCATGGGGAGTTAAGTGATTTGCCAAGAATCACAGGATGTTGAGCGTCGTTGCTGAGACTCGATCCCGTTCCCCAGCTTCAAGGTCGACCTCTCTAGCCGTAAGACAACATCCTCGCCCCTTTCTTGAGTGGTTTTTGGTGGCCACGCCCGCTTTTCCCATCACTTTGCAAACGCACCTCTAGGTGCACTGCTGGTTGGGGGATGAAGTCCCCTTGGCTGCTGAGGGTCCATGGGGTCCAACTAGCCCTCCTGTTACCTCCAGTAAGACCCACACAGCTGACTTGCTGAAACGTCATCAGAGGCCACCCCCCCCTTTCTCCACCAGTCTGCAAATGTGACTGCTGGCACACTGCTGCTTGGGGGAAGAAGTCCACTTTAGTCCTGAATCTTTCAGGAGGCAAGGTGAACTCATCTCCCCAACAGTGCGTCCTGGAGGTGCGTTTGGAGAGTGGTGGAGGAAGAGGGGCATGACCTGTGACCACCTCCCTGCAATCCTACTGTGCGGGGCTTACTGGAGGTAACAGGAGGTCTTGTTGAACCCTAAGGACCATCAGCAGCCAAGAGGACTTCAGCCCTCATCCAGCAGTGTGCCAGGAAGTGAGTATCCTGGGAAATTGCTGGAGCCAGTCCTGGAGATCCCCACAGTTATCTACACCTACACGAGGGGTGCTGTGCAGCCCCACTTCCAACATTGATTAAGCCCAGGGGAGGTGGTGGTCCCTGGGGCTCTGGGGGCCAGCGTCCTCTGTATGTAATTTAACAGTTGCCCCTGGGTGGTGGCGGTCCTCAGGACTGCATGGGGGAGCAGGATCCCCAGACGCATTATTGTTTAATAGAGCCTGGGGCTGTGCATGAGCCCTCCATCATTATTTTCAAGTGCCCCCGGAAATTGGCCCACGCGGGGTTTAAATTAAACAAACCACGCTCATTTTTTTCTTCATTTCAGCGGGAGTCGTAAATCCAATGCAACTCCCATTTAATATTTTTAATGCTTTTTTGGCTCTGTGGGGGTCCCTCTGGGACCCCCCCACCCCCAGAGGCCAAGGGGTTCAGGGTGCCTCTACCCTGCTCCCTTTTCTTTTTCTTAAATCTTTTTTTTTGGGTCTCGGTTCTACTGAGTCACAAGATGCCTGCCAATACTTCCTGGTTTGAAGTGTTGCCAGCCAATCAGATCTCAGGCACGTAATTGGGAGGGGATCCACTGTGGCCTCAGTTGTATATCTGAGAACTCTTTAAATTTACCAGTAACTACTGAACACATTTGCACCATTTAACAAACAGAGTCCTTTCTGGACCAAAGTCTACCTTTTTGCCAAATTTGGAGTAATTCAGTTCAGAATTTAAGGCAATGAATATTAACATGTAAAAAAAGTGTTTTGGGACACCCCCTCCCCTTTTTCACGGCCCCCGCTTGAGGGCTCAGCCTGAAATTTTCAGGACAACAGCTAAAGTGAGTGTCAAACTAGTTTTGAAAAGTTTGTGAAGATTCGTCAAACGACATAAAAGTTCATGACAAGTGAAAAAAAAACTCTTCCTATGGAAATTACAGCCTAACTATATCTACCTACTGGCAACTGCAGTAGGTAATATATATTTATATATTATGTAATCACTGAAAATACCAAAGGTTACAGGGACGTTATAGTTAGGCTCAGATTTCACATGTACAAAATCAGTGCGATACAGCAGTTATAGTTACCTGAGCTAAGTATAACTTATGCCCCGCAATGCACTGCTTATAACCTAACATATTACATCACGCATGACATGGTCAGTGACATCATGATGACAGCACTGATGACATCTCAAATTATATCACTGATGACATCACTGAGGTACTACAAAAGTTAAATTAGTATACTAGGTGTACTACTAATGAGTGATACTAATAATATATTTTATGTGAGTGGCTGTGTAACAGTATGTATCCTGTGTGTATGTGTGTGTGAGTGGCTGCTGTATGGGTGTTAAGTGGGTGTGTGGGTATCTCTGTGGCTGAGTGAGAGGCTGTGTGAATGGCTGTATGGGTGAGTGAGTGGGTGTGTCAGTGACTGTATGGGTGAGTTAGTGGCAGTGTGAGTAGCTCTAAGGGTGGGCGGGTGTGTCTGTAGTGCATCTTTGGGTGAGTGAGTAGGTGTCTGAATGGCTGTATGAGTGAGTGACTGGGTGTGCATTTGGCTGTATAGAGGAGTGGGTGTTTGCTTAAGTTAGTTGTTGTGTGAGTGGCAGTATTGGAGAGTAAGCATCTGTGTAAATGCCTGTAAGGCATGAGTAAGCGGGTGTGTGAATGCTTGTATGAATGTTTGAATGGGTATGTAAGTGGTTATTTGGTATGTGAGTGAGTGTGTGAGGGCTTGTATAGGTGATTTAGTGACTATGTTGAGAGGCTGATTGGGTGAGTGAGTGCATGTGGGTAACTTTGTAGATAAATAGGTGGTCGTGTGAGTAGCTGAGTGTGTGGTTATGTGATTGGCTGTATGGGTGAGTGACTGGTTGTATGAGTGGCTGTATGGATGAGCGAATGGTTGTTCGAGTGGCTGTACAAGTGAGTGTGTTAGCGTCTCTATGGTGCAGTAAGCAGATGTGTGAGTGCTTGTATGGATATGTAAATTGGTATGCAAATGGTTTTATGGTGTGAGAGTGAGTATGGGAGTGAGGGTTTGTATGGGTGAGTGAGTGGCTGTGTTGAGAGGTTTAGAGGGCGAGTGAGTGGGTGCGTGAGTGACTTTGTAGGCAAATAAGTGGGTGTGTGAATCCCTGTGTGGGTGTTTATGTGACTGGCTGTATGGGTGAGTGATTAGTTGCATGAGTGGCTATATGGGTGAGTGAGTAATTGTATGAGTGGCTGTATGAGTGGCTCAATGGAGGAGTGAGAGGGTGTGTGAGTACTGGTATGAGTGTGTAAATGGGTATGCGCGTGGTTGTGTGAGTTGGCATACGAGAGGCTATATGGGGGTGTGAGTGGGTGTGTGAGTGGTTCTGTAGATGATGTCATCAGTGGTGTCATCTGAGATGTCATCAGTGATTTCACTGACCATGTCACGAGTGATGTAATATGTGAGGTCATAAGCAGTGCATTGCAGGGACATAAATTATACTTAGCTCAGGTAACTATAACTGCTGAATTTCACTGGTTTTGTATGAGTGAAATCTGAGCATAACATTATTGAAACTTGTTTTGTTCTGTGAATATATATGTATATATCTATATCTATCTATCTATCTATCTATCTATCTATCTATCTATCTATATATATATATATATATATATATATATATATATATATATATATATATATATATAGACTCGGAAATGGACCTAAGTCCGAGAATTTCCACATGAAACTCTGCTGGCGGAGGTTTTAATCGACACAGTGGTGTGGGGACCACAAAGACCATCAAGCATTGCGAGGACTACAATGGAGGCGGTGAAAATGTGATGCCTCGAGAACTGGATTAAACCAGGCTCCAATGGGAGTGTGACTAGCAGCATGGACCCCTAACGCTAAGTACTGTAGAGAACACTATAAGGGCAATGATTAAGGCAAAATGCCGAAACGCGTCTGCCACGTGTTACCTACCAGTGTCTTCTTGATGGTGCCAATAAAGTTTCCTGGATTGCTCCTAGTGCATGTGTCGGACCTGTTCCTTTATTAAGAGGGCAGGACTGGAGGAGGATGTTAAGCAGCTGTCGGCGCTGCATATCCGGCACGCCTCTCAGTCTGGTGCTCCACTGATGCCGGCATCATTTCGTGGTGTTGCGTGCTGAATGCACATAGTGGCCCCCCCCGCCCAGGATTGTATTTTGGTATCGGGGCGAGAGCAGCACAATCTGTGCTGGACTGGGACGAAATCCGGGAGTCGATTGATGCCATGGAAGTAATCCCGCTGCAGCATGTGTTGAAATTCGTGAGCTGAATATCTGGGGCAAAGACAGTGCCTGGACTCGGAAATGGACCTAAGTCCGAGAATTTCCACATGAAACTCTGCTGGCGGAGGTTTTAATCGACACAGTGGTGTGGGGACCACAAAGACCATCAAGCATTGCGAGGACTACAATGGAGGCGGTGAAAATGTGATGCCTCGAGAACTGGATTAAACCAGGCTCCAATGGGAGTGTGACTAGCAGCATGGACCCCCTAACGCTAAGTACTGCAGAGAACACTATAAGGGCAATGATTAAGGCAAAATGCCGAAACGCGTCTGCCACGTGTTACCTACCAGTGTCTTCTTGATGGTGCCAATAAAGTTTCCTGGATTGCTCCCAGTGCATGTGTCGGACCTGTTCCTTTATTAAGAGGGCAGGACTGGAGGAGGACTGGAGGAGGATATATATATATATATATATATATATATATATATATATATATATATATATATATATATATATATATATATATATATATATATATATATTCACTGAAAAAACCATAGGTTATACACCAGTTATAGTTACCTGGAAATTTTACTGACATAAAACCATTGAAATTCCCACGTTATAGTTAGTTGGACTCACTATAACTTGCGCGCCTGCAATGCACTGCTGATGACGTCACATATTACATCACTCATGACATGGTCAGTGACATCACTCATGACATCACTGATGACACCATCCAGTGAATGTGTGTCTTTCTGAAAAATAAATATGTTTTATATATGTATATGTAAAGGTCGATGGAAGAATAAATGTTTTAATAAGTGTTTAAAAAAAAGTTGATTGGTTAACTGGCTTATTAAATGTATCTTAGCGAATACATATATTAGCGAATACATTTTAAATATTTAAATATATGTATCAGTGTTTCACTTTGTGTATAAGTGGCTGCATGGGTTGGTGAGTAGCTATATGTGTGTGTATAGGGGTTATTAGATGGTTTTTTTTAGTATCAGTATGATTGTCTGAATGGTTTGGTGAGGGTATTACTTTGTACATAGATGCATCAATGACTGACTCACTGTTTGTATGTGTTTTGAAGACAGCATATGTGCAGGACTGTATGGGTGGATGAGTGTGTATATGTGTGTGTTAGTGAGTGAATGACTGTGTCACTAGTGTCTTTATCAGTAACGACATATGTTTTAATCTAGTATATGTGAGTATTGATGTATATAAGTGAGTATATGTGAGAGTGAGAGATTGTAAGACTTCCTGTTTAATTAAGTATGTGTTTCTATAAGTGATTGTTTAAGAGAGTAAGTATGTGTAAGTTCCCTTAGAAGTAAGGTGGTAGTGTGTGTATACTTGTATATGCAAATAAATGGATGTTCAATAGTTTATTTGCATGTGTGAGTATGTGTGTGAGTAACTTTTGGATGACTGTCGGTGTGTAACAGGATGTATAGGTGTATCACTACATATGATGAGTGAGTATATATATGAGTGACTATATAGAACTCTTTGTTAATGAATGGATGTGTATATAGATGGTGGAATTACTGAATTGGTTGTTGTAACTGGTATGGGTATCTCCACTTTTTTGAAAATGTTAAATACTATTTTTGAATATGTGTTTCAAGGCTTATATTACACTGAAAGGAGGTCTGTCACTCTGTCACAAGGATGGTGTCATCAGTGATGTCATGAGTGATGTCACTGACCATGTCATGAGTGATGTAATATGTGACCTCATCAGCAGTGCATTGCAGGCGCGTAAGTTATAGTGAGTCCAACTAACTATAACGTGGGAATTTCAATGGTTTTATGTCAGTAAAATTTCCAGGTAACTATAACTGGTGTATAACCTATGGTTTTTTCAGTGAATTTAATAGGTTTTTTAAATGCTAATTTCTAACTATAACTGGTGTGAAACCTATGGTTTTTTTCAGTGAATTTCAAAGGTTTTTTAAATGCTAATTCCTTTCTATATCGAGTTTCTAACCTTTTTTTTTTTTTTACAATTTGCTGTTTTGTGTAAGTATTCATTTTTGATTTTTTTTTATATAATTTTTTCTTTTGCGCTCTGGGTGCGCGCTCCGGTAAGCTCTCCGGTAAGCTCTCCGGTAAGCTTTCCGGTAAGCTCACCAGTAAGCTCACCGGAAAGTGCACCCAGAGCGCTACTTTCGTTCGTGAAAAAAAATATGAATGAAAAGTTAATAATAATGCAAAACATCTCGTACCATACAAATAAAATCAGTTTTTTTTATAAGGAAAATGATTATACATTTCCGTAAAAGTTTGATGACGTCAGTTCAGCGCGCAACGTAAGCGCCTACGTTCGCGCCGCGTAAACACACCCGGAAGCGCCTACGTTCGCGCCACGTAGGCGCCCGGAGGCGCCTATGTTCGCGCCGCGTGTGCGCACCCGGAAGCGCTCCGGAGCGCGTAGCGTAAGCGCGTCGGGTCATGTGACCTTAAAATAACACTTTTCATTGGTTGCTAACAGTTTTTTTTACAAAGAAGGAAATCCCCACCCATTTCCTTCACTTCTTCTTTCACTTTTGTGACTGCAAGACCTGCCTTTTTGCTCCTGGATATTTGTTGGTTTTACCATGGCTGCCAGACAATCCAGCAGTGAGGATGAACCAGAATTCATCACTGAAGAGCCTCCTCAACGAAAAGTTAAGGAACATTTCATTTGGAAATTTTTTATAATCCCACCTGGACTAAAAAAGGTAAATGCTCCAAAAGTGCAGTGCAAGATCTGCAAAGAAGAGCTGACACGAGGAAACCCTTTGAAAAAGTACTCTTTTGAGAACTTCACAATGATCCGGCATGTGGAGAGGAAGCACCCCCAGAATTTTGCAACTTCTTCTGGGAGGGGGCAATCGCAGGAGCAGGTGCCAAACATTCAACCTGCATTTAACCATGGTGTCCTCAGATGCAGATACTGCAATCAACTCCTCACCTATGGGGAGCAAAGTGTCCAGCTCATGGTTCGAGCATTGGAGAACCATCACTGCCCTTCCCACCCCTAATTTTATTTGTTTTGTTTGCTCCTGTTGAGCAGTTTCCATTCCCTGTTTTTGTTCCTGTTTAGAAAAAAGAAGAAAACCAAAAGTTCTTTTCAGAACTACCTCCAATTGTCATCAAAGAGCTATATTCTTAAAAAAATGAAAAAGAGTAAGTGAAATAGAGTCCATTGATAATGGAAAGGAGAATGAGTAAGAAAGAACAGAAAGGTATGAGAGGAAAAAGGAAGTGAAGTAGGAGGACTGAAAGAAGGTGAGTGTTAGGAAAGAAAGTTATGAGAAGAAGAGTGAATATGGGGAATGTTGATATTCAAAGAAAATGTTGAAAAGGAACAGGGGTGTGGAAGGATAAGAAAAGATGCATTGCTGGACTTGAAGGCAGAAGGCCTCATTTATGAAGCCATGCGTCACTTTAACGCCACCGAAGCATCACTTTTTGTGACACAACAGTCCAATAAAAAATGCACCTTATTTATTCATATTTACAAAGTGGCGTTTCTAGGTAAATACGTCACTTTGTAAACCCCTGTGCCAAATTATTCCTACGTCAGGTGTAATGTATGCAAAAGGGACGTATTGACGCAAGAAAGGGTCGTAGAGGTGACACAGTGAATAAACTGGAGGCCTCATTTCTGAAAAGTGATGCATCGCTACGTGAAAACAGCGATGCGTCACTTTTCTGGGCGCACTCCTTATGACATTCCAGATGTGTCATATTTAATTTATGACTAATCAATTCGCAAGGAGTTACAGATACGTCAGTATTTCTGACGTATCTGTAAACACAAAATTGACGCATTACTGGAGTGCGTCACAAAAGTGACGCAACTTCAGTAATGCGTCCTTTCACATGGGGAAAGCACCATGTGAAAGGTCTTGCGTCAGTCTTACACCTGCTGTGAGGCAGGCGCAAGATTTTGACGCAACAGCATCCTAAAAGTGACGCAGTGAAATCTCATAGATTTCACTGCATCGCTATTACCAAGCTTTTTGCAGGGGAACGCCCCCTCTGCATACATTATACCTGACGCAGGTATAATGTGGCACATAGTTTTAAAAAGTGACCCATCTACCTAGATGCGTCACTTTTTAAATATAGCGCAACGAGGCGCATTTTTTTACACCGCTGGTGCAATGCGTCACTTTTCTGTGCGCACTCCTTACGACATTCCAGATGTGCCATATTTAATATATGACGAATCATGTCGCAAGGAGTTACAGATACGTCAGTATTTCTGACGTATCTGTAAACACAAAAGTGACGCATTGCTGGAGTGCGTCACAAAAGTGACGCAACTCCAGTAATGCGTCCTTTCACATGGGGAAAGCACCATGTGAAACGTCTTGCGTCAGTCTTACACCTGCTGTGAGACAGGCGCAAGATTTTGACGCAACAGCATCCTAAAAGTGACGCAGTGAAATCTCATAGATTTCACTGCGTCGCTATTTACAAGCTTTTTGCGGGGGAACGCCCCCTCTGCATACATTATACCTGACGCAGGTATAATGTGGCGCAGGGATTTAAAAAGTGACCCATCTACCTAGATGCGTCACTTTTTAAATATAGCGTAACAATGCGCATTTTTTTACACCGCTGGTGCGTCACAAAAAGTGACGCACAGGCGGCGCAAAACTGGCAGCGCAAGGCCTTCATAAATATGGTCCTGGATTTTCCCCTTACTTCGCTCACCGGTGCGCTTCCCGGTGCGCGTACCGGGTGCTCCCCCGCGCAAATCGAAAAAAATATTTTTTTTTAAATGCCCCGCGGGACCCTATTTTAGCCCCACATTAAACCTAGGGGGTCAGGAGGGAGTCTACCCTGCCCCCTTATGGTCAATTCCCCCCTTTGTTTTTGCCACCTCTTGTGTCTCGATTTTACCGAGACACAAGATGGCGGCCACTCCAGACTGTTTAGAAAGTTTACAGACACCCCAAAGCCAATCAGCTTTCTGTGCGCAAGTCACGTGGCGCGCTCGGTGCGCCCCCTGGTGCGCGTACCGGAGCGCGCCTATAGATATATATATTTTTTTTAACCTAAATTACTCAAAATCCACTGGAGCACATATCTTGAGACATAGCAAAGGCACATCGGGCTACCAGTCCCTACAATTTTGCCAAGTTTGGTGGAAATCCATTCAGCCGTTCGGGCTAAAAGTGAAATCGACCGCCCTATGGAAATTAACATGGGGAAACGCGTTTTATGACCCCCCTTTTATCTCGGCCCCCGCTTGACGAATCCCCCCCAAACTTTCAGGGTAGGAACGGAACGCCGCGAGGCCATTTTGAGGAAATTTTCAGTCAGATCCGTCAACCGGTGCCAAAGTTATTCCAAATAGAATTTTGAGATTTAACATTGAAAAAAATCCTAACTATACCTACCTACTGGCAACCGCCAGTAGGTTATATATATATATATATATATATATATATATATATATATATATATATATATATATATATATATATATATATATATATATATATATATATATATATATATATATATATATATATATATATATATATATATATATATATATATATATATATATATATATATATATATATATCTGTAGGTACTGGATCCCACCAATTAGAAGGAAGCAGAGACGGCACACCAGGAAACCTTGCACAAAAACAATAAAGGGTTTTGTGCAAGGTTTCCTGGTGTGCCGTCTCTGCTTCCTTCTAATTGGTGGGATCCAGTACCTACAGACATTAAGGTAGCGGCTGCTGCTACCGACGGCATCAGCGTTGTCTGGTTGAGGGTCGTTCAAGCAGCAGTGTGGACGTGATATATATATATATATATATATATATATATATATATATATATATATATATATATATATATATGATTGAAAGGGCTCCCAAATCGAGTTTTTTCTCCCAGGAACCACACAAACGACTCGCACACCAGGGTCCATGTTGAAATTGCGTTTATTGGCGACGATTTTCGACCACCTGCCTTTCCGTGGCGGCAATAAGGCATGTCATTTTGCTCATTGTAATATGACTGGCGATGTCTAACAGACACCGCCACCATATTAAACAATTCCCGCCCCGGCTGCAAGGCGACCGTGGCGGAAAACAGGCGGGCGGTGTTTTACACCACCGCGGTCCCCCCGCCATCCTAATATGGCGGGGGGAATTGGGCAGTGGATGTCGGGCGGATTGCCTCCGCCAGGCCGGCAGTGGCTACCGCCAGCCTGGCGGAGGTAATCCGCCCAACATCCTAATGACCCCCTAAGTGTTGAATATGCAACCAATATAACATTTGCATATCAAATCAAACACATAATAGCACTAGCATACGTGCCAATAACAGACGTGGCTGAGCACTATAACATTTTAATTGAAAGTGCATACTATACTAAAAACAAACAAAAACTAGACCCCTTCTAGATTATTTCGAGGACAACTGGGTGGGGAGATTACACAGGTCAGGCCACAGACGACAACCTAGATTCCAAATACCTTGGTGGAATGTATATCTCCCAACATTAAATCAAGAAGCCAAAACAAACAATGCAGTTAAGGGTTGGCATAATGCCTTCCTAGCTTCAACAGGCCGTACAACTCCTACACTACACAAGTTGCTAATGGCAATACAAAAATAACAACGTTTTCAAGAATTATGAATGGAGCAATTAGTCTTGCAATTAAAACCAAAAGTATCAAGACAAACAGCTCAAATGTACCAATATTTACAACAACAAGTACAACTTTATCCTACAACAAAAGGATTAGAATACTTGCAAATGATTGCCAAAACACTAATCTAACAATAGAAACTCTATCCAATTAAAATTAAATAAAATAATCCTACCATATCAACAAACACATTTTCGTTACAAAATACAAGTATTTATTTTGTCTACTTATTTAGGAAATTTAAATAGACAAAAAATATAATAAACAACATCAGCATATAAACAGTACATTCCCCACCCACAAAAAAATAAGATAAAACCACTTACCTTGCACTGCAATTGAAATACCAAATCCAAGTGATGGAAAATAATCCCCATCCAAATAAATGTTCAATGAAAATAAAAAGCCCAAGAAAATGTAAAAATACAACTGTGCCAAACCCATCGAAATTCCGTAAAAAATCTGCAAACTTGAATCCATTAAAAACCCAAAAATGTGTAAAAATTTTAAAAATGCTCCAGGAAACCTGAATAATAAAGAAAGTGTAAAAAAAGTTTTACTTTAAACAAGTAAAATACACTTTCTTTAGTTACAAAAAAAACGAAATACTTCCGTAAACGAAAACGCTGTAACCAAACACCTGTAAAAAAAATCAACACTCCCACCCTCACAAAATATAAAAATATACATTAGTCACTAACAATAAATAGATATTTAACACTAAAACCAACAAAATATACCCAAAACAAACAACTGAAACTAGGCCTTATTACGTGCAAACGACGATAACACTTAAAACGTAAATAACTAACTACAAACATCAAAACTCCTAAAACACTATTCCACACACCACAAATAACAAACTACTACCTTCAAAACATACTTACAATACTTAAATTTAAAGATTATAACTCTTACTTCTCAGACATGAAGTAGCTGCCAACCGCGATCTTGAATCTTCCCAAATGACCAAAAAAGACTAAGAGCGGTTACAAAATAGAACACCCAAATAATAATGACTACATAAAAATAGTTAAATAAATGCCTAAATAATTTATTTAACAAAACAAAAATTATTTAAACATTAAAAAACTACTTTTTTTATATCTGCATTTTATGCTTATGTATTATATACAATATTATTATGTGGAAAAATTGTTAAATTATAAAATTAAATATTATTAAAATATAATATTTAATATTATAATTATACATATATATGTTTGTAAAAAATGTTAACAAATGTATACTTTTTATATAAAAATTTGAAACATATTAATAGTAATAATACAATATTAATATTATTAATACTAGAAATAAAAGTGACATTTTAATACAAATTGGTTTAAAAAAAATATTGTATACAATATTAGTATCAATATGTTATGTAAATGTTATAATTTAAAAACTGGATCTACATTTATAACATATGTTCCACAATAAAATATTAGATTAGCAATATTATATAATGTACAGTATTAAATATTTTGAAATGTGAAATATAAATCTATTTACAACAGTATGTACAAAATATATTATTATATTAAATGCATGCTTTTTTTACTGTATTTTGTCAATATACCTATTATTTACTTTACTCAACAACTAAAATTATATATTTTTTATGTGTGAAAATAAAAATGTTCAAATACATAAACATATACATTTACACTTAAAAAAATCTACTTACAATTATTTATTCTCTAAATATTAAACATAAAAAAACAATATTAAAAACGGTGCATGGTGCTTTTACTTACTGTAAATTTAAAACAATGTACCCATTTCTCTGAATGTATTTTTTCAGAAAATAATCCCACTACAATGTACTGTAAATTCTAGTAGAGGCTGGACACTGAACCTCTTTAATTTACTATTCCAACTCCAATCTACATTTAATTAGGGTAGGTGCTGTACACTTAACCTAATTAATTTACTATTTCAACTCCAATATACATTTAATTAGGGTAGATGCTGGACACTGAACCTAATTATTTTACTATTCCAACTCCAATCTACATTTTATTAGGGTAGGTTGTGGACACTAAAACTACTTAATTTACTATTCCAACTCCAATCTACATTTAATTAGGGTAGGTGCTGGACAATAAACCTATTTAATTTACTATTCCAACTCCAATCTACATTTAATTAGGGTAGGTGCTGGAAACTGAACCTAATTAATTTACTATTCCAACACCAATTTACATTTAATTAGGATAGGTGCTGGACACTAAAACTATTTAATTTACTATTCCAACTCCAATATACATTTATTTTATGGTAGGTGCTGGACACTGAAACTATTTAATTTGCTATTCCAACTCCAATCTATATTTAATTAGGGTAGGTGCTGGACACTAAAACTATTTAATTTACTATTCCAACTCCAATTTACATTTAATTAGGATAGGTGCTGGACACTAAAACTATTTAATTTACTATTCCAACTCCAATATACATTTATTTTATGGTAGGTGCTGGACACTGAAACTATTTAATTTACTATTCCAACTCCAATCTATATTTAATTAGGGTAGGTGCTGGACACTAAAACTATTTAATGTACTATTCCAACTCCAATCTACATTTAATTAGGGTAGGTGCTGGACACTGAACCTAATTAATTTACTATTCCAACACCAATTTACATTTAATTAGGATAGGTGCTGGACACTAAAACTATTTAATTTACTATTCCAACTCCAATATACATTTATTTTATGGTAGGTACTGGACACTGAAACTATCTAATTTACTATTCCAACTCCAATCTATATTTAAATAGGGTAGGTGCTGGACACTGAACCTGATTATTTACTATTCCAACTCCAATTTACATTTAATTAAGATAGGTGCTGGACACTAAAACTATTTAATTTACTATTCCAACTCATGTATACATTTAATTATGGTAGGTGCTGGACACTGAAACTATTTAATGTACTATGCCAACTACAATCTACATTAAATTAGGGTAGGTGCTGGACACTGAACCTAATTAATTTACTATTCCAACTCCAATTTATATTTATTTAAGATAGGTGCTGGAAACTAAAACTATTTAATTTTCTATTCCAACTCCAATATACATTTAATTATGGTAGGTGCTGGACACTGAAACTATTTAATTTACTATTCCAACTCCAATCTACATTTAATTAGGGTAGGTGCTGGACACTGAAACTATTACATTTACTATTCCAACTCCAATCTACATTTAATTAGGGTAGGTGCTGGACACTGGAACTATTTAATTTACTATTTCAACTCCAATCTACATTTAATTATGGTAGGTGCTGGACACTAAAACCATTTAAATTACTATTTCAACTTCAATCTACATTTAATTAGGGTAGGTGCTGGACACTGAACTTAATTAGTTTACTATTCCAACTCCAATCTACATTTAATTAGGGTAGGTGCTGGACACTAAAACTATTTAATTTACTATTCTAACTCCAATCTACATTTAATTAGGGTAGGTGCTGAACACTGCAACTATATAATTTACTACTCGAACTCCAATCTACATGTAATTAGGGTAGGTGCTGGACACTGAACTTAATTAATTTACTATTCCAACTCCAATGTACATTTAATGAAGGTAGGTGCTGGACACTGAACCTATTTTATTTACTATTCAAACTCAAATCTACATTTAATGAGAGTAGGTGCTGGACACTGAACCTAATTAATTTACTATTTCAACTCCAATTTACATTTAATTAGGATAGGTGCTGGACACTGAAACTATTTAATTAATTATTCCAACTCCAATATACATTTAATTATGGTAGGTGCTGGACACTGAAACTATTTAATTTACTATTCCAACTCCAATCTACATTTAATTAGGGTAGGTGATGGACACTAAAACTATTTAATTTACTATTCCAACTCCAATCTACATTTAATTAGGGTAGGTGCTGGACACTGCAACTATATACTTTACTACTCGAACACCAATCTACATGTAATTAGGGTAGGTGCTGGACACTGAACTTAATTAATTTACTATTCCAACTCCAATCTACATTTAATGAAGGTAGGTACTGGACACTGAACCTATTTTATTTACTAATCCAACTCCAATCTACATTTAATTAGGGTAGGTGCTGGACACTGAAACTATTTAATTTACTATTCCAACTCCAATCTACATTTAATTATGGTAGGTGCTTGACACTAAAACTAATTAATTTACCATTCCAACTCCAATCTACATTTAACTATGGTAGGTGCTGGACACTAAAACTATTTGAATTACTATTCCTACTCCAATCTACATTTATTTAGGGTAGGTGCTGGACACTAAAACTATTTAATTTACTATCCCAACTCCACTCTACATTTAATTAGGGTAGGTGCTGGACACTGAACCTAATTAATTTACTATTCCAACTCCAATTTAAATTTAATTAAGATAGGTACTGGACACTAAAACTATTTAATTTACTATTCCAACTCCAATATACATTTAACTATGGTAGGTGCTGGACACTAAAACTATTTAAATTACTATTCCTACTCCAATCTACATTTATTTAGGGTAGGTGCTGGACACTGAACTTAATTATTATACTATTCCAACTCCAATCTACATTTAATTAGGGTAGGTGCTGGACACTAAAACTATTTAATTTACTATCCCAACTCAGCTCTACATTTAATTAGGGTAGGTGCTGGACACTGCAACAATATAATTTACCACTCCAACTCCAATCTACATGTAATTAGGGTAGGTGCTGGACACTGAACCTAATTAATTTACTATTCCAACTCCAATCTACATTTAATGAAGGTAGGTGCTGGACACTGAACCTATTTTATTTACTATTCTAACTTCAATCTACATTTATGAGAGTAGGTGCTGGATACTTATCCTAATTAATTTACTAGTCCAACTCCAATCTACTTTTAATTAGGGTAGGTGCTGGACACTGAACCTATTTAATTTACTATTCCAACTTCAATTTACATTTAATTAAGATAGGTGCTGGGCACTAAAACAATTTAATTTACTATTCCAACTCCAATATACATTTAATTATGGCAGGTGCTGGACACTGAAACTATTTAATTTACTATTCCAGCTCAAATCTACATTTAATTAGGGTAGGTGCTGGACACTGAAACTATTACATTTACTATTCCAACTCCAATCTACATTTAATTAGGGTAGGTGCTGGACACTGAAACTATTTAATTTACTATTTCAACTCCAATCTACATTTAATTATGGTAGGTGCTGGACACTAAAACCATTTAAATTACTATTTCAACTTCAATCTACATTTAATTAGGGTAGGTGCTGGACACTGAACTTAATTAGTTTACTATTCCAACTCCAATCTACATTTAATTAGGGTAGGTGCTGGACACTGCAACTATATAATTTACTACTCGAACTCCAATCTACATGTAATTAGGGTAGGTGCTGGACACTGAACTTAATTAATTTACTATTCCAACTCCAATCTACATTTAATGAAGGTAGGTGCTGGACACTGAACCTATTTTATTTACTATTCAAACTCAAATCTACATTTAATGAGAGTAGGTGCTGGACACTTGACCTAATTAATTTACTATTCCAACTCAAATCTACATTTAATTAGGGTAGGTGCTGGACACTGAACCTAATTAATTTACTATTTCAACTCCAATTTACATTTAATTAGGATAGGTGCTGGACACTGAAACTATTTAATTAATTATTCCAACACCAATATACATTTAATTATGGTAGGTGCTGGACACTGAAACTATTTAATTTACTATTCCAACTCCAATCTACATTTAATTAGGGTAGGTGATGGACACTAAAACTATTTAATTTACTATTCCAACTCCAATCTACATTTAATTAGGGTAGGTGCTGGACACTGCAACTATATACTTTACTACTCGAACACCAATCTACATGTAATTAGGGTAGGTGCTGGACACTGAACTTAATTAATTTACTATTCCAACTCCAATCTACATTTAATGAAGGTAGGTACTGGACACTGAACCTATTTTATTCACTAATCCAACTCCAATCTACATTTAATTAGGGTAGGTGCTGGACACTGAAACTATTTAATTTACTATTCCAACTCCAATCTACATTTAATTATGGTAGGTGCTTGACACTAAAACTAATTAATTTACTATTCCAACTCCAATCTACATTTAACTATGGTAGGTGCTGGACACTAAAACTATTTAAATTACTATTCCTACTCCAATCTACATTTATTTAGGGTAGGTGCTGGACACTAAAACTATTTAATTTACTATCCCAACTCCACTCTACATTTAATTAGGGTAGGTGCTGGACACTGAACCTAATTAATTTACTATTCCAACTCCAATTTAAATTTAATTAAGATAGGTACTGGACACTAAAACTATTTAATTTACTATTCCAACTCCAATATACATTTAACTATGGTAGGTGCTGGACACTAAAACTATTTAAATTACTATTCCTACTCCAACCTACATTTATTTAGGGTAGGTGCTGGACACTGAACTTAATTATTATACTATTCCAACTCCAATCTACATTTAATTAGGGTAGGTGCTGGACACTAAAACTATTTAATTTACTATCCCAACTTCACTCTACATTTAATTAGGGTAGGTGCTGGACACTGCAACAATATAATTTACCACTCCAACGCCAATCTACATGTAATTAGGGTAGGTGCTGGACACTGAACCTAATTAATTTACTATTCCAACTACAATCTACATTTAATGAAGGTAGGTGCTGGACACTGAACCTATTTTATTTACTATTCTAACTCCAATCTACATTTAATGAGAGTAGGTGCTGGACACTTATCCTAATTATTTTACTATTCCAACTCCAATCTACTTTTAATTAGGGTAGGTGCTGGACACTGAACCTATTTAATTCACTATTCCAACTTCAATTTACATTTAATTAAGATAGGTGCTGGACACTAAAACAATTTAATTTACTATTCCAACTCCAATATACATTTAATTATGGCAGGTGCTGGACACTGAAACTATTTAATTTACTATTCCAGCTCCAATCTACATTTAATTAGGGTAGGTGCTGGACGCTGAAACTATTTAATTTACTATTCCAACTCCAATATACATTTAATTATGGCAGGTGCTGGACACTGAAACTATTTAATTTACTATTCCAACTTTAATCTACTTTTAATTAAGGTAGCTTGCTGGACAACAAAACTATTTAATTTACTATTCAAACTCCAATCTACATTTAATTAGGATAGGTGCTGGACACTGAACCTATTTAATTTCTTAACCACTACCCACCCTTATCCCCTATAAAAACAAAAACTCACTTCTACAAATTTGTATAATTTTAATAAAATATATTTTTTCATTTCTTACTTACATTACACATTTGTATTAAAATGTTATATTTATAAAATACTTTAGATTTAAATTTCAAATGTATTACTTAAAACAAATATTTTTATTTTAAATTGAATAATTTTCCCCACACTTATCCACTAAAAACACAACATAACAATATAAAATGTATGTACAAATTATACAAATTCGAAATTTCAATTTCATTTTTACATTTAAATTTACTTTAAAAAAAAATTAAAAATGTGAAACACTTATCCTCTATAAAATATAAATAACACTATTACAGTTCCTTACCATATATTTTAAAATTTTAATAATAAAGTTTCCAATTTATGATTTTTTTTGTAAAATTTGTGTTAAATATGTTAAAACACTCCCCACCCTTATCCCTTAAAGCCCAACATCCCACTCCTAAAATTATTTACAAATTTTTGAAAATATAATTTTAAATTTCATATTTACATTTAAATTATTCGAAAATATATTTATAAATTTAATATTTACATTTTTGATGTGTAATAATATATATTTTTTTGTTTCAAATGTCAAATTTAAATTCGAAAATAATTCATTACAATAAAAATTATATTTTTTAAAAAACTCCCCAATTTTATCCCCTAGTAACCCAACATCTCGCTCCTAAAATTGTTTACAAATTTTCTAAAATATCATTTTAAATTTCATATTTACATTTAAAATATTCGAATGTATATTTATAAATTTCATATTTACATTTTTATTTAAAAAACATTTTTTTTAAATTTGAAAAGTTAAATTTACATTTGAAAATAATACATTACAATAAATTTTATATTTTTAAAAACACTCCCCACTCTTATCCCCTATTAACCCAACAACCCGCTCCTAAAATTAATTGCTATTTATTAAATTAAAATGTCTTTTTCAAATTTAAATTTATATTTCATTTTACAAATATGTATTTATTAAAAAATTCACATTTTTTATCTGAAATGTTTATTTATATTACAAAAATTACATTAGAATTTACACTCCCCACCCTTATCCCCTATAAACGCAACATCCCGCTCCTAAAAAATATCTAACATTTTTAAATAATTAATAACCTATATACATCATATAACGATATTTTAACATTTCGATATTTACAACATTGATATTTCTTACTTCGACATTATTTACATCCATATTACATACAATGGCACAAAACAATATTTTTAACTTCGATATGTAAAACATCGACATTACTTACCTGCGATATTTAGGACTCAATATTTCGGTACCTCGACATTAAAAACTCGATATTTTGACTGTGTACCATTCTGACAACAAAAGAGTGTTCTGGTGCAGATGGGGTGGGGGTCTGCACAGAGCACAAGGAGTCAAACACAAGCCCACTTGGTTTGTTATTAAAGCCCTCACTCACCGACCTGGTCGGTGACTTGCTTCATCATCGGGCCCCACCGGGTGTGACCGAATGTCACCCCGGTGTGCTGCAACACCAGAGTTACTGCGGAGCTGGTCTTGTGAGGATGGAGGGGCTAAGTGATAAGTAGCGTGATAAGTAACGTGAGAAGTGTGAAGAGTGGTGGTTTAAAATTGCCTTGTATGTATCAAAAATTCTTTAATAGGTGATCATCAAGGACAAAGTAAAAAATGTGTTGGTAGACAAGGCCAACTAATTGGATGGTCTTGTACCAATAACATTAAGTGAAAGTGTGGTTGGTCAACATGTTTCTGCCCAAGCGGTATAGTTAACCTGGCATTCGTCAGGACCTAGAGTGTAAACCCCGGCGGTATGAGCACGCTAAGGCCCACCCGACCGTAGGCCTTGAAAGTGAAAAATCGTGTCTGTGAAGTAAAAAAGAGGAGGGCTCCACCGACCAAAAAGGCGGGAAGCACACAGCCTCAAGTCTCCAGAAATATAGACCCGGTTCCGAGGGCTGATCAGGTGTATCAACGGGAGACTGGCGTAGTGGGCGATGTGCCAAAAAGCGCTGTCCCCCCCCTCCCGAGGTCTATGGGGTGTAGTACCATCCCCTGTGAAGTTTTAATTTTGGTCTCTATATTTCTGGAGACTTGAGGCTGTGTGCTTCCCGCCTTTTTGGTCGGTGGAGCCCTCCCCTTTTTTACTTCACAGACACGATTTTTCACATGGGCTGCGGAGTTCCCTCCTGTGCAATTAGGATGTGACCGCCACCCTGGTGGTCACATCCTCTATGTTTAACATTGCGGCAGGTGCGGCATCAAGCTGCCCCAGCCACAATGTTAAAAATGCATACATTGCATTTGTAAGGAGAAAGCGGCAGGCACCATGCGGTGCCTGCCGATTTCTGCATACAAATGCACCCCCCACCCCCCCTTCACCCAGGGGGCCTGCTACCGGCCCCCGAGGTGAAGATCCATAAGCTTTTCCGCTGTGGAAAAGCATTTTTTGCAAGCCATCCTAATATGTCTGGCGGTGTCTGAGAGACACCGCCACCATATTAGGGCTTTTCCGCCGCGGTTGTCAGCCAACCACGATGGAAAAGCGGCGGACTGAAACCAAGACCCACCAGCCATCCTAATGTGGCGGTGAGTCTTCGGTGGGTCCGCAGAGGATTTTCCGCATCCTCCGGGCCGGCGGTGGCTTCCGCCGGCCCGGAGGATGAGGAAAATCCTCCATCATAATCGGCCCCTAAGTCTGGGGAGTGAACTCCGCTCTGCTTGTGGCGTTTGGGGAGATTTCCATGCTAGGAAATGTAGCAGAGTTTTTTCCCTCGCTCTCGTATGTCAACGTCAATTTGGCGAGCGAGGAAAATCCACCTCCCGGCGAGATTTTTCCTCATTCATGATCGTCAACATCAAGTCGGCAAGCGCGAGCGTGGAAAATCAACCTCCTGGCGAGATTTCTCAACGCAGGTGGTCAGATTTCTCATTGAGAGTGGTCGTGTATCCTTGCTACTGCTCGCGTTGAGAAACTGTCCGCTACCGTTGAGAAAGCTGCCGCTCGAGTAGAAATCTACTTGAGCGGCAGAAAGGAAGCAGTGCACGCTTGCTCTGTGCATGGTGCTGTCCGCGATGATCGCACAGTGCAGACAAGCACCTGGCACTGAAAATCACTGCAAACAGCATTTATCCAACGCACTCTGCAGCTTGCGGAACTCCGTGTAGCGCAGCAGAGGTGTTTTTGTACTTCTCGGAGTTCCGCATAACAGAACTCCACGAACTCTGCCCAGGCTTAGTAAACACCCCACATAGTGTTAATCATATTTACTGGATGCAGGATTCGTTTTCAACTTTGGCAAAACCATTTAATGTCCTTTACCACTTGTTCTCTTTACACGCTTGAACAGTCCCAAATACACACAATCTCCTTCAACATTGATGTTCCCATTGGCAATGTATAGGCCCAACTCAATTTGAATTCTGGTCAAGTCAAAGTAACTTTATTTCGGCCAACATGGCCTAGAAAGTACAGAATTTACAGCATTAATTTACGAAAATACATCAGAGGAATTTAAGTAGAAACTCACAACATTTATGAGAATTAAAAAGAAGTTTAAAAAAGCAATGTATAAATAGCTAAAATCAAGATTTTTTTTGTTATTTTTTTTAAATAGAGGGTGGCTAGTATACAATAAGGGCGTGTCACAAATCCATAGACAATTTCATTTAAAAGGCATAGTACTTTTTAAAATTAAACTGATCAAGCTAAGACGTTGGTACAGTAAAAAAGCAAAAACCCTTCAATTGAATAATATGTTACATTGTAAGGGAAGGTTTTGTCAATTAGTAAATTTAGACCTGTCAATACTAGTTCTAATATGGTGGCTCATTTAGTGTTTTAAGAAAGACCCTTCTTGCACACCACATGGAAAATAAAAACCCTGCAACTGAGTAGACAATTGGGATGTTGAGATCATATTTCAATATCCTGAACACTTCAATGCAACGTCTACTTCCCAGGTTCCAGCAGATCTGTACCAACCATCTTTTTCTCATTTTACTGTAACCCGGGCATCCGAAAAAGACATGAAGCTCAGATTCCTCGGGATGGTTACAAGCAGGGCACCTATCCTTGTTTTGCGTTTTTCATTATAATGTAAAACAGCAGAGAGGCAGAACCCCAAATCTAAATGGCAGATTAAGTTTTCTGGCTGCCGGGGGTTTAATAAGGTCAAGAACCCTTTCAAAAGCAGAGTTGTCCTTAATTTCCAAAAACGTTAAGGTTAATTTACCTATATTGGAATTAAAATGTAACAGGGCCATTCTATAGTTTCCATATTTGGCCTTCATGTGTTCTTTGGAAATTTGGGGGCAGGCTACCACTGGATCAAACCAACATTCTCACAGACCCATGTCAATTAACAGATGTTTAATATGGGAAAACCAGGGAAGTCTAGCAGCACCCCTAATTTCTAAAACTTCGGACAATTCTTCTCTGTATGAAAGGAGTTCAGGTGTCGCCCATAGTCAGCGCCAGTATAAAAGGGGTCTGAGGCATAGCACTACCTCCAAATCCGTCAGTCCCAGGTCTAAACAGAGTGGAACTAGAGGAGTACTACGTAGCAGTCTGAAGAGATTCCTAATATATTGGTTCTCAATCTGCAATAAGGATTTAGGCTTACAGTGGCCCCAGAGTTCTGCACCATACAGTGCACCCCCACGTGCCTGTACCTTATAGATTTCCAGCGCCAGGCTAACGGCGCTCATGTCTGATTTATTAAAGACCTTCAAAATTCCCCCTGTTGACTGGGCTAATTTTAAGGTTGACTTCGCTATGTGTGTCCATCAGTCCATGGTCTCAGTGATTGTGATGTCGAAATACATAAACGATGTTACTCTTTCAAAGGAATCACCATTAAGTAAGGGGTTTGGGCGAGTACTCATTGGTTTGTTGAAAGCCATACATTTTGTTTTCTGGAGATTGATCTCAAGCCCTCTTTCTTCACAGAACAACTGAAATCTGTCCAACACCCTTTGAATTCCCATGGGAGATTTAGACATCAGGAGTGTGTCATCGGCAAACATCATGGCTGAGATCCTTCGTGAAGCTAATTTGGGGGCATCAAGGTCTCTTTCTTGTGACAATGCATTAATTATACCGTTAATATAAAGGCTGAACAGTGTAGGAGCGAGTACGCAGCCCTGACGTACACCACGTTTGATTGATATGGGTGATGACAATTTACCATCCCTGCCGAATCTAATTTGTGCAAAGTTGTTATCATGCAGACGTCTGATGAGATATATAAGAGACACCGGGGTCCCCAGCTCAAGTAAGACAGACCATCATTTTTCCCTGGGCACCAAGTCGAAGGCTGACCTCAGATCTACAAATATTAAGTACAAACTGCCCGTCTCCAGACAAACCGTCTTCCAATGGAGTAGTTGTAATCTT
This sequence comes from Lissotriton vulgaris, assembly GCF_964263255.1. Lineage (NCBI taxonomy): Eukaryota > Metazoa > Chordata > Amphibia > Caudata > Salamandridae > Lissotriton > Lissotriton vulgaris. The sequence continues at coordinate 1,262,217,416 of NC_141685.1, forward strand.
AATACTTGATCCAGGGTTGACAGTTTCTCCCTAAAACCTGCCTGCAGCGGAGAAAGAATACTCTCCTCATCCATCCAGGATTGAAAGTAATAAGACCTGTGCAAAAAAATGTTGTGCAATGTCTATTAGACTGATTGGTCTATAGTTACTTGGTAGTAAAAGGGAACCCTTTTTAAAAATTGGAATTATCTCTGCGCCAGCCCAACTCGTGGGGATCTTCATACCCATCAAAATTGCATTAAAGAGGACCCAGAGGTACAGGGCCCAAATGGCTGGCTCGCTCCTAAAAAGATCCCCAGGGATCTTATCCAGACCGGGGGCTTTGCCTGGGGCTATTTTATCTATTGCAGCCTTTACTTCCTGTAAAGTTATGGTCGGTCCTGGGGTGTCAACAGAATGATGGTCGCATGGGAGCAACTCTGAGTTCTCCTTGTCCTTATACAGAGATTCAAAATGATCCCACCAGACCTCTTCTCCTAAAGTCGGTTCTAACACTCTTCTCGGTACCGTCGAGCTTGAGTTTACCACTCCCCAGAAAGTTCTCATATCTCTTTCCCCAAGAGAAGTTATAAGTAGGTCCCAGTTTTCCAATTCCCACCTGTGTTTAGCTCCCTGGACAGCTTCCTTATAAGCCCTTCTCAGGCTTTTGATTTGGGGGCAATCCTTTGATTTAAATGAGGCCACCAGTGCACTTTTAGCTTTCTGACAGAGTGTGTTATACCACGGGTGGGGCACAGGCCTACCACGTTTTTTTGGTTTGCTTGGGAAAAAATATTCTAGTAAAATTTCATTTAATTTTTCAAGGTTTTGCCCGATCGCCTCTTTATCCATAAAGTCCCTATTTGAATTATATAGGGTAGAAGCTTCTAAAAACACAGGTAATAGAGCATCATAAAGGGTGCTCATGTTTTCCTGCGATTGAATAAAATTAACCCATCGTACTCGCCTCCTACAATTTGAAACAGTTATCCCTTGATCCTCAGGGGAATCGACACAATGTGGTACCTTAGGGGATACAGTATGGAGGTCGACTACTAATGCATCATGATCGCTATCAATACGGGGAAGAATTCTAAAATCAAGCATCCTATCCAAGTAATTAGTATTTAGGAGGATAGAAGGATAGAAGAAACGGTGATCTCACAGAGCTTTGCCCTTCTCAACACCTGTTCTCTCCAAAAACATAACTTGGAGGTGTTCTCTCTGCTTCAAGAAGGCCACCTGGATATGCTGGGGGTTACAGAAACGTGGCTGGAAGAGTCTTCCACTCCGGACTTAGTGGCTTCACTTCCACCCAATTTTTCTGCCATTAGTAACAACAGGAAAGGCAGTAGGAAGGAGGGGGGTAGCTTTCCTTTATAACAGCTCCTTCAAGACAGAAACTATCTGTGCAGAAAGTCTGGAGGGTGCGGACGTGTTAGGGGTCAAGTTCTGTTTAGCCACCAAATGTTTGGTGATGTTGTTAATCTACCGCGCCCACGGACGCCACCAGGCTTTATTGAACTCTTCTTGGCACTAGTTCATGATCTGCGCTCTCGGTATGAAGGCCTGGTAGTAATGGGAGATTTCAATCTCCACTGGGAGGAATCCCCTAAAGATGTCCAGTCAAAACAGCTAGAAGAGGCTATGACCTCGTTAGATTTACATCAAAGGGTGGTAGGGTCGACACATCAAAAAGGTCACACCCTGGATTTGATCTGGACATCCGTCCCGTTACAGAGCCCAATTACTGTCTCTCTCTGCGTCTGGTCAGATAATCACCTACTGAAGGGGAGACTTTCACTCACTGGGTGAATTACATCTGCCCCGGCAGGGTGGCAGGTTGTAAGAAGCTGGAATAAAATCAGTACAGACGCCCTAGTATCCACCTTGGGGAAACAATCCTCTTACCTTAAGATACAACCGGAGGATGAAATTGAGGCTGCTAGCCTCAAGCTGTCACATAAACTTAAAGACGCCATTAAAGTAGTTGCACCATCACGGAGAGTACAATATGTGGACAAGGGCAAAAGTGCGCCATGGTTCAATTAGGCACTGAGGATATTGAAACGCTCCCTACGTCAGAGTGAGAGAGACTGGCGAAAGGGGTATGATCCTAGCACTCGGGCTATATATGTAAAGGAGTTTGCCATAAATAAACAAGCAATCAGGGCTAGGAAAGCAGAGTTCTATGAGGGTAGAATTTCGGCGGCAATCAATCCGCAAAATGAAAATTTTAAGGTCCTGACAGAGCTAAGGAAGAATAAAGAACAGACCCCCTCCTTTTCGCACGAAGACTGTCAAAACTTTCAGTCCTTCTTCACCAATAAAATAACGATCTTTTGACTGATATCCAGCGTACTCCTAGATTAAGCTGTGCAAGAGACATTGTGCCCACTATCCCCATAGTTATGCAGCCGTTAACTGCACTACCATTATTCACCAAGGAGATGCTGGGAGTAGTGATGGGACGAGTTAAGTCTGGCTCAGCAGCAGACCCTTGTCCTCCAAGTATCTTTAAACAAGCTTGGCCTGGGCTTGAGGATGATGTACTTTCTCTCCTCAATAGCTCCTTGATAACAGGACAGGTTCCTGCCAACTTTAAGGAGGCCTGTTTGATCCCACTATTAAAGAGGCCAGGGGCTGACACTAAGGTCCTGAAAAATTTTAGGCCCATTTCACAACTGCCATTCTTAGCCAAAATAATTGAGCAACATGTTCTGCCAATGCTCTCTTGTCATCTTGAAAACAACAATCTGCTAAAACCCAACCAGGCTGGGTTCAGAGCTCATCACAGCACGGAATTGGTCATGCTTTTCGTGCTGGACGACCTGAGACTCAGGGCAGATAAGAAAATCCTGTGTGCCCTGGTGCTGTTGGACCTCTCCGCGGCATTTGACACGGTCAATCACGATCAACTTTTGTTGCGGTTGAGGGACCTAGGTATCCAGGACACTGCCCACGCCTGGCTGACATCCTTCCTTGCCGGCCGGGTTCAGAGAGTGCAATTGGCGAACCTGGTCTCTGATCCAGCAGACCTTACATGTGGAGTCCCACAGGGCTCAGCTCTCTCACCCTTATTGTTTAACGCCTACCTGCAGCCCCTAATTTCGTCATTAAATCAGATGGATTGCCGGATTTACAATTATGCCGACGACACCCAGATTATTATTCAAATTGACAACTCACCTACAGCACATCTGAGACTGCAAAATATTTTAAAATTTACTGTCAATTGGATGATGGCCAATGCGCTGAAAATAAATCTGGACAAGACTGAGGTGCTGGCGATTACGACGGCATCCAGTCCGTGGAACGACCCCCTCTGGCCCACTGAAGTAGGGCCTTCCCCGGAACCAGCAGTGGCCGTGAAAAGTCTTGGTCCATACATAGATGCCAAACTCACTATGTCTACCCAGGTCTCAGCGGCTGTTGGCACTTGTGTGGGCTTACTGAGACAATTGCGTAAATTATCCCCTCTCCTGACCTTGGACACGCTCAGACGGGCGGTGTCAGATTTGATTCTGGCGCAGTTGGTTTATGGAAACTCCTTGTATGCCAGTCTTCCTCAACAACTGCTGGCTAGATTACAAACTGTTATGAACGACGCAGCCAGATTAAATTTTAATAAACCCAGAAGGACACATGCCACCCCACTCCTTTGTGAGCTCCATTGGCTTCCAATCAGGCAACGGACTCAGTTCAAGGGCCTCTGCATTACTCATAAAGCCCTGTACGGGCAAGCCCCAAAATATATTAGGGAGCGTTTAGTTCCTTATGCTCCCAGTAGGACCCTACGATCGGCAGATGCCGCATTTCTGATTTGTCCCAGGTTCAAGCTATCTATTCTTGGAGGGCGAGCGTTTTCCAATACAATTCTCATAGTCTGGAACAACTTACCAGCGAGTTTGCACAAGGAAACAAGTTTACTACCTTTCAGAAAAAAAGCTGAAAACCGTTTTGTTTCAACAAGCATGGGGTACGCTTTAGTGGCCCCCTTGTGCGTTCCAGGTGCATCCGCTGATAAGCGCTTAGAGACCCCTGGGTGATAAGGCGCTCTATAAATCCAAAATACAAATACAAATACAAATATAGTCCAATAGAAACCCTCGGTCCTTACTATGGAACGTGACGGCACATGATGTTTCGGAAGGCGATCTGCCGTTTCACGCTCTAAGTGAATATTTAGGGTAAGGCAATTCATCTGTATTACTAAAGGTGTCCATTTGGTCACCGATAGGCAACTAGATTCCGGGATTTCGAGAAGAAGATCCTCCTCAGGAGTACTATCGCAATACAAGCCCTCGAAGGGTTAGAACTGGCGGTTGAAATCCCCTCCTATTATAACCATTTAGCTTGCAGGAGTGCTACATAAAACTATATCAAGCTCCTCAAGAGTAGTAGACTCCTTATTTAAATTCTATATTTCTACTTGAAGTCATGATTGCTGACAACGAGCTAAGTGTCAATAAACAACAGCACTTTGGAGTTCATCCTATAAAATTCATCTCCTTCAGAAGCTGTGGGGAAAGAAGCCTAGTTAATAAATGAAGGGACAACACCACCTCATCTATCGAGCTACGTGTCTTGGAATTACAGAAAACTCATCTCCTTCAGAAACTGTGGGGAAAGAAGACTGGTTAATAAATTAAGGGACAACACCACCTCATCTATCGAGCTACGTGTCTTGGAATTACAGAAAACTCATCTCCTTCAGAAACTGTGGGGAAAGAAGACTGGTTAATAAATTAAGGGACAACAGCACCTCATTTATCGAGCTAGGTGTCTTCGGATTACAAATAAAACTGTGAGCCGCCTGCCCATTAGATTCATAACTGAAAATTGCTTTGCTCATATGCTGCTAGCAGTCGTGAGTGAGTAACGCACTTTGGAGTGGATCAATAGACTGAAGCAGACGAGCTAAATTTCACATCACAACTCTTAAAAATCAGAAATTGATGCCCCCAACCAAAGCGTACTTTCCATAGAGCTTGTAAAATATGTTCCATTTCATGATGAAGAATGGTTTGCGAATGTCAGAGAGCTGAGAGCCGGACGAATCGATTACTTCCGGACTCCAGGGGATTTTTTTAAAGGCAGGGCAAGTTTACCGGTGTTAGAAAGAAAACATGTATTTCACCTCTTTGTAGAAGGAATGTATCAGCTGTGATGTGTCAGCCGTGGGCTCATTCTAAAGCAGCAGAGACACGTTTTTATGACAAAAATGTTGTGGGGCGAAGAAGAATGTTGAATGTGAAACAGTGATGACATCAAATATGGGCAGGCGCCATGTTTGCCTATTCCGACCACATACTACACACCTACAGAGCGAGAACAGCTAGTTGCTTCCTGCTTTTAGGAAACAGTATGTGGCACAGATAAATAGAATTATTGATTCAGGAACAAGAGAAAGAAGGAGGAAGAGGAAAAAAGAAGACACGTTAGGAAGTTTAAATTGTAATAGGCAGATGTGATACAGAGGATCTCAATCCTCAGCATTGATACCATCAGCGTTGGACTACCGAGAAAACGAGTGGGACCCTGAAATTATATTTTTTTCAACAATTAAGCACGGATGTCAACCCTTATTGACACCCTTTCTGCTTCTTTTGTAGTCACTTTTTAGGTCGAGCCTGAGCCAGCGTGCATGCGCTGCTCTGGCATTCTGCTGTAGTAGAGTATGGAAGAAGTCCTTCCCACTCACTGCCCATATTTTTTATTGGCTTGTGTCTTTGTCCTTCATAAATGCTGGGTTTTGATTTTACAATTAGCTTGTTAGTCCCTCCTTATTACCGCCATGTCTTCATTTGCAACCTTCCATGGCTACTGGCTGCTTTACTTCGGTTGTTACACAGTACGTGTTATTTAGTCTTGTAAGCACTATTTTCTTTATTGAGTTTCTCCTACTTTAGGTACGACAACAAGCTTTGCTTACATTCAGCATGCTATGCGTGCTTTCACTTTCAAATCAGCTGGGACAATGCAGCTGTTTGTTTGCTTGAAGGATGTCTCATTTTTTATGTCTTCCTGATGGATGATGCCTGGTGGGATAATGCAAATTTCCAATAGATATGAAAACATTCGAATTACGTTCCAATATGTATTTTGCTTCAGCGTATACAAGTAAAAGGTCCTAAAATAGGAGCACATTTACCTGTCCTTGGTATCCCTATTCGTCCTCTTACCCCTGCATTAAATGGCACCTGCCCTAGCCACTTGTTTGAATTAAATAGTTGTCTAAAAAAATCTCCTATACCTCCGCTGCCATGGAAGCACATTCTTGGGGCACCTCCATAGACATAGAAAATAGAGAAGGCAACTGGAGGAGGATAGAGTGTACCCTCTCACAAGCACACTCTAGCATTCTTTGAAGCCTTCGAAAATGTGTACGGAGACTGCTATGTCCTGTCAGTTGAGTGAAGGCTTTCCAATAGAAAGCATCCAATGCAACAGTCCAAACCCACCAAAACCCACAAAATAATTTCAAATGTTCTATCATTCTCAGATGCTCCTAATCTGATATTTGATTCTAGCCTATTCTAATCTTTGTCCTAGCTTTGTTAGTTGCTGCTGTTTAAGGGACAGTGCATGTAAGATTGACATACTTCACTGTCTATTTTCCCACCTTAAATAAAGGAAGCTTATGCAATGTTCAGAGAGACTAAGTAGTTCAGCACACTTTCTTTCAGTGTTTACTACCAAGTGCCCAATCCTAAAATTATAATTATCTCAACTAGTTTACTTTTTAGGTCGAGCCTCTGCGAGGCATGCTGTACTGGAGTATGGACTTGCAGCCCCGCCCACTCTCCACCCATATTTGTCATTGGCTTGAGTCATTGTTCTTCGTAAATGCTGGCCTCTGATTTGTTAATAGGTTTGTTAGTCCCTCCTAAGTACCACCTTGTCTTCATTTTAAACTCCCATGAGGACTGGCCCTTTGGTTGTTACACTGTACGTCTTATTTAGTCCTGTAAGCGCTATTTTCTTTAATGAGTTTCTCCTACTACAGGCAGAACATGCTTTCCTGCAACATTAAGTGCACCATGCATGCTTTTACAGGGCACTTTAAAAAAAAAGCATTTGTTTGTCAACTTGACAAACAAATGCGTTTTCTGGTAAAAGCGCCCCATACCGCACTTTCACTTCAATAGTGGCCGCTGGGCTTTCTTTAGACATGGCTTGTCTAAAGAAAGGGTCATGACCCCTATTAACGTAAAAACACCACCTGGGGCACTTGTCAACAACAAGCATTGCATTTGCAATGCAATAGGCCCCGCATTTTTGAAACTTTGACCTATTGTTATTGTAAAGGACAATGCCTTTTGTTATTGCATTTTTTTTTAAACACATAAATAAAAGGCATTGTCATTTACAATGCCAATAGCTAAAAATCTCGCAATCGCGAGACCTATTGCATTGCAAATTCTTGTTTTCTTTTCCTTGTTTTTCCTGCACCACTGCTATTCTTAGGTTGAGCTGCTGGGCACAGGAAGTAGGAGGCCAAAACTGTAAACTTTAAAAACATTCCAGGAGGCTAAATTATAAGTGGGGAGAAGGGTTCTAGCAGTGCTTCGGGCACTATGGTTTCTATAACATACCCTGAGGTTTTATAATAACTAAACTCAGTAGTGGCAACAAGTTCAAATAAGCTGTATTTCGACACACAGCCATGAAAGCAAATTAAAAGACAAGCATATACAAAATTAAGATCAATCATTAGTAGAGAACAATCTTGTTACATAGAAGAATAAAAAGGATATTACAATAAATATCCCCCTAAGTCCTGGCATGGACATGCTGTAAATATCTCAATCAATTTGAGATGTCTTTGCATGATCTATGCATGACAAAAACCATAGTTAAAAAAAAGAAATAAATCCAATATAAAACACAGCCAATGATAGAGTGTCATGTTCAGCATTTTACAGGCTACTCCACCCAAGGAGGCCCCATGTAAATGTTACTTCACATTATTTTATAATATATGGAAGCAACAGGAGTTCCTAGGTTCTTGCAACACTAGCTCCATTAGGTGCAGAGTGGAAACATGGCGTTAATATGATATCTAAGGTAATAATAATAATAATAATACAGACACTTGTAAACCACGACAGCTACCTTAAACAGAGGGGTGCTGATGCTAAAGCGGACAGTAGTGCAATGATGGACAGCTAAAAGTCAAACCCTCTGGCCTTTAGTCTGCCCTGAAGAGCCAGATTTAAGCCCTTTTCCTGAAGAGGGTCTCTGTTTCAATGGTGCGAAAGTTGCTAGGCAAAGAGTTCCACAGATTTGCTGCACAGAGCGTAAAAGATCTGCCCCCACCCCATTCGAGCCTTCTTGAAACGGGGAATGCACAGTAAATTTTGTGAATTGGACTTCAAGGATCTAGACTGCTTGTATTCACGTAGTCTGTGTTTTAGGTAGCTGGGACATTTGCCATGCATGGCTTGTAATGCCAGCGTAAAGGCCTTAAAATGTAATTCTTTTGGCCACTGGGAGCCAATGAAGTGCTTTTAGATGCAGAGAGACATGCTCGCGAAAAGGCACTTGCCTGATCAGTCTCGCAGCCAAATTTTGCACCATCTGTAGGGGCTTCATCAGGTACTTAGGCTGACGCAGGTAAAGGCCGTTAGCATAGCCCAGCCTGGATGTCACTAAGGCATGCACTATGCTTTTCCAGCACTCCTCTGGTAGCAGATGCAGAAATTTCTTCAAATTTCTCAGTTTACAGAAGCAGGTAGCTGTCACCTGACATATCTAAGCCGAAAATGAGAGGTAAGCCTCCCACTTCACGCCCAGGTGTTTTAAACAATCTGCCGGGGAGGGTTTGGGACCCATTTCTATAGGCCACCAGAGATCCAGAGCTAGGGGTGTCTCTTTCCAAAAGAACAGCACCTCTGTCGGTCCTGCATTGAGCTTGAGTTTGTTGTTGTTTATCCACAACGCAATGTCTTTCAGGCACCCCATGAAACTCTCAAAGGCGACCTCGGTCTGCTCTTTCAAGACCAACTGGGTGTCATCCACATAGGAGATTGCTTTTACCCCCAGTTGGATATCAGGGTGAACAATGGAGCCAGGTACAGATTAAACAGGAGAAGGCTCAGTGCTGACCCCTGGGGGACTCTACACCAGAGCTGCTTTGGCTTAGACAGAAATGGTTGGAGCTCAACCTTCTGTGTGCGATTATCCAGTTATGATTTCAACCAGGCCAGACCCGTGTCTCCAGTGCCCATTTTCTGCAGTCCCTCAGACAGCAAGGTTTGGTCGATGGTGTCAAGTGCTGCCGACAGATCCAGGAGCACCAACATCGCGGATGCCCCTGAATCTGCTGCCTGTCTAACTAACTAATCCACCCCCTGCAGGAGGGCTATCTCTGTACTAAGGGGCATATGTAGGTAGCCGTTTGCGATTCACACACACCGAACTTCGGTGAATTTCGGCGTTTGCGAATCGCAGACGGTGTTTTGATATGTAGGTGCATATTAGCAAAATAAGGAATCGCAAAAATTGCGATTCCTTATTTTGCTCAAGCTTTTAAGGAATCGCAATTTTGCGATTCCTTAAATGCTATGTAGGAGTCAATTAAAAAATGTGATTCAGGCTTAAGGAATCGCAAAATACCACCTACTCCAAGTAGATAGTATTTTGCGATTTAAAAAAAAATCAAAGTGCCCTTAGGGCATGTCAGTGCGCCACATATACTTGCAGGCACATTTCAGGGGTGCAACAGTGTCCTTTGGACACCCTGGCACCCTTGGAATTGCGATTCTCAAATGTATCTCTCTTCATTCCTATGGGCCTCTTGGCCCATAGGAATGAATGGGACACTCATTCCTTAATTGCGATTTGCAATTTGCTGATCGCAATTAAGGAATATTAGGTAATCGCAAAAAAATTGTGAATTATTACCTACATTCCATTTTGCGATTCTAAAATAGTGATTCCTTAAAAATCGCTATTTCAAAATCGCAAAATGGAGATTACCTACATATGCTCCTAAATCCCAATCTGAAGCCAGATTGGGTATCGTGTAAAATGCCCTCCCTCTTGATAAAGCGGGACAGTTGCCGCTACACCAATTTTTCCAACATCTTTGCAGGTGCTGGCAGCAAAGAGATGGGCCTGTAATTGGTCAGATCCCCAAGATCCCATTGTTTTTTTCATCAGCGGGAGGAGAGTAGCGTGTTTCCAGATAGCTGGAAAAGTGCCGGACGTCAAGGAAGAATTCTAGAAGTGCGTCAGAGTGTGCGACAGGGAGTGAGCCAGCACATTCCAAAGTTCGGGGGGCTAGGATCATCAGGTGCCCCCGAATTACATCTCAAAATGTCTGCCAGAGCATCCTCTTGGGAGATATCTATTAACTCCGTAAGAGACTGCTCGGTAACTCGTGCTTCCTTATTGTCACATTTCTCCGCCTCCAACGCAATTGAGAATGATTTGTACACTTCCTGAAATTTATTGTCAAAGAAGACGGAAATACTTTCGCACAGGGAGAGTGAACGTTGCACAGTGGTCTCTACGGCTCTGGGTTTGAGAAAGGAGTTGACCACTTTTAACACCTCCTTAGTAGAGTTGTCAGCCTTGTAAATGCAAACAGTCAGGTACTCCCTTCTAGCTACCCTAATCAGGCTGTGGAGTTCTTTCAGAGCATTTCTATAGATGATCTTGGTAGACACACAGTAGCCTGACCTCCACTGCCATTCCAGTCGTTTACAACTGCTCTTAGCGGACCTAAGTGCCTCCGTAAATCAAGGGGCAGAGGAGGAGAGCCTTGATGATCTGGCAGACTTGGCTGGAGCCGCGGATTTGACAGCTGTCGCAATCCACTGATTTAAAGGTAAGGAATCTTTGTTAAGGTCGGCGGGTTGGCCGGCCTGTAGGATGAGGTCCAACACCGCTGACGTCAGGTTTTTCCAGCTTTGTTTAATATAAGTTTGGTTACCTCTGCTCTGTCCGAGTCTACCGATCCTAAAATAAAATTGAATCAACCAATGGTCCTACCATACCAGTTTGATAGGGGACGCTGTGCTCAGAGAGGCCAGGTTGGAAAATATGAGATCAAAGGTATGGCCAGCGTTATGTGAAGGGGTTATAACATGTTGCAAGAGATTAGCCGCCCCCAGGGACAATACAAGTTGAGCAGCCTGTGTGCAGGTAGCATCATTAACATGTAAATTAAAATCTCCTAGCGCAGTGAAATTTGTGTACATTAGTGTTTTCTGGATAATGTAATTGCATAGGTCATAGATTATGTTAGGTGCATAATCTGGTGGTCTATAGATATGAATGCCAGAGAAGGAGGTTGACAAATCAATTTGTAAACAAAAGTTAAGCCCTTCAATCCCCTATAGTTTAAGAGGTCCTGAGGCTGCTAAAACCCAGGAGTCTTTAAAAATAATGGCAACCCCTTCCCCTCTTTTCCTGCTCTCCCTATTAGCATAACAAATTTTAAAGCACTGGGATGGCCATGGCTACTGCTGCAACTGAATCTGAGTTCAGCCATGTTTCCGTTAAAAATATTGTAAACCAAATTTGTCCCACAAATATACCACTAAGTTGGTGAAGAGTGGAATAATGGTACCAAGTTAGTTTTCAATGTTTAGCAATACCAATCACACAATTTGTATTAGAAGCAGAGGACTAAATTACAGCGCATAGGCCAACTAATATAGTCATTAAACCACCAAGACTTGCAAGATTAAACCACTATGGCACACATTTCATAATTACAAGACAAGATAAAAAATGGAAAAACCAGAAAACAATGTTTTGGAAAAATATATATACTTTGTGTATTTATTCAAATATAAACATTGTATCACAGTGATAACAAATCATTTAAAAAATATACATGAAGCATATTAAACATTTCATTAAAAACATTAAAAATCACATAAAGTAAACATTGGTTAAAAGTTCAAAAGAACATGGGTCGACGCGGCGTTTCGGTTACAGGCTAACAATAGACCACCTTCTTCAGGACCAAGTTCTAGAAGGAAACAGAAAATTACTTTTTTGCATTTCCAATTTTTCAAACAAAGCTTTTTTCCAAAACAACACTGTTTCTTGGCTACACTGTTCGGTGGTTGGCGCTAATCAAATATAGGTGGTAGTTTACACTATTGGTATTGCTAAAACACATAACATATTATTAATGGTACCATTTGGTGAGTCCCAGTTTATATTTATCATGATAGATTTCCATAAAGGAGACATTTTATTCATCATGTCTTGGCTTTAAAGTTACCTGTTTTTAGTAATGGCTTCCAGCTAAATCCTGGAATGCTGTGGGCCGATTATAGTATTCGGTCAGGAACTGTTATGGGTTCGCGATGTTTTAACATACGCTGTGATAGTATATGTGAGTAATCATAAAGTATCAATCAATAATTTGTATGCTATTTTTTACTCTAGGGTAACAAATCAATATGGCTCATCACTACCTTGTGTTTGTCTAGGGATGCGCGCGCAATAGAGACAACATGAAGCACGGCGTGTTACTTAACCTCTTTACCCTGACATGGATGCTGGTGCTATTTTTCAAGCAGGATTGTATAAACAGGAAGCTATACATACACCGGCTATACTAACATTGGTGTAATAAGCCTAATAACGAGTCAGTCAGCCGTAACAACTTGTTTAATAAAACCTGCACTATGAAAGTAGATACTTAACTAACAGTGAGGTTGTTAATAGAAATTCACGTTAATGAATTCAAATGTGAACTAGCAAATAAATTGGAATCTTATTAAACATTCCTTTTTTAAATCAAACAGTGGCAGGATAATCCCCATCATGGTATGAATGCCAAAACTGATACACAAGCCCATTGAAAAGCTCGTGATAATACTTAGATGCCAGTCATTTAAAATCTGGGTGAGTATAATCTATTAAAAACCGATATGATATTTGATAATCACTCCTTTGATTACAATATGGTAATAGTTGCATTTTTCTACAGCATAACTGAAGTCCAATATCGGTGGCTCCTACTACCAGAGCAAGATCCATCCCTAGACAAACACAAGGTAGTGATGAGCCATATTGATTTGTTACCCTAGAGTAAAAAATAGCATACAAATTATTGATTGATACTTTATGATTACTCACAGATACTATCACAGCGTATGTTAAAACATCGCGAACCCATAACAGTTCCTGACCGAATACTATAATCGGCCCACAGCATTCCAGGATTTAGCTGGAAGCCATTACTAAAAACAGGTAACTTTAAAGCCAAGACATGATGAATAAAATGTCTCCTTTATGGAAATCTATCATGATAAATATAAACTGGGACTCACCAAATGGTACCATTAATAATATGTTATGTGTTTTAGCAATACCAATAGTGTAAACTACCACCTATATTTGATTAGCGCCAACCACCGAACAGTGTAGCCAAGAAACAGTGTTGTTTTGGAAAAAAGCTTTGTTTGAAAAATTGGAAATGCAAAAAAGTAATTTTCTGTTTCCTTCTAGAACTTGGTCCTGAAGAACGTTGTCTATTGTTAGCCTGTAACCGAAACGCCGCGTCGACCCATGTTCTTTTGAACTTTTAACCAATGTTTACTTTATGTGATTTTTAATGTTTTTAATGAAATGTTTAATATGCTTCATGTATATTTTTTAAATGATTTGTTATCACTGTGATAAAATGTTTATATTTGAATAAATGCACAAAGTATATATATTTTTCCAAAACATTGTTTTCTGGTTTTTCCATTTTTTATCTTGTCTTGTAATTATGAAATGTGTGCCATAGTGGTTTAATCTTGCAAGTCTTGGTGGTTTAATGACTATATTAGTTGGCCTATGCGCTGTAATTTAGTCCTCTGCTTCTAATACAAATTGTGTGATTGGTATTGCTAAACATTGAAAACTAACTTGGTACCATTATTCCACTCTTCACCAACTTAGTGGTATATTTGTGGGACAAATTTGGTTTACAATATATCTCCTCTGTCCCAAAGTTGACAGATAAGGGGGCCTCCTTTTTACTTTCTATGTCCGTTAAAAATATGGCATCCCACTCATTGCTTGCTAGCAAGAGCCATATGTCCTCTGCATGCTTCGGCAAAGATCTGCAATTTATCATGCCAGCCTTAATCCTGGCCAAATTGCTGCCTTGTCCTTGGATGTCTCCTATATCATTTTTTTGTTCCCACCAGTCCCATGGGCGCCTTGAAACCCCCTGATATTAGACCCACTTGTGCAGTTTGTCGAATTCTCCACATTCCCAAGAGGAATCTGCTTACGCCAAAACTGATTAGTGCTCTCTGACTCCACGGCTCCAGCACAGCGGGATAATCCATCTATTCCGGCAATTAGTGTAGAGGGGGCAAAAGAACAGGCCAGGTTCAAAAGTGTCTTTGAAGGCACCACTGCAAATGGCTCTGTGCTTCGTGGGCTTTCTTAGGGTGATTCCACTTAGCTGCACAAAGAGCCAAAGGGCTGGGTTTCAGGCTGGAGCTGCTTATATAATGGCCAAGCTAAGAGAGGTTGCATCTCATCTAGGAAATTCTTTATCCTGTAGGTGTCTTTAACAGATGAAAAAGCTTCTGTTGTGGGGCCAGAACTTGATTGGGAGAGTAGCGCAGAGTCTTTAAATTGCAAATTCACAGATTTGAGCAATATCTTGTGAGTTGCCCTTGCCATGATAGGAAAGCTTCACAAGTTCTCAAGTCCTATTTCCAGTAGGGTGGCCTTAATATACTTTATCCATAGGATGTCTATTGAACCAGCCATGGATGGGATTTTCTCCAGGCCCTTGAAATATGAGGAGAGCCCTGGGATAAACCAGATTCTATCCCAACTAAAGGGTGCAATCTTACTTTATCAGAAATTGGTCTCAGCCCAGGATCTGGCCTTAGTGGGAACAGTGGGGTACTGACTTGGGAGCCCAATAAACTGGCACATGAAGTAGTTTTCCACCTCTATAAGAGAATTCACCCTAAGATGGTCCCCCAATCCTGCTCCATAGCATGCCATCCCTAGGGCTTGAGAGATATAAATTTTTATGGCCGGATGGATTGGGCGGAACTGGACTGTTGGTAGCATCTTAATCACTCCTCCAATCACTTGCTCCAGTTTAATTCGTATGCAACATAAGATGTGAATGCTAGCCCACATGCTCAGCTAGTGTTAAGCCCAGTTGTCAAAAGTGTGTACACGCTCAAGAGGAGTCCCTGCTAACCTAGGGTTTGCCCAATTGGAGAGTACTGAATTCAGAATCATATTTCTTTGTCTTGCTCACGATGCTCTCGAAGCTTCTCTCTTTACAGAACCTATTGAAGTGGTCCAACAGCCTCTTTAGACCTATTGGGGATTTAGAAAGAGCCAAGGATTATCCACAAACATGAGTGTGGGGATTCTCAAGTTTTTCAGCCTGGGTGAGTCATTGTCACATGACTCAAGGTAATCAACAAACTGTTAATATACAACGAGAATAGGGTAGAGGAAAAGGCACACCTTTGCGTTACCCCTCTGTTCACTGGAAAGGGTTCCATCAATGCGCCTGCACTACCACATCTCACTTGTACAAAGTTGTTGATGTGTAACCTCACTAAGATGTCTAACAAGCAAGCCAGGACCCCCAAGTCAGCTAGGACCTTCCACAGGGTCTTTCTAGTTACTAAATCAAAGGCCAAGTACAGATCTACAAAATAACATATAGGCGGCCATTGCCCAAGGTGTCGCCCTTCCAATATAGCATTTGGAGTAGAAACACCTGGCCAATTGTGCTAATGGACTCCTAAAATCCTGCCTGCAAGGGTGTCAAGACAGTATTAGTGGACATCCATTCCTGCCGTCTGTCCAGGATTACTTTATAAAAAAGCTTTTGCGCACTGTAAAGTAAGACTCTTAGGCCTGTAGTTGAGTGGGGGAATCCTTTTGGCCTTATTTAAAAATCGGGATGATTTCCACCACTGTCCACATGAATGGGATTTGGGTCCCTTTCATAACAGCGGTGAATACTACAGAAAAGTAGGTACTCCTAACACCTGGTTCATTCAAAAACAGATCACCTGGGACTTTGTTGAAACCTGGAGCTTTGTTTGGGACAATCCCTCCTATAGCTTTTAACAATTCCGGGGTTGAAATCTCAAGGGTATCCCTGCCCTGTAATCATTCAGTAGTCAATCGAGGACTAGCCGCAGAGCTTGAATCTTCTATTCTACTTGCGCTACATGGAATTTTTGGGTCCCATAGTACTGCCATACTAAATGTA
Organism: Lissotriton vulgaris; assembly: GCF_964263255.1. Lineage (NCBI taxonomy): Eukaryota > Metazoa > Chordata > Amphibia > Caudata > Salamandridae > Lissotriton > Lissotriton vulgaris. Next base: position 1,262,233,626 of record NC_141685.1, read on the forward strand.
GGGGCCGTCCTTTCCCCACCTTTTGAGTAGAAGCTAAAGAAATGCACGACCCAGCTGCTGGCTGGTATTTTGTTATCCATGGAACATGACCCTTAACGGTTCCCGGTGGTCACCAAATTCCAAAAGTAGTGATAATCTTTGGATCTTACAGTCTTGAGAAGGCCCTCACATTTTTCCCTTTCCCTTTCTTTTTTGGCATCCAAGAGTGCTTTTTTATAGCAACACTTGGCTGTCAAAATCTCGGGTCTGTCCTGTGCTGTACCTGCCATAACCAGTTCAGTTCTGGCTTCTTTACGTGATATACTGTACCATGGGCCCGCGGCGCCTCCCTCATTTAGCTTGCCCAACCGTTTTATACAAATAACCATTCCAGATTTTCAAACAACTGACAATTTGCTGCCACTATAGTTTCCAAAACATCCTTTGGGCCACCAGCTAAGTCTAAACTTGACAACTCTTCGAGGCAGTCATCACTGATCGACTCCTACGAGTATAACACTCTGCTCCACTTATCCCTGCGTCTGCTGCTTGCAATCGGGAGCCTACCATCAGAATTCACATCTAAGGAAGGATGTTTGCTTTGATTGAAGTGTTCAGCCTTAAAGACAGTGCACTGTTTTCACTGTCGGTATGTGGGACCACTATCATGTGGATTAATTTTGGCCAGAGTTTGACATCTATCAGTATATAATCGATCAAACTTGAGCGATTTGCAATACTATCTATATGGGCACCAGATCTATCAGAGTTAGACCTGCCATTGCAAGCACACAGCCCCTGGTTCACGGTAAGAGCATTAATTTGGAGCGCTAATGTTAGCCATATCTTAATAGGCGCAATCCTTGTCTCAGGTATGTGCCAAGCGGCATCCTCATTGGAAAAAAGGGAGTAATTATCAGTGCTCTGAAGTTCAAATTGACAGTTGAGGTCATCACCCACTATCTTCCTCGCTGCTTTCGAGTTATGGACAGGTGGGTGTTCAAGATGTCTAATTCCATTGACTCCAATTTGTTCCCTGCGGGCCTAGAGTAAACATTATAAATACAGTAAGTCTGTTCACCGGACATAGTAAGACATACATATAATAAGTCGGCAGAGACCACCTCCACCTTCTGCAACTGTCCTATAATGGAAATTTTTACTCAAATCGTTAAATCCCCTGTTGGTCTTCAGATTCCTGAAGAGATTGCAGAAGTTGACAAACTCTGGGAGAAACAAGAGAATCCAGGCCCAGGTTTCCTGGAACAGACAAATATCAAAATAATTTATAAATGCACACCACTCTGCCTTTGGCAGATTGGGGCCAAAGTCTGCCACCCTCCACAAAATTAACTTAGTTTGTGTGCCCTTGTCAGACAAGGACACCACATAGGAAGCCCCCAGAATTTAGCATGCTGGTGGAGCAGCTATAACCAGTCTATTAAGCGTAAGCCTGGGCGGAGTTTGCAAGTGACAAAAAAACTCCTCCAAGCTACGCGGAGTGGCGGAGTGGATTGCCTCACGTGGTTTGCAATGGTTTTTAGTGCTGGGTGTTTGTACAACACTGTAAATCAGTGCAAACGGCATCTCGCACAGTGTAAGATGGCGCTGATTCTTTCTACTGCTCGAGTAAAAGCTATACTCGAGTGGCAGCTTCCTCAACGCCAAGGGAAGGTTTCTCAACATGAGCGTAGCGACCATCCGTGACCGCCCACATTGAAAAATCTTGCGGGGAAGTGGTCTATCATTGGATTTTCTTCACTCGCACTCGCCAACTTACAGTTTTTCAGAGCTCCACAGAGTGCAGAGTGCAAAAAACTCCCCGAACGGAGAAGAGTTCACAGCCCAGGCTTAATTAAGCACCGCAGGGTCCACAGGGGCGGCACTAGAAAGAATGGAGCTGGGGGGAATTGTTGGGACCAATACTTCTAGAAATTTGGTAGACTTTAGCTGCAGTTACCCTTTGAGGAGTCAGTCCAATCCAGCTAGAGATTTGAACCGATTATGGGTAGAGATTGCATAGAGCGCACTCCCTTTGGGTTGAGGTAGACCAGGGTGAGTGGGTAGAGGAGACCTCTGTGCATGCTCAAGATTAGTTGTAGTATGACTGGATGGCAGCCTGTAAAAGTAACCCAAAGAAAGACGCTCAATGCGAACATTCTACTCATGGTTGTTTTCCACCCAGCACTAGACGGGCCAGAGAGTGGAACCTTAAGTTAACAATCATACAGTCCCCTTCATGATCCCCCTCTACCAGGCCCTAACCATGATTCCCGCCTCATGTGTAGGATATTCTAAGCCAGTGATATAGGGAAATCTCTATGTTTCACAAGCCAGCCCAGCGTTTTGTTGAACAACACGTCAGAGGGCTCCTTCTGATCCACATGCAGCTTCTGTACTACACTTAGGATTGCAATATATGGACAGGAAGCTGGTGGAAGAACTACTCTTGGATGCCTAGGTCCTCCAGCATAGCTACCTATACTATGTGAAGGAAGTTGCCCTTAGGGGCCACCTGGGTTACTTACAACCACCTGCTATGCCTTCCCAAGTAATAAAGAGTCAGTCAGACAGTAGAGGATACAAACAGAATTTTATTGGCAATACTCTGTAGAGGAGTCCATCTGACCTGCACCCTAAGATGTCTGCAGAGGGACTGACCCCCAACAGTAATGATTCTTCCCAAGAGCCTTCAACCATGCCCACAGTGGAAAGTTACCGGCCTGGGCCAAACATGAACAAAGAGGGCACAGAGGGATGAGCTACCACCTGCCAGATGGGTACATGCTATCTGCAACCCAAGGTTACCGTGCTGAGCCTCAGCGTCTCCTAACGTGGGAGCAGAACTACACACTCAGATAGGTATGCAAGGGCAGAATGGCCTATTCATTAGTAAGTCGAGAAACAAACTTGAACAGAAGAGAAAATAATGACGAAATACAGATTCTGCTGAGGCAAGCAATACGAGTAATGAAGCCTAGTTCAGGCACAATCTAAGCAGCCTAATAGGGATTACAAAATACAAAATGGAGTCCGAGTCACACTCGCTATCTGAAGCATGCACATAATGAGGCTAACTCACTGGGTTGCATAATGTGAATACAAATGGTGTCTATTTAGCCACACACTGCTAATCTAATATAGCTTGAAACAAGTGGATTGCAGGTATGGGATTTTCAAACCTAACATATGGTTGCCCAGGGTGTAGATGCCTTCACGGTTCGCCTCTACCTTGCTTTGTTGCATTATGTCTTGTTGGGGAGGGGGGATCGAAGATGTATAGGCAGTTCCTGCGGGGCTTTGGATCTGTTGTGAGTTAGTAACTAATATTGCCCCTTTGCACTTTTGTGGGCTTGAAGAAACCATGTAGTTATTAATAGTTTGGAGTTCCCTTGCAGGACCTCCAGGGGCAGCACTATTAACCCTAGGATCATTTCTATTATCTCCCTTTAAGAGAGACATTCCTTTTTCTACGGATTCAAGGCGAGTAAGAAGGGGACAAAGTTCAGCCCTTAACCACTTGGCTGCTAAGGCAATATTTTACTTTTCATTGAATTTCCATTGAAATCAATGAAAAGTGCATGACGAGTTACCCTTGTCATTAGCGGCGAAGAGGTTAATAGATGTATAATATCACTCATGCAATCAGTAATGATTTGTTCTATCCCCGCGTGCTTAGACATGTTAAATTTCTCTGATGCAAGCCTCTGTACAGACCTCAAAAGAACCCGTCGGCCTGCTAGGTGTTTGAGTGACAGCCGCGGTCGACTGTTGAGGGAGTTGCCTGATTCCCCTCACTCGTTCTGTCTTCTTTTTAACTGGGGTGTTATTCTGAGGTACCCGGGTTACATGCAGGTTTACCAAAGAATCCTGGTAAATGACGCTTTGTGGAGAAGACGGTTGCTCTTGATAAGGGTCACTTACTATCAAGGGCAAACTCGACCCCAGTGATTACCCTGCCTGGAAAGTCAGATAAAAAGCATTCTGAGAGTTCTATCTCCATACTGAGTACCCCAATGCTCTATGGAGCATCCTGTCAATAGAGGCCTGCTTGGCTCGATGAGTGGATGCTGGTCGGCTATCTAAAGCTTTTTTCTTACCCATCCTATCAGCTACTAAACAGGCAGACACTGGGCAGGGGACACTAGATGGAGAGCTTGATCTAAATGAATACTAGGACAAGGCCATATTGCATAGAAGGTATGGAAGCCCTGGCAATCAAGATGTACAATGGATACTATAGAAACTGAATAGGGCGGGAAGGTCAACCAGTTTTAAGGGGTGGCTAACACCCCCTCTCATCCATTCCTCACCCATATAAGTGCCCTTCCCTAGTTGGCACAACCAAACACAAATGGTCATTATTAGACTGAGTAGCAAAAGAGCACCACCCGCGACCCATACATCAACTGCACAAATTTGGTCAAGATTTGCAGACTGGAGGAGCTACACCCCAGCAAGGATCAACCAAGTTCCAATATTAAAAAATGTTTGTTGTTTTTTAAATGGATATTTGAGAGGGACAGATGTTAGGGATGGTAAACGACCCTTCACTTGGGAAAAATCAGCAAAGGAGCACAAAACCAGAGCCCCCTCACACATGCAAACAAAAAAGTCAATCAATCACATTCCAGTCTTGTTACCACAGTATTAAAATGTGTTCTTGGCACAGACTTGGCACGGACTTTATGGCCCAGTTGTCAGGGGAAGATTATAGGGAATCACTCACCATGTTTGAGAAGCTGATGTTGAGGTGCTGGCCCAGTACAGCCTTGTCCTGCTGAGGATGGGAGCAGACAGGCCCACCCTTGGCCCGGGCTTGGCTTGCACGAACCCTGCACAGCGGGACACAGCAATGCACTTTATAGCGCCTTCAGGTGAGAGAGTCTGCAGGGACCGCCTCCTGGGGACCTGATGCTTATGGTCTTTGAAGTCCCCACGAGTTCAGCAGCAGTTCATCCCCTAGCGCTGAGTGCAAACAGCTGAGTGGTAGCCCATGGGGCCTCCTCTGCCGGATCCAAGATATTCTGGGATATGGAGTCCCACACGATACCGCTACCACCGCTGAGATGCACCCACACAGCAGGACTGCTGAATCCTCTTTATAGCGCTGAGTGCGAACAGCTGAGGAAGGAGTCCACAGGCCTCCACTGCCGTCCCCAAGATATTCTAGGAGATCGGATCCCTCACAATACTACTTCCAAAGTTCAGATGCCCCCGCCAGTGGCAACAAAACCTGCCTAATTCCCTCTAGCGCTAGCAGGCTGAAAACAAGCTAGAACGTATGGCAGCTCTATGGTCACTTACTACAATAGGGTGAGTTAGTGGTAAAGAACCAGGTCACGCGGACATTCAGATCATTGCTCTGCTACAAGCACCCAGAGTCAGACTTCATCCACATACAAACCTTTAAGTAAGCGATCTCGTTTATAGGTGATGGGAGAAGGGAGGAATGAAGAATAGGAGGCAAACAACAAGCATTGGCATAGACAATAGGTCTCACCTGTAGGACCTTATAAGTGTTTAGCCAGAGCTATTTGCTTTTCCAATGTTTTTAAGCTATCTTGGCCGATGTGGTAACTGGAAAGTCCCCAGCATGGACTACAGTTGCTTTTTTTTTTACAGAGTTTTATATAGCATGAACTTGACCCAATTTGGGTATCATAGCGCTTTACATAACACCAGTTGTATTACATGAGGACACATTCATTTTTGTTAGGCACGGGGAGATTAGGTGATTTGCCCAGAATTACAGGATGTTCAGCATCATTGCCGATATTCGAACCCAGCTCCCCAAATTCGAGGTCGGAGGCCCTAGCAGTTAGGTAAATGAAGCAGCCAGTTACGCTCATAGGTTTGGAAATAACCCTCCCCTGGTGCATTCTCCTACATGTAGTCATCAAATGAGCATTTGCACCGTTATCACAGTGATTGTGGATAGTACATTTCCAGCAGGTGGCCAATCTGTGAATCGATAGGCAATAAGGCCAATACAGGTATTTATAAAAACAGGGGCAGGCTGTGCTCTAAGCTGTGTGAACAGACTGGAAGGGGCCTGATAGGACCGAGCTTCAGGGGTATTGGAGGAATGGACCCTTGTGCAGGAAGATACATTGGGAGGAGGCAGGTGTCTGACACTGGAACCAGGTGAGGGAGTGGGACAGCTCTAGAAGATGGAGACCAGGGAGATAAGCTTCAGAGGAGGATGACCTTGGTCAGGGAGAGCAGCTCTAGAGGGAGACCTGGGTCAGGTAGAGCGGCTCTAGGTGGATCTATGAGTTAGGAAGAACAGTTTTAGAGTAGTGAGAGCTGGGTCAGGGAGAGCAGCACTACAGGAGAGAGAGTGAGCAAGTCAAGTGCAGTGTGTATGAAGGCAAGTTCGGTGGCTCCAGAAGTGGGCAACTAAGGCAGGGAAAAGAGCTCCAGAAAAGGGTGACCAGAAAAGGATCAGGGCAAGAAGGTCCTACTGAGCAGGGAGATGGCTTGATCCAAAATCAGAATAGGGGAGCCAGAACCGGGCTACATCAGACCATCCACGGAACAACACTTGCAGAATCAAGGGTCCCCTGGTCAGGATGAGAGGCGCACAGCATTGTGAGCAGGGGCTGGACAAGAGGAGGGAAGAGGGAGGAATCGGAGAGGAGAGAGGAATTGAGTGAGGGGGAAAGACTGAGTGAGGAGGGGCTAGAAGAAGGGATGGCCTGAGAAGGACGGAAGCGGGAGAAACCTAAGAGGAGGGCGGGACCTGGGAAGGAAGAAATACTGAGTGAGGCATGTCTAGAAGGAGTGACCATGTGAGGAGAACAGAGGGAGGAACAGCGGTCGGATATGGCGTACTAGCCAAAGCAGATAACTTTGAAGCTGGGGAACCGGGTTCGAGTCTTGCCGTCGGCTGAAGGATCCTGTGATTCTGCATACATCATTTAATCTCCCCTGCTTCAAAATTGAATGGGTCCGCCTGTAATGCAATGGGTGGTCATGTAAAGTGCTCTGATCCATTTTGGTCGAGTTTGCGCTATATTATTTAAATTTTTTTTTATAGCATTGTTGTGTCAGGGGGTGGTTGGGTGGAACATAGAAACAAAAGACAGGCACACCGCGAGCAATGTATGGTTCTGATATTATCTCTTAAACACAAACACCGTGTCCTTGACGCCATCTAGTTACCATATGAAATACTACTCCTGCTGTGATAATGCGTTGATATGACCGGCCATAAACAACGAATGTGTTTGGATGGCCAACCAGCAAAAACAGTAAGTGAAATCCGGTAGGAGGGAACCAAGCACCAAAAGGAGGTATAATTACAAATAATGCACAAATCAAAAGTCAGCATTTGTGAATGGCACAACAAAGAACAAATGGAAATTGATGGGTGTGCTTGAAGGGCTTTAATTGTTAACAACTAAGAAAATCATTAAGATGCAAATTTTCACAGGTGTACCATAGGTTGTGGAAATGTAACATGCAAATGTAATGGCATTGTAAGTTCCTGGGAAATAGTTCACTTCAAGGGACACCTACCCATGAAACTCAATGAATGTTATGTAAAAGTTAAACCGAACCTCTCTCCTTATCATTACGGTACTTAGTATAATATCACTTAATTTGTTGTTGATTGTAGGCCAGCGCCAACAACCTCTCACCCTGGAGTTTATGCACCTGATGCTATTGGCATTATCAACGGCACTGTACCGACTGAAATAACAAATGCAGTGGCAACAACTTGTAGGAGAAGTTATCTGATAAACATGGTGTTTCCCATGGAAAGCAGACTAGGCAGCTACTGCATTCCATATTACTGAGAATGTCACACCACACTTTACTCAGCATACTCTTCTTGTAGGCATTCTTGGCAGGATGGAACCACTGTGCTATGTTCCAGATCATGTCTTGGCAGGGGAAGCAGGTTCTGTCTGCAGCATGAAAGAGAGTCGAGAGAAGGACCACCCTGAGTTTAAAAAGAAAAATGTAGTTGCTTTTCATTGTTTGCACTGTTGAAATGAGAACAATGATATGGAGTGCCAATGATGATTGGTGATTATAAATGTAATCAAGCATGATGAACTGCAAGAAATGTATGTTTTAATCTTAGTATGTTTTTAATGTGTGCATATCATTTAGTGTACAAACAGCCGATTTCACTGCATTTTCTTTCTTTATTTTTAATTGACTGACTTTTTATAAAATTGAGACAGAGTTGTGTTTTTATTGTAGTAGAAGCATTAACTGTATATTATTGCTTAGTGCATCCTAATTGAGCCTAGGGCAGAAAACTCGGGTGCATACAGAAGTAAGATTGCACATAAGGGAGTTTCTTTTGATTGTGGCATCCTTAGTCTCCACCATAAGACAAAAAGAAGCTACTGAAGAGAAAACAATGTTGGACTGTGAGTGGGCATCAGTTAGTCAGCCACTGTCCTTTGCAAGAACCCTGGAATCAACTGGCTCCAAAGGCTGAGAGGAAGCATCCCACAACCTACTTTGGAAGTAACACCAACCAAAGTGGGTCACAATTAAAACGTGGGTTGGCTCAAAGCACTACAAAGAGGTGTGTGCTAGTCGAACTATTCCTGATACAGAATTTGCCACAGGCAATAATAAAAGTTAATGTGTCAGTGGACATTGACTCTTTTAAAAAAGTGTTTCCAGTTTGGGAATGCAAATTAAAAAATGTTGTACTGCTGTCCCTTGCAAGTCTCCTTCCCAGCTTTTGCAGCGAATCACATGGGGCTGCATATTGCCACATGACTAGTTAATATTCATTAGGCTGGTCATTTTGCAATCCCTCTGTGAATAAACAATTTGTGCTCAAGCTGCTAGTACACAGGTCACATTGTAGATTGCAAAACCGTTGTGCAAACCAGCTGATTTGTAATTTAAGTATTCTATGTGAATGGGTGTCTGTACATCTGGCCCTATGCTCATCCCCTTTGCTCCATAGCAGCCTCCATTCCCCCCGTTTGTGCCCACCCTCTATCCCAAAATGTTCTGTGTTATAATCCATAAGTATTTATATGCATATTACAGATTGTTAAATATGTTATATCCCTAATGTATTTATATGCACATTATAGGTTGCTAATAATTCCATTATTAAGGTTGGGCTATGCGCTAGCTCTACACAGGTTAAGGTATGTGTTTTATACATGATGTTATCTAGTACTTGGTATCTTCCTCCACCCCTACCTCTCCGTCCCCTGTGGAACGTTCCTTACCCCTGGAGTCTGCTTTAGAATATTTACAGTAGGCAAACTGATCTTGAAGAGAGCGATGTACTGAAGGTCCTGTTAACCTGGTGGCACTGTTGAGGTCGTGAAAAAAGAAGAAGTTTACTCAGTTCCTGTCTGGTATCTTTTTAATACTGGCGACGAGGATGGGATAGTGTTCCTAACTGGCACAAGGACAGAGCAGTTTCTCTTGAATTCTGTTATTGCTAGTGCATCTTGCTATTTGGTCCCTAATGAGGAAATCATTAAATTCCCCAAATTGGCAATGAGTGCTCAGACCCCTCAACACTGCCACATAGCTAGCAATACTCTCATCTTTTCTCATAACAAGGCAGCAGACTTCCTATCGAGAGCACCGTTGGACAAGGTGGAGCAGTTTGAAGTTCATGAATTCCCCATTTTACAAGTATATTCAAGTACCATTAGCAAGGAGGAATGGGCTGAAAGTATGAACAATGACCCAACTATCCGCAAATTGAAGGATCTTACTGTAAATGGGTGGCCTGAGAGTCGCAAAGATGTCGATGACGAAGTGAGCAAATTCTGGGAAGTGAAACATGAAATGAGTCTCAATGAAGAATTTCTCTGGAGAAAGGACAAAATAATACCCCCAAAGATCTTAATAGACAAACTCATCGATCTAGTCCATGAAGGACATTTAGGGAGAAGCCTTACAAAGAACAGACTCAGGGAGCATTACCGGTTTCCTGGCATGGATTCATGGGTGGAGAGCAAGGTGAAGAACTGCTGCGCTTGCGCAAACAGTGATAAATCCAAACATATCCAGAAGGTCCCATTATCGCAGGTGTCTATCCCGAGTAAACCATGGGACAAACTGGCGCTGGATATCATAGCCCCGATCAACAGATCAGGTATGAATAAACGATTTATTTTCACTTTGACTGACTTCCATTCACACTGGGTGGTGACTAAAATGGTCAATGATATCACTACCAAATCCTTAATAGAGTTCTTGAGCGACACGTTCTCCAATGAAGGTATTCCCCCCGAATTGGTCACAGATAATGGAGAACAGCTCACGTCATCAGCAATGTCAGAATTCTTGGAGAAGCTCAAGATTACACATCTCAAAGCAGCACTGTACTGCCCGCGGGCAAATGGCATGATCGAGAGAGTTAATAGAATGATTAAAGAGAACATCCAGCTGACATGTGCCAATGATGCTCCTGTAGAAAGGTCAATCAGAGAGCTACTATGGGCATTTCACACAACTCCAAACACAGTAACTGGAATATCCCCTTTCTGTTCCCTCAGAAGAAGGAAGCCGAGTACCAAATTCTTCCCTTCATGGATTGGAGGTGGAGAATGTTCTTCTCATTCGTTTGAAGAAGCTAGAGGAAAAATAGAATCTCATCAGGCCAAATATAAAGAACAGTACGATACTAGACATAGATGCAAAGCACAAAATTGGGCGGTTGGAGAAATGGTAATGGTAAGGAGACCGATCATTAATGGAAATTTTGAATCCAAATACTTAAAGCCCAAAAAGATTGTAGAAGTTAAAAACAACACAGTAACATTAGAGAATGGACAGAACTGGAGCATGGACCGGTTGGCAAGGTATCAGGAACCAGAAACCCCTGCACAGGGGAGCTTTCGGAAAACCACCAACCAAAGGGAAATAATTATAGATTGGTGGCTGGGTTGATATTGCGCAACACTGCTTACTTTTATCTTTTTTTGCCTCAAATCAGTGGCTCTAGGGAACAAGGGAAAAATGGCCACTAGCGTCCTCACGGTTTCTCTGTAAACAGAGAGTACAAGAAAATTGATATTGTCCCCGAGCACAATCCAACAATTCACAGTATATTGTAAAGAAAAAGAAGAAAATCAAATCCAAATATTCGCTTTTCAAGGTATTTAACAGTCCTTTTTATTTTCTTTTTCTTTTTTTCTCTTCTTCTTCAAAAATTCATCATTCCATAGTTCATAAGCAGTGTAATGTACAACGAGCGTAGCCAAAAACAAAGCCAACACGTGTTTAGTCACGGGAACAGTCTCCCAATGACTTCCTCGGGGCAATGAACTTGGTTTTCTCACAATTATTTCAATAGCAATCCAGTGTGTTATCACTCTTCATAGGGTATTTAAAATACTCAAAAAAGGCTCCATAAGTCAGAGTTTTCACAGAAGAAATAAATTATCAATGTATCGGGAGAGTACTCCCATCGTCTTTGCATCAAGTCCGTCCGGTGATTTTCTTCTTTTTCTTTACAATATACTGTGAATTGTTGGATTGTGCTCGGGGACAATATCACCAACCAAAGGGTGCACACCAAGAGAGTCACTAGTGCTACTTACTGGCACAAGGACTATAGGATGTATTAATGTATTTATAGACGATTATAATCTTCTTACATTTTTGTTAGGAAGGAAGATGTGTTATAATCCATAAGTATGTATATGCATATTACAGATTGCTAAATATGTTATATCCCTAATGTATTTATATGCGCATTTAGGTTGCTAATAATCCCATTATTAAGGTTGGGCTATGCGCTAGCTCTACACAGGTTAAGGTATGTGTTTTATACATGATGTTATTTAGTACTTGCTATCTTCCTCCACCCCTCCCTCTCCGTCCCCTGTGGAACGTTCCTTACCCCTGGAGGCTGCTTTAGAATGTTGACAGTAGGCAGACTGATCTTGAAGAGAGCGATGTTTTGAAGGTCCTGTTAACCTGGTGGCACTGCGGAGGTCGTGAATAAAGAAGAAGTTTACTCAGTTCCTGTCTGGTATCTTTTTAACATTCTGCTTTCCTGAAAAATGAATATCCTGATTCTCAACAATAGCACTGCCTTCTCCCCATTACCAGATTCCTAATACTTTGTGTCCAATCAAAACAACATATGTTCCTTTAACCCGTTCTATGCTCATGACGGAGCCGCTCCGTCATGAGCCTCGGTTGAGCTGTGCTCATGACGGAGCGGTTCTGTCATGGCCCGCTCGGCGTGCCTGCGCGGCGCGAATTTCGCTCCATTGAGCGGGCGCGTTTGTGACGGAACCGCTCCGTCACGAGCACAGCTCAACCGCGGCTCGTGACGGAGCCGCTCCGTCACGAGCATGCGAGCGCCGCTCGACCCGTCGCCCCCTTAGCGCTGCGGCGGAATTCCCGCTGCAGCGAAGGGGTTAATAACACTGCCCCTGAGATTTGACATATTGCATCAATTCAACTTTGTTACAGTAAGCCTCCAAATATAAATGCACATAGTACTCTCTAGCACACGACTAAATCAATATCCTCTCCACCACTTCCAATTCCTCTTCCTGACCACTTCTATTATCCCTGCTACATTAGCACCCTGTAGTATTTCCCTACAAGAGTTCTTCCTTCACCAAGAACAGGTTCGGAGAGGGACCAAAACAGGACTGAGTCAGTGGGCAGGAGAAAAGGATTTCATAATTTTCTGCACCTACAAACAAGCTAGCCCACTGCTGGCACTGATTGGTTCCCTCCTCTAGCTTGATTCACAGTTACACATATGGCAAGAAATTGGAGTTTCTGAGCAAGATCTATCGGTAATAGTAGTTCGACCATATTTTAGGGCCTAATCGTTCTTTCAGCCAACAAAGCATGTGGATGGATTCTGGCCTGTGCAGTAAGTTTGTTAACTCCAAGTGGCACCCGCATCTAGCACTCAATTTCTGTTTACATTGGCAAGATCAAAATGAACAGTTGACATATATATCCTCAACAACAAGTCCAAAGTTCTGGTTATAAGAATGATCTCAAATGGTTTTGTGCAGATTGGTCCAGGATATTGAGATTTGTTTTTCACAACGAAATTCTAATTCATTTACAACAACAAAAAAAGTTGTGCGGATCAGCCCCAAACCTGGTAGGAGATAAGTATTCATTGTGGTAAGCCATTCCATTTTGTGTAAATCCATTTAACAGTTTTTGAAAAATCTCAAAGGAACAAGGGGCCATATTATCAAGAAAGGGCGATACAGTATCGCTGCTTTTATCGGTAGGAAACTGCAGCTAAAGCGGCGATAATGGGCTTGATAATATGCAGTTGTGAATTCCCATAGAAGCCCTGGTTCTGGTGTTAACCTGGGCTTCTATGGGAATTCACAAGGGTATATTATCAAGCCCATTATCGCCGCTTTAGCGGCAGTTTCCTGCCGAGAAAAGCGGCGATAATGTATCGCCCTTTCTTGATAATATGGCCCCAAGAGTCTACAAATTGATTGCAAGAGGGTAACTAGTTCCCTATGCTCATGATTCCACCCTTAATTAAATAGAAACTACACATTTGCTAATGATATTTCAGGTAGGATTAGATGTCAGTTTATGATTAATATTATGAAAGAGAAGACAATGAATTGAGTACTATTTAAGGATTTGTGTATGCATTGTTCTTTAGTGACAGTGCTGTTATGTGTTTAATTTATTAGTATAGATAATTTGAGCTCATAAACATTGCATCTGGTGTGCAAGTAATAGATTTTGGAGCTAACAAGTTGAGAATTTCAGTTATTTTAAATTTTAGTTCATAACCATAACTGTAACTGTATTTTTCTGAATTTTTTTACACACAGTTTCAAGTATTAAAATTAATCCTAATCAAAACTTCACAATAACTATGTTTATTCCCAGTGAATATATGTAAATATACTTATTCATTTTGTCTAAAACAGGAAGATTAGCAACAAACTGTTGGGATTAATGTGCTGCACACAAAAAGTCAACATTCCTTAAGTAAGAATCATCCCAAATTGGGAATTGATTGGATCCCTGCATCACTGTAGCACAAAAGGACCATTTCAAGTAGAGAAAAACAATATGATTTGTAGATTTACACCCCTTGCGTGCTGCCGTCGGCCGTTGGCCGACAGGAGCACGTTGGCCGACGGAGCCCCGCCCACCCTTTAGAACGCCCGCACCGCTGCAGAAAAACCACTGTGGTTAAGGCGTTAAAGCTGGAGGATTTCCTGATAAAATGTAAAGAGACAAAGGTAAATGCTGAATTGGGTTATTATTTTATAAGGTAAGCACAAAAGCAGACAGGGGACATATTGATTCTCGTTTCTTCACCATGTTTAGCTTATAAGCACCTAAATTGAGGGAGATTTTGACTAAACTTTGGAAAGTTTTGAAGATAGGTACTTTCTTTGGGTGGTTCATGTCGGAATATGCTCTCATTGCTTTCCGTACATAGGTGTCCTTCAGCAATTGCCCAGTACAAAAGGTTGACGGGGAATGCTAAATGCGATACCTGGCTTGATGGATTATACTGCGTTAGGAAATGTGCTGTAAGTTTACTATGTAACCACAGCAACAATGTGGAGTCTTACCATGTTCCATATCAGGAAGGGAACCATAAAATGAATATGTGTATTAAGCTCTAGTTTTATTTTACAGGGTACATGTTAGACAGGGCATGTCCTAAGCAATATATGGATAGTGGCATGTTTCCATTGAAGAAAGTAATACTATATATATAGTTATTCTTATTATACTACTACAGTTATGTTGCTACTACTGAGATTAAAGTAAGGTTATAGAGAAGTGAATTTGTCTATGAAAACATTAACGTTTTGACCCATTCGCTGCTAGGCCTCACCCCACCCCCGTGCTAAGTCTTTTTTGGGCTATTTGGTGAAGTTCATGCTTAGGCCCCTGTAACTTTTTGACCAGATAAGGTATCTATGCCAACTTTGCATCCTTTTCTTCCAACATCATGTCGATTTTAAAGGTATCCATGGTTTGTTGATTCCTCTCGAGGGGACCCAGAAATTAGGCAAAATACAGCTACATTTTGTTTTTTGGGGAAAAAAATGGAAAAAAGTGTTACAGATCAAAGCATCTGTTTTTTCCCCTGCAACTGGTATCAACAAAAGGTTTGGGGTGCTGAAATCACCATCTTGCCAGCTTTCAGGGATTTACAGACTTTTGTCAGGGAACCAAAATGTTTTACACAGTTTTGGCATTTTACTGGGACATAGCCTATTTTTGCTATTTTTTGTGCTTTCAACCGCCTTCTAGTTAGTGGTAGAAATCGATATGAAAGCAATAATGGATCCTGGAAAGCTATACATTTCGGAAAAGTAGACAACATTTTGAATTTTGCAAGGGGTCATTTGTGTAGATCCTTCAAGGATTTTGTATAGAAACTAACAGTTGCAAATAAGAAAAATTCAAAATGAGTTGAAAAAACAGCCATTTGTGCCAACGTTTTCACCTGTAACTTCTTCTAAAAATGACAGATTTTTTAAAGCATTAGACCGTTACATCCACCTCTGGATGTGGGGATGTATATAGCAATTCATTCGGTATGAAAGACACCGATGTATTTCTGAAATGGAAACAAAATATAGAGTTTAGAAACAGTAGCTATTCGCATATCCCTGAAATGGTGGGTACCCATATTAGCATGAGAATTATGGGACATTTTTCGAAGTGACTTCTTTTTTACGCATTATCTTACATTTGGAAGGCAGAAATGCATCATAAGTCAATACGTAATAACAGTTCCTGTTCAGTTATGTGTTCCACTAAGTCTCCTGATAAAAGTGTTACTTCATTTGTGTGGGTTAGGCCAAGTGCCAGCAACAGGAAACGGCCCAAAACACAATGTAGACACTCTACAATTTTACTGTGAAAACTGACCCTTTTTTTGCAAAGTGCCTAGCTGTAGATTTTGAACCCTGGATTCCCCTGGGTGTCTAATTTTTGAATAAGGTACAGGTTTGCTAGGTTTCCTTGGGTGCCAGCCCCGCTAGGACCCAAAAGTCACAGGTAGGTACATTCCGAAAAAAGGTCAGTGCATAGTGGGCCTACTGCCGCCCTTCGGAGGGGGGAACTGGGAATATTGCCCTGATATGCCCCCAAGGGGTGAAGAAAGACTGTGGCTATTTGTTTTTGGGAGGGGACATTGGGATGCCTATTCTGGCCAGCCCCCACCCCTTCGTATACAAGCCAGCAAAATCGCTGGCACCTAATGGGCTTTCTGCCGTCTATGGGGCAGAGCAGAGGATACTGCCCCCATCTGCCTCCTGGGGGGAGCAGAAATACTGCGGCATCTTTTGTGGGGGTGTTGGGGCAATGGCATACCCATTCTAGGCAACCCCCACCCCTGATTATTGAAAAATATATACCCCTGGTGCCTAGTGGGCTTTCGGTCCCCCGAGGGAGTAGATAAGGGGCTATTACTCCCATCTGCCTCCCGGAGAAGCAGAAAAACTGTGGCAATTTGAGGTGGCAAAATGAGTTGAAAAAACAGCCATTTGTGCCAACGTTTTCACCTGTAACTTCTTCTAAAAATGACAGATTTTTTAAAGCATTAGACCGTTACATCCACCTCTGGATGTGGGGATGTATATAGCAATTCATTCGGTATGAAAGACACCGATGTATTTCTGAAATGGAAACAAAATATAGAGTTTAGAAACAGTAGCTATTCGCATATCCCTGAAATGGTGGGTACCCATATTAGCATGAGAATTATGGGACATTTTTCGAAGTGACTTCTTTTTTACGCATTATCTTACATTTGGAAGGCAGAAATGCATCATAAGTCAATACGTAATAACAGTTCCTGTTCAGTTATGTGTTCCACTAAGTCTCCTGATAAAAGTGTTACTTCATTTGTGTGGGTTAGGCCAAGTGCCAGCAACAGGAAACGGCCCAAAACACAATGTAGACACTCTACAATTTTACTGTGAAAACTGACCCTTTTTTTGCAAAGTGCCTAGCTGTAGATTTTGAACCCTGGATTCCCCTGGGTGTCTAATTTTTGAATAAGGTACAGGTTTGCTAGGTTTCCTTGGGTGCCAGCCCCGCTAGGACCCAAAAGTCACAGGTAGGTACATTCCGAAAAAAGGTCAGTGCATAGTGGGCCTACTGCCGCCCTTCGGAGGGGGGAACTGGGAATATTGCCCTGATATGCCCCCAAGGGGTGAAGAAAGACTGTGGCTATTTGTTTTTGGGAGGGGACATTGGGATGCCTATTCTGGCCAGCCCCCACCCCTTCGTATACAAGCCAGCAAAATCGCTGGCACCTAATGGGCTTTCTGCCGTCTATGGGGCAGAGCAGAGGATACTGCCCCCATCTGCCTCCTGGGGGGAGCAGAAATACTGCGGCATCTTTTGTGGGGGTGTTGGGGCAATGGCATACCCATTCTAGGCAACCCCCACCCCTGATTATTGAAAAATATATACCCCTGGTGCCTAGTGGGCTTTCGGTCCCCCGAGGGAGTAGATAAGGGGCTATTACTCCCATCTGCCTCCCGGAGGGGCAGAAAAACTGTGGCAATTTTTGGGGGGTCGGGGCATTGGCACACCCATTCTGGGCAGCCCCCACCCCAACATATAAAAACAAACTGGTGCCTAGTGGGCTTTCTGCCTCCTCCCCACACAAGGGGGCAGATCAGGGGCTATTGCCCCCATCTGCCTCCTTTTCTGCCCCCCGGGGGGGGCGGATCAGGGGCTATTGCTCCATCTGCCTCCTGGGGGGGGGCAGAAAGTATTTTGCCTTCTTTGGGGGGTAGGGAGGGGGCATTGGGATTCCTATTCAGGGCTGCCTCCACCCCTGGCCTATAAACATATAGGGCCAGATGTAGGTAAAACAACATTTACCGATTTTAAAATAGCGAATTGTACCGATTCGGTATTTCAAAATTGGTAAATGGTATGTAGGTCCCAACATCTGGATTCGTTACCGAATCCTTAACAATTCTTTAATTACGATTCGGTAAATACCGAATCGGTAATGCCCATTCATTCCTATGGGCTTTGAAGCCCATAGGAATGATTAGGCATTACCGATTCGGTATTTACCGAATCGGTAATTAAAGAATTCACAAGGGTGCAGGGGGTGTCACTTTGACACCCTCTAGCACCCCCAAAACGGGCATGTGTGCAATGTGGCACACAGACATGCCCTAAGGGCACGTCTGTCTGTCACATGGCACATGTGTACATGCACTGATGTGCATGTACACAGGAATCGGTATTTTACCATGGATTTGTATTCCATGGTAAAATACCGATTCTGTAAGCCATGTGCTGATGGAACATTGGCTACCAACATTGCATTTTCGGTAATTTTACCGAATCGTTATCATTACCGAATCGGTAAATCTTACCGATTCGGTAAATTTACCGATTCGGTAATGATAACGATTCGGTAAAATTACCGAAAATGTGCCCCTACATCTCGATAGCCCTTTACCGATCGGAAACGGACGAAAATCGGTATTTTTGGCCGATTCCGATCGGTAAAGGGCTACCTACATCGGGCCCATAATCCCTGGCATCTAGGGAGATTTCTGCTCCTAGGGACAGATTGGGGGCTACTACCCCCATCTGCCCTATGGCTGGGGGGGCAGAACGACTGTCTGTGGCAAAAATTAATGGGTGGAGCAAAGGTCCTTGCCCAAGGGGCCGCTCCCCCCTCCATGGTGCTAGTGGGTGGATCCCTGCTTCCCCAAGCAGGGATCCACTAGGGAAGGGTACCATTGGAATGGGGAGATTTTCCCCTTTTCACAGATACCTATCTCATGTGTTTGTTTTGGTGCTCAAGGGGAGGAGATAGCCACACAAGCACCGGAACTGTGAAACTGAAACTTACTTATATATATACTTATATATATGTATAATATATATATTAATTAAAAAGAACCTTAAAAAAAAAATTAAAATAAAATAAAAAAAGGGGGAAGGGAAACAGTAAAGGGGGGTGAGTAGGAATGAGTTATAATAAATAAATAAATGCAAAAAAAACAAAAAAAAACCACATAACTGCACCTGCTACTAGTAATGATATAATAACAAATTCCTTCTCTATCTTTCTCCTAACCTACCCCATGACAAGAGTGAGTGTAGGGGAAACACAAGTTAAATTAAAATCTAATAAGGTTTGTGTGTATTCGAGTGTGGCCCTCTCACTGCATTCCTTTCACCTTGTAAGTGTCCCCTGACATCACAATACAAAAGTCTCTTCTTAATAGCGTATTTGTTTTGAATATGTCTACAGACTATTCCAAAAGGGTAGAGGTGAGGTTGGAGAGTCGTAGTGGGTGTAAAACTGGCCATCCACCAGGCCAGAGTAAGTAGGGGAGGGTTTTCCTGGGGAGGGTGGGTGCAGGGGGGGAAGGGGAATAAAGTAAAAAATCCTCATAAGTCTGCCTACTATTTTGCGGAAAGGTTATTTCTGATATCTGTCCAACATCAAAAATGGCAAAAATTAAGGTTCCCGCAAGAGCTACTGAGAAAGGTTGATACGAGGGGGGTAGCGGTGGTAAAATGACAGCTCTCCACTATTTGTCTTGGAATGTCAATGGCTTACGAGGGAGAAGTAGGAGGGAGCGTATAATGCAGTATCTGAGGGACTCCCCGGCGCAAATTATTGCAATTCAAGAGTCACACCTTCTTAAATCAGAGGCAGTAGAGATACTTAAAAAACAGAAATGGGTGGATAAATTCAGCTCTACCGACCACAATGCTAACATTAGGGGAGTTATATTTATTTTTAAAAGAGCCGCGAAAGCCCAAATCTTGGAGTGTATAGAGGATCATACAGGGAGATGGCTGATATTGAGAGTTCAGTTGGTGGGTCAACGGTACACCCTGGTGGGCTATTATGGACCAAATTCAGATGATCCGTCGCATTTGGATGCCGTCAGAAACCATTTGCTACTTTTTCAGGACCCGGTGATTTGGATGGGCGATTTTAATATTGTGCTGAACCCTAAATTAGACAAATCAGCAAATTCGCGGGCCTGTAGTTCACCAAAGTCTAGGCGAACTCTATTAGCTATTATGGTCCAGCTAGGCCTGGCGGACCCTTGGCGGGAAAGAGCAGGCAAGAAATTGGGGATCTCATATCGGAATAGTCGTTTTAAGCACTCATCCAGAATTGATTATGCTCTGTTTACTTATAATTTGAAAGACGCTTTAATAGCGATTGATTATCTTCCATCTCACCTGTCAGACCATTCAGCCCTTGTTTTTTCAATTAGATCAGACAGTAGGAGGCAACATCCTTCTTGGTCTTTTGACCGGACACTCCTACTTGAAGAAGATGAAGTGAAATTCCTGGCCACAGAGACAAATGCTTTCTTTGAAATTAATATGGAGTCCTCCTCTCCAGAGGTGGTTTGGGAGGCCTTTAAGGCCTTTTTGAGAGGCTGCATCACTAATAGGTCCTCATATCGGAGTAAAAAATACAAAGATATAGTAAATAGTTTGGAAAAAGAAATGAAGGGCATAGAATCCAATTTTGGTCAGTCTCTAGGATCTCATGAGGAGCAGTTAAAATTGGCCGAGCTAAAGCACCAACTAGAAAATACACTACAAGAGAGGGTTAACAAAAGATGGAAGGCAAGTAAGATCTCTCATTTTGAGTTTGGTGAGGCCGCGGGTAGAGTACTGGCGTGGAAAACTAAATCGGACCAAGCTCAGAAATATATTAGAGAAATCAAGGTGGAAGGGGAGGCGGTACCTAGGACAGCTAGTCACGAGATAGGTAAAGCCTTTTATGAATTCTTTGAGACTATCTATAGGGAAGAACTGCCTGATGATCAGATGGCACGAAACACGTGGCTGAATGGAATAGTGCTCCCAACCTTATCAACAACACAGAGCAACAGTTTAGAGATTGCAATAACAGAGGTAGAGGTAAAGGAAGCTATAAGACAGGTAAAAAAAGGGAAAGCTTCTGGTCCAGACGGTCTCCCTGGGGAGATCTATAAAGTATTGGGGGAGAACATTGTCCAAGTAATGACAACCCTTTTTAATGTTATCCTCAGGGAAGGAAAGCCACCACCAAAATCTTGGGGCGAGGCCACTATTGTTCTTATACCCAAACCTGGGAAGGACGTATCAGAATGTGGGTCCTATAGACCAATATCTTTACTGAATAGCGATTATAAGATCTTTGCCGCAATACTATCAGCAAGAATGGGTAAGGTAATGGGCACCATTATTCATCACAATCAGAAAGGCTTTATTAAAGGGCGACATCTTTCAGATCTTACACATGATTTGGTAGGGGCTATAGATATAGCCTCTGCTTTTTCCCTTCCACTGGCCACCTTAACCCTCGACGCAGCTAAGGCCTTCGATAGGGTCAACTGGCCCTACCTAAACGAAGTGTTAAAAAGGTTTAACTTTGGGGAGGGCTTTCGCAGAACTATTGCCTTACTCTATCGATCCCCTTCGGCTAGGCTGCTGATTAACGAAATATTGACAGACCCCTTTAAGATCACTAGAGGTACGAGGCAAGGTTGTCCGCTTTCTCCCCTCCTTTTTAATTTGTACATTGAGCCGTTTGCCCAGGCTTTGCGAGCAGACGAAAATATACCATCATTCAAGTTTAAGGATTG
The DNA here is from genome assembly GCF_964263255.1 of Lissotriton vulgaris. Lineage (NCBI taxonomy): Eukaryota > Metazoa > Chordata > Amphibia > Caudata > Salamandridae > Lissotriton > Lissotriton vulgaris. The sequence goes on from NC_141685.1 coordinate 1,262,255,189, forward strand.
GGAGAGGCGGACGGCATTATATGCCGATGATATCTTAATCTTTACCTCGGACCCGGTGTTGTCCTTCCCTGCCGTGATTCAGAAGGCGGAAGAGTTCGGTAAGATCTCGGGCTACAATATCAACTCAAGTAAGACCGAGGTTATGGTCTGGAATATCCCGGACCCACGGTTATGCATTAATATCACCACTTCTATGCGTTATCTCGGGATCCGAATCACCCAAGACATTGGGACCATTGCCCAAACTAACCTAGATCGAGTTTCCAGGGAATGTAAGGGCCTATTGAAATCTTGGACACACTTGCCACTTTCCATAATGGGGAGGGTCAACTTAATAAAAATGTCTATCCTTCCTAAGTTTATATTTATATTTGGTGCCATTCCATTGGGGTTTGATGTGAAGATGTTGGACAGATGTCAGCGAGAGCTTAACTCCTTTATTTGGAATTACAAGGCAACTAGAATTGCGTGGAAGAAGTTGAGGAGGAGAAGGGAGAAGGGGGGCCTAGCCCTACCGGATCTAGTATACTACGCTTGGGCCTTTCAGTTGTCCTACTCCAGGATGTTACTAAAAACACCATCGAGTCTTCTGGAGGTGGCAATGTATAAAGCCATGTTAACCGGAGCAAATTTACCAGCTGATGGATTTTTATTTAAATTTGGGAGTCAGAAATACTTCAAGAAAATAAGACTGAAAATTATACAGTCTTGGGCTAGGGGTTGGCTAGCCATTAGAAGTAGATTGGGGCTGTCCTACTATTCCAACTTCGCTCCCATATGGGACTCCCCGGGTTTACCGGAGTGTCTCAGGGACAGCTTATCTTCCCCACTAGAGGAAGCAGGAATTACTAGATGGGGAGAGTTATTGGTGGATGGATCGATACTTCCCTGGGATGTATTGCATGAGCGTATAGGTCCAGCTTTCTCTAGATTTAAATTCATTCAGCTGGAAAGCTGGGGGAGAGCCCAGCGGCGCAAAGATGCATTATTCGGGAAATCAAGCTCCCTGGAGCAGTTGCTACTAGAAAGACCTAGGGGTGGTAAGGAGGTGGCCTTCTGGTATTGGCAGCTTCTGGAGGAAACCGATGGGGATTTCACCCTTCCAGATGAATTGTGGAGCGAGACAATGGGCTTACAATGTGAGGAGATATGGTTAAGATCTTTTGCGCTCCTCTATAAAGTGGTGAAACCATCATGGCTGAGGCGTAACCATTTGTTCACAGCACACCGGGCTTATATGACACCGCAGAGACTTTCCAAATTTCTCCCAGACAAGAAGTGTAACAAATGTAATTTACCAGGAGCTTCAGATATTCACATGTTCTTGGAATGTCCCAACATCGGTCAGTTCTGGGAGGAAGTGCTGTCTACCTTAAATTGTATTATGAACACATCATTAGTAATTTCATTGCCACTAATCATCTTTGGAATCGAGGACATTATTTCTGGCGAAGCAAGATCTTTTCTGTTTTATGCTATTCTGTTGGCTAGGAGACAGATCTGCATAAGGTGGGTGGAAAAATCTGCTCCAATATATTCGGATTGGCTCACGTCACTATACGAAACATCAAAGGTGGACATGGCTAGAGCTTGCAATAACCGTAATCTGGCTTTTTGGGATCTGTTGACACAGTGGAGATAGTGTTCCGGGGTTTTTTTTTTTTTTTTTTTTTTTTTTTCCCCCCGGGTCCTATGATTATGCCAACACTACTCCTTGGACCGGGTCTGGCCCCGATACGGTGTTTTGGTCCTGCAGGTTGAGACATACCTAGATGGAGTCAGCTTAAGAATTTACATTTCCCTTCTCCTTGGGACTTCTCTGCCACCAGTAAAATATCTCGGAGTCCAGTTCCAGAGATGGGTTTCATCTTCTTGGTTCCCTCTCTTGGTCGGGGACACGCAAGGTGGTTGGCATTTCCTAAGCAATGGGTAAGGCAAATGAGGACAAAAAAAAAAAAAAAAAGAAACTGAAACTAAGGAGTCTATTTGGATGGCAGGTAGGCTCCAGTCCGCCCGCCACCCTAGCGGTGCTGGGACCAGCCGCTAGTGATGCGGCGGTCCCGTACTGCCACTTAGGATGCGACTGCCACCATGAACGTCGCATCCTGTATATTTAACATTGTTGCTGGCGGTGCTGTATTCAGCGCCCACCACAAAGGTAAAGGGCATGTTGTGCAACGTGACAGGCGCCGCGTGGTGCCTGCCACCTTGTGCATGCAAATGTCAGGGGGTATCATGAACAGCCACCCACCCCCCAACCCCCTGGGGGCCTGCAATGGGCCCCCAAAGGCATTCTCTGCATGCCTTTCCATGGCAGAGTCTCCACCATGGAAAGGCATGAGACCGCCCTCATCGTAATATCGATTGCGGTGCCATCATATTGCAGGTCTTTTCCGCCCGGTAGGCAATCTGGCGGATTGCCTCCTGGTGGAAAGCTGGTGGATGGTCTTTCCTTGCACCTGGGTCCCCACCGCCATCGTAGCGGGGGAAATGCTAGGCGGGCAGACAGAAATGGCAGGCGGATCACCACCGCCATAAGAGCAGTGGCGATCCACCCACCATCCTAATAGACCCCTAAGTTTCAGGTTTGTTCTCATTGTAAGGGCATGTTGTGCGTGACAGGCACCGGTGGTGCCTTCCACCTTGTGCCTGCAAATGTCAGGGGGTACCAAGGGTACCCCCCAAGTGCAGCCACCCACCGCCCAACCCCCTGGGGGCCTGCAAGGGCCCCCAAAGATATTCTCCACATGCCTTTCCATGGCGGAGTCACTGCCATGGAAAGGCATGACACCGCCATCATCGTAATATGGAGGTCTTTTCCGCCCGGTAGGCTATCGGGCGGATTGCCGGAGGAAAGGTGGCAAACAGTCTTTCCGTCCACCTGGGTCCCCACCGCCATCGTAATTTGGCAGTGGAAATGTTAGGCGGGCGGACAGAAATGGCGGGCGGATCCCCACCACCATAAGGGCGGTGGCGATCCGCCCGCTATCCTAATAGATCCCTAAGTTTCAGTTTTGTTTTCATTGTAATAACGACAGCGCCCAAGGCAAAAAAAGATTAGAAATCCCTCTGCTGTAAACTGCAGAGGGATGTTTTGCAAGTGTGCTCATGATGGAATGGTTCCGTCATGAGCACCCTTGCACTTGTGCTCATGATGGAACCATACCAACATGTGCATAGAAGGGGTTAAACAACAAAAAAACAAAAAAATTCACTGGTTATAGTTAGCAATACTAACTATAACTTATGCCCCTGCCATGCACTGCTTGTGACCTCACATATGACATCACTAATGACATGCTCTATGACAGCATTTATGACATCATTAATGAGTATCTCAAATGACATTATGGATGACATCATCCAAACTTTGTTTTCCCATACATTGCTCTATTAATTAATATGACATTAGAGGCCTGACAGTCATTACAAAATAGCTCAGGAAATATCAGTGATCATTAGTTCTGTCACAGATAGAACTCCCTTGGGTGTTGAAAACAAGCATTATTTTTTGTTTTTTTGTTTAAAGTCCTCATACCACCGGAAGAGCAGAGAAAGTCTGCCCCAGTTTACTTTTCCCCTGGGCACCTCTAGTGATCTTACTGAGAGCCTGGATTGGTACACTATATACCTTGCGTTCTTACTCAACCATAGGTGCCAATTCCGCCCTGGGATCTGTTGGCTACCACCAGAGTATTTTCAAAACGATATAGAGGCCTAATCATTGGACTCATTTATATATGAGTGTATCCAAGTCTCATAGGGGAGCTAAAAGGCATTTTGCCTACATGTATGTGCTCTATCAATGGTGTTTGTATCCTTTATCGAGGCCAACCATTCCAATTTGCTAGGGGGAGTAGCCTCAACCCAATTCTTACAAATTTCCTTACGAGCAAGTAATACTAAATAGAAAATCCATTTTTTTACATTATTTGGCATAGATTCATTACTATTTGTAAGCCCAAAGAAAACCAGCAATTCGCTCACCTGGAGTGCTTCACCCAGAATGGAAAAGATTGTATTACTTACATCCAGCCTGAAGGACTGAATCACCGGACAGGACATAAACATGTGCGTATCATCACCTTTCTCCTTGTTGCATTTAGGAACTACTCCACTCCCCATTTTAGATAGCCTGTATGGAGTCCAATAAACCCTGTGGAGACAAAAAAGGTGGTTCCGACTTAAATTTGTGGGTCAGACTGTGGAGAATAGAATGTTGCAGGATACTTGCCATAAATCGTGTATCTGTTCTCCTGGCAAGCTCCTCTCCCACAGCTCCGTCGGCAGGTTGAAGTCTCCATCCACCAATTCTATTAATGACAGTAGTAATTCCCCACCTCTTTTTTCTGGGTTGTACCAGCTACCAAACTCTCTTCCAACTTGTTTACCAGTCCAGCTCCAATGCCATCAGTACTGCTCCAACTTAGCATTTGTAAATACTTAAATCCCGAAAGTTGGCCACTGAACAAGTATTGGTACTCTTCCCATGATATTAGATTTCCTTCCGGTATCAACTGCTTCCAAGTAGTCATTCCTACATTCTTCAATGGACGCACCAGACAGTCCTTTGACCATTCTGGGGATCCTGGAGAGTCAAAAATAGGCGGCAGCCCACTGAAATAATGGATTTTTAATTCTTTCCTAACTTTGTACCAGGTTATCGCTAGGCTATGTAGAGTCTTTAGACGTACTTTTTAAAAAAATCTCGGATCTCCGAATTTATGAATAAAACAATTTTATCCCCCTATTATGTCTTTTAACATTGCTGTATACATCTTCCCTGCCTCTGAGTCATCTGGTGTTTTAAATAACCCTTACCAACCTTTTAAGAGACACACCCAGGCATAGTAAGATAAATCTGGCAGCCTTAGACCCCCTTTCTCGTATTGTCGTCTGAGCTTTTTCCATGAGATACGCACCCCTTTAGAGGCCCATGTAAAACTAGATATTTTAGATTGTATTTTTTTAGCCATTCATCCTTAAAAGACAACAGAATATTCTGAAATAAAAACGTAAGTTTTGGAAGGACTATCATTTTGATGATGTTAACTCTCCCATAGATAGATAAGGGCAAATGGGACCACCATAATAATAACTTCCCTATCTCCTTATATATCTTTTGATAGTTGTATTCAGGAATTTGTTCGATTTTCTCAGTGATTCTGATACCCAGATATCTCATTTCTATTTTAACACTGCTATCTTGTGTGATCATATTCCAGGCCATAATAAACGTTTTCCCTTGATTAATGTCGTATTCCGAAATCCCCCCAAACCCTGCAGCCAGGCCATCTACATTGGATAGTGCTGAACTGAGATTCGATGTATATATTACCAGGTCGTCCGCGTATAACCCCACTTTCTTCTGCCAACCCCTGGACCGAAAAGGAAGTATCTGCTCATGTTTCCTGATTTTTCTGCCAGGGGTTCGATATAAAGGTTAAAGAGTAGTGGGGACAGTGGGCAGCCCTGTCTCATCTCTCTAAGGATATTCCATTTTTCAACTAGCCTCCCATTAAATAATATTTTTGCAGTCTGGGTAAAAATGTTCCCCTAAGTTAGATAGACTCAGAGCTTCATGCAGGTAAGACCTGTTCACTCGGTCAAAAGCTTTTGTTGAGTCTTCTGTAATAACTGCTAATGGAACCTTGTCTACTGAGGCTAGGTCAATAGCACCTATGAGGTTGTGAGTTAGATCTCTAAGATTCCTACCTCGTACAAACCCTTTCTGTTCTTCATGAAGGAGTGCTCCCACCACCCCATTCAACCTCTCTGCTAGTATCTTCGCAAAGATCTTATAATCTGCGTTTAGCAGGGATATGGGTCTGTATGAGTCACAGCAGTCTGTTTTTTTATCGGGCTTGAGAATCAGGTCACTATGGCATCATTCCATTCACCTGCATGCAAGATAGCTACAAACAGTTCGCTCAAGGCGAGCAACAGATACTGACTTAATTTCTTAAAGACTTCTAAGGGCAGACCGTCGGGTCCGGCTGCCTTGCTGGATTTCCCGATTTTATGGCAATTTCTTTTTCCTGCTTGGTTATTGAGTTATTAAGAACATCTTTCTGAGGTTCGGATACTTTTTGTGGTAATTCTTGATCTAACCACTCTAGGAATTCCGTCATGGTCGTACATAAATCTTCTGTATAAACTTCTTCATAGTATTTTAACATAGCATCCTCAATACTAGTTCCTACTGTACTCGGACATCCAGCAGTCCTGAAATTAAGCTCTTTTATGACCTTCCTTGCCAGATCACTCTTCTTCTTCAAGGCAAGTAACTTGCCACAATCTTCCCCATAGTTGAAGTGGGCCGGTTTACTGGCTTGCCACCTTTCTTGCAGCCGCCTTTCCAATACTGATGATAGCTCTGCTTTAAGAGTTTGAATCAAAGCCTTTCCGACTTCATCTCCCACTTAATTTTTGCAGAATTTTATGTTCCAAGCTCTGAATTTGAGTCTCTATACTGAGAATTTCCGCCCTGCGCTGTTTATTTTTGTAGGACTGGATTGAGGTAATCCTACCCCTCAAAAAGGCTTTGTACAAGTCCCAAACAATTCCTAATGGAGCCCTTCCCCGATTATTAAGAAAAAATTCCTGGGATTACAAACCAAGATTGTCTATTACCTCATCGTCAGTAAGTATAGGCCGATCCATGGTCCACCTACATTGTTTTTCTACCATTGGGGGGACCAGCGCCAAGGCAACTCCAGAATGGTCAGACATATGTGCTCCCACGTGGTTTACATTATAAACCTGATCTTTTATATTATGGTCCACTAAAAACAAGTCTATTCTGGACTGGTGTCCGTATTTTGGATGGTGCGGTATATGGCGAGAAAAGAAGGGAGCCTTAAAAAGCTTTACTTTTAACAACAAAAAAGAAAACAAGTATTATGTGCAACAATGTCCCTAAACCACACAGTTTACAACTAGCGTAGTTCATACTAACAATTTACCACAGATATATAGAAAACCCTCAATGAGTATAGTGTTTAATCTTTATACAACTGTTCACAGAAAGCCAGATTCCTGTAAATAGTCATGTCAGTTCCAAAACAAATGATCTACTATGGACAACTTTCATCTGTATCAAACCCCTGGATTTTACCAAACCTACAATGTTATGTTATGTTATATTATGCGTTTTTATTAGGCACACAGATGCTCCAGCCAAGGAGCGTCCTGGCGCCCGACAAGGCAGCTGCACAACACAACGAAACAATAAATCAGACAAATTTAAAACTAAGGGAATAAAAAGATTTTCACCGCACGGCGGAAGGAGAGCAGATCCCTCAGGGCACGGATCGCCGGGGGCAGGGAGTTCCAAAGCAGCGCCACCCGAACTTGAAAGGAGCGCCCACCGGCCCTACTCCGCTTAAAGCGTGGGACCACAGCCAGTTCTAAGTCAGCTGATCTTAAAGCCCGGGCTGGAATGTAATGGGCCAGAAGAGCAGCAAGGATCATAGCTGGGGATCCCTTCAGAATCTTATAGGCGACACAAAGGACCTTAAACTGAATCTGTTGGGCCACCGGGAGCCAATGCAATGAGCGCAAAGTGCTAGAGGTGGGGCACGATCTAGGTAGGGCTACCACCGATCTTGCTGCGGCATTCTGGATCCGTTGTAAATGCCCAATCTCTGCCTGGTTCAGGCCGACCAATAGGGAGCTCGCATAATCCAGCCTAGAGATGACAGTGGCTTGGATCATAAGTTGCCGAGTGGGGGCATCAAAAAACTTGAGCACTGGACGGAGCCCGCGCAGGATACCAAAGCAACAAGCCGCCGTACGTTTGGTATGACAAGCAAACGTAAGGGAAGGGTCCAGCCAGATTCCGAGGTTCTTAAGCTCGGCAACTGGGATGGGAACAGGACCCAAATCCCCTGGCCACCATCTCTCTCCCCAAAGTTCCGGTTGTTTGCCAAAAATCATGACCTCGGTCTTACTAGCGTTCAGCTGGAGACAGTTGGACGTCATCCAGCCGGCGACCGCCCGCAGTCCTTGTTGGAACCTGGGGGCATCGACTTCGGCATCCCCGCTGATCGTAACCGCTAGCTGGGTGTCATCGGCGTATGACACCATTGTCATACCCCATTGCCTGACAACCTCAGCTAGCGGCCTTACGTATAGATTGAACAACGTAGGACTCAGCGAGGAGCCTTGGGGGACCCCCAGGCCCAGCGGATGGAATTTGGACTGGTGAGGCAGGACGGTCACGCTAAAGGCCCTATTGGCTAAAAAGGACCGGAACCATTGGAGAGCAATGCCGGTGACACCAACCTCCTCTAAGCGATGCAGAAGGATCGGGTGCGAGACGGTGTCAAAGGCGGCGCTCAGGTCTAATAGCACCAGCGCCGCCGTTTGCCCCGCATCAAGCACGGAGCGAAGATGCTCCACCATATACAGCAGAGCCGTCTCCGTGCTATGACCGGCCCTAAACCCATTCTGCGTCACATCGAGGACGTTTGCGTGAAGTAGATGTTCCGAGAGGACCGCGTTGACATGCGCCTCAGTCACCTTAGCCGGCCACGGTAGAAGTGAGATTGGCCGATAACTCCCAGGCTTGCTACCGTCCAAGTTAGGTTTCTTGAGAATAGGACGAACAATGGCTCGCTTCCACTTCAGTGGGACATCGCCTGATGTAAGCGACGTATTGATCAGAGAACATAACGGTGAGATATCGTGTACCGCCAAGTCTTTGAACACAGCTGGGCAAAGCGGATCCACTGGGGACCCCGACTTCACTTGGCGAGCCAATTTGTCGAGGCTTTCAGGTGTTAAGATAGGAAAGGAATGCAACCCCTCAGATGTTAACGGCTTAAGAGGTGGATTAGCCAGAGGGGTGGCCGACGGAAAGGCCCGATAAATGGCATTGACCTTTTCCAGAAAGAAATCCGCCAATTTTTCACAGTGCTCAACAGAGCTCTGGTGTGTCGTAGTTACCTTTTTTGCAGTGAGATCTTTCAACACCTTGAAAATAGCCTTGGACGGGTTCGAACTAGTCCTAAATTGTGCAGCATAGAAGGCGGCGCGAGTTCTGCACACTGCCCGGTGATACAATTTCACCGTAGACAGGTACAAAACTTTCTTCACGCTGTTATAAGATTTGCGCCAGACAATGAGAAATTAGGTTGACTTCAGTAGAAAACTGGATACTGTAAACAGTGCTTTCTCTATGGAGAGTTTATTCTATACCACACTGTTTGCAAAAAATGAAAACTTTCCTGAGAAACACAACACAGAGTAATACCACAGAGTAATAAACAGTATCTTCTAAGTAAAGTGTACACCCAATGCAACACTTGTCAGAACATTCACTATTTACTACAAATAACCAAGATCTGTAGGTGCTAAACATCATTCTACTTGCACCTCTTAAACTGTGGTGAAACTGTACAGGTAGCTCATCTTCTCAAGTAAATCAGTACTTAAATACATAGGTTAGTATGTACACAGTCTTCTGTGTTAACTAGAAACTGTTTTGCTGAAACGATTCTGTCTAATAACTAACCCTGGGCGAAGTACTAAGCTACGCTCGCTTAGTTTGCGAAATTTGCGCTACTTCACAGTACGTGAATTGCACGTAGCACAGTGCAAACACGCGTAGCATAGCAGTCATTTTTCGCTTGCTCGCGGTTCTCAACGTCAAGTCGGCAACCGCGAGCTAGCAAAATGACATCCCGGTGAGACTTTTTCCTCGTTCGCGATCAGCAACATCAAGTTGCCGATCGCGAGCGTGGAAAATAAACCTCCCGGCGAGAATCTCAACGCGGAAAGGTCAGATTTCTCATTGCGAGTGGTTGCGTATGCTCGGGACCGCTCGCCATGAGAAACTACCAGTCCGCGTTGAGAAAGCTGTCACTCGATTAGAAATCTACTTGAGCGGCAGAAAACGACCGCTTGCACTGTGCAAGATGCAGTTTGCACTGATTTCACAGTGCGGATAAGCATCCGGCACTGTGCAATCAGTGCCAACAGCATTTTGCACAGTGCACTACGCAATTTGCGTAGCTCACGTAGCTCGCGTAGTGCGAAGTGCACTTTGCGTAGCTACGCGTATCGATACTACTCGAACTACGCCCAGGGTTACTAATAACTCAAGGCTACTTACAAAAGTTAGTATCTACTATATAGAATCTTACTCCTGTTGAAACATTTTCTGCAAAACCCAAAAAACTTTTGTGGAACATAATGAACACAAGGCAACTCTCATCTGCACACAGGGGTACTTTTGAATACATTTATAACGTGTACAATACTCTGCAAACCTATGGTGCATTGAGAACACGTGTTTCCTAAATACTTACATCCATTAGCTGGGCTCAAGCTGTACAAAATTCCGTAGACAAGTAATATGGTACGGACCCGCCACAATGTAAACTATTAAAAAAACGAGCTCATTCCTTGGATTATGTCATCAGAGATGTCATCACTAATGTCATTTGAGATGGCATCAGTGATGTCATAAATGATGTCAGGGGCAGGGCATCGCCTCTCATGAGTCATGGCCCAGCTCTCCACTGAACAACGGCAATAAATAGCATATTATTCTTTGCACTTCCGCATATATACTATATATCTTGAAGAAAGTGCAAGTCAAGTATCTAGTCTCGTCCCAAGTGACCTTACAGAGCTGCCATTTGTGCTATTTCTAGGGCAATCGTTGTTTCTCTCACTCTGGCTGTCCGCCTGTTTACTAAAGGAGGGGACCTGAACAATGATGCAGCCGACTCGATTCTGCCAGTAAGAGGACGGAAGATAGGTTACAATACTTGGAATATGTAACTGACGCTTTTCAGTAAGTCACGGGTAAACCTGCCAGCTGAGCGCATCCTGACAGGAGTTATCAGTTCAGTGCTGCAGAACAACAGGTGATGCTACGCGGAAATAATCACCTACTGTTAACAATCAATAGGCAGCTAATGGCTTAATTGCACCCTAGAGCTAAAATGCCTTGGGATACTGGATATAGCAAGGAGCATCTCTATAAATTGGGTCACATAGTATTGGTAACTATGGTAACCCTGAGCAAAAAAAAGGATCCATTCTTCAGGAGAACCTACACACAGCCACCTGTAGCCTTTTTCTAAAGCTATTTTAACTCATAAAAAGCACCCCTAACATTTAAAAGCATTCATTATATTTGCACGTTGCTCACAGGCTATAATAAGCAACACATTAAGTCATTTTTAATTTTAACTTGTTTACACACGAACGCTTGGAGATAAAACTGAACGCCTCTGATTTATGCTTGTTCAGGTTCCAACAGCAGCACTAACCATTTTAATATATATTTACCGTCCAACGCAGCTCCATTTTTTATAAAATTGTTTTGTGGATACATTTTAATAATTGTATACGTCAATATCCTATGGCTAACACGATAACCTTTTAATCCCCCATTTTGTTCCAATTTGTTGTAAGATGTTTTGCGTTATACATTTTATTTACTGCGCTTGTATGTTTTTGTTGCTCAAAAATAGATATTTAACCTGCTGTTGAATAGGTCACGAGTTGGTTCAATCCGAATTTTAAGTGGAAATGTGTTCCAATCCACGCCCCGGTTCCACACTTAGAATGTTGTTTGTCCCATTCTTTCTTGGTTCAGCAAAGCCATCTTTAAATTACTTTACGGGATGCACGGTTTGTTCACTTTTTGAAGCGTGTGGCCCATATATGATTTTATGCATCATGATAGCAGTTTCAGTTTGACTCACATTGTAACATTTAGCAAAGACTGAATTCTAAGCATGTGGTAGTACGAGGAATGTAACAGCCTGCAGATCATTTTGTTATCTACAAAGTGTTGATTTTTTGTAATGGTGAATGCAATGTTTTGGGAAAACCAAGTTAAACATTGTTTCCGCGGCTGACTGTAATTCCAAAGATTGATCGTATTATTGTTTTGTTATTGTGAACGAGGACAATTTCTCCTTTGTGAGGAAGGTTTATGAAGTAATAGTTGTTAGAGAAATGTGTTTGATAGTCTCTTTGCAAGTTCAGCTCAGATTTCACCTGTAGTGATTGGTTGTTCCTCTTAATATAGATGGGGCTGTGGCTGTCAATAAGAACTACAACAGAGTAGCTGCGTGCATGTGCTCTTCTTGATCCAACCAGCAACATTTCTGTTTTGTTGATGTTGAAGATAAACCAAACCCAAGTACCAAAGCCTTGTGCAAGCAACCAATCACAACAGAGCACCCGCAGGACAACTCATTTGATCAACAGATACACAAGCGTGGAAGCCATAACCTGAAATGCCAACCAGCCTAAGAGCACTCCTTCACTAATCAGATTAAGACCGAACCCACAGGCCCTCGAAACCTCTTTTACTTTGTAAACATCCCTTCACACATCATTCCAACAACATGTACAACTCCGCATATTCCAAAAGCCAGAAGATCTTAGCCGCCTGAAATGTGCAGAATGGCCATATCCAATGATACTGCCCTAGCAGATGTTATTCACAATGACGAATTGGGCCTTTTTACCTTGATCAGACCTGGCTTTTCCATACCTGTCACAACACATTTTATTGGCATTCTGCAAATACAACAAAGGCTCAGACAGTGACTCACCTTGGCATAATTAATCATAGGATAGACAGCATGACAGAGCTTCAACAAAGAGTGACGTATGTGAAATTATCGTAAAGATGGCAAGGACATGATTTTCCTGAATAGTAATCATGAAGACACATTAAAATGATCAAACCACACGCCCTGTAGCTTAGCCTATTAGTTAGGGCACCCCCTATCATGACAAATCAGTTCTATGATCAGGGAACACTTATCCACTCACCTAAGCAACGTCCAAAGATATATGTCTGAAGCTGACCTGAAATGCTTAGTGATATGCATCTTGGTCAACAAAAAGAACATCAAACCAATAAGAGAGCGGGCACCTCGAGCCAACCCCCACTCCTCCCTAATACCCAGAGGGGCAATCTGGGACCCATGTAAATAGGTACACCAGTGTCTCATACAATTTAAGGAAGACACATAGACAGTATTTCCAGACTACTCTACACTCTACAATCCAAGATGACATGAAAAAAATCCAGTGTGAACTTGATGACAAAAACCATTAGGAGATGACATCCTACCCATATTACAATGCTAGTTGGGTGTGTAGAGCACTCTATGAAAGTTTTGAATTGGATCAAATGAAGCATAGAAAATATTGCTAACTCATGGGCTGCCATCATAGCCTCATCTCTTGATACCAGATACTTTCTATAGTGTTTTGCTACTCTACAAACCCATCTGAGGATGTAGAAGCAAAGAAGCAATATACACCAGATATCTTATTTATCATCGGTAGACCAGTCACCAGTCTGGTCTCCAGTGTGTTATAATCAGGCAGGTCAAATCAGACTTATTTGCCTGTGAAGCATGACATAATTGAAGGTATCAACAGATTTGCCATTTTGCTGAGACTGTGCCTCCCTTAAGGCTAAAAAGGATTTCATATGATTATGTTCCCAAAAATGTCCTAATTTGGATATGCCTAGGAGGTCCCACTTCTTGAATTGCAGAAGTCTGGTCATATGTGCCTGCCACATTTTAGGGCAGAGTGGGTCAGTCTAAGGTCACAAACTACCCAGCACTGACCCTTATACCAGCAATCAAGCACTAGCAAAAAGAAGTTGAGTTGAGGGTATCTGGCTACCACACATCATAGATCACTTGTACCTGCAACCAGGGTCTAATGTGTTCTATCTATCAGTACTAATGAAAGTACTTAAAAAACCCTCATTCACGTAGGCAGGTTGTTTGGCGGTTTATCTTGATTCTCCGCCTTTGTTATATATGTAAAGTGCAGGTACCTGTGCCAAGGGTCTGTTAATTTAATGCTACTAGTGAGCCTTCAAAAAGAACAATTGATGGATGGAATGCGGAACAAGGTCAAACACTCACCCCCAGCCAGATATCTGGGCCTCAATCCATAACTCTTTTACTCACCACGCCATTCCAGTTTGGACCCCCAGCCATTTGCAAATCAGTCTTGACCCTGCTTCTCATTGGGACAGTCCAGCCCGAACTGCCAGGCCAGGTCCTCCCTGGATCGGAAGCAAGCATCCTATCATCAGTTTAAGGGTATCAACCCAGCAGGACATGTACTTTTAAGTTTTACATGCCCTGGTACTGAAAAACTCTTACATTCATTTTTCACTATTGCAAGATCTACCTCTCCTGTAGGATTACATTGCTGTTACCTTATTACATTTATTTAACTGTAGCTTCCAAATGGGAACAGGCAACTCTTTCATGTTTGGTGTCTTTGAAATTGTAATTAAAAATGCTAACTTATGGTGAAGTCAGATTTTACATTATAATTTTGAAAATGGCATTTTTAGAAAGTTGGTATTTTTCTGCCTTAGGCATGTGGTTCTTGCAGCCTGTCTCCGGGCAACATGACTGGGTGTAGTTGACAGCCAGCTAAAAACAATCGGGATCTTAAGTGTTCCTGGATGGGTCATCACTGGAAGGATGAGAGGGAGGAACTGGGCACAGCCCCACTTACACTTCAAGAAGCTGTGTCCTGCCTTCACCCAAAGGGCTGCATACTCCGTGTAGTTAGTCTGGAACCAGGGCAAGGAAGGCAAGATACCTGTGCACTTCAAAGGTATTCATCTTGAAGCTTCTCCCATTTCAAAAGCAGAACTCTGTATAAATATGGGAGCTCAGACACCAACCTGTCAGTAAACCTATGGACCTGTGGATAATCTGATAGGAAGAAGGACTGCTGTGCTGCTGAAAGAACTGTCATTCTGCTGGACTGCTGCTCAGAAGGACTGGCGCCCTGCTGTGCTGACCTTCTTCCTGCTATCCTCAAGCTTGGGTGAGAAGGACTGCACCTGCATCTGTTGAACCCAGGACCCCAGAGTGGCTTTAAGGACTAGTTGACTGGCCTCCTTTGTGAGCCTCAGGGACACAAGGCTCCTACAACCTCAACCCCAGCACTTGGACTCTGCTATCTGTAAGTCTACCCTGTCAAGTGGTGCCACCCTTGTCTCAGACAATTGGAATTGGGTCTAAGGTGTTCTGTCAGCCTCTGTGGATCCAGCAAGCCCAGCGCATCTCTTCTGCTTCACGGCACAAGCTCCCAGCAGTACAGCTGCATCATTGTCCATGCGTGGACCTCCACGTTGCAAAAACTTGCATCGCAGCCCACCATATCAAAGGAACCAACGTTGCGTGATGCATGTTTGGCATAGTCCCTTTCATCCCTTGTGGATGGCAGCCTCAACGATGAGGCTGGACTCCTCATCGCAACCTTGTACTGCCTCAGAACTGACGTATCACCAAGATTTGCAACACATACTGGATGACAGACTTCAAATCGAGAGCCATTGTTGATGAGACCCTCAACCTTGTATCGCAGCCTTGTCACCTTTCGTCGGAACCGATGCATCACTTTGGCTGTATGATGCATCTTTGATATGAGCCCTTGCAATGCTCCACCAACCAAGTTTTAACCCTTTGCGTGCTAATGACGAGCTCAGCTCGTCATGAGGCACGGTTGAGCTGCACTCATGACGAGCTGGGCTCGTCACGGCCGTTGGAACGTTCGCACGTGGGGATAATTTCCCCGCTGTGCTGAACATTCCAAAATGGGTGTGGCCGTGACGAGCTCAGCTCGTCATGAGTGCAGCTCCACTGCGCCTCTTGACGAGCTGAGCTCGTCATGAGCACAGTGGCGCCGCGCACGGCCCCCCTCTCCCCCGCACAGCAGGAAAAAACGCCCCGCAGGGAAGGGGTTAAGGTACTTTGTTCAGGGGGCCTAACTGGGTCCCTGCAGCCGGTCCGCTTCATCTCTGTCGGTCTCAACTTGTGACTTTGTCACGTTCATTTTCTACCACATATCTACAGTTGGCGTTTTGTGCTTTTTGGCGCTGTTTTCCCTGAAACCTTTAATCTTGTATATCTCTGGTTCTACTCATTGTATTTTTGTCATTTTGCTCTTGTTTACTTTATTTTCACTCTAGTTTTCTAACTTGGTGTGGGATCCTTTTTGTGTGATGTTTCACACTTTATTACTGTTTGCACAAATACCATGTAAATCATGCCTGTTTACTCTCTGTGGAAAAAAAAGAATGTTAAGGTGAACCAGTGCATAATTGCTTTCACAAGGACAGGAATGGTCTGATATTGCTATTACCTCTATAAACTCCTTATAAAGGGGGCCGGGAAGGGAGCTTTCTTGGGTTGATTTAATGATCTTGGATAGCAGATGTTGCCAACAAAGAGTTGCCATACATTTAAAGTGTTCGAGTGGGAAGCCATTAGGTCCTGCCTTCCTTGCATTCATGGAAGATAGGGCCTCAGTCAGATCTTCAATCAACAAGAGGAGATCCAACTCTGCACAGGAGTCCTCAATAAGGCATGGGATGAAGAGTTCAACTATCGGCATGTCACTAGCCACAGAATTTGCAGAAAGCTGTGCTGCAAAGAGACTGTTAAAGTAGGCCTCAAACATGCTGGCAATATCCACTGGGATGGCAAGCAGACTATCCATATATTTCAGATCCCAGTGACCGAGCCCAAGGGCTCATCTCTTGAGCAAGCTGGTAAAGCAATTTATAAGCTTTTTAGACAGATTTGTATACCCTGTGCTGTGAGGCTAATCAAGCTGTGCATGTAGTGTACATGATCACCAGCTTCAAAGCCAGGCAGGTCATATCCAGATGGTGGATCAGGTATAAGTAGATACAAGTTCCTGTTCCAAATGGCTATTTCAGGACTAATACTGGCAACTGTCTACCCTTTGGATATTTTCTTATTCTGCAGATATGCCACTGTCTTGGAGTATTCCATCTCCACAATCTGATTTTGGCCCAAGGGTCATGCTAATCTGGTTTCTGTGTGAAGACATAGGCTTATTCTTTGACATGAGTGAGATCATGGATAGCTCGAAGGGACGGCGGTTTTTTTTGGAATTACAAAACGCCGTGTTGATTCTTCGTGATCAACACTTGAGGTATCTACCAAGATAATATCTACGGCCTGGAACTGCGAAATACAAGAAAATATATATATTGCAACAAACAGGATGGTTTCGTACTTTAAGATCCTTGTATCTAGAGAAATAATTGTATTGGAGTAAGTTGGGTCAAGATACGTTTGCGACCCAATGAAATAATTAACATTTTGAGTTAAGCAAATGCTTTTTCGAGTTGGAGCTTTGTTTTGAGCGATTTGGAATAAGAAGAACACAAAAAATGAACTAGAGGATATAAAGGACTTCTTCTTCTCTGTGATTGGATAATACCGTGCTCTGGAACACCTTTTTCGCCCTGAAGAAGTTCTGTTTTCAGAACGAAACGCGTTGGCTGTTTTTTTACCAAAAAGGAGCATTAAACAACCATTGAAAATTTATACCACGACTCAGCGTCTGTATTTGAAGACACTAAGATAATGATCTAGTTTCCACTGGATTTGATTGATCTTTAAAGCGGTGCTCTTCCAAATTGGACAAAAAAAGCATCTGTCAATGGGATGTGTTAATTTTTTCTATTGGCTGAGCCAGTTGCACTTCCACATTAGTTGGTTGTGTGCTGTAGTAGCCTTCGACCGCCATTACTATTTCTGCCGAGGTCAGAACGCGCTGGTCGGGTCTCCGGGGCTCATTTTCATCATTATTGACATTTGCGGTGGTCGTTAACAAGCGTTCATACCACAAGCACAGCATTGCCATCATAATTGCACTGGCGGGAATTCCACTGATGTATCAGTGGTTTGTGGGCTTGCCGCAGCGAATAAGACCGCCGTGGACGGTGTTTCAGCTTTTCCGCACGTGCACTGCGGTGTTTAATGGATTCCGACCGCGGTGGGTGTTTTTTCGCCGTGGTGTATCGTAATGGGACCGCCTGTGCCCCCGCGTGCCATAGGGGCGGTCTTTTCCCATTGCCATAGTAGGTTGGAGGATGTTCCACCATTGCAATCGGCCCCCAAGTCCTGAAACCTTAATTTATTTTTAGACACTTTTTACAGCATGACCAAGACTCAGTGGTTAAAAGTAGGTTTTCATATCCGAAAACACTGCTGGACTATAGCTGTCCGGTACATCAGACCTGCCCCCGCTTGATAAGGAGTGCTTATGGGTCCAGCAGATACGATTGTTGGCTGTTGGCTGGTATTGCAACATTGGCCTCATGGCATTTAGCTCCTAGTCCAATTTAGCTCCTTGTCCAGTATGGACCACTATCTCCTTATTTAAAGAAGAGCACAAAAGTTCCTGGGTCATCCCAACAGTGTCGTACATTCCTAGGGAAAGGTGTTGATAATGCCCCACTAAAATGATAAAGCGTCCTTGCTCTGAAGTGCTAGACGTACATAAATCAATGTTGAGCATCTCTCCAAGAACTAATAGAGCTCTACTGTTCATTATTTTAAAGGTTTTGATTAATTAATAATTAAAATACCTCTAAATACCAGAACCTCTAATTCAGATGGGGGAGATCAAAAAGTGAAGTATATGCAGACTCCTCCTTTGGAAACCATACACCAACCACCTGATGGATTACGGTCTGTCAGTAGAGAACATTAGATAGCCCACCCTATTTAGAGTGGAAGTTCTGATGATCTTTTTTGTCATGACCACCAGCAATATCCTTGCACTTCCAAAATGAAAAAAACATACTACTGAACTCTACACTCTGGCAGAAAAATCCTAGAATGCCAAGGTCGTTAGTATTTTGTTTTCAGAAAGAACTTCCCACTTTAGTAGTTTACTTTTGAAAAGCAAAAAAGGTTTGGTGAGCGACTGTCTGAAACATGGAAGCCGTTCTTCAAAATTCAGTGCCTTTACAGAATCTGTCATAGTGGAGGTTCCTATGAAGGCACAGAGATAAATGTAGTGATGATCTCACAGTATGGTTGGAGGTTGGCCTTCAAGGTGTTGATATTTTTGCCTCTGCCGTACTGACAGACATCAAGCATCCAGCGCAAACTAAATCAGTCCCTAGGTTTGTTCTTTTCTAAATAAGGTAAATTTGGTTAAAACCATTGTTTCTAGAGATAAATCACTTGTGAACAATAATTTGGTGCACAGACTGAATATCGAGTTTTAAATGTCAACATTATCAAATATTGAGTTGGAAATATTGTGATACAGAAATATCGACAGCAAGTATATCGTGGTCAAGGATATCACCTTGCAGGTAAGAAATATCGTTTTTGGAAATATCGACGTTATTAATATCATTTGCAAAAATATAGTTGTTTAAAAAATCGATATTTTAATTAGTTATTTATTTTAGTATGCATTTTAAAATTATGTGATCTATTTTTTTGTATAAGAATTGCTTTTGTTTTTTAATTTGTGTTTATTTTTTAGTAGTTATTAATTTTAGTTCTGTAGTGGGTTGTGGCTTTAAGGGGACAAGGGTAGGAAGTAATTTAATTATATTACATTATTTAATTTAATGGATTAATATTTATTTCATTTAGATTTTATAGTGTTAATTGGGAGAATACATTTATTATTAATTAATTATTAACTGGCTGTTAAATATTAAATAATTAATTGGTAATTATGTTAATTGTGTCATTTTTTAGGAGTGGATTTAGGTTTATAGCGGAATAGGGTGGAAAGTAATTTAATTATAATACATGTATTAATATTTTATATTTCTTAAAATGTATTTAATTTATATTATATAGTGTTAATTGTGGGAATTAATTTGTTATTAATTATTTATTAATTGGTTGTTAAATATTAATAATTAATTAATTGGCAAATATGTTAATTGGGTCAATTGTTTAGGAGCTGGTTATGGGTTTATAGGGAAATAGGGTGGGACATAATTTAATTATAATAGAGGTATTAATATTTTTTATATATGAATATTTATTTAATTTCTATTTTAAAGTGTTTAAGTTTTAAAGGAATTAATTTATTATTAATTATTTATTAATTAGTTGTTAATTATTATTAATTAATTACTTTTTACAGGAGAGGATAATGGGATTTATAGGGGAAAAGGGTGGGAATTAATTTATTTATACTTAATTAATAATTGTTTTTTTAATTAATGCTAATTAATTAATTAAACATACAATATGGCAATTGTGTAATTAATTTTAGATGTAAGTTGTGGGGTTTATAGTGGTAATAGGTGGGAATTAAATTATTTTAAAATAATTAATTATTGTTGTTAATTGGTGTTAATTTATTAATGTAAAATTAGTTATGGAAATTGTGTAAAGATTCTTAGGTGTGGGTTGTGGTGTTTATTGGGGTAGAGAGTGGAAAATAATGTATGTTTAATTAATCAATAATTAGTTGATTATTAATACTAAGTCATCAATTGATAAATATTTAAGGTAATTGTTTATTGTTTATTTTTATTTTGTGTGTGGGTTTTGGTTTTATAGGGGTAATGTTTGGGGAGTTTTAATTTGTTTTTAAATTAATATTATTTCTTTAATTGATAATTGATTATGTTAATATGGAGGTATATATATTTTGCATTTAGATGTGTGTTGTGAATTGTGTGGTTATAGGGTAGGAAATAAAAAAGATTACATTTATGTAACAATTAATGCTTTTGTTTCTAAATCATTCCTATTAAAAAAAGTTTTTTGATAAAAAAATGTTTTTAAATAATCTTTCTACGTATTTGTTAGATCTTTTAAACATTATAATCTGTTTCTATCTTTTGTAATATTTAATATTGTTATATTTGTTTTTTAAAATCTTTTTTGTTGTTGTTGATATTTTGTTTTTAATTTTGAACTGACTCCAGTGGAAATATTACTTTTTACCCCCCCTGCTATCCAACACTTTCCCTATTGTTGCACCAACTGGAGTGGGAATAGTAAATGTTACCCCTCCGCTATCCAACACTTTCCCTATTGTTGCACTAATTGGAGTGGGAATAGTCATTTCTACCCCTGTGCTATCCAACACTTTGCCTACTGTTGCACTCACTGGAGTGGGAATAGTATTTTTTATCCCTCTGCTATTCAACACTTTTTCCACTGTTACACTCACTGGAGTAGGAATAGTAATTTTAACTCTTCCGCATCCAAAACTTACCCTACTGTCGCACTCACTGGAGTGAGAATAGTAATTTGTACCCCTCCGCTATCCAACACTTTCCATACTGTTGCACTCACTGGAGTGGGAATACTAATTTTTACCCCACTGGTATCCTACACTTTTCCTACTGTTGCACTCACTGGAGTAGGAATAGTTTTTGTTACACCTCTCCTATCCAACACTTTCCCTACTGTTGCACTCACTGGCATGGTGTTAGTCACTTTTCCTAGTCCGCTAACCAACACATTCCCTACTGTTGCACTAACTGGAATGTCAATAGTCATTTTTACTTTGGAGTGCAAAATTTAAATTGAAAGACTATTAAGTATTTTAATTTATAATATAATGTTTTTTTATTGTATTTCATGTTGTAAGTGTATGTAAATATATATATATTTATTTGTAAATTTTTATATATTTATAAAATTATATAATATATTAAAAATAATAGTTTATTTGTTTTAAAGTAAATATATATATATATATATTACATTTTATATATGTATGTATGAATATGTTTTTAATTACATTTATTTCTTATATTTGTTAATATGTATATTAAATCTAAATACTTTTTTATAGTTAATTTTATTATTTAATATATTTAACAATATTTTTTATACAAATAAAAAAATCGATATTTTGTACATCTAGATTTTTTACACCAATATATTTTTCTTGATATTTTTAAACTTACCATTATAATTATAGGATGCTGATATTTTTGACATTGATATTTAAAATTCAATATTTGTGTATGGGGATATTGTAGGCACCGATATTGCATCAGTGAACCCAATAATTTGAATGTTAATTGAATGAAGGCTCTAAACAAATGGAGTAAACAGTTCTGAAGACTCTGAGACTAGAATGAGAATGCAATGATCTATGTGTAAATTGTTCCAACACCTTGTTTTCCTCTAAACTCATTTGAATTATTATTTCCCATAACCAGTGAACAGTCATTGACCCTCTATAAAGTTAATTGGCGACACACTTATGGCAAAGCATTACTCTTGATGCTCTGGGGTTTGGAAGCTATTGCCACTCAACTCTGACAAAGAACCCTCTCCCACCCACCCCCATGTTATCGATAGCAGAGGCATTAGTAAATCCAGGAGGTGAAGTCATCAATCAGTATGTGTAGGGCACATAGTATCACAAACAAATGTAAAATTACAAGTGGGATCAAAAATTCTGGTTGTGATTTCCCGGTTTATTTTTCGTTTCACCTGGCATTTCATGCAGAGGCGTATCATGATTTTAGCAGGTGAAGTCTCTGGGCAAAAGACTCCAGAGCAGCCCAGTGCCTATTTATCTCATAGGTCTGGTGGGTCAGTTTCTCAAATATCAATCCCAATGGATTTAAAAGTTCATCCTAATGAGGTGAAAAATTCCAACTCTCTATAATCAAGCTTCCACCCAAAGCAAGGTGTTGAGTCATTGCTAGTGAATGTAAGTCTATGGACCTTGGATGATGATCAATGCTAGACCACATGGGTATTATTTGTCTTATCTGACTAATAGCTGCAAATTGCCTTATTGTTTCATCCAAGAAGCCCATCAATTTTTGGTTTTTGGTTCATTCTCCACTGTTATGCCTGATTTTCACTAAAGGAGAAGATCAGCTTAGTTTACCACTTTATTGAAGGCTGTTGAGCGCTTGCCAGGTTTGGTGCATTAAAACAACCTACAATTGACAATTAATAAGCCAACGATTTTAAAGTTAGGGTTATGAACTATTTAATCAGATATATAATGGACGTTGAACCTCAAGAAATAATGATCTATTAACACTAAGTTAAAAAAAAATTGTTTTTTCTTTGCTCTAGCACTATCCCTCAGTTTCCCTCTAGATGCCATCTTGATAAATGCAGATTTTTGTGGGTTCGAGTTGCTAAAATATTTCTAATGACTAAGGCCATCATTTAAAATTGGATAGGCCAGAGCTCTGCCATCAATGAGAAGACAGAACAGTTATCCTTCCCCATTTAGGGGCCGATTCCAATCTGGGTCGGAAAACACTCCAACCGAGCCGGATCCGGGGTGTTTTCTGACCGATCCGGACTCCTGCAGTCCGACCGAGTGAGTACAATGCGGCTGTATGCTGTCGGACTTGTTTCGGTCGGACTCCCATTGAAGTTAATGGGAGCCGGTCGTACAACGCGTACATGGGTACCCATTGACTGAATGGGTATGTTGCAGACAAGTGCGCCCCCTACAGCGGGTAGGCGTCGGGGCCATCTGCATCGTACATGCCTGTGTTGGGGAGACCCATGGGACTCCCCCTGTGTCTGAGCCGTAAGGCTGCGGGTAACAGGGGGTCCCACAAAGTCCAGCTCCAGGAACTATTGCGAGCCAGAAGCTCCGACTCGATCCGGCTGTCCGAATCGAGCATCGTACTGGCTCGGTCGGAATTTGCCTCCATTGCGCGCCATGGTTAGCTTACGGCCGAGATGTACGGAGCGGTTCGGACCCGGAAACGATTCTGACAGAGATTTCGAGTAAGTTTGCATCGTACTTCGACGTCCGGACCCGTGTACAAACTGGACGGATATTCAGCCTCCGAATCCAACCCGCTAATGCCAAACCCGATTCGGAGCCCTTCCGACGAGATCGGAATCAGCCCCTAAGTTGTGAGAAGTGCCAGATTTTTGATGGTTGAGACCGAGCTGCTCTGTTGTCAGAAACGCTTGACCAGTCTGCCACAAGGCTGCTGGTTTACAGTAGCAATCTCCGCCCACAACCTATTTTTGGAGGGCTTACCTCAACTGTTTTTTCCTGCTTGGGACTGCCATCAAAAGCAAGGAGGTCCCAAGCAAAAAATACAAGGACATTTTTTTTTGCACAATGAAATCTTCAGTTTAGGGGTAATAGAGTCTATAAATTAGAATGAAAACTAATTAACATAATATGCTAAATGTGCCATAAAAAGTGTAAAACATAACATTAAACTTACACGCATTTCAAATATGCCAATCCACAGTAGGCAATCATTGTTATTCATGTAGGCCATTGAAGGCCATGAAACCAGCTTTTCCTAGCCAGAAGGGAACTCGATGTTGGCTCAATGTGCATAACATGATTTAGAAGCTTGAAGGTAGACGTACATGCTTGGAGATGTTGCATAACTGGAGAATCTTTCAGTTTAACAAAGTGTATTACCTAACTGAACAATATTTTCAGCCGTGGTCCGTGCAGGTAACAGTGGTGAGACAGTGGGGCCAGGTGAGAGGGGGGAATTTCGAGGGAGGATGCAGAGGGAAAATTAATTATTTATTTAATTTTCCCCCTGCATCGTCCCTCGAAATCTCCCACCGCCCCATTGCTGTTACCTGCACAGACCACAGCTGTTTTGATTCCTGAATGTCATGAACCTTCTAATCTTTCATACAAAGATTGAATCAAATAATTTGTGCTTTAAACAAAAAAAATGATTCATAGAGAAAAAAATGCATTACCTAACATTGATTTTGCCTTTTGATTAGTAGTTCATTGTTCTCGCAGTGAACTAATTTATGTGTGTAAAATCAGTCTGTGATTAAAGCCTATGGGAACCATGCATGATGCTTCCAGAATCTCCTCACACTAGACTGTCTGTAGCTAACCATATGATAAAAAGTTTGATCTTCATGTATTTGTGTAGGAATAGAGGAGCTGCTTGCTGAAGAACTTAATTTCATGATTGGCTTGTGTAGAAGGAAGTCTGCTACAATGTTTTCAATATGTTTTCTTGGTTTTTATATTAGAGCATTTTTCTTTGTAGTCTCACGTAGGAGAACCTCTTTTCCCTCATCCCCTGGCTAAACTTTTGGCAGTTGAGGCTGTTGAGGCTACTGCTGCTGATGTTCCCTTAGACTCAATAGAATAGGTAACTTATTCCTTTATGGAACACTCTCAAAACAATATTATTATTTAATGCTTTGTTCTAACCATTTCTTTTAATGAGATTTCTGTAAACTATTTGATTGATGGACTAACTGAATAAATACCAAAAAATAAAAAAAGATCTTTACTAATCTCTTAATGAGAAATAACACTGTGAAAATGACAATACAACTCTCATCATTGACTTAACTTAAACTGCTAATTAAATTTAAGTTTTAGATGTTTGCTTTGTCCCATGACTCCTAATACACATTTCCAAGGTCCATCTTTGAGATGGATTTAGTGTGGAACAGAGGGCTTAAACTCTAGCGGATGACAACATTTTGGGTTTATTTCTCGTTATCTGTTTTCTGGTAGCAGAGTAGTGGTTTAAATGTTTGGAACAAGGAACTATAAATAATTCTCAAGTTAGAATAAAATACCTGAATCCTGGAATCCAATACCCAGAGTTTGCAGAGCTGATAAGGCTCGTTTTTCGAAGATGGTTGCTGTTTTGGAGGTGTGAGTACTGATAGGGTGATGCGAAGTCTATTGTAATCATAATTGTGTTATTTTTCCTTCTTTTGTTATTTTATTGAGAGTAGATGGTTTGATGACAATAAATGGTTATTGATTTATATATATTTTGTGATGAGATTGCAGAATTTACACTTGATGTAGTCGTAGATCCTAGAATATTAAAAATTTGAGGCAAGTGTAGAAGACATTTAGATATTTTTTTGTTTGGAGAGATTTTGTGGTGTAGAATGTAAGGTACCATCATCTACGCAAATGAGGTATAAATACAAATAATCTATTGTAGTTTTCTATTATTTATTGATGTTGGCAGAACCTAATTGCACAAACAGGGGAAGCTGCAGTGATTAGGGTGATTACATGCTGGTTGAGTTCTCCCTTTCAAATGACAATGTTTCTGTTTGTTTGAAGAAAAGTTGGAAAGTGTAAAACCCTTACTATTCTGATTGTTGAATTTCTATTGTTTCCCATTAGAAAAGTAAACAAAAATCGATTTATGTTTGTTTTGTCAACATGTTTTTGTGGTTTGTGCAAGTACGAGAGAAATTTTAAAAGAGGGAGAACTGCTGCAGGGAGCAAAATCATACATCTTACAGGTCCACACTGGGATTGGACAGTAAGGGAAACTATAACATACAAGAAAATTCAACAGTACATTGCTTTCAATCTAAATCATTCTGTCAGGAGAGCGATGGTTCTGTTCCGGTTCGGTATTTTACCAGTCAAAACTGTAACAGCCAAATGGCACTTAAAGGAAAACTCTAAATGTAATTTGTGTAATGGAGGAGAGCAAGATGTCGAGCATCTAATGTTTGCCTGTTTAAATCCAAAGGTGGTAACGGCAAGGAAGCGGTACTTGCAAGCCATACACATTAAATGTAGGATTAATTCAGCAAATGAACTGATCACTCTATGTAAATTCCCGCCAAATGAATTTGTCTGTCATAACTTTTATACATTTTTAAAATCTTTTTTAACATTGTATTAGCACAAGAAATTTTACTGTTGTAAATAATCTGAATTTTATGTTTAAAATATTTGTGTTCCTCAGTTAAGTACCAAAGCAAATAAAAATAAAATAAACTTGAAACTTGACAGTAAGGGGCACATTACAATGGCGGGCGGACAAATTCTGCCTGCCACCGTAAGGGCAAACGGGACTGACCGCAGAGGTGCGGCAGTCCCGCTCTACCCATTAGGATGCGACCGCCACCCTGGCGGTCGCATCCCGCATATTCAACATTGTGGCGGGCGGTACTGTAAGCAGCACCTGCCACAATATTGAAAATGCATGGTGTGCACAACGTGAGAGGCAGCCCGGTGCCAGCCACCTTGTGAATGCCAATGTATGGGGGTACCCAAGTGCATCCCCCACCGCCCCCCCGTGGGCCAGCAATGGGCCCCCAAAGTAAACTCTGCATGCCTTTCCATGGCAGAGTCTCTGCCATGGAAAGGCATTCCACCGCACACATCATAATATGGATGGCAGTGCCTGCAATGCACCACCACCATAATATGGGTCTTTCACGCCCGGCAGACAATCATGACGATTGCCTGCTGATGGAAATGCGACAGAAATGCGGCGAATGGTCTTTCCGTCTGCAGCGATACCCCCCGCCATGCTAATGTGGCAGGGATAAATGGCCATCCGGTGTTTTGGCGGGTGGATCCTCCCGCCATGCTAATAGGCCCCTTAGTGTGCTTTTGGGCTGGGGTTGGTAGGTGATGTCAAGTTACAGCATTGTGGTAGGTCAGGGATTTGTGAATGTCGCATTGGGATTTGAGCACAGGATTTTGATAAATAACAACTGAAAAAGGATTGGAAGAAGAAAATTGACCTTTACGGAACAGAATCATAACATTGAACTGTGAATTGTTTATTTTACGAATGTTGTGAAAACATGACATTTTTTAAAGGGCTTACGAGTTTTGTGAGATGGGATGTTACAGTTCTGATATGAAAAGGTGATGAGGCACCACCCAAGGACACACCTGCACATTTTATATTGACTGAGGTGGGATTAGACACCTGTTTATGGCTTCATAAGTGGTGTAAGATTGCTGAGAAAGAGGGTCGTTAGAGATTTCCACAATATGGAAGTTTTGAAGTAATAATAATTGACAAATTGAGGAAAAACGTATGGGAGATGAAACCATCACATAGACCTGTACAATGTGAACCTTTAAGCATGTGGGAAAAAGCAGCTAGAGACAAAGAAAAAAAAGAAAGATCCAGAAATGCACACAGAGGGCAATGCTTAGTTATTCAGATGTTTGAAGGGATGAGGAGCAGCGTAGATGGTGGTACGCTATAGACAAAGGTACTAGATTATGTCCTGCAATTTCTACTGAAATACCAGAAAAAATAAAGAAGATGAATATTATAGAAAAAGAAATGGGGAAAGGAGAAAAAAATGAGACAGATAGCAATTCCGAAAATTTAAATATTAGAAGAAATGTCAGCTGCTTGACCTCCACCTTATGCAATCACAGCTAATAGTTCTGGAAGTAGTGCCACAATAAGCAGAAAGGTAGAAACTGCTTCTACGGAAACAAGAGTAGTACATATTGAGAGACTGCTTCAAGTGTTGCAGATTGCCTGACCACAAGTTGCTCAGAGACAGATTGTACCACCACCTGTGGTAAATCCACCTGTTACACCTGTACCGATGCAAGCACCACAAGTAAATACTGTACAGCCAGTGCCTAGACTGTTTGCTAATGCTCCAATGAACATTATTTTGACTCCAGAGAAACAAGAAGCTGAAAGGAGGGTCATCTGTCATAGGATTTGTCCCGACATCTCAAAATGTACAGACTGTTGTGTGGAGACAACTTCAGACAGTACAAGCACTAAGAAATGGGGAGAAGAATTGTCTTTACAACATCAATAACCCAGGAGGAAACTAACCTGCTAGACGATGGAATTTTGTCAACATAGTTTGAGGACACTGTAGGCATTAAAAAGACCAAAGGCTCAATGTAAATGACTAGCCCAGATTCAGAGAGGCGAGGGCATTAAATATCCCAAAACAAAAAAATTGAACTAAATGAAATTATATTGAGATGTTTGGAATTAGAATATTTGAGTATGTGTGAAGAAAAATAATTGATTTACCTATGTAAAGAAATAAGAAGACAAAGACAAGCTCCAACTACACATGAGAAACTGACTGAAATAGCTCACAAATATCATGAGGAGATTCCAATAAAGTCTCCTTTCTCGAAGATCTATATGGTACATTTGGACGATGTTGTGATTGAAAATATGAATCCTCCAGGAATGCGAATTCAGTTTATCGAAATAATAACATGCATTAAAAAATGGAGTGATTTTGAAAACAAATGGGCAGAGAAATTTTTGGAAAGAAAAAGAAACACCCAGAATTAAAAAAGAACCATAAAGATCCGAAAGAAGAAGGAGTTTCAGCTTCATTACGAGGCAAGTAGCGGGAGGAGTGTATATACATGTGCCTTGGATCAGAGGTGATCTTACACCATTTACGAATTATCTCCAAAATAGAGAGACACACCTATGCAGTGTTATGGCGGGAACAGGCAAATCGGCAGAGCCAGGATATGAGTGAGAAGGATACGCGGCGGGGTGCAGATGAGCACCGTTACATACAACTTAATTTTCACAGTCTTATTGACACAGCAGGACTTGTGATCGTCACGAATTCTAGTCCACTGAGGACAATACGCGTTGGCTGGATTGTATTGATTGATTTTTGCTGGATTAATTAATGGACTACGGAATAAACAAATAATTGAGAATACAATATGAGACTCCCTGAAGTCTTTCTTTGTGTGTGACATTGAAACTGGATAGCATCTTGCTTTTGAAGTATCTATTAACTGCACACTCCTTTTGTTTATATTGTAAAACTGTGCAGTGGTACACATAAATTGAATGATTTGTGAAACTTTCAAAGGTGTTGTGGACAGACTTGGATACATTATTTGAGATTTTGGTGCCAAGTGATGTGTGGGCTGAGTGTTAGACTACAGTATAATGGCCATGAGATGAGCCACTGAGAGATAAACGCTTCTAAACACCATCTCCCATAGTTATGGAGATATATGAAGCAGTGATTAATTTCCTTAAAGGTAGAGTGCCTCCAAAAGCCTTTGATTGGTTGAAATGAGTAGAACCTTACTGTAAGCAAAGGAAACAGTTCATGAGTTTTATGAGCTTTTGTTGCAAGTGTTTCAGCAGCACAGTGGAAGAGAATACCCTGAAGTGAAGGACATGGGAATTTTTGTGTCACAGTTTGTGTTAGTATTGAGATCGGAGATTAATTTCCATATAATGCAAAGTGTGAGCTGTTGGCAGAACAAATCACTTGATGAGATCCTGTAATATGCAAAATATTGTAGCGACAAATTAGAAATGAAGCCGAAAAAGATTAAAGAGAATGGCTCAGAACGGTGTCCAGAATTTTTCTTTTGCAGGAAATCTAGAAGGTTTGCAAGGTGTTGTTGTTACACAGGGAAGACATGGAGGAGTACCCATTGATCCAAGTTTGGGAATGGAGGTTTTGGCATTGAAGAAGATGACTCCTTGTCACATTTACCACAAGGTTGGCATTGGGACCGGGAATATAAATGTCATCCTGATAACAAAAATAGAAATGTGTCCAGGCAGCGTGGAGTTCAGATGTACAACAAATGCAGGTACGAATGCAGAAGCAAGTTCCAATGATATAGGATCCACAGGCTCAGATGATCCCACAAAATATGGGAAACCGAAACGGTGTCCAGAATATGAATCAAAATGTGTTTCAACAATTCCCAAATACAGGCAGCAATTTCCTGTTTTTTAGAGTGAGAGCTCAGGCTTATACACTTCTCTATGATGGGGCCTGAGAGAGGAGGAAGATTGTGTGCTTGGTGCAGTCCTAGAGGTAGACCAGATTGGACCATTGGACCATTTTTAGATGGTGAGGCAAATGGCCACACATATCCTTTCTTCTAGATACTGGTGCTGCCATATCCACTGATAGAGTTGTGGAAGACACAGACTTAACCATTTTAGGAAGGAAGATCCAAGTTGTTGGAGTTTCAAATAGACAGATTTCGAATCCAACTTCAGAAAAGGCTGCTGTAAAAATAGGTACATTTTTGGATAATCATCAATTTGTCATTTGCTGCACGAGCTCTGTAAATCTGTTAGGAAGAGATTTGTTGCGCAAGATAAATTGTGCAATCTATTGCACACCGGATGGTGTGGAACTAAAAACAAATGATAAAGATGTAGGATTCGAAATGATTCAACAACAGTCAGCTGTAGGATTGTTCCCTCTAATGACAGTTGACGATTTACCTTCCGATGTAAGAGAAACTGTGAAGCCAGAAGTATGGGATCTCACAGGGAAGAAATTGGGTTAATTAAACGAGTTGAACCAGTCCAGGTTACTGTAAACCCAAGTGCAGTGCTTCCAAGAACCCCATTGTACCACTTGTCCCCAGAAACAATTGCAGGACTTATGCCTATAATAGAAGATATGATACAGACAGGAATTTTAAAGAAACTCATTGGGAGTACGTGTAACTATCCAATCTTGGGTTTACTGTAAAACCAACTGGGAAATATCGCATTGTGCAGGACATGAGGAAAATTTATGAAATAGTTTTCCCAGGGTACCGAATCCAGCCTCAATATTGTTTCAGATCCTTTGTACTGCAGAATGGTTTATGGTCATTGTGAGAGGCTGGCTTAGGATATGGTGTTCATTTATGTAAGTGTAGTTATAGAAAAAGCAAACTGCCAACTGCACACTCTTTTAGGTCCTCTATTTTGAGGAAAAACCAAGTGAAACTCCTAGGTTGATTGGGTATTTTTTACTCTTACCCTTTTAGTTTATTATTTTCGATTTTTTAGCTATTTCATATATGAAAAGGACACTTGACGTTTTACTTCGTTTACACAAAAAACATTTTTCTACAACATAGATACACCATTTACATGTAAACAAAACATTTCTACAACATAGATACACCATTTATATATACATGATTATTCATTTTGATATATACACAAAACAAGCATTTGTTTTCTTTCAAAGACAAGAGTCACGCTTTGGACTCAAAGTTTAAATAAACACCAAGTTAATGCTTGAACTCAAAAATTAAATAAACAACAAGTTAATGCAACCAAATAATTCTTTCTGCAAAATAAACCATAAATTAATTCTGTGGTCTATTAGTAAACCAATGTCTATTCTCTTTGTGTGCCAAAATAAACCATAAATTAATTCTGTGGTCTATTATTAAACTAATGTCTATTCTCTTTGTGTGCCGACGCGTTTCGAACCCGGTCTGTTCACTTAACGGGTTCTCCTCAGGGCTCTGTCTTTTTAGATTTATCTAGAAGTGTATAAAACAAAACTTGTTTTAGCTTTTTTGTCTGCAATTTATGTGCCTCCATCTATCAAATAATAATGTCACTAATGTTACCTGTTTTCCAGCGTTCGCCGGTCCACAAGTACTATTTTGTTATCGACTGGGTTTCTTTAACTCTGGACCTATAGACAGATAGGGACATGGTGACATTCTCCATTTTATCCCGACAGTGTAGTGATGGGCATACTTTCACTTGACATACCTCAAATTATTGAGTCTTAAGTCTTTTTATGATCTTCTGGTTCTATTTTCTGTTATTTATTCTTTCTGGTTGTTCGCAGCCTATAGTCAATAGAACATTCATTTAGTTCTTCATTCGCAATAATTTGAAAGAGACAGCGTTCATCTACTCTTTCAGGCATACCTGGTGGATTTATCTTTTCGCTTCGGCTGCAGACGCTCTACTTTGCGCTTCCGCTGCAGACGCTCTACCTGCGCTCTACGCGTTTTTAGTCAGGCTGCTAGTATCCTTCCAGGCCAACAGTCGTTTACCTAAACACATAAGGTTTATGTAAGTGTAGCACCCGGCACTAATCCATACAATCCTTATGATGATTTTGATGGTCTTAGACAACTTTAGAAAGCTCTCTAAGTAGTAGCTGTGGAGAGCAGCCTTCATGCTTAGTCCAGAAGGAATGTAAAGCGCTTGTTTTACCAGTGCTTAATCTTATGGTGTAGGGTAAGTAGAAAATAACCACACAGTGTATTTATAAAAAAATACATTTAATATTAACACTCACTTACACACTGTATACTCTCCTACCCAGAAATACACTACAATACACACAATAATTTGTCAATGGAATTCGCAAATAGCACAGATTACACAGTGATCCCCATATATCAAAATAGTGGAATGCTAACCACGACCTAAATCGAGAATGGACCCAGAAGATGTAGAAGAGCTGGGGACCCAAGGAACCACCCAAGGTGATTATCTAGGAACCACACGGAGGTCGTGTGTAGAGTGGGAACACAACTGCGTGCTCAATGTTAGTCAATCGGTAAGTCGCTGGTGCAATTTTAAAGAAGAAGGACCCTTCCCAGCGGACCCCGAAGAAACCCGGTGGATGATGGAAGGTTGGAGAGTCACCCTACGGGCGGATACTCCAGGAACCAGGATACCTACACCTGGGTAGCCCGGTGCATAGGTGTGAATTGATGCCAGAAACCACTGTAGACCCCAATGGAGGACTTCAGAAAAGATGCCGCTCGCGAAGAAGGTGAAAGTTTCTGGTGGAACCCAGAGGTGGATTCACGGTGAGAGGTACCTGCAAGCAGAGAGGACAGAGTCTATGCCACTCAGGAGTGACCAGGAGGCATGGAAGACAAATGCCCACTGATGTTGGAGATGCAGGAGAGTAGACGGTGCCCTTGAGGTTGCAACTGTATGGACCAGTCGATGCAGAGGAGGACCAGGAACCATGCATGAGCTGTACCATGTTGAATGTCAAGAGCCAAGGGGTCAGTGTCCGGCAGGGGCACCAACAAGCCTTGTCAACTGCAACCAACATCGGTGAAGAAAAAGGTGCAGTGTTGGGACCAGCAAGGTCTAAGTGACTCACCACAAGCAGGTAAGTCAGAGCAGGCCCTGAGCAAGCGGGGGCCCACTGGAGCCAAAGAAGACCCTCAAGAGGACCCATGCACCGAAGGTAAAGGAGTCGCAGGAGGACCTAGAGCAGCTAACTAAAGGATTCAGGCCCACAGTCCAAAGGATGTGATGCAGGCAAAGATCTTGGCTGCAGAAGATGCTTGAGGTTGGAGGTTCTTGGAGCCTGAAGTTCTCTGGAGGAGAGAGTCAACAAGCCTTTGGCAACCGCAAGTTGATGTGGTGCACATGGATTCTGTTCCAGTGGTTCCGATGATGGATACTAGACTCAAACTCGGAGTGAAGACAGTGCAGGCCTTAAGGGAGTTTTAGAACCACCACCTGTGTTGCTGTGCCTTTCAAAGTCTGTGGATCATCAGACCAATCAGCTATGCTGCGGTGCCTGCAGATGCAGGGGTGTGCCTCCTTCAGTCCAAGGGAGATTCCTTTGGGTGTCTTGGATGTTTACAGGCCTTGAGGAGAACCTGTATGGAGTACAGACATAGACGTTGCAGCAGACTTGCAGGACAAAAAGAACAGGAGCAGCAGGAGACTTCCTGGTTGGAGTCTTGGTTCCCAACATGAAGTCCAGCAAGGTCCAGAGTGCCCAGACAGTTGAAGTTGAAGTGGTATGTTATCTGCATTATGTCCCACAACAAATCTAGGGACCCACCCACAGGTAAGCCCTTAGGTACCCTGAGGAAAGGGTTGGAACAATTCAGGGGTCCCTCCCAGTATTAGGGCTGGACAGTGGAGAGGATACTCCCATGCCCTTTGTCCAGTTTCGCACCAGAGCAGGAGCCAACAGCTCCCTGAACTGGTTTGGACTGTAATATGCAAGACGGGCACCAAATGTGCCCTTCAAGCAGTCTGAGTGGTGCTGGTCAGTGCCCCCACCCTGTCCCATTACACTAGGTCCTGTCTGGGTGTTGGTCACACTTCCCTGTGATAGGATGCCTACTGTCCTGCCTTCCTCTGCTCGAGCTTGGGTCAGTAGCAGGAGAGCAGAGTTGTGTCTTTGGTCGGCAGCAGCCATAGTTTGCTCTCCGGGTCTGGAAGACTGTTACCGGTAGCACTAAGGCCCTCCCTGAGGAGCTTTACAGTGCATAGAATCATACCTCCCACACTGTTTACCTTGTGGGGGTATGATTCCAACATGCTAGATACCAAACATAACACATTTCGTTACAGACAGTTTATAGATGGTAATCGCGTAATGACACATGGACCCTCTATGTATCTTAATGGCAGATGCACTTTCAACCCGGGAGAATAGACTCCGAAGGTTGCAGGGGTGTCTTGCTCATGCTGGAGCACCCTCACACTTAGAACCGAGCGCCCTGCCTTCAGGATTGAAAGGCCTTCCTTAGGGATGACTTATAGGTTTTAAGTGTAGTGACCTCAGATAGAAGGAAATCTATATCTGCCGCAAGTAGTGCCAGCACTAGCTTACACAGGCTGCAATGGTAGGCCTGTAGTCATCGTTTGAGTGGTCTCTCTTGGGTGGCATAATATATGTCTCAGCCCATGCGAGACCCCTGGTGTACCTATGTCCTGGGTACCTTAGTACCATATACTAGGGACTTTCAGGGACCAGTATCCAATCTGGAGTGTACCTAAGTATTTACCATGTCCAATTTAGGGAAAAAGCACCGAGACTGTGGTCCTGATTGGATCACTGAAATAATATAGACTGCCAAAATATCGACCTGCAAAAATATCGTTGAAAAAATATCGACAGACAAAATATCGACTTTCTATCTACAAACAGGTAAGTACAAAAATATCGAGTACAAAATATCGTTAACAATAATATAGATGTAAAAAATATCGACTTTATTAAAAACAGTGTTAAATTAAATTAATATGAAATTTTAATGACTAAAATATACTTAAAAATACTTAAATTAAATTATAATAATTAAATAATAAATGAAAATAATAAAAATAATTTTTTACAATATTATTTGTTGACCCTGAACCCTAAAATATACCCCTTTACCCAAAAACCCCAAACTGACCCTGAACCCTAAAAATACCCCTTTACCCAAAAACTAAAAACTGACCCTGAACCCTAAAAATGCCCCTTTACCCAAAAACTGAAAACTGACCCTGAACCCTAAAAATGCCCCTTTACCCAAAAACTGAAAACTGACCCTGAACCCTAAAAATGCCCCTTTACCCAAAAACTGAAAACTGACCTTGAACCCTAAAAATGCCCCTTTACCCAAAAAACTGAAAACTGACCCTGAACCCTAAAAATGCCCCTTTACCCAAAAACTGAAAACTGACGCTGAACCCTAAAAATGCCCCTTTACCCAAAAACTGAAAACTGACCCTGAACCCTAAAAATGCCCCTTTACCCAAAAACTGAAAACTGACCCTGAACCCTAAAAATGCCCCTTTACCCAAAAACTAAAAACTGACCCTGAACCCTAAAAATACTCCTTTACCCAAAATTTATCAATATTATTTAATTACCAAATAATTATTAATTAACAATAACAATAAAGTAAATATATTAGCACATTAGCTGTTATTATTTTAATAATTAATATTATTTTTTCCCAATTAATTACTTAACAATAACACAAAATTATATATATTAAAATGTACTCTAATTAATGTAATTAACTAATTACAATTAATCAATTACCAATTAATTACTAATTCAAAATATGTACAAAATTATATTAATTAATTAACTAATTATTATTAATTATCAATTAATTATTAATTATAAATATTTACAAACATATATTAATTAATTAATTATTATTAAATTACTTCCCACCCTATTCCCCTATAAACCCACAACCCGCTACAGAATTACATAACGCAATTATTAAAAAAACAAAATCCATTTAATACAATATTTTATAACATTAATACACACTTTTCACACATATTATTACATAAAAATACACTATAAAATATTATATATTATTAAAAATTCGATATTTTTGCTATCTATATTTTTAACAGTCGATATTACTTCACTTACCTGAAAAACGATATTTTTGTAGTCGATATTATGTCCAGTCGATATTTTGTCCAGTCTATATTTAAAACTCGATATTATGTCCAGTCGATATTTTGGAGTCGATATTTTGTCTGTTCACCGTCCTGATTAGCAGGATCCCAGTTAGACTCTTCAGTGAAACCTAATGACACCAGCACCAATTGGGGGTGACAATTAAAGGTCCAAAGGGCTGTACCGAAAATAGATTGATTTTGAACCAGATGTTGAAAGAGAATCTGGAGTCATTACAGATCCCCTATATCAGTACTAGTTCAATGTATCAATGACTTGCTTGTGGCATCAGAGACACGAGAAGCATGTAAACAAGATACCATTGCTTCATTAAATCACCTGGCTGAGAATAGACATAAATTGTTCCCAGGAAAGTTGCAGTACTGCCAGAAAGAAGTTTAATATCTAGGACACATAACTGCAAAAAGTGCTAGAAAGGTGTCACCAGAGACCGTGGAAACAAGTCTGCAGGTTAATCCACCTCAAACACAGAAATAAGTCAGAATGTAGACAGTGTATAACCAACTTTTCCTTAGTGGCTAAGCGTTTACTGAGTCTGGCTCGCAGGTATGTGTCTGATCCGCTTCCATGGGACAACAAATGTTTGAAAGTCTTCCTTGAGCTGAAAGAAAGTCTTTGATGTGTCCTAGCATTAGGCATGCCAAATTACAGTAAATTGTTTTTTATATTTTGCAGTGAGATGGAGGGTTGCTCTCTTTCAGTGCTGATACCACAGAGACAGGGAGATGCTCAGAAACCTGTGGCATATTTTTCAATGCCTCAGGTTTGCCCTGCTGTATTAAAGCCATTGCTACCGTGAGCAGTAGTCAGGAAAAGAGTGAAAGCATTGGGATGGGATATCCAATAGCTGTAATCATCCCTAACTCTGTGGAGTTTCTATTAACAAAAAGTAAAACACAGCATACAACACATAACTGGTTGAAAAAGTATGAGCAGAGGATTTTATCCTCTGAAATTATCGTCATAAAGAGATGCCAAATTTTGATCGCTTTAATGTTGATGCCAGTTACTGATGGTGTTTGGGATGAAATTGAACATGATTGGCTAGATGTCATGGATTTAGGCACAACACCTAGACCTGATATAAATAATGAACCCGTGATTGAACCAGATCATGTAATTTGTGTAGATGGCTCATGCTTAAGAAACAACAAAGGCACCCTGAGAGTAGCTTATGCTGTACGTACAATAAATGTTGATGTACAAAAAAAATGTTGAGGCTGCATGGCTTCTAGGGGTTACCGCGGCACAAGTTGTAGAATTGACTGCCCCTAGTAGAGCATACAGTTTACCTGCTGAAATTAGAGTTACTATATTTACAGACAATCAGTATGACTTTGGAGTCTTCCATGAGTTTGAGCAATTTTGGTCAGAGGGAGATTTTTTTACCTCCTCAGGGACTCCCATCAGAAATTGGGTGCAAGTGGGGGATTTATTGGATGCCCTCCAATTGCAGGGTGAAATTGCAGTTGTTAAATGTACAACGCGGCAGAGTGGAAAAGGTTATATAGCCATGGGGAATAGGTATGCTGATTAATAAGCATGGGCGAAATTTGCAAATTCTCGGTGCATGAATTCGCACGAAAGCGAATTTGCGGTCCGCAAAATCCGCGAATTTGTGTGAATTTGTGGATTTTTTAATTTTTGCGTGTTCACGGGCGCTTTGCGTGTTTGCGGGGTTTTTTTTCAGCGCGCCGACCGCGAAGTTACCCATGCGGTCATACATGGGCATGGCCATCGTGTTTTCAGTGTTCTCGTTGCGTATTTCTGTTTCCGGGCGCTCGTTGCATGCTCGCATTTGACATTTCCTACGTGCAGGGCGCAATTACGTGTTTGCGTGCGTTTTTGCGTGCTCGCGGGGGAACTATTGCGCTAACTTACCCATGTGGTCACAATGGGCACGGCCATCTTGTTTTTCATTCATTGCTATGGTTCTGGGCATGCTTCTTCAATCGTCTCCTAATCTTTACAATCCTTTGTTTTTTTGAACTTTTTTTGATCTTTTTTACTCATTATCTATCCCTCTATTTTTCTACATCTATATTTTGTGTTTTTTTCCTCTTTTCGTTACTTTAAAAACTACTTTTTTTACTTCTTTTATTTTATTTACATTTTTCCTATTCTTTCCTATTTTTTATTTAACTTTCCTGTCCAGGACCATTGCAAATGGAGCCGGGAATAACCAGAATGGGAAGGGTCCCGCACCCCGTACCCGGCTCCCATGCGGGCGCTTAAGGGGGGAGGCAGTAAGAGCCCGGGAGATTTTCAGCGTGGTGGAGGTGGCTGCACTAGTTTTTTTCGTCCAGTGCCGCCTCCCCAAGACCGTCGCGGCAGGCGGCAGGTGGCAGGCTCGGTGCTGGGTACGGGCTCCAGGAGTGTCGCAAGCTATGGGGGAAGGTGTGCCGGGCCATGTATCAGGAGTCTGGGATCCGGCGCCCTTACAACCAGGTGACGCACCGGTGGTCCGACATCCTCGACCAGGAACACGACCTGCTCGACCTGCTTGGCGTGGAGATCCCTGGGCTTGGTGAGTAGTAGTAGCTATTAAATCACTACTTTGTTTTCTCCTGCTCTCTGTTATTGTGATATTGCAAATATTTGTTTTTTCTGAAGAGCAAGAATGCTGCCGATTACTTTGCAGGTAAATTAGGTTTCAAAAGCTTCTGTGATTGCAGGTGCTCGCCTGCTCACTGACGGTGCTACTATGCTTACTTGTTTTCAATTTTGTGCTCATTTGGCCTGGGTGATAATTATGTATCAGTGTACTTTACAGAACTGCGTAATGCTAGACATTAGAGACTCAAGTCCAGTCCTTCCTTTGTACTCCTGCCACTAAGAAGAGATAATGGTGGTGATCATGACGGACTGTGTCTGTCACTTCGCGTGCTGCGTAGTGCTGCCTGCCAGTCCCAGTAGAACCTTTTTGTAGTTGGTTCAGTGAGTTACATAACTTTCCAAGTAGACGGTCCGCGAATCCAGCAATATTATATCCTAGTAGAGCACATCAGATATGGGTCAATAAATTTAGTGCAATTGTTTTCTATTTCCCCGAAAAATTTTGTTATTGTTTTTTTGAAATGTTTGATTTGGTTGACAACAATCATCCATGTTTGTGTCTTTCTTTCATGTCGTACATCAGCTCCCCCCAGGGGCAAGAGGACACAGGAGGAGGTAGCAGCGCCAGCGGAGCAGGAACAACACCAGGAAGGCCAGGATAGGTCCGCCGAGGGCTCCTCTGCTGGCCCCAGTAAGTTTTCCTGTTAATATTAATCATTATACTTCCCTATCTTTTACAGCACCTATTTTTTCTAAACGTTCCTCATTCTATTTTGTCCTAAATCGTCTTTGATCATCTTGTAGACTATTTCTAAATTCTTATCCTGCCTCTACTATGACTCCCTGTGGTTCTACTAGATTATTATTAGTATGTCTGTGTAGCTAACTAAGCCTGCACAGTTGGCAAAAGGTGTTAAAAAAAACTCCTATTCTATTTAGCAATAGCTCTATGATTTTAGATTGGATAGGAGGACAATCCATATTACTACTGTTGCAGAGACTATGCTGTACAAACAGAAATAAGGACAAGAAATAGGGCATTGGTTATACATTATAATAGGTGCAGTTAGACTTCTCACATACCTCAGTCATAGCAGAAGTTGAACCCCCAATCTCCTTACTGACTAGCTAGTGTGTCAGAGTCATTATTTAGCTCCCGAATGCAGCGATGATCCCCAATGATTATATCCAGAACATAAGACAACGGAGTCAAAGTCCCGACCTCTCAGAGCCACGGACTCATGCTTGCAAATAGCAAACTCTTTCGCTCAGTCACTACCGAAAACCAGAGTCTATGTAAGTTTTAAAGCTTTATTAAAAGTTAAAACATTTATTAAAATCAACTTCATATAAGATAAACGGTGAAGTATTCAGAACTGAAAAGTGGCTGATTTCACACATTAATTGTAGGAGAGACCTCACCTAGCTGGAACTTAAAGTCTTGGTGGGGATGAATCGTTGACGACTCCCTCCAACATTATATGATGATGATCTTGCTCTTGTTCTTAGAAGGGAAGCTACTGTATGTTATGAGAAAAATGGTGCGTGTTAAAAAGCAAGCATTCATCAGTTGTGCCAAAAAGTGTAG
This sequence comes from Lissotriton vulgaris, assembly GCF_964263255.1. Taxonomy (NCBI): domain Eukaryota; kingdom Metazoa; phylum Chordata; class Amphibia; order Caudata; family Salamandridae; genus Lissotriton; species Lissotriton vulgaris. The sequence continues at coordinate 1,262,295,839 of NC_141685.1, forward strand.
CATCACATGTAATGGCTAAGCATTAATAAAAAACACCCTTCCCTGAAGAAAGGGAAATTTGTAGTTAGAGTAGACTAGAGTCACAAATTAGTAAATTTGTTTATGTAGTACTAGTAATATTTTTCATTCCTAGACAAAATAGGGAGTACTGTATATGGCATCTAAAAATATTAAATGTATTTTCTAGGGGGAACATCGGCACAGCCAAGCACAAGTGCTTGGGCCAGCATGGAGGTGGGCACTCCAGGGTCGGATGCGGTGCAAGAGCCATCAGGAACTGCTGTGGGGATGCTACGGGAGTGGCGGGCAGTGGTAAGCAAAGCCATTATATTCCGTTACTTTTTGAGATTGCAGACTGCAGAGTGGGTTCTCTGCAGGGGTGTATATGTTGTACAGTACAAGTACACTTTACTGTTAAGAAGACTTACAAATTTAGAACTAGGGGGCATATTATCAAGGACCGGTGTTAAAATCATCACTGTTTTATCGGCAGGAAACTGCTGATAAAACGGCGATAATGGGGTTGATAATACCCCCCTGTTAATTCCCATAGAAGCCCATGTTAACACAAGAACATGGGCTTCTATGGGAATTAAGAAGGGCGTATTATCAACCCCATTATCGCCGTTTTATCTGCAGTTTCCTGCAGATAAAACAGCGATAATTTTAACACCGGTCCTTGATAATATGCCCCTAAGTTTTTGTCATCCATGTAGAAGACATTCACCCTTGACTTCTCATTAGCAATAGCATTAGCGGCGGGAGTTGACGAGTAACCAATGGCCTCCTCTAAATTTGACTTCAACTCAGCTGTGAAAGTTTTATCGAGAAGCCAAATCAGATCAGAGATGAACTTGATGGATGGGATGAACGAAAAGGGAAAGAAGGGTGTAAGGAAGGACGAGCGAGTTAAAAGTAATGACTGCCAAAGAATGATACGTGTTTTTGAATGCTGCCCGAGGTGGCTGGGAATATGATGCATGGCCGGTTGAAGGCTGAAGCAAGAATGGCTGGAAGGAGAAAGGAAAGAGGACTGCCTGGGTGAGTGAAACAGAAACTGTATGTGTGCGCAATATATACTTTAGTTCAAATTCAAATGCGAGTCAAGCATGGATGCATGGCTGGCGGTTTCCAAAATAAAATAAAAAGGTAGTTTTTCCGTGAGAAAAAGTAAGGTTTGTCCAGTTGAGACATTAAGAAGAATGATTGACATTTACTTTGAATTAATGGATGCCTGGATCATGGTACTCAAGTGCAAGTTGATTGCGCTGGCATTATGCCGGCTTCCACAAGTTTACGTACCAATTTCGCTAAACAAGAGAGAAGAAGAAGAAGACTGGTGTACTGTCTGAGTCTAATGTAGTAAGTCCATATAGTGCTAGTAGAATTCCTGAAACTCCCACTAATGTTAGAGCAGAGGCCGACGAAGTGGGAGGTTAGATAGATACAGGCCACAAAAGTTATGTACTGTACTTGCAAGTTGCTAGTGCTACTGTGATACAAATTTCTGCTGAATTATTTTGTGTTAATCTTAAAGAGCATTGATTACAGTATGTTTTTCTTTCTTCATATAGATGTTCCTTCCAAACTAATACGGAAGGAGCTGGCTAGACGTGAACGGCAACGGAAGCTAAAGGCGATTGTCATCGAATATCGCCGGCTGGTGGCCCAGGAGGAGGAGGACACGCAGTCTCAGTAGACTTCTACAACATCCACAACAGCTGAATCCTCCTCCGCTCACCCTGGGTCATCGAGTCAGCGCAAGCCTTCAGCGGTACGGAACCGTGGTACCGCAGCCACCCGCCACCGCCAAACAGCAAAAATATCAGCTACCCCCCACAGCAGGTGCAAGGCTCGCCTGCACCGCTTGACCCTCAGGGTTTCCAACCTTGAGCAGGAGGTGGAGAGACTGAAAAACCTGCTCAAGGACCTCCGCAGGGAGCGTCGGGACCACCTGGCCAAAGGACACCGCCGGCGGCAGTAGAGGGGGAGAGACTGTCCCTTGCCCCTTTTTTAAAGACTTTTGGGGGGGTGGGAATTGGGCTTTGGGGTTTTGGAACTTTTCTTCGGGACATTTCAGGAACATTGGTTGGGGTTAGGGAGGGTGGTGGGTCGGGTCTTGTGGGTTAGTTTATTTTTGTTAGGGTGTAAATAACTATTTATTTTCAACTAAAATATAGCATAAGCGTTTTTACTGTTGTGTGGGGGAGGCATGGGGGGTTAACTTAACTGTACGTTTGTTTTCCTGAAACTTAACTGGCTGGTTGATTCAAAATGTGTAATCGGACAAAGTTTTAGAGAAGTGCCACTGACAGAGTCAGTGAATTCAATTGTCCTACTACTTTACTAGTACTACCGTCAGTCTCTCCTCTCCTCCTACTCCATTATTCATCCTCCCCCAAAATGCTTATCTTACCTGTGATTCGTGTTTGAGAATAGGGCAAGGCACAGGGCTGGGTGCATGGCAAATGGAGATTAAGGTTGAATCCTGGACAGATGAAATGTCATTGTTGTGGTGGTGGTAGTAGTAGTGGTACACTACACACTGGCAGTTGCAGCATATGAAAAAAAAGGAAATGAAACATTGAGTGCCCGAGCGCAGCATTAGAACAGTACGATAGATAGTACAGTACACAGTAAGAACATATCCTCTGATTCCTTCACCATCCTTAACATTTATATTCTGTTGCTTTGTCCTGTCCTCCCCATCAAGTGTGTGGAATTATTGTTGTCATTTAGTCACACCTCAATGAAAACCACATAACCCGGGGGAAGAGGGTTAGGGTTTGAAAATTGGATGGGAATGGGGATTTGGGGGAAAGTTTTGTGGAGAGAGGAAAAAAAAGCACAGCATGGACAAACACCAAATGAAGAAAAAAAGATCTTTGGATAGGAAGATATCCATAAATCTTTTAAGGGACATAAAGGAAGTGCATGCACTTCTGCATGCATAAAGTGGTTTGCTAAATGGATGGTTAGGTTACTGAAAAGTAGTACTACAACTTACTAACTATGAAGAAACAATGTGACAGTACATGGCTTCAGTAAATACGCAACTTCACTTGCCTATCTGCCCTCAGAGAGAATAAACACTTAGTGGTAAATTAAATTGGTTTTAAAAATAGCAAAGAAAAACTTATCAAATAGCTGGAGGGATGAATTTGAAGCAGAGAACAAACAAATGCACAGAGTCACACTCATAGAAGTTCACAACAATAACATTATTTAAAAGATAAGGAGAAGTGAAGAGGGTACTGTAACTGTATGTTGTAGTTGTCCTGTTCAATTTGGGAAGTTGCATGCATCCAGCCATTCCTCCTCTACGCGGTACTCCTCCATTCCATCTGATGCTCCGTCGATCAATCTTGGTGATCAGACACACTGTCCACTGCCTGCCTGGCTGATGCGGAATTGCGGATCGCTAATGGTAAGCCTGAGTTAATCGTTTTTTCCCATCGCACAGGGTAAAAGCCGGCCTGTAATTGTTGATGGAAAAACAGGAAGTGAAATGAAAACACCACGGAGAAAAAATATAAGGTACGGTGTGCTGTAGTGCAAAAATAACACTTTCAGTTTCAGAGGCGAGAGTATTACATACAAGCATCATCATTTCTAAAGTGCTTACTCTGAATCTCCTTTTCCAGGATAGTAATTAGCACACAGCAGGCCAGGGCCATGCCGACGGTCAAGGCAGGCACCACTGAGTGGAGCAACCTGATGTAGTATACCTCTTTAACACAGGCAGACAAAGCATATCTAATTGTATGCAGCAAGCCACATAGCCGCAATTTTACATGAACTGCTGTCTGGACTCTGGCATAACTGCACTGGCTCGACCACTCCATACCACGACTAGACAGACATGTAGTTCTGCTGTAGTTGTTGTTGACTGGTTTACCGGTTTGCCACTCATGAAATGGCCATAGTTCTTCCGTAAACCGACGATGATGATCCATCCATCCCAGTGAGTGACTGTAAAGACAAAAGATATTATGTAACTTTGATCATCAAGAATCATCATCATCATGGTATATTGGCAAACTCAATGTTGTTCATGCAGTCGCAGTCTACACACACAGAGTCCAAGGACATTTTGCATTTTAAAAAATGCAACGTAGTGGCCCCTGCAGTAGAATAATTGGAATGAAACAAGGTAAAAAAACACAGAGTAGACTTGAGTTACATTTAGTGTGCAAAAGATTAAATAATAACAGAAGACATTTGAGGATTCATTTCATGCACAACAAACAAACAGCAATTGCTTTTATCAGAGCCAAACAGCCAGTGGTGTCCACTGCAGTGCATGCCATCTCATTATTCATTACCTGTTCTACTTTTTGTCCGCATCTTGTTGTTCTTAAAGTGGAGGCCCACAGGGCAGCCTCTCATGTGTGTCAATCAATTTCAGAAGTAACTGTCAGCAATCAGCATATAGTCAGTAATACCAGTCCCACTTCCTTTGAGGGGACTCATCTACGAAGCAACAGTTTCTTCATTCTGCGTAATCCAGGCATCTGCCTTGAGGGAAATGGATAGGGGGAGTCTGGAGGAGGGGGAATAGAGGAGCATGACTGAGTTGTGAACTTGTGAACTTCAGGGTTGCAGACAGCGGCACCTTCAATAAGGAAATAAGACGAAGACAGTGCTGCTGATGGATTTGTTGTGGTAAAAGTTGCAAAACAAAGAAACACAGGAGTAAAAGTGAATAAGGAGTTAGGACAAAAAAAAAGGAAGTCAGTTTCAGGCCTGGGTGTCAGGGAAGTAGAGCTCGTCCTCAAACTCTGTGAATTGAGACGGAAATAGGTCAGCTAACAGAGAAGAACTTCCGTCACCTGAGTCGGTGTCCTCTTCTTCCTGCGTGCATTCATGTATTTTGTAATCTGGTGGTATGAAGTGCTGATTCATCTTGATCATTGTTAACCTCTCCACATTTTTAAGTGAGAGGCGGGTCCTTTTTGAAGTTACAATGGCACCAGCAGCACTGAAAACACATTCAGAAGACACGCTTATGAGTGGGCAAGACAAATAATTTAGAGCCAGGTTGGTGACCAGTGGCCATAGAGGTATTTTCCCATACCAATACTGCAATGGGTTCTGATTAACGAAGACCTCTGTTGGGTCATCCAGATAGGCCTGCACCATCCACTCAAGATTCTCCAGGGGTGCACCACTTTGCGTACCATCTGTGCCCTTTGCATCACTGGAACGAGCAAACCCTTGATGAGTTAGCCAATCCGCTTCCGACAATATTATGGTTGGATCTGGTGCAGGTGAGGATGATGATACGGTTGCTGGTGTCGGTAACGGCTGTGAGGGAAAGTGACTGCCTTCGGCCACAGATTCAGAAGTGGACCTTGACGCCGGATAGCCTGCTGATTCAGTCATACTTCTGCCTGTTCCTTCAATTTTCTGCCGCTCTTTTTCTAACCGAGTGGCTGACAGAGCTAGCCAATGTTTGCACTTTGAAACATCTGCTTCATTAAAAGAAATGAATGATTTGCTGGCCACTTCCTTTTTGTACCGTGGATCCACAATAGTGACACAAATGTAATGTTGTTCTGTATGCATTTTTTTAAGCCTTTCATTGTCAACTAGGCGGGTTAATAATCTCACAGCCAACTGATATGCGTCTTGCTTGTCAGTCTCACCTTTGAACATTGAAGACACCGCCTTCAGTTGGTGCTCTAGCATGCGCAACAATGGGATAGCTTTACCCAAAGTACAGTCCTCCCTGCTGACTTCACACGTGAAGACCTCAAAAGGACGAAGCATGTCTGTCAGGCTTTTAACTAGCTTCCATTCCTCCAACCCTAGCCTCATGTCTTTCATAGTAGAACCCTGTGCAAAGACATACTCATTGATTACCAAGTATTGCTCAGACAGACGCTGAAGCATATAGAAGGTTGAGTTCCAACGTGTTACCACCTCCTGGATGAGTCCTCTCACTGGCAGTCTACGTTCACGTTGCATGTTCCTCAGCTGCTTTCGGGCCTTAAAAGAATGGCTGAAATGTGTGCAGATTCTTCGGCAGGTGGTCAGTAACTTGCTGACTGTGTTTTCTTTTTTCAAGAAATCATGCACGACAATGTTAATACTGTGCGCCAAACACGACACTCTGAAATAACCACCAATATGCATGGCCTTAACTATATTACTGCAATTATTCTTGGAAACATAACCAATCATGTACTTTCTTGGATGCAGCCATTCATAGACCTTACTCTGAAACTCATCCAAAAGGTTGAGTGCAGTATGAGATTTCTCCATGGCAAACATGGCTACTGTTGCATGTTTCTGAGTAGCTTGAAAAACTGTGTCCGGGTCAACACCTGCATATAACTTGTCTCTAACCCCTGCAAAAGTAATCAAGGGCTTGGCAACTGGTCCACATGTCTGTTGTCCGGTGGATAGTGTGAACAGCACTCTTCTGCAAAGCTGCCCCAATCACCTCCAGCACATCTTGATGTAGTGCTGGAACCGCAACTCTGGCAAAATAGGACCGGCTAGGAAGCTTCCATTTAGGGCAGACTGTTGCCACAAATTCTAGAAAACCCACCCCTTCCACAAAAGAAAAAGGGAGAAGGTCCAGCGCTAACATTTTAGCCAGAATTGCATTATTATGGTGGTTGCGTTCGACCAAAACATGCTTTTAATGGTGGTCTGGTCCGTTTTCATACGTGATGATGATGATGATGATGCAGACTTCTTCTACCCAGTTAGGCTCATTGATGTACTTTTTCACATTGGTGTCTCTCCCAGACTCTTAGTGTGCCTCATACATGTTGCTAGGGTAGAGGGTGTGGGCGCTACCACTGCAGTGCTGCTGCCAGGGCTACTGGGTGTACCAGAAACAATGTCTGTCGCTTCTTCACTTCCCCACTGCACGATTGGCCCCTCGTCATCATCATCAGATGCAATTTGAATGGATACATTTGGATTTGTTGTACTTTGGATCTTCCTTAGGTGCGCCTCCCAAATGATAGTGTGGTATTTTTGGAGATGACCTCTCTGGCCTCCGGTACCATAGTTGGTACCAAGCTTACCCCGACTAACTACAGTTTTACAAATCGAACAAACGACCATGCTTTCTGCCTTTTTGCTAACACTAAAGAAGTCCCACACTGGGGACTGGAGATGTCTGCTGGTGGTGGTGGTGCAATTTTCAATGTCAGATGAAGTGGAGGATGAGCGTGGCTGAATTTGACTCTGTTGTGCACTTACTGCACCACTACTTGAGGTAATGGAGGTCGAGCTGGATGAAGGTCCCTGCCGGCCCTTCTGACGACAAAATATGGACGCTGTAGGTCGTGTTGGTGTAGTAATTAACTGCGTTGGTGGTGGTACCAGTGCCACGCCGCCCACATCCCGCTCAGCAGCAATTCAGGATAGGGTCAAAATGTCTGTCTGCTGCATGCCCGCTGGGGCTGGAGTGACGAATGTGATGACTGGGTCATCGTTGTCAGACTGTTCATCAGCAGCAGAATACACCACTTCTTGTTCGTCGTCATCACCTATAAGTGAAAGCCTTGCGGGCACCTTCCTTTTAGGCTTAGCTACCTTTGTCGGCTCATGGCGTGCCTCACTCTCAGACTGCATTGGTGGGTTCCAATCAACATCAAAATCATCAGAAGGAAGGGGGCTTGAAGAAGAACTTGTAGTAGTAGTAGCCCTCTTCGACCTTTTTCTTGCTGGGGATCTAGAAGACAATGGATCATCATCAGTAGGAGTGGCTTCCTCGGATGATACCTCTGCTTGAATCTCGATTTCCAGATGTGCCCCTACTTCTGATGGAACAAGCAATGTGGGCAGTTGTGCCGCTCCATACGCCTCCAGTTGCGCCTCTCCATGCGCCTCTCCATGCGCCTCTCCTTGCGCCTCTACTTGTGCCTCTACTTGCGCCTCTACTTGCCCCTCTACTTGCGCCTCTCCTTGCTTATGTACTTGCGCTTGTACTAGTTGCACCTGTGGTTGTCGTTGTGGCTGTGGTTGTTGAACACTCGTCAGATGAGTTACACCCTGCGTTGATTGGATGCTACATTCTTGCGATGAGCCAACATCACTGAGCAATTAAAGTGGCTGCCTCTGCAGCACTCATGGTCTTGGACCTAACTTGGCGTGGTGGCACTGAGCCCAATGAAGCGGAGGTGCTGCTCCCAGCTTGGTCCCCGGCGGACCCCGCTGCTGCAGGCGTAGTTTTTTTCCCCCCGAAAAAAGTGTCTGTGGGTACACCAGTCTCCTTGGTAAGTGGCGCCACTTGCTTCTTCTGTTCCTTCTTACTGGCAGTGGCATTGGCAACTTTCTTGGTGGAGGAGCTACATCCACCTTTCTTTGGACCCATCTTCTTCAGATGTCAGAACAGCAGGCTGCAGTTGCACGAGTTGCAGAGCTGTCTGTGGTCACACGTGACGTCACGTGACATTGTGCTGCACACACCACTGCAGGACTTCTTCCTGGCACTGATGAATGATGAACGATGACTGATGTGGTTCTCTTGTGCACCTAAAAGCAAAGGAAGCCAGAGGAACATCAGTTAAATAAATGTTGCATATCTTGTGCTTCAATTAATATTTGCAACTAGGCATTTATTATTGTTACAACACACCCAAAGACCCAAAATAAAAATTGCAATTCTAATCAAAAATTGATTTTTACATTAATAGAAGAGAGACCACACAGAGGGAGTTGTTTCATGCACCACTCATGATCCCTGGGCATAATGGATGAAAGCAAGTAAAACTGGTTGCAGGTCTGAGCACACTGCCTGGCTTCAAATTGGCCCCTTGACCCCCGGCCACATGGACAGGCCCTGCCTGGACCAGGCCTCAAAATGACCCCCACCCACATGGCCAGGCCCCAACAACACCCCAAAAAGTCATAAAACACACAAAAATCACCACAATCCAATGCCATCCATGTCCTCAATGATGTTTAAATTCAAGACACCCCAAAGAAAGACTTGGTCCATGCCCCACTGAGTACCCCTGGCCATAATGGATTAAAGCAAGGCAAACTGGGTGCAGGCCTGAGCACACTGCCTGGCTTCAAAATGCTCCCTTGACCCCCAGCCACATGGCCAGGCCCTGCCTGGACCAGGCCTCAAAATGGCCCCCACCCACATGGCCAGGCCCCAACAACACCCCAAAAAGTAAAAAAACACACATAAATCACTACAATCCAATGCCATCCATGCCCTGAATGATGTTTAAATTCAAGACACCCCACAGAAAGACTTGGTCCATGCACCACTGAGTACCCCTGGCCATAATGGATGAAAGCAAGGCAAACTGGGTGCAGGCCTGAGCACACTGCCTGGCTTCAAAATGGCCCCTTGACCCCCAACCACATGGCCAGGCCCTGCCTAGAACAGGCCTCAAAATGGCCCCTACCCACATGGCCAGGCCCCAACAACACCCCAAAAAGTCGAAAAACACACAAAAATCACCACAATCCAATGCCATCCATGCCCTCAATGAGGTTTAAATTCAAGACACCCTACAGAAAGACTTGGTCCATGCACCATTGAGTACCCCTGGGCATAATGGATGAAAGCAAAGCAAACTGGGTGCAGGCCTGAGCACACTGCCTGGCTTCAAAATGGCCCCTTGACCCCCAGCCACATGGCCAGGCCCTGCCTAGACCAGGCCTCAAAATGGGCCCCACCCACATGGCCAGGCCCCAACAACAACCCTAAAAGTCATAAAACACATAACAGTCACCACAATTCAATGCCATCCATGCCCTCAATTATATTTAAATTCAAGACACCCCACAGAAAGACTTGGTCCATGCACCACTGAGTACCGCTGGCCAGAATGGATGAAAGCAAGGCAAACTGGGTGCAGGCCTGAGCACACTGCCTGGCTTCAAAATGCCCCCTTGACCCCCAGTCACATGGCCAGGCCCTGCCTGGTCCAGGCCTCAAAATGGCCCCCACCCACATGGCCAGGCCCCACCAACACCCCAAAAAGTAAAATAAACACACAAAAATCACCACAATCTAATGCCATCCATGCCCTCAATGATGTTTAAATTCAAGCCACCCCATGGAAAGACTTGGTCCATGCACCACTGAGTACTCCTGGGCATAATGGATGAAAGCAAGGCAAACTGGGTGCAGGCCTGAACACACTGCCTGGCTTCAAAATGGCCCCTTGACCCCCAGCCACATGGCCAGGCCCTGCCTGGACCAGGCCTCAAAATGGCCCCCACCCACATGGCCAGGCCCCAGCAACACCCCAAAAAGTAAACAAAAAACATACAAAAATCACCACAATCCAATGCCATCCATGCCCTCAATGATGTTTAAATTCAAGACACCCCACAGAAAGACTTGGTCCATGCACCACTGAGTACCCCTGGGCATAATGGGTAAAAGCAAGGCAAACTGTGTGTAGGCCTGAGCACACTGCCTGGCTTCAAAATGGCCCCTTGACCCCCAACCACATGGCCAGGCCCTGCCTGGACCAGGCCTCAAAATGGCCCCCACCCACATGGCCAGGCCCCAACAACACCCCAAAAAGTCGAAAAACACACAAAAATCACCACAATCCAATGCCATCCATGCCCTCAATGAGGTTTAAATTCAAGACACCCTAAAGAAAGACTTGGTCCATGCACCATTGAGTACCCCTGGGCATAATGGATGAAAGCAAAGCAAACTGGGTGCAGGCCTGAGCACACTGCCTGGCTTCAAAATGGCCCCTTGACCCCCAGCCACATGGCCAGGCCCTGCCTAGACCAGGCCTCAAAATTGGCCCCACCCACATGGCCAGGCCCCAACAACAACCCTAAAAGTCGTAAAACACATAACAATCACCACAATTCAATGCCATCCATGCCCTCAATTATATTTAAATTCAAGACACCCCACAGAAAGACTTGGTCCATGCACCACTGAGTACCCCTGGCCAGAATGGATGAAAGCAAGGCAAACTGGGTGCAGGCCTGAGCACACTGCCTGGCTTCAAAATGCCCCCTTGACCCCCAGCCACATGGCCAGGCCCTGCCTGGTCCAGGCCTCAAAATGGCCCCCACCCACATGGCCAGGCCCCACCAACACCCCAAAAAGTAAAATAAACACACAAAAATCACCACAATCTAATGCCATCCATGCCCTCAATGATGTTTAAATTCAAGCCACCCCATGTAAAGACTTGGTCCATGCACCACTGAGTACTCCTGGGCATAATGGATGAAAGCAAGGCAAACTGGGTGCAGGCCTGAACACACTGCCTGGCTTCAAAATGGCCCCTTGACCCCCAGCCACATGGCCAGGCCCTGCCTGGACCAGGCCTCAAAATGGCCCCCACCCACATGGCCAGGCCCCAGCAACACCCCAAAAAGTAAACAAAAAACATACAAAAATCACCACAATCCAATGCCATCCATGCCCTCAATGATGTTTAAATTCAAGACACCCCACAGAAAGACTTGGTCCATGCACCACTGAGTACCCCTGGGCATAATGGGTGAAAGCAAGGCAAACTGGGTGTAGGCCTGAGCACACTGCCTGGCTTCAAAATGGCCCCTTGACCTCCAGCCACATGGGCAGGCCCTGCCTGGACCAGGCCTCAAAATGCCCCCCACCCACAAGGCCAGGCCCCAACAACACCCCTAAAAGTCGTAAAACACATAACAATCACCACAATCAAATGCCATCCATGCCCTCAATTTGTATAAATAATTCAAGACACCCCACAGAAAGACTTGGTCCATGCACCACTGAGTACCCTTGGGCATAATGGATGAAAGCAAGGCAAACTGGGTGCAGGTCTGAGCACACTGCCTGGCTTCAAAATGCCTCCTTGACCCCCAGGCACATGGCCAGGCCCTGCCTGGACCAGGCCTCAAAATGGCCCCCACCCACATGGCAAGGCCCCAACAACACCCCAAATAGTAAAAAAACACACAAAAATCACCACAATCCAATGCCATCCATGCCCTCAATGATGGTTAAATTCAAGACACCCCACAGAAAGACTTGGTCCATGCACCACTGAGTACCCCTGGGCATAATGGATGAAAGCAAGGGAAACTGGGTGCAGGCCCGAGCACAGTGCCTGGCTTCAAAATGGCCCCTTGACCCCCAGCCACATGGTCAGGCACTGCCTGGACCATGCCTCAAAATGGCCCCCACCCACATGGCCAGGCCCCAACAACACCCCAAAAAGTCTTAAAACACATAAATCACCACAATCCAATGCCACCCATGCCCTCAATGATGTTTAAATTCAAGACACCCCATGGAAAGACTTGGTCCATGCACCACTGAGTACCCCTGGGCATAATGGATGAAAGCAAGGCAAACTCAGTGCAGGCCTGAACACACTGCCTGGCTTCAAAATGGCCCCTTGACCCCCAGCCACATGGCCAGGCCCTGCCTGGACCAGGCCTCAAAATGGCCCCCACCCACATGGCCAGGCCCCAACAACACCCCAAAAAGTTGGAAAACACACAATAATCACCACAATCCAATGCCATCCATGCCCTCAATGAGGTTTAAATTCAAGAACCCCTACATAAAGACTTGGTCCATGCACCACTGAGTACCCCTGGGCATAATGGATGAAAGCAAGGCAAACTGGGTGCAGGCCTGAGCACACTGCCTGGCTTCAAAATGGCCCCTTGCCCCCCAGCCACATGGCCAGGCCCTGCCTGGACCAGGCCTCAAAATGGCCCCCACCCACATGGTCAGGCCCCAACAACACCCCAAAAAGTCGTAAAACACATAAAAATTACCACAATTCAATCCCATCCATGCCCTCAATTATATTTAAATTCAAGACACCCCACAGAAAGACTTGTTCCATGCAACACTGAGTACCCCTGGCCAGAATGGATGAAAGCAAGGCAAACTGAGTGCAGGCCTGAGCACACTGCCTGACTTCAACATGGCCCCTTGACCTCCAGCCACATGGCTAGTCCCTACCTGGACCAGGTCTCAAAATGGCCCCCACCCACAAGGCCAGGCCCCAACAACACCCCAAAAAGTCAAAAAACACACAAAAATCACCACAATCCAATGCCATCCATGTCCTCAATTTGTTTAAATAATTCAAGACAACCCACAGAAAGACTTGGTCCATGCACCACTGAGTACCCCTGGACATAATGGATGAAAGCAAGGCAAACTGGGTGCAGGCCTGAGCACACTACCTGGCTTCAAAATGGCCCCTTGACCCCCAGCCACATGGCCAGCCCTGCCTGGACTAGGCCTCAAAATGGCCCTCACCCACATGGCCAGACCCCAACAACACCCCAAAAAGTCAAAAAACACACAAAAATCACCACAATCCAATGCCATCCATGCCCTCAACGATGTTTAAATTCAAGACACCCCACAGAAAGACTTGGTCCATGCACCACTGAGTACCCCTGGGCCTACTGGCTAGTGTGGCTTTACAGGCACCTCAATTTTTTTTAAATCCACATATAACAGTGAGCTAAAACCCCACAACATAAATGAGATTTAAGTTCAACAAAACTCACAGAAACAGTTGTATCATGCACCCATGACTAACCCGGGGCCTACCGGACACTGTGGCTACCCACAATATATTTTTTTTAAAGTTGTGAAAAAGTTTAAGAATTGTAGTTGCAGCAACTGCAAAGCCCCAAACAAACAACACCAACTTACTTGTAAAATCTCGAATCCAAAAGTGATCCAAAGTCCAAAAAGTCCTCAAATACAAATATCCAGCAGCAGCCACAAAAAGTAATCCTTCCAGCTCTAGATCCAAAAGAAAAGTGACCAGGAAATGGACAAAGCACTGGGAGGAGCCTGCTGGACAGGAACAGGAAGTTGGAGACTCTGGGGCACTTCCTTCCTCCCACCCCCCAAAAATTGACTCTTTGCACAGAAAAGTGCAGCCAAATGTCAATCTGGGGATTTATTCTGATCAAAATCATCATTTTTAGAAGGTTTATGCTGCCTGCGGTATATGACTTGTGCAGAATTGCAATTTTTGCAAGTTAGGGAAAGCGAGCTGTTCAAATCTCCCGCCGTAAGTCAGCTGCGCGCCGCATCTACTTGTTCGCAATTGTTTACTCCCACGATGCGTGATCCTGGGCCCTTATGACGTACTTGTGTTGTCAAACTCTTGCTGTGCAAGATGGCGGGCCACGATGACGTACTCGCGGTCGAAAAACTCTCGCGCGAACACGCAGCAAGAACAAGAATGGCACAGCACACGCAAATCGGGAGGACAAACAACTCGGCGAATTCAGAATCACGGTAAATCAACACCGCATGAGCGATAACGTATTTTTCAAACGCGCCCAAGCAAAAAAATCCGCCAGCTTGCAAATTGCGGATTTTTGGGCAAATTTGAACGATTCGCGAACCGCGAACTTGCCAAAAATCCGCAAATACCGCGAACGGAACGGATTTTCAGCCCATACTTACTGATTAGGTAGCACGGTATTGTGCTTTGCTGGTCTGTGCATTTAATGGAACTTTCACTTGTGAATCTGAAGAAGACACTCATTTACGATGTTGCTGAAAGTGATACATTCCTGGGATGAGTTGAAAAGAGCACAAGAAAATGTTTCAGAAGCAGAGCAGCAGGGTTGGGTTACAACAAGTTGTACGAAAAATGCAAATGACATTTGGATGTCTTCTGATGGAAGGCCAGTGTTACCTGACAGTTTTTTGTTTTCAATGGCTCAATATTTGCATTGATATACACACTTAGGTAGGGACGCCATGAATCAACTGTTTCACCAGAGTTGGCTTAATCCCAGTTTCAGGATGTTATGTTAGCAGAAGAAGTGTGTCACAGATGTGTTACATGTCACTCAATCAGGCGACTGAACACAATCCATAAAAGTTACCCGAGGTGTAAGGCAGGGTTGAATAGTGGTGCCCTTTTTATTTTTATTTTACATAGATGCCCTAGATATATTTTTAGCCTCCTGAGCCATTGATATTCCTAAAATAGAATCTCGCTGTGACCCCATAATTTTGTACGTGGAAGATGAGGTCCTTTTGGCCCACACAGCAAATGGGCTACAGGCTCTTTTAGATGGTTTTAATGATTTTATGAGTAATCTTAATTTACAGGTGAATCAAAAGAAATCTTTTATTCAGATTAGTGGACCCAGAAATACATGCTCCAAATCTTTCCACATTGGATGGTTTCCCGTTACCAAGATTTCAAAATATAGCTATCTGGGTATACTTTTTGACACCAAAATTACATGGGATCATCTATTTACTCAACAAGCACAGAAGACAACTTCTTCCTACGAAGCAGTCTTCAGTTTCGCGAAAAAGATGGGACACAGGCCGTTCAAAGAGATGCTCATGCTGTATAAAAGCAAATGCCTTTCAGCAGGTATATATGGGGCGGTGGGTGGGATGGGGATATGCAAAATGAGCCCCCCAGAAAACAAATTCTTATGCAGAATATTATCGATTCCCAAATCTCCACCCAGTCTCGTTTCTTATAGTGAACTTCATGGAGAACGAGGCAAGCTTGACAACTATCCTTTCATGGCATAAAGTCTATGTTACTCCTGAGCTGAGGTTCTCTTGTATAATATTGGTGGACTGCCTTAAATTGAGTAATCCAGTAGCTATTCTGTGGCTGGCATAAGTCAAGAACTCTCTTAATCACCTTGGGTTCAATAAATCGTTGATGTCTCAGCAAACACCAATATTTGTGACACAGTAAGAATAAGAAGATTGTTTTTTGCATATAGAGTGAGAATGTTATTATACTTAAATATGGTAATCTCTCGATATGTATAACTCTCCACTACTTGGATATTGAACCATATCTTAGTTGGATAGAGAACCTGGGGTTAAGCTTTTACCTTACCCGCATAGGACTATGTACAATTTATTACCTAGTGGCCTTTGCCCAAACAGGGTCCTGGTTTAAATCACTCCCATGTTGTCCATGCAATGGAACATTATGCTCTTTTGCACATTGCACAGCACTTTAAGAGCCAGATGTTTGTACCATTTGTATGGGCCATGAACTTTAGAACTCATAATGAGGAGCTGCAGTATATTTAGCACCTGAACTACCCTGCTTTGTAGTATGCCATTTTAAACTATATTGTCTCTGCCCTGAAATGAAGGAAGAAGTATTCTAGTTGATCGTGGCCGAGTTTTGCTCTTTACACAAATGGGTTTTATGGTATTATAACAAACTTTCTTTTTAATGGTACATACATAGTTCTTGCTGTAATTGAGATGTTCTCATATCTTACCCATGTTCCCATGTATTTGACTGCTGTGGCCTTTTTTGGAAGACATCTTTCTAGTAATGACCTCTAATGTTTTAACTTTCTAAATGTGTATTGGTGACTCATTTCTGCATTTTTTATGTATTTTTTATATGCTTTATGGTAATTAATTTGACTGAATAAAGAATTTTGACTGGCTGAATGCAGGAAAAATAGCACTTTACACTGGGTCACAGGGAGGTCAAGCAATCCTTTCAACAGGATATATTGGACTTTATCAAAATGCCTATTTATAATGGGCTGAGATATATCCTAGTCATTGCATGTGTATTCTCAAGACTATTGGAAGCCTACCCAACCGGACAAAAATGACAGTCTCACAGTAGCAAAAATGTTATTATGCAAATTGATACCCAGGTATGGCATGCTGGTCTCTTTTCTTTGGAATAAGATAGGGGGACCCACTTCAAAAAGGAATTCCTGAAGATGATTTGCACAGCACTACAAATTGAGCAAAGACTAGACTGCAGTTATCCACCTGAAGCCTCTGGTGTAGTTGAACAGATGAACGGGACTATCAAGTCTTGTGTAGCAAATGTTTGTGCCTCAACTATACTGAAATGGCTAGATGCTTTACCATTGGTGCTGAGGAGCGTTCAAAGTGTTCCGGATAGGGAGACTGATCTTTCGCCCCATAAAGTGTTTATGGGATCTGCAATGAGATAACCTGCTGTACCTGCAAATCCACCTTTGAACATCACAGATGATATGCTACTCGAGTACTGCAAACGATTAGCTGATGTGGTGTGTTCTCTTTTTTACAAGGTTGCACACGTCACTAAGGATCCACAGCAAGAGCAGTCCCACAACCTAAATCCTAGTGATTAGGTAGTGATCAAGAAACAATTCACAAAAACTGTTTGGAGTCAAGGTGGTAGGGCCCCTTTCAGGTCATTTTAGTGGCCAATGCTGCTATGAAGTTTGGAAGAATCCCTACTGGGTGCATGCGTCACACACCAGGAAGGTGAGAAATCCTGAGGAAGAAATTGTGCTCTTACGCCCAGAACCAAGAGCATTCGTTTTTGCACAAACACAAGCTGTAAGACCGGGTGGACCAGTGGTACCGGGATCCACACAGCAGCAAAGAGAAAAAAGGGGTGAAGAACTGTACAATTGCACCAATTCAAGTGCCCGCTATTGCACCGAGTGGTATTAAAGTCTCTAACGAAGTAGACACAGAGACTGCTCCGCGATTGAAGAAACGTGAATGAAACAACAACAGTACATCAACAAGATATGGGTGAAGTCACAAGCACTGGATTGAGAAGAGTCGCCCAAGAAGCTGAATGGGCACAGACTCATGATCAAGGAAGATTGAAACATGGTTTGTCAGTTGATCTAATTCCAGTCACAATACTAGAGGAAACAGAGACAAGTGATGAAAGCGATTAAGAAGAAAATCAACAAAAGCTGAGATCAAAAAGAGTAAAACTACCCTGTCAGAGGTATTTCACACCTGAGAAGACTTACTGCCTAAATCCAGTACCAAATGGCTCAATTGATGACCTGTGTGATGTGAGATTTGGACTATTTTAACCTCCATGATATCACCAAAAAGAAACATTACTGGAATAAATTGCTGATAACAAGGAACTGTGCATGTACATAGAGAGTGTGAAAGTTTAAGAGAAAAAGTACATGGAAAACAAAAAGACTGACAGTGATTGATTCCCAAATTTAATTTTATCTTTTTGTTTTACAGAAAATCAGACATTGCCTGAGTGTACAATAGAAGAGTAGGGATAATATTATTAGGAGAACACAAAGTAGGGTTAAAGATTGTTTGATATTGCTTTGCTGGCAATAAATTGTTTACAGAAGCATTTGGACAAAAAAAAACTTGCATTCTTGAATTGTAACTGCATTCCTTTAGTCTGCTTCCAGAGAGAACATGTGTTGACTTAGAAATAAGTGCAGATATATTATGTGTTCAATTTTTATAACAACAGTAATTATGATTATTATAGTGTTAGTAGGATTTTTTTTATAACACATGAGCAAGACTTTAGGAACACAAGCGCCACAAAAATACCCATATATCTGAAGGAGAAAAAGCAAATGAGAGCCTCTTTTATTGCCTACAATAGGGAGGATTATTAAAACAACATTTATTCTAGGTTAAAACACGAATACAACAATGCCATGTGAGCTAAGCGCTGTTATGTCTGTGCTCATTTTCCATCATCGGCATCAGAAGATGTCACCTATTACCACACACCATTATCTCATGTAATCTCATGTAGTATTTTGCTTTCACTTGTATATAGATGAGAACTCTTTGAATATTTCTATTCTAACTATGACTTAATACTTTCTAGAGTGCCATTGATAGAAAGTGTGAATTTACACTCATAAAGAAATGAAATGGACACAGCCGGGTATTATTTCATGCAGTGGTTAATTTGTAAAATAAAAAGTACCAGGGCTCTCTTCAGGAGGCAGTGCTAACAGGAGAAATGTGCTGGTGCAAACTGCCTCCTGACTTCAGCCCTGGCACTTATTAACTTGGAGAGGACTTGGCCTAATGGGTAGAGCTGCCGATTTCGGAGCTGAAGAACCTGGTTTGAGTCTCAGCGTGGCTCAACATCCTGTGAGTCTGGGGAAAATCATGTGCCTTCTAAATAAGTGTGTCCTTTACTAGTGCTACAAGCACCGGTGCTGAGTATTAGGTGCCGGTGCTGAGCACCGGAAAGCACCGGCTCAAATTAAGCACTGATTTCATGTCACATAGACCTATATATAGTGTTAAAGCTTGCCAGAATAATTTAACTTGCTTGATGTGCCCATTAAAGAAAGTTTTTTTAATGGCATTAAAAAGAACACTAACATACCATTTAGTAAAGACAAACATAGCGATGTTTTGAAAAATGTTTGGAAGAGGAAGAATTTAGAAAGAAAATGGTTTACCCGAGATTAAGATTAGATAGCCCACACAAAAGAAAAGTTAACTTTTACAGGAGAAGGGCGCCAATATGAACCAGAAAGGTGGGGATTAATAGATGTTAACACACATTTGAATTCATGTGTGGGACATAGTAAATTTTACAAGGAGAAGAATCTGCAATTCCAGAAGTTTATTTTGTTTGTGGACAGAATGCTTATTTTCTATTACCTGTTGATTGGGAGTGCATTTGTTATTTAGGGGTGCTATTTCCTAAAAATAAACCATGTTACTCCTATAGATGCATAAAAAAAATAACACAAGCACAAATGCGATTCCTTAAATGCATTCGCATTTTTAGGAAATGCAAAAAAAAAGCGATTTTTGAAAAATTGTTTCATGCATCCCAAAAACGTATTTAGGAAGTGCAAACGGCCGAATTTACCGATTCGCACCGTTTGCACTTCCTAATTAGGTTGATGCATGTGCCCCTTAATGGATAATGAGAGTGCCTTTTGAACAGAACACACCTGTGAAACCAAGATAGTACAATGGGTGATAAACCATCAGATGGGGTACTGGTGGAGTCTATAAAATAGAATGAAAATTAATTCACATAATATGCTAAATGTGCTATAAAATGTGTAAAACATACCATTACACTGACACACATTTAAAATGTGCCAATTCACAGTATGCAGTCATTGTTATTCATGTAGGCCATGGAAGGCCATGAAACCAGCTTTTCCTACCCAGAAAGGAACTTGTTATTGCTGAAATGTGCACAACATGATTTAGAAGTTTGACCCTAGAATGACATGCTCAGAGATGACATAACTGCAGAATCAATCGGTTTACCAAAATGCATTACTTTATTAAACAACATTTTGATTCTTCAATGTCATGAACTTTCTACTGTCTTAACATTCACAGAAAGCTTGAATAGAATAAGTTATCACACTCCACACGTACACAAAAAAGCACAGATGCAACTGTATCACTGCTGCCCCTGTATCCTTGCTACTCAAAATATAAGTCTGTCTTCCCAGGAATACCCTTCCCCTATCCCCCAAACTGCAAACAGGTGTTACCAAGGACGTCTCAGATAGCACCCTTAGGGGAGCCCACTCGTTATCAGAGACACGGACACCGGATACCTGGTAACTCATTACCTGCATATAAATGCCCGTATCCCTCCATGATAATTATTATTGTCCGGGAATGCAAGTATGAGGGCACCCACACAAGGAGCACCCAATTCATACCTCTTCTGTTTGCTCACCCCTCCTATGCAGATGCTCTGCCCCACCTCCCACCTCTCACCGTTAAATACTATTTACCCTTCATCCATGTTATCATTGTTTATGGTTACTGTACCTGTTTGTAGGATGATGACTATCCATGCTGTGTATTCTTGCTACTACTTTATAAAGAATTGCAAAACAAAACAAAAAAAACTATAAGGATTGTTTCATAGAGAAATTGAATGCATTACCTTACAGTGATTTTGCTTTTTAATTAGTAGTTCATTGTTCTCGCAGTGAAACAAATGTATATGTGGAAGGTCGGTCTGTGTTTAAAGCCTAATGGAACTATTCCTGATGTTTCCAGAATCTCTTCACTCAAGACAGTCTGTAGCTAATCATATGATACAAAGTTTAATCTTCATGTATTTAATTGAGAACAGCTGAGCTGAACCTGCTTGCTGAAGAACTCAGGGGCCGATATGATGGCAGGCGGACTTGAGTATGCCCGCCATTGTAGCGGGATTGGGACCGCCCACCTGTAATGTGGTGGTCCCGCACCCCTTATTACAATGTGACCGCCACCGCGGGGTCGCATTTGGCAATTTAACATAGCGGCGGGTGCTGCTGGCTTCAGCACCCGCCACAATGTTAAATGGCCATGTTGGGCATTTCCCTGCACAATGTGGCAGGCACCTCGCGGTGCCTGCCACCTTGTGTATGGAAATGTAGGGAGGTACCACCAAACTGCACAACTGGCTCCCCCAACACAGAGGGGGCCAGCCACAGGCCCCCCGAATCCAGCCTCCGCCAACCTTTCCATGGCAGTTCCACCACCATGGAAAGGTTGGTTGACCCCAGCATTGTGATCGGGCGGGTGGTGCCTGCTAGGCACCGCCACCATATCCCCGGTCTTATCCGCTCTGCCAGGCAATCGTTATGATTGCCTGTGGCGGAAGCGTAGTGGGCGGTCTTTGTGCCCACAACCCTTGCGGAATGATTCTCTGCGCCATCCTGATGTGGCAGGGGAAATGGGCATTCAGATGGCAGAGGGACCCTGGGGCATATTAACAAGCTGTAGTATCGCCGCTTTCTCGGCACAATTCGCCGAGAAGCGGTGATACTTCCAGCGCCCTATTAACAAGGGCATTGCAATGCCTGCCTCAAGCCCACTTTGCATGTCTGCGAGAAACATCGCTAATGACATGCATAGTGGGCGTTCCCACATCCAACCACATGTAAAATGTGGTTGGAGGTGGGAACACCCTATCACCAAGGCAGGCGTTGGGAGGAAAAGACCTATCGCCTACGTGTTGCGCGTTGATAATAACGCGCTAACACGGCGAAAAAATCTGGCGATACCCGGCGATAGTGAAATGTGCGATGTGCGTTTTTTAACGCACATCTTGTTAATATGCCCCATGTTTTTTAATTGTTTACTTGACTTTTCTATTAGAGCATGTTCCTAGGTAGCTTCAGGGAGGAGAAACATTTTCCCCTGTCCCTTGGCTGAACTTTTGATGGTTGTGGCTACTGCTGTGTCTGTGCCCTTATACTCTCTTTGCTATTTGATTTGACAGTTTGCTCCCGCAACTGTATGCTGATCTATTTGGATTCATTAAGACTCGGATGAGTCTTATGAACTACTCTTTATGGGGAGTTCTGCTACTCTAATTCGACTTCGAAGCTTTATGCTCCTTTTATTTCACTCTTTTCCATTGAACTCGAACTCTTTATGGGTTCTTAAAATCTGAAGTTCCAAACATGATCTTTATAACGGGGAGCTTATTTCTTTATGGAACATGCTCAATGCAATGTTATTATTTGGTGCTTTGTTCTGACCAGAAAGAGATTTCTGTAAATGTATTTGATTAATTGACCAACTAAATAATGACCAAAAAATATCAAAAGCTCTTTACTAATCTCTTAATGAGAAATACATTTTGAAAAATACAATACAACTCTCATCATTGACTGAACTTAAACTGTTATGAAATCTTAGTTTGAGTTGTCTAATTTGCTCCATGACTCCTAATACACATTTCCAAGGTCTATCACCAAGAAGGATTTTGTGTGGGACAGACAGCTTAAACTCTAGCACATGACAACATTTTGGGCCCAGTCCTCACTAACAGGGTTTTTTTGTGCAAAACAAAATAAAATGTGAGTGAGAACCCTTCAATATTGTGGCCCTCTCGCCATTCAGATATGCCTTAAGCATATTCACTACATTGACGTGAGCACTTACGGCAGTGAGATTTTGCAAGACAGCGGGGTCGGACTGGACTATAGGGCAATTAAGCAGTGCCCAAAGGGCTGGTCAGACAGATCAGTGTGTGGGACATTTTTTTGCAGTTTGTGGGCATATTTTATGGCCAAGTGGCTTTTCACTGTTGTTTTAACTGAAGCTGCCACAAATATTACCTACAGTAAATATGTGGAAATGTGGGCAACCTTTTAGCTAGTTCATTCACTAATTGGGGGGCACTTTTATTTTAGTGATTTTATTTTAGTGACCGGGCGGATTTATTGTCCCTGTCTGACCCTGCGAGACATGCAAGAATCTTATAATATGGCAGGCGGTTCTTTACTGGTCCTCTACTGGGGTAGGGGTAAAGCCAGGGCTTCAGCAGGTCTTGCGAGGTGGCAACCTGCTATATTTAAAATGAAGCTGTTAATTACTACATTTGTAATTGAGGGATCTGGTTTCTATTACTGACTAGTTACCAAAAAATGTCTGGTTCTGAGTATATCAGTGTATCATCCTACGGCACAAATTATAATATGTGTACAGTCCAAAAACACTATCCATATGTGTAAAGCACATCATATATAATGTGTTCACGGAGGCCTCCCAATAACATATTGCGGAGGAAAAAACGCGGAATTCTTTGGGGTAGCACATTATTTGCCTACAATGTCACAACCAGGGGATTGTTTTTTTACATAGGCTGCCAGTTAAGGCAATAATGCTTTTCACATCTCTGTGTCTCACCAATAGATGTTTACATGGTCTGGTGCCCGGAAACTGAGAAAGTCAGATTAAAAGACATTTTCTTCAAACATCATTAGTTCTGCTCAGCTCTGCTAATTTGATCACAGATCTAACATTCATAGACATGGTGGACAGTTATTTCTCTATATTCGAACACAGATTACCTGACATATTAATGCTGTTGTAGTGAAAGCCACCCTTCCTGCTAGCATTCTACGAGCAGTCTGAATTGTGGAATTTTATTGATCAATGGAAGTTGTTTTGATTGACTTTATTATTGTTCAGTCAAATTTTCTTTATTCGATTTGCAATATCAATCATGAAAGCACAGTATAAATAACTAAAACAGCTAAACATCTTTAGTAGATACATAGGCTATCCAGAGGCTATAAATTCATAAATAAGCATTAAAAAGTCCCTTTTAAAAATCTAGATGAATTTCAACATACATTACAATTATCTAAAAATAGAAAAATGAGAAACATCTAATAATAAGACACAAGTGATTGTGAGCGAACTATAAGGAGGCTCATTCTAATAAAGCCTAACAATCAAAAACCTCAATTATAGGGTCTGCTATGTTGGTAGGAAATAAAGTGTTCCACCTAGATCCATTAACCTAATCATCATCATCATAAATATCTTTACACAAGTTATGTATGTAATCTTGATGGTGCAATATTAAGAAAACATATTATTACAATAACATAGTAACACAAAATCAATAATTTTATCACAAATTAGCAGAGTACACCCCTGCCAGAAACTGGGATAAAAAGCAGCAAACTTTAGCTGAATCTAATAATTGCAGGTACAATAAGGCTTCTCTCACTTGATTAAAATTTGAAGGCACAAAAAGAGGGAAAACATACTTAAGTCTTAAGGCTGACCATTTAGGACAAAGAAAAATAATGTGTGAAGTGTCTAGTGCAGTAGCCAAATCACATGACCAGAGAGGGCAATCTGATGGTCTATGCCATCCCATCAACTACATATTCCGTGGGATCACTGCCGGCTCTTAAAAACATTTTTACAACCATTCACAAAGGGGAAGGAATCCCTTGAGGACCTAGCCTGCTTGTGATTGGGCTACCACCCACTTGAGGCAGGCTGCAAAATGTGAATGTTTTGCGATTGCATTTTGGTCGCAAAACATTCACACATAACATGGAGATTCGCTATTAGGAAGTGAGGCCATTAACACACCCCTTCCTAAAACCGAATCGCAAACCCATTTTCTGATTTGGTAATAGGATACTAGATTGCAAAATAGGGTTTTTAACATTCAAAAAGGCTTTTTGCATACACAAATGGGCCGTTTGTGCCTCAAAAAAGATACTTACATCTGACCCACAATTTTTTACTTATTTATTAGAGGTTTCATAGAGCGCATAAAAAACCTGGGGGTTTCAGAGCACTGTTCAATACAAACAGGAAACAAGACCAAATCAAAACAAAAAACATAGCTAGACTAGACAAAGCAAAAGAAGAGATTACAACACAGGAGTCAATTCATGTTCATATGACTTGACCAGAAGAGAGTCTAAAAACATATCACTCCATGGGGGCAATTGTAGTGCGTTAACAGGACCAATTGTTTGGGCATTGTGCTGCCTCTTGTGGTTAGTCTTATTCAAAGCATAGCAGCTCTTCTTAGGATTGCTTGCGCTGTGTGCTGACAATGAAGCCTATATGATGAATAGAATAGGCAAAGTGTGTGGGAAGCAACTCAAACTGCTCTTGCTCCTTCCTGTGAAAGATTTTCTCATTAAGATAATCCTCCCTCCCTCTCTTTCTCTCTCTCTGTCTTTTCCACACAAACACACGCAGACACACATGCAAATACCCATTCAAACACACACACACACAAAGGGCATCATTTCAATGCACTGAAAAATATGGTATTTCCAGTTTCTTTCATATCTTTTGATTTGAGGGTCTTCATGAAAGTCCAGTTGCAAATTTGGACTCCCCATTCAGAAATACGTATGTGCACATTGGGCCATATGTATCAAGCCAAATTGACTTCCCAAACGCCGAAATTCGCAGAATTTCGGCGCTTGCGAATGCAATTTGGACTAATGGTATGCATCAATGAAATCTGCTTGAAAAATAAGGAATCGCAAAATTGCGATTGCATTTAAGGAATCGCAAATTTTGCGATTCCTTAAATGCAATGTAAGAAGCCAAACAAAAAAGCAAATTGGCCTTAAGGAATCGCAAATTACCACCAACTTCTAGTTGGTGGTAAGTTGCGAATTCCTTTCAAAATGCATATTTTATCATTTTTCAAAGTGCCATGTGACGTACACATGTGCACCCATGCAGATCCCAGTTGTGCAACAGGGTGTCCTTTGGACACCCCTGCACCCTTGAAAATATTCACAATTTACGAATAGCAAATTGCGAATCGCAGATTTCCCCTTCATTCCTATGGGCCTCCTGGCCCATAGAAATGAATGGGAAATTATTCCTTAATTGAGATTATCAATTTGCTAATTGCAATTAAGGAATTTTAAGGAATCGCTAAAAAGAAGCGAATTTCTACATACATACCATTTTGCGATTTCTAAATAGCGATTCCTTAAAAATCGCAATTTAGAAATCGCAAAACCGGATGTTGATACATATGGCCCTTAGCTACATCTAATTTTGTCAGGGACTCTGGCAAACAATTGTTCTGTTGCTTTTTACCACAGACAGTAGATTGTGTGACATTTTTAATTCAGGGGTAAATATCTCCATATCATAACTGGCACATTGGTAACTAGTGTGCCTGAATTTCAACGGGTATCTTACAATGTTTGAGTCATGATTTTTTTTTTACCGTTTTCTGCCAGCCACCTGGCCTTTGAAATGAAAGATCAGCCACAATTATATTGAGTTGCTTTGAAAAGTTGAAAGGATAATCGCATTACACCTGCCCGTTTAGCTAATCTCTAAGAAAACAGATACATACCACAGCAACAATTAAAACGTAAAAAAGGTAAACATCTACAGAAAATGTACAAGCATCAGAAATTCCTTATAGGTACCCTTAAAAGTCTCCATACTTGGGGCCTAATTCATGAGGCTGTGCGTCACTTTTACGCTGCGTCACTTTTTGTGACGCACCAGTGGTGTAAAAAATGCGCCTTGTTGCGCCATATTTACAAAGTGACACATCTAGGTAGATGCGTCACTTTGTAAACCCCTGCACCACATTATGCTTGCACCAGGTATAATGTATGCAAGGGGGGGCGTATTGACGCAAGAAAGGATCATGGAACTGACGCAGTGAAATCTATAAGATTTCACGGTGCCATTTCTTGGCCGCTAATGCGTCAAAATCTTACGCCTGCTTCATGGCAGGCGTAAGACTGACGCAGGCACTAACAACATGGGACTTGCCCATGTGAAAGTACACATTGCTGGAGTTGCGACACTTTTGTGAAACACTCCAGCAATGCATCACTTTTGCGCCTATAAATATGTCAGAAATACCGACGTATCTGTAACTCCTTGCGGCATGATGCGTCATATTATAAATATGACGCATCAATCATGACACAAGGAGTGCGCACTGAGACGTGACGCATCGCTGCTTTCACGCAGCGATGCGTCATTTCTCATAAATGATGCCTGTGGTGCACTTTATCATGTACCAGAACTGGGAAGAGTCATATAACAAAAACGTTTATTTGGTTAAAAAAGTATCTTCATGTGAGGACAGAGGAGCCCTAACATATTGTCCTCAATATTCCTATTCTCTACTTGGGGGATGGGTTACTTTGTGTAAACTCCTATGTGAACTAGTTGGAAGTGATTAACCATATGCGGAATGGTGATGTGTAACCAAGTCCTATTTTTCCACTCTTTTCAAAAGAAATAGGTTCAATTCTCTGCAAGCCCCTCAACACTATAGGAGGTGCCTACTTGTAAAGCAACACACGCATAAGCTGGTCATGGAGGCAGTCTTCGGTGATGCGTTCCTCCCTTGTTTCAACGTCATAAATGTCTCCTAAGGCAGTCTTGCCACCTTCCGATCACCCATACCTCAGGTAAGAGCAGTATTAATTCATTTGATCTCAAAACATAATTAATTACTCATACAAAACGGTGCCAATTCAGAATTTAAAAAAGGGAAGACATTACACAGAACCATCACAAATACATAGGAACGATAATCAGAACGTCTTCAAACTATACAGTTAGGTCATATTGTCATGTCGCAACCGGGTTAAATATCCGATATACCCTACTTGTCCAGTTCCCACATTCTTCGTAACGTAGATCGATTTGGATGAATCACAATTATTGCAAACTCCAGCCCACAGAGAAATATAAACTCCTGTCACAACAATACTGAATCTTGTGCTTACTTTTGCAGCCAGGCTTGGCCAAGGATTAATCGCATAAAAGTCACAACAAAATAAAAAACACCAGCTACCTCTGATATTAGACTTGCACAGTTGGTTTATCAACTGAAATACTTTGTGCCAAAATGGTATAATAGAGCCACGTGTCGCAAAAATATGAACAATATCAGCCTCCGGTTTATCCCAACAACAAAAAACCTGATGTTTGCCTTAGGCCCCACTTATACAGTTTCAACATTCAAGAACGCTATTGTGAAAAGAGGCTGAAAATTGGGATTATTACCCAACAGAGTATATTGGTGGAACCTGGGTACCCCACAAATGCCTCGAATAACCCGCCAGACCTGATGGTAGACTAATAACGTCTTGAACCGCTTATGCTTGAAGTAAGCAGTATCGACCAATCTTTGATCTGGCTTAATGGTTCAAGAGATAGTCTGGTTTTCCGGAAATAAGCCTGCAAGGTCCCATTAGGTAGGAGCAGTGGCATAATAAAACTTGAGGGGGCCCCCCTGCAAACTACATGGAGGCCCCCCCCCCCCCCATCCTCCGTGCCAGTCTAGAGCTCTCAGGCCAGCGACCCGCCATACTTCAGGGAATGCGGGGCGATTGTTAAGCCACTGTCACCAATACAGCCGTTATAAGTAACACTGGATGGTGGAATTAAAGGTTGGGCTTAGTCTGCCAGCAAGCTATCATAGGTGGTGGTCCATTCATTACAGGGTCCCTGCCATCAGTAGGCCGGGGATGTTTGGCCAATTTTAGGTGGGTTTCCTGATGCAGACTCTTGTCATGATATACAACATCGTGCCCACTCATCGTTCAGTTTTGACAAAATGACATCCACTGCTCCTTCTGGTTTCCGTTTTAAAACATTAGACAAAGCGACAATGCAGTATTTCAAAAGCAGATGTAAGTACAAAGAGCACATTTTGATAATATATTTTTATTAGTAGACAATAGCAATCTTAAGAGGCATTGCATAGCTTCATACACACTGTGACCCAAATTCCATCACAGTCTCTCTCTCTCTCTCTCTCTCTCTCTCTCATTCTCTCTCTTTCTCTCTCTCTCTCTCTCTCAATGAGTCAGTATCTCTCTCTCTCAGTCAGTCGGTCTCTCCCTCTCTCTCATTCAGTCTCTCTCAGTCAGTCAGTCTGTCAGTCAGTCAGTCTGTCAGTCTCTCTCTCTCTGTCAGTCTGTCTGTCATTCGGTCTCTCTCTCTGTCAGTGAGTATTCAGACTCTGAGTCAGTCAGTCTCTACTTTCTCTCCGCTCTATCTCTCTCTCTCCATACTCTCTCTCAACTCTGTCCACTCTATCTCCACTTTCTCTCTCTCCACTGTCTCCCCCTCCACTGTCTCTCCCTCCACTGTCTCTCTCTCCACTCTCTCACTCTCTCACTCTCTCTACTCTCTCTCCAGGCTCTCTCCACTCTCTCTCCATGGTCTTTGTCTCCACTGCCTCTCACTCACTTCCTTCTCTCTCTCTACTCTCCCTTCTCGCTCTCTACTTTCTCTCCACTCTCTCTCCACTCTCTCCAATCTCTCTCCACTCTCTCTCCACTCTGTCCACTATCTGTCCACTATCTGTCCACTCTCCCTCTCTCCACTGGCTCTCTCTCCACTGTCTCTCCCTCTACTCTCTCTCACTCTCTCTACTCTCTCTCCACTCTCTCGCCCCTTTCTCTCTCTCTACTCTCCCTTCTCTCTCTCTACTCTCTCTCCACTCTCTCTACTCTCTCTCTACTCTCTCTACTCTCTCACTCTCCTTTCTCCACACTCTCTCCACTCTCTCTCCACTCTCTCTCTCTCTCTCTCTCTCCACTGTCTCTCTCTACTCTCTCTCCACTCACTCTCTCTCTCCACTTTCATTCCCCACTCGCTCTCTCCACTCTCTCTCCCTCCACTGTCTCTCTCTCCACTGTCTATCTATCCTCTGCCTCTCTATCCACTGTCTCTCTCCACTGTCTCTCTCCACTCTCTCTCTCCACTCTCTCTCCCTACTCTCTCTCTACTCTCTCTACTCTCTCTCTACTCCCTCTACTCTCTCTCCACTCTTTCTACTCTCTCTCTCCACTCTCTCTCCCTCTCTCCACTCTCTCTCTATGTCCACTGTCTCTCTCTCCACTCTCTCTCTCCACTCTCTCTCCACTTTGCTCTCCAATCTCGCTCTCTACTCTCTCTCCACTGTCTCTCTCTCCACTCTCTCTCCACCCTCTCTCTCTCTACTCTCTCTCTCTTTCTCCACTGTCTCTCTCCAGTCTCTTTTCACTCTCTCTCTCCACTCTCTCTCTTGCTCCACTCTCTCTCTTGCTCCACTCTCTCTCTTGCTCCACTCACTCTCTTGCTCCACTCTCTCACTCCACTCTCTCTCTCACTCCACTCTCTCTCTCACTCCACTCTCTCTCCACTCTCTCTCACAAAGTAGTGTGCGTTGCCATGGGCATCTGCAGAAATGTTTCCTGGGGGGCACATGTTTTACTTCATCACCATCCCCCTTGCACTTTTCTACCCTCTGCCTTGCACCCTTCTTGCCCTCTACCTTGCACCCTTCTCCCCCTTCCCCTTGCACCCTTCTCACCCTCCGCCTTGCACCCTTTTCTGCCTTGCACCATTCTCCCCTCTGCCTTGCACCCTTCTCCCCTTCTCCCCTTTGCCTTGCACCCTTCTCCCCTCTGCCTTGCACCCCTCTCCCCTCTGCCTTTCACCCTTCTCCCCTTCTCCCCTCTACCTTGCACCCTTCACCCCTCTGCCTTGCACCCGTCTCCCCTCTGCCTTGCACCCTTCTCCCCCTCCACCTTGCACCCTTCTCCCCCTCCGCCTTGCACCCTTCACCCCCTCCGCCTTGCACCCTTCTCCTCTCCACCTTGCACCCTTCTCCCCTCTGCCTTGCACCCTCCTCTATGCCTTGCACCCTTCTCTTCTCTACCTTGCACCCTTCTCCCCTCTGCCTTGTACCCTTCTCCTCTCTACCATGTACCCTTCTCCTCTCCGCCTTGCACCCTTCTCCCCTCCACCTTGCACCCTTCTCCTCTCTACCTTGCACCCTTCTCCACTCTACCTTGCACCCTTCTCCTCTCTACCTTGCACCCTTCTCCCCTCTGCCTTGCACTCTTCTCCCCTCTGCCTTGCACCCTTCTCCCCTCTGCCTTGCACCCTTCTCCCCTCTGTCTTGCACCCTCCTCCTCTCTACCTTGCACCCTTCTCCCCTCCGCCTTGCACCCATCTCCTCTCCGACTTGCACCCTTCTCCTCTCTACCTTGCATCCTTCTCCCCTTCGCCTTGCACCCATCTCCTCTCCACCTTGCACCCATCTCCTCTCCGCCTTGCACCCTTCTCCTCTCTACCCTGCACCCTTCTCCCTACCTTGCACCCTTCTCCCCTTTACCTTGCACCCTTCTCCCCTCTGCCTTGCACCCTTCTCCTCTCTGCCTTGCACCCTTCTCCCCTCCGCCTTGCACCCATCTCCTCTCTGCCTTGCACCCTTCTCCCTACCTTGCACCCTTCTCCCCTCTGCCTTGCACTGTTCTCCCCTCTGCCTTGCACCCTTCTCCTCTCTGCCTTGCACCCTTCTCCCCTCCGCCTTGCACCCATCTCCTCTCTGCCTTGCACCCATCTCCTCTCTGCCTTGCACCCTTCTCCTCTCTACCTTGCACCCTTCTCCCCTACCCTTCTCCCCTCTGCCTTGCACTGTTCTCCCCTCTGCCTTGCACCCTTCTCCTCTCTGCCTTGCACCCTTCTCCCCTCCGCCTTGCACCCATCTCCTCTCTGCCTTGCACCCATCTCCTCTCTGCCTTGCACCCTTCTCCTCTCTACCTTGCACCCTTCTCCCCTATGCCTTGCACCCTTCTCGGCCCCCCCTTGCCCCCTGCAGACGCCCACATGGTGCTTTTAACCAGAGTGCTTAACTGAGGGCACCATTTTGCTGGCTCATCCCTTCTCATATGAGCTTTGCCCTGGAGAATGCACTCTCTGGGGGCCCCCACTCCCACCCTTGTCAGGGTCGCGAGCAGTGCTCTGTGCTGCCTCCTGCTCTCTCTCTGAGGCCCTCACCCCCGTCCATGTCAGGGTCCTGAGCAGTGCTCTGTGCTGCCTCCTCTCTCTCTGGGGCCCCCAGCCCCCGTCCTCCTTGTCAGGGTCCTGAGCAGTGCTCTGTGCTGCCTCCTGCTCTCTGGGGCCCCACCCCATTCTCTCTCCGCCTGGCACCTCTGACTGAGGAGAAACAATGTATGTTGATACTTTGTTTCTCTTCAGTCAGAGGGAAGGGGCGAGGGGCTCAGAGCAGGCTGCAAACAGCCTGCACCTGATTTAGAGGGAGAGAGGCTTGCTTAAGCGCAAGCCTCTCTCACAGCTCTCACTGAAGAGTTTGGGAGTGTGGGTCCCCTTCATTAAATGAAGAGAGTGGGGCCCCCGCACCGCGGGGCCTGCGGGGGGCATTTGTTACGCCCCTGGGTAGGAGCTACTACTGCAGAGAGCAGAAACATAAACACAGCTAGGTAGTGATTACACAGAGTCAGGAGTGCGAACCCCACCTCCCTATATGGGAGTTGGAGATAGGGAATAGCTCACCAGAGTTTTTTGTAAACCAAAATACATTTTTGCCAACTACTTTTAATTCTATAAAATAAACTTTTAGATAAATAACTACAAAGGAATGGACCTAAATAAGTATAGATAGCGTGGTAACACTGTCATCTTAATGATATTACATCTCCCGATCTGACCGAGATGCAGCCTGTCCCATTTTCTAAACAGAGAAAGGGTTTCAAGATATAGTGCACCATAATTAAGGGATCCCACAGTAGCCATATCGAGCAAAATATGGATGCCCAGATATTTGGCTTAGTTTACATAGTGAGTGTCATCTTTATTAGATTCCTTATTGATGAGAACCTCCATTTTATTGATGTTTAATGTGTAGCTTGAAACCTTCCAAAGCATCATAGCTGCATCCTGTATTGATGGCAGTGCCATCGCCGGAGATGACATATGCATAGCTATATCATCGGCTGAGCCTAGTATCTTGGCTTCCCAGTTATGCAGCCTCAATGAAGAAATTAAGGCTGTCCTCTTTAATACATTAGTATAGGGGCCCAGATATAAGGTGATCAGCAGTGGGGAGAGAGGACACCTTCTTTATTTCCATGAGCTATTTGAGAAGAAACTGAGAGCATTCCAATATATGAAACCCTCACAGTCTGAGTTGCATATATTACCTTGCTCCTGGACACGTAGCCCTACCCTAGTTCCAGGTCAGTCATGGTGGTCCATAGATTCCACCAGGAGACCCTGTCAAGTGCTTTTTCATCATCCAGCATGATGATCCAGGTGATCCATTAGTTCCCTTGCCACAATAAGCAGAGATGGCAAGATTGACATGAAATAAAGTGTCCTGTGAGGGGACAAACCCATGCTGCATTGAGCCTATTAATAAGGTAATCACAGCAGCTAATCGATTCAACAAGATCCGGGTATACATTTTGGAATCACAATTTATTAGGGAGATGGGATGGCATGAGCCGCAGCTTAAAGGATCTTTGTCCTTTTTCACAAATATCGAGATATAAATTTCTCCCCAGGAAGGCGGGACTGATGTTAAAAAGATGGCAGAATTAACTAGCTCAGTGAAGAGAGGGGTCAAGATGTTCTTAAACTGCTTATAAAACTCAGTTAGGATCGAATCTGGACTTGTTGCTTTACCACTCACAAGTTGCTTAATAGCTGTTTTAACCTCTGCTCCATTTATTATATCATCCAGCATGCCTTTTCGCCCCTCTAGAAGTTGATAAAGCTTTGAGATCCATACATATGATTCAATCATATCCTGAGTAGTGACACATTCTTTGTTATATAGGTCAGAGTAACACTGATGGAAAACTGCTAATATCTCTGGCCTTTCTGTTACCACCTTCAGAGCTGAATCCCTAGTACCCTGAATCAGGTTATTATTGCTCTTTTCCTTCATTTGGAAGGCCAGAACCGGTTCATCTCCTCACTGTTTTTATAGCACAATAAGTGTTTTGTTCGATATTTAATCAATTTTTTTAACTTGATCTGCAGGATAGTCAGCTGCTAGAAGGTCTTTAAAGTATTATCTACACAATAAGAGATCTGTTGAGAGCATGAGTGTGCCAATTCCAGATGAACAAGCCTTTCCTGCAGCCTGGCCTCCATCGCCCGCCCCTCCTTACCTTTAGTGAATGAAATATCTAGTAATCTCACCCTGAATATAAGATTTTAAAGCATTCCAGAACATTGTTGAGTGGGCTGTCCTCCTGTCAATACGAATACATTCACGCAAGCCTATACCCATAAAATGTACATACTGAGTGTCCAATAAAAGCTCATGGTCAAATATCCATCTACGTGGGGACACAGAAACAAGCACATAACTAGATTACATAAAAATTGGTAGAGGGTTATGATCTGGTGTAATAAATGAGTTCTGCATAATTATAACTTCAGGCAGAATAATATGACTAACAAAAAACATACCGAGCGGGAAGATGTGTCATATAAAATAGAATTAAATGTAAATCCTGACTTGTGGGCCAATGAGTATGCCAAACATCAGACAAGGCATCTGTTGTACTAATCTGCTTAACAGCTGCCTGAGACTTGGTCATCCACCCCCGAGTAGCAAAAGGAGGAGCTGTTGAGTCCACCCTGGCTCTATAACAAGACTGTAATCCAAACACATAACCACTGGATCTGACCATGCACAGAGTTTGCCTCAGAGGCAATAAAAAAAGAGGGATCATCCGTATTGGGGCATAGACCGCACAGACTGTTAAAGTTAAACTTCTTTTGTCTATACATGATATTAACCATCCCCCAGACCTATCAGTTTTAACCCAACTAGCGAACCATCCTTTCCCTTTAGAGATTAGGGCAACTCCTCTCTATTGGGCATCAATCCCAAATGATGAAAGGATATTATAGACTAAACCATTAGGCTTATGTAATTCCCCAGTAGTAAGATGGGTCTCCTGAAGGCAGACAAGATGTGGATTAAGTCTACATACAGAGATCTTCCCTCACATATCTAACTTTTGTGTTGGAACACATGCCATTAATATTCCAACTAAAAGTAAGTGTACCCAGTTTGTGACCATTGATAGTATTATCTATCATTAGACTGAAGCATATTCCTAGGCATAAAATGACGATTTGATGTTTCAGACATCTGTGCAATTTTTCCTCATTTACACTGAACTAACCCAAGTGCCCCTCCCTGAAACCTACAAAAACCCATACCTCCTCCACCCCAATCTCATTCCTATTCCACTCAGTCAAGTAGGACTTTGTTGTAACCCTAGGTGTAAGTTCACACCACACCCCAGCAATTTTGGCAGTTCGACCCACACCAAGCCTCCCCAACCCTTGGAAAATCAGAAAAGACCCAAACAGTGATTGGGTACACCTCACCAGACTATAATACATGTCAGTAAGAAAAAGAAAACCCAAAAAGCAAAACAAATAGATGCAAAACCAACATGAGTATACAGAAAAGAAAACATATTTTTCAATAAAGGCATATTTAGCCTTTAGCAAACAAGAGCCTGGAAGACTATCGTAGATATACACGAAACATAGAATATTTCAGAAGGATCATAGCCAGACTGTACCATTGGTCAGCAGATATACAGAAAAGATCAAATATAAAGATAGACTACATCAGCAGGGTCATAGACCGACAGTACCAGCCGATACCAAGCAAGAGTTAGTCAAGGAGAGTAACCAGTCATTGATTGGATACTAAAGTCCAATACACCAAGTAGCAAGTCTTATGATTCTCCCCATGATTTCATCAGGTCATGCGCATTTGAAGGGTCTTAACAGGAGAATGTTTAACCTCTATAAATAGGAAGTTTTGAGCACTGAGATCGTATTACAAAGTTTCAGAAAAGAACGTGTTTTGTTACGCAGTCACCATCTGTGTTCCAATGTCTCGCAACAGAAATCGGACCTTACCAAAAAGTCTACACCACAGGTTTTGATTGGTTTGTTAGGGTGGCCAGCTGAAAAAATGTGCTGCCGAAGCATAAAATTCCCAATATGAATTACGCTATCCCTTGGATAGTTAGCAGCAGAACCTTGTTTAGGTTGATGGGAAGGAAACCTCTGTGCCCACTGTACTTGTCAGTCAATATCCGAATCACTAGGATGGGGAAAGTCTGTTGGAGTAGGTAGACAATATATCTTCTTGGGTCATCCCCCTCATTCCCTTCTTGTATCACCAATACCCAAAGGTTGTTGCGTTGGATCCGATTTTCAACATCCTCAACTTTCTGTGCCATAGTCTGCAGTTTGCCATCATGCTGTTTCATTTCATCATTAATACCCTGTGTGGACGTCACCAGGTTAACATATTGGCTCTCTATGTCATTAGGATAGCCATGGAGGATATCCATATTTTTGGAGAATTGCCTTAACACAACCTGCGTCTTCATGTGGGATGTCTTCAAGGCCAATGAATCCTTCCTATATTCCTCTCTATGCAATAAGAGTAGATTATGTATAGATGTAATAGTGGGAGTGTCTTCATTGATAGTTGTTGGCTGGACAGATTGCACTGGCTCTATCCTCAAATGGGTGATCAATGAGTGGTCCCCCTAGGAGGCTTTGTAGATCTTATGGTACCGATTGGTGATACCAACTGAGGTGCAAGAGGAAGTACCTCTTGTATAGTTATATTTGTGGGGGCCAGTTCTTCCCCATGTGGGTCCCAGAGCAGTTCATCCTCACTGAAATGTCCCAGATTACTAAGAGCAGCCATAGCTTTCTCCAGAGTTGTGCCCAATAGCATATCTGATTGTCAGCTCTTTGATTGATCATACACCCTTCGGCCCCAAACAATCACTCCCTGATGGGCTCCTGATTCTCCAAGTCAGCATCGTCATTAGACCCAGACTCAGACTCTAATGTAATCCAACTTCCAATCACAGAAAGATCAGATAGGTAAAAAAGGGCCTCAAGGGCCTCTTGTGTTTCATGTAGTTCATTAGAGTCATAGGTTTCCAACACAACTGAACCTTCGGAATGATGCACCGCTGGGGAGAAACTTTAGACCTCAAGCTAGGAGGAGTCTGACCAACATTGTGAGCCACATCCTGAGCAGGTCTCTCCCCCGGACAAGTCACCTATACAGGCTGCGGAATGTTCCTCCAGCTTTGAAGTCAGAGAACCAGCCAGAAAGCATCACAGGAGGTTCAGGGATTAAAGGCAGAGGCGAAATAGCTGAATCAAGAGAGCTAGTTAGTAGCCTTAATGCCAAAGAAATCCACCACAGTTTTCTTGAGACAAAACAGAAGGACCTTCTACTGAAGGCTGTATGCATACTTTAGTCGCCTGACTCGCCAATGGCAGAACAGGTCCTCTACCTGTGGAGCTGATCCCTATATCCTGTCCAGATACTCAGTCCTCCATCTCTAGGGACCCCAAGTTATGCTGCATATGCTGCTCTTGCTCAGAGGCCGCTTTGACGGCACTTCTATTTGCCAAGCTCCTGAGTCTCTGTAGGCATTTACTATGTACAATACATTGGGCTCCTTGGGTGCTTTGGGCTTTATATTATGATTTTCAGGAACCAGCCCAACCCGATCAATCATAGCACCAGTCGCCGTAGTGTCCCCTTCAGCTCCCTTTAGTCCCCCAGAGCTGGCAACTCATCTGGGTTTCAAATGACAAGGGCGGGGTCGAGAGACTCCAAGTCTGGCTCAGTCGGTCGTCTCCCTTGGGGGCCTGGCATACTCTCTTCTGGCCTCTGCAGAGGGTCCCAGGCAGGATGGCCATGACAGCTGCCTGAGACTATGCATTCCTCCCACCAATCATAGTATGAGTGCAGGACGATTGCACAATGCCGACCTCGCCAGTGAAGATACCTTGGAAGGCAGCCAAATGCCTTAGGGAGTGCTGCCTAAGGAGAAAGTCCACACAGGCATCTGGGGCATTTTTACTTAGTTCCAGGTTCATGGTGTCTGCACTCAAAATCTGCATAGTCTGGTTAGGAGAGTTGTAGCACTCTCAATCCTCATCATGAGGTATGCAGGTACGGGGCGAGGAGAGCCAGCCCCACGTTGCCATCTCGCTCCTTGAGATTAAAAAAAATTTACTCATCCTTCATCATGTCTACAGCACTGCCATCACACTCTTGCTTGCCAGCATCCATTGACTGTTCACCCCTTGACCCTCAGAAGATACCACAATCAACTCCTCCAAATCTTCAGTGACGATTTCCTGCGCCGGCATCAGGAAATGATCTAGCCCCCAACATTCTGAAGGCAAAACCGAGCAGATCACTCTCAGAAACTGTAGGAAATGGCTACACATAATAACCATAAATTTCAAGCTGACATGTCAAGCAAAGTAAAGGAAAACTCAGACAGAAAAGAAGCCATCAAATAAAGTGAAGGCACGTAAAGAGACCAAGACATGAAACTAAATACCAATAAAGATATAGTTCTATGTTCACAACACATGCTCACACTTTTTTCCTTAACCTATTCCCAATTTTATAGTTTGAAGTTGTTATGATTGCAATTTTGTTATGGTTTTAATTGTAATATCGTTATGGTTGTTATTAACTGAAACAATAAAGAATTGATTGATTGATTGCTCGATTGATTGATTGATTGATTGATTGATTGATTGATTGATTAATCCTCCCACCAAATAGCTGTATTGTTTCAGCCCCAGTCTTTGGGAAACGCATGGGCCCCTGTAAAAAGGATGAACCCAAACAGGGAAATCAACTGATTTGAAAAGGTTTTCGCACAGGGCTCAGTGCTAATTAACAAAAGAAAAGCGCATACACTCTAGAGTCACAACCAACCACAGGATAAACACTATATAGAGCAAGTTAGAAAAATATTTTTTGATTGTATTATTCTTTTCGGATTTTTTTTATAAATAAGAATAAATATATAAATGAATTTAATTTGCACATCATTTGCTACAAAGCATCAATAGCTCCATATTTTGCACTGATTAGGGGTCACATTTATAACATTCAATATTATCATACCCAAATTGCAACAAAACTATAATCCTATATATAGAACACTGGTAGTGGTTAAAAGAATATCACTTGATCACATTCTAACACTCTATGTTGTCAGGTACAATTTGCAATAAAATTAAGGTCCTAT
Source organism: Lissotriton vulgaris (assembly GCF_964263255.1). NCBI lineage: Eukaryota > Metazoa > Chordata > Amphibia > Caudata > Salamandridae > Lissotriton > Lissotriton vulgaris. Next base: position 1,262,334,722 of record NC_141685.1, read on the forward strand.
ATACAAAACACTAGTAGTGATTTGAGGAATACCACCAAGGATTTTCTATTGCTGAGTGTAATATTGTGTGTTGAACAGAAACTATTTTACTTAGAGTATTTAGAGGAGAACGTTTAATAAAAAGAAGATCCAGTGCTTCAATGCAATCTATAGAAAATAATTAGTTTCGGTGAATAACATATCCAGTAATATCTGTTGAATGTGTATTTACCTCTTTTCCAAGACGGCTTTCTATTTTGTTTGCTGTTTGGATTCCTTTTTGCAGCAATGTGTGCTAGAATGACAAAAAGCGAGAACACGGTTACAGAATGTTCTGCATAACGCTGCATAATTAGTCTTTTCTTAACCACGATTAGAGTTTTTCACTGCAGCATCACTTCAGTGACTGTGCATGTACTTTACAGAAACACACACAATGTCAGAAAGAAGTGCTACATCTGAGCATATCTTGTTTTGTGAAATGCTACTTTTCAGAACAAACTGACATATCAGATAGTTCACCTAAAGTGAGATCACTTCCTACTTTCTTTCCATAGTCTGCAATGGCTAGGCTTAAAATGATGTCAGTCCAGCAGAGGCAAATTATTTGGGGCATATTTATGAGAGGGTTGCGTCACATTTGCACCGTGACGCAAACCTCTAATAGCCTGATTCATGAACGGGCCGTTTTGCGAGGCTCAAATAGCGAATCATAAGGAATCGCTATTTGAGACTCGCATAACGGTATTCATGTAGGAATCGCAATATTAATTGCCATTCCCACTGATTCCTTATTTGCGATTAGCTAATTGCTAATCGCAAATAAGGAATAACTCACCATGCATTCCTATGGGCCAAAAGGCCCATAGGAATGCATGGGGAGTCATTCCTCATCTGCGATTAGCAATTAGCTAATCGCAAATGAGATTGCGAGTACAAGGGTGCCAGGGGTGTCCGAAGGACACCCTGTAGCACCCCTGCAATGGAAATTAACACAGGTGTTGCACACACACATGTCCAAAGGACATGTGTGTGTGTAACATGCAACTCAGAAAAATGCATTTAAATGCATTTTTCTGAGTTTTCGCACTTTACCACGAGGTTTGACCTCGCGGTAAATTGCGGGCCGAAATTGCGATTTCGCAATTGAAAAATGGATGATGAATTACATTTAAGGAATCTCAAATAGAGATTCCTTAAATGTAATTCCTCGCAAATATGCGAATTAGCAAATAGCGATTTTTGCATTTGGGATGTTGAATCCCAAATGCAAAAATCGCACTCGCAAAGGGCCAGATTCTCAGATTCTGGCCCTTTGCGAGCCGATTTAGGCTTCATGAATTAGGCTGTAAGACTGATCTATGAAGCCATGCAAAGCATCTTTGTGTGGCTCTGAGTCTCTTAATTCATCTGGAGTAGCGCAACGTGGTGCAAATCGCTGTGTTCAGCTACTCTGCCCTGGGTAGGTGTTCCATTCTGCACCACACATAGAAAGAGGAATATGCCTCAGGGAATTGTTTTTGTGCAAGCAAGGGCCCCTTCATACATAAAAAAATCCTGCATGCAACACAGGAAGTGCAAGGGTGCCTGCGTTGGCGTTAGGCTGCCAAACGGGCATCAGCGCAAGGGAAAGGACAGGAATGCGCAGTATTCTCCAAAATACGGTGCATTCCTGTCCTTTCCCTAAGGCGCAGCAGAGCAAGATGACTTGCTGCGTTTCGTTGCACCATAGTTTCATAAATATGCCCCATAATAATGTCCATTGTAGTTTCATAAATATGCCCCATAATAATGTCTATTGTAGTTTCATAAATATGCCCCATAATAATGTCCATTGTAGTTTCATAAATATACCCCATAAAAGTTTCCATTGTAGTTTCATAAATACGCCCCATATAAGTTTCCATTGTAGTTTCATAAATATGCCCCATAATAATGTCCATTGTAGTTTCATACATATGCCCCATAAAAGCTTCCATTGTAGTTCGCTCAATGGGGATTCACATATAGTATTCCTATTGAAACCCTCACTTGGGCGTTGCCCCTCCGGATGCAACCTGGCAGCCACAATGCAAGTGCTCTCAAATACGCCATGCAGTCTCTGTACCGCCTTGTGTCCACTGACAGTGCTGAGAGCAGCTACTTACAACCAGACTCCTGCATGAGCACAACGACCCAAAGAACTGACTGACAGCCCAGGCTGAGAATAACAAGACCATTATTCAGAAGTATGCAGTGTGTGGGCGGCTTTCTATCAGTCACAGTCCCACTGTGGGGGCCTGTTCCATCTCACTAATGCTTCGGAATTATAGCTGAGTGTCTATAAGATTACTGTCACAAAGATGTGAATATGATTAGTTCATTGAATCATGAGGCACATTTTCACGGTAAGTGCGGATGAAATAATGAAATCAAATGCAGATGCGTTTTTGTCGTTTGGCTCGGTGGTTTGCTGTTTTTATGTGATATGGGATCTGATAATTTAAAGTTGCCAACTTTGTGCAATGGTGAGCGTTATATATTGTGCATCAATTCCCTTTTTTAAAAGGAAGATAACCTGTATGTTGCTTTTAAGATACATGCACTTAAAAAATACAAAAGTATATTGCATGAAAGACCTTGTGGAATGTACAAACCAGAGGTTCTCATAAATATTTCATAATCACAAATATTTCATAAACCAGAGGTACTCACAAATATTTCATAAGGCTTTTCTACATTTGACGCTCAGCCATCACATGACGGAGCGGTCCATCAAATAATTTTTAATTTTCAAAAACAAAATCCTGAAGCTCGATTTTCTTTTTGAAAATAAAAACTAAAATACCCTTTTCTCCATGGAAATTATCACGCATGGCAAGGGGGGCATTTGACGACTTTCACTGCCCTTTGGCACCAGTGTTTTCAAGGTGGTCACGAGCAGTGAAGACTGACCTGTATGTTCACCCATCTAAATTAGGTCGGGTAATAAATAATGCCAGAGATGTAGTGTTTGCCTTGGTTACACAAATGGCCCTTCTGCGTATACATCAGGTGAGCAGGCCATTATCTTGGAGGTAAGTTAACTCTGTCGCCATTACGATGAAGTATCCTTACTGCCACAGACATAAATCTATTATTAAAGATACAAAAGTTCCCTGTGGGGGAAGTGTTGCCCTTGACTTTCATGGCAATAGGTATCAAAAACCCTTCTCACAATTAAGGGTTATTGTGAGTGTAGTGTATTCATTGTTTATTCTCACATAATTCCTGTATAATCCAATTAAAAAACAGTCCACAGTAGAGATGTTGTCAGACAAAACATCTACTGTTGACTGTTTTTTTAAATATGATTTTGGATCTCAGACACTCGTAGTATGAGATTTGGATATAACATCATACGTTACGTATCAGTCACATGTATATATTTTTATATAACAATTGCGCACTATTCATTCACCTTGTTCACTTTCACTGCGCCAGCACCAATTTGGACCACTTTGTTATGGTATTGAAATTACTGAGAATCCTAGTTCCCTATTCATGTGAGACTAAACAATCAATGCACTAAATGCATGTAGAACACTGTGTGTTTATATAGTGCACTGAAATGAAATACACTGTGAACAGAGTCCAAGGAGACAAGATTAGTATACAGAGGCAAAAGTAGATAATACTAACACTCTATTTGTGGTAGTGTGGGTGAGCAGTTAGGCTTATCAGAGGGTAGTGTTAAGCATTTGTTGCAATCACAGAGGTAATAAATGATACAATACTCAAGAAAAAAATCCAAGGCCAATTTATAAAAAGAACACGATTTTTATATAATTTTTCAGGCTAAGAACTTTGTTCTATAGTAAGTTCTTTTTGAGATATTATGTTTTCAAGTTTGCAAAATAAATCCCTTTGGTATGCTATTATCCACCATTGGAGTCCATGAGAGAAAATCATTTTTTTACATAAGATCAGACAGTTGGATTTTGAGGTTCACCTTCAGAAATTAGGTAAGTAGCAAGGCCAGGTCCAACGTTCCGCCAGCAAAATCTCTGGAGTGTCCAGCATTCGGCCGGGAGCAGAGCGCTTAGTTCGTCGGTAGCTGGTACGATCTGAAGAAGGGGGCCACCTAAAATCGCCCTGCTCAAGAGGATTTAAAAGTAAGTCTGAGGGGTACCACTCGAGAGAGCAGATCACAAGGGCCTCAGGACCACTGAAGCACAGCTAGTTCATTGGAACCTAGACTGGGCAGACTGGGTGCAGAGCAGATAGGTCATACGGGCGGCGCACGTCAAGATGTCCTGGCGGTCAAGGGCAGGCAGCTTGGAGAAGTGATTCTGGGAAAGCTGGGCCACTCACAACGTGGGTGTCAGGGATCTTGATTTCTCTCAATGGGTGGTTGATTTCTGGGCAGTTGGAGTCCAGATTGCGCTCCTTGTCTTAGTGAATGCTGCTGAGGGTCCGGTACAGTGGGTATTGGTGCGGCACGGCTCCGGTATATCTTGGTGTCTCCAAACTTGGAGGGGAGACAAATTTGATTCTCTGAGGCTAATGTACCACTTTTGTTTTGGGTGCTGAGTTGGAGTTGCCGGACGCAGCAAGTAGAGAAACCTGATTCTGTGGGTTCAGTGCCTGTGGACTGCACAGGAGTAGTATCTCGGGGGTTCTTTGGTGATTTGGCACCAATTTTCTGCAGCAGGGCTTTCAGTCCTCGGGTCAGCAGCTCTTCTTTGTCCTTATCTTCCTTGTGTCTATCAAATCTAAAGTTCATAGTCCAGGGATACTACCTAAATACTAAAGTTAGGGGTGCTAAAGCGGGTGACAGGTAGTAGCCAATGGGCTACTTACCTACATCCTCTAAGTGACCACTTCCTGTGGGAAGGGGCAATGCTCTGACCTAATTGGCTAATTCTCTCTCAAACTAAGATGGAGGGAAATGAAAAGTCGGTTCCATATCACCTGTCCCACCCTAGGGGTGGTGCTGTCTGAATGGGGACCCACCTCCTAGTGTAACTAACTAACTTTCCTGTCCTCTCACCAAAGGTAGAGCAGGACGCGCGGTTTGCATCCTTCATTATCTCGGATGCCTGGGCGAATTTCAAAGGCGGCTCCGGCTTTGAAGCTTTCTGCCTTGGAATGCCTTTTCTGCCTTTGGGAAGTCGAGCACCTCCGCCCAGAGCTGACTTTGCTCCGGGTCTCTCAAGCCATGTCTTATTTATTTATTTATTTATTTGAAAGTTTTATATAGCGCGAACAAGATCTTTGCAGATATCAGAGCGCTTTACAGTAATAGCATGTAGCAGTTGAGGTAGTTAGGTACAATATGCATAATTACATAGGTAGGTCAAAGAACAACTGGAGGTAGATCATAGGTGAGGTAGTGTCAGTACACGGTACATAGTCAAACCGTTGCGCCAATAATATAAAAGTACAAAAGTATGCATATACTTATTTAAACGTGCTGCAAGTGTTTTTGGAGATAACATAAAGGTGGGCATAGTTGAGGTAGGTGCGTGAAGGATGTACAGTCACACAGGTGCATCAGTAGTACAAAAGTAGGGATGGTTGAGGTGGTGTAGGTACAGTGTGCAAGTCAGACAGGTGCGTCAATAGTACATCAAAATACAAAGAGGGAACAAATACAATCAAATAAGTCATAATACCAGTGGTACAAGTAGTACAGAGAGGGAACATATACACTCAAGTAAGTCATAATACAAATAGTACTAGTAGACCAAGGGGTCAGGCCGGTATTATGGAGCGGATTCATGAGAGATACAGGTTAATAGATCATGTGTATTTCGCCATGAGGATCGCTTTTACTTCTTTCTTAAACAGTTTGTTGGAGGAGATGAGCCTGGTTTCAGGAGGAAGTGAGTTCCAGATCCTGGGCGCCATACCTGAAAAGGAGCGTTTATAGGTTTTTTCCTTTCTGAATCTTCGAGGTTTCAGCAGAAGATTGTTTGTGCTTCTAGTAGTTCTAGAGCCACCCGAGATTGTCAGCTTTTGAGTGAGGTAGCTGGGCGAGTTATGGTGTACAGCCCTGTGAGTCATGCAGGCGATTTTCAGATGTATTCTGGCTTCAAAAGGCAGCCAGTTCAGGGATTTAAAGTCAGGGGAAATATGCGAGTGTTTTTTTGAGCCAGTGATGAGTCTCGCTGCAGCGTTAAGGGACGCTCTAAGGGGTGCCGTAGTTGTTAGTGGGAGCCCGCAGAGGGCGGTGCTTCCGTATTCTATGTGCGGGATGACTATAGATTGTACTGCAGTTTGGAAGTCTTTGGCTGGAAGGAAGGCTTTAAGTTTCCTCAAGGTATTGATTTGGAAGTTCGCTCCTTTGGTTGCCTTGCTGATGTGCTGCTGCATGTTGAGATTGGCATCAAGTGTTATGCCTAAGGATTTTGCTGAGTCTACGACGGTAGGTTGTACATTTAAAGCTGTTAACTGCTTAAGCCATGATTGAGCCGTGGAGATTTTTGCGGGAGGAGAGATCAGGAGGAATTCAGTCTTCAGGGCATTGAGTTTGAGGTGATTCTCTGCAAGCCAGGACTGGGTGTTTCTGATCGTGGTGTTCAGGAGCATGATGTCCTTGGGGGATTGTATTTTGAGATAGAGTTGGGTGTCATCGGCATACATGTGGAAGTGAACATTGGATGTCTGTAGCAAAGTAGTGAGAGGTTCCATAACTAGGTTGAACAGAGTAGGGGAGAGGGAGGATCCTTGTGGGACGCCTAGTGATACAGGTACCGGAGAGGACATCAGGTTGTTGCTTTTGAATCTTTGTGAGCGGTTGTGTAGAAAGGAGGTGAACCACTTGAGAACAGTCCCTGAGATGCCCATTCTTGTGTTTAACAGTTCGAGTAAATTCTCATGTTTAACTGTGTCGAATGCTGAGGAGAGATCCAGAAGGATGAGGAGGCAGGAATCGTTTTGGTCTAGGATTTGGAGGGCGTCGTCCACTATGTGCGTCATGGCTGTTTCGGTACTGTGCCCTGCACGGAAGCCTGACTGATGAGCGTTGAGGAGATCAAACTTGTCTATGTGTTTAGTCAGTTGTAGCTGTACGCATTTTTCCAACAGTTTGGCGAGGGTGGGAATATTTGTAATAGGGCGGTAGTTGTTTAGATCAGTGGGGTCTGCTGTTGGTTTTTTTAATAGAGGTGTGACTTGTCCGACTTTAAGGGCATCAGGGATGGATCCTTGTTGAAGAGAGCTATTGATGATTTTAGTCCAGAGTGGGAGGAGCAAAGGGGTAAAGTCTTTTACAGAGTTGGCAGGAAGAGGGTCAGTAAGGTGATTGGATGGTTTCAGCGTGCTGAGCAGTCTGCCAATTTCTTCTTCGGAGTAGGTGCTAAAGGATGACCATGTAGCGTTGTTCTTTGGTGCAGGCGCTGCTGTGAGTTGGGGGTTGGAGTAAAGGATTGCGTCATTGAGGAGATCGCTTCTTATGTTGTCGCTTTTTTGGTTAAAGAAAGCAGAGAATTCTTCGCAGGAAGGTGTAATGCCCCTGGTGCTGATTGTCTGGGGTTGTTCTTTGGATTGTGTTCTGATTAACTCAAACAATTTCCTTGGGCGGTTTTTCGCTTGGGCGAGCTGGAGGCTGAAGAAGTCTCTTTTTGAGCGTTTTATTTTCCTGAAGTAGGCATTTCTCTGCTTCTTCAGGCTTTCTAGGTGCAGTGTAGAGGGGTCTGACCTCCAAGTGCGCTCTGCCATTCGCATGGCCCGTCTATCCTCATTGAGGCTCCCGTCATACCAAGGGTTGGAGATCTTGGACGAGACTCTTTTCAGTTGCATGGGTGCAGCATCATTGATTATTGTGGACATAGCATTTAGATAGTGGTCAGTCAGGAGTTGGACGTCCGTAGCGCCGGACGGGGGTAGTAGTAGATTGCAGCTGTTAGGCGGTAATGAGTTTGGGTTGAGTTTTTTCATGTCCCTTTTCCAGACTTTGGGCTTAGAGGGTTGCAGTGGGTTAAATTTAATTTTTTCATTGATAAGGAAGGAGACAATATGATGATCTGACCAGTCACAAGGTTGAATTGACTCCAGTTGAATAGCGTTCTCTTTGGCGATGATAAGGTCGAGGATAGCACCTTTCACATGAGTCGGGCTATTGCAAATTTGGGTGAAATCAAGGGCGTTGAGGAATCTTTTGAGGCTATTAACCACTGTGTCACTGCTGTCGTTCCAATGTAGATTGTAGTCGCCAAGGAAATCTTGGGTATTTTGTCGTCCTGAATTGGTTGTTATTGTGTCCATGAGTTGTTGGCAGAAGGAGAGCTTGTCTCCAGGTGGGCGGTATATGATGTGAAGTGAGCAGACCGGTTTGCTTTCGCTTATGACATCAAGGCAGAGGTATTCACAGGAAGTAAGAGATGGGGCGGACGCTTTAGTAACAGAGAGATTGCTTCTGTATATACAGGCAATTCCACCGCCTGTCTTTATGGGCCTGTCAAGTCTAATTATACAGTAGTTGGGGGGGACTAGTATATCCAAGATAGGTGTAGAGGTATCTGACAACCATGTTTCAGTCAGAATAGCCAGATCTGGTTCCTGAGACATGATGAGCTCGGCGACCCCCGCTGAGTGTTTTTGGGCCGATCTGCAGTTGAGAAGTATGCATTTGAGGCTAGGGGCGCAGAGGGTGGAGGCAGGTTCTGTAGTGATGGGCACATTAGTGAGGTTGTTAGGGACGGCGCCTCTGTTATCCTTTTGGTGCCTGAGGGGGTTAGAGATGATCGTTGGGATGGGCAGGTGGTTGGTGGCTAAGCGAATTTGGGGAGCCGGGACGTAAGATTGGAGAAGGACGTGTGTCTCATGGTCTGTTAACGTATTGGCAGTGCGTCTAGGGCGGTTGGTGGTATTGCGAGAGGGGATAGAGGTCCAGTGTGGGGGGAGTTGTGTGATAGGGCGAGTAGGCGGTGAGGAGGAAGTGTTGTTAGGTGTAAAGGGAGTATTGCGATTGGTGGTAATGCGATTGTGATTGGTATTGTGATTGTTGGAGTTGCGAGAGGGGATAGAAGTCCGGTGTGGGGCGTGTTGTGTGGTAAGGCGTGTAGGAGGCGCGGGGAGAGTGTTATTAGGTGTAGAGGTGGTGGTGGTAGAAGGGTGTCTGAAGTGTGTGATGAGCAACTCTTTGACGGAGTGTAGTTCTTCTTTCAATTGGAGGAGGGAGGACATGATCATGTCGAGCGTGGTGTTCGGCGCGGAGTTGGGGAAGGGTACAGGCGATGAACCGGCGAATAGGTTGTTGGAGACGGGTGAGGATCGGGATGGGGAAGTGGAGCTGGTGAAGAGGTTGGGAGTGTTAGAGAGAGGATAGATGTTAGGGATGGTGTTGGCGTTGTCGGGAGGGGCAACAGTGCTAGGAGGGGAAGGGTGAATGAGGGCGGTGTGGAGGCTGGAAGTAATGGGGGAGGAGGAGGGATAGTGGGGAGTGAGAGTGGGGGGAGAAAGGTTGAAGGAGGGGTGAAGGCTAGGCGGGACGGGAGTGCTAAGAATGTGGGGCGAGATAGCCGGAGAGAGAGCCAAGTTATGTGGGGAACAGTTGGGGGAGGAGGGGTGTTCTGAGAAGATTGGTGTGGAGGACGGGACAGGCGTGCAAAGTGTAGGGGGGGGTATGGGAGGATGAGCGGAGGGGTGAGGGTAGGCAGGGGGGATGGTGGACCGGGTGGAGTAGGGAGGAGCGAGGTCTTTGTCTGAGATTGAGGGGTGGTGAGGGTTAGCTGCCGCAGGTAGGTCAGTGACTATGGTGCTGGGTGTGATGGTGAGAAGAGTGTCGTTCCGGTGCTGAACTTGGTTCGGGGTGTTTAGGGTGGGTGCTGTGTCGTCAGGGGTGGAAGGACAGGAGGTGATATGAGTGAAAGTCCGAGGATTGGATAGGTGCTCTTTGAAAGTGGGAAACAGATTGTCAAGAAGTTCTAGGTTCCTGTCTTTCGCTTGAATTAGGACAATCCCGTTATTGTAAATAGTGATAGTGGTTCTGCCTGGGAAGAGTTGGGATGGTGAGATGGAAAGTGTTAGGCCATGGGTGGATTTCCTGGTGGAGGAGACGTTGAGTAGGGTGAGAAACGCTTTTTTCCACTGAGCTCTGCGTGTAGTGTGGAAGATGATATCGGTGTTCAAGGGTCCATTGACCGACGAGAAGTAGGTGTCGGCAAAGGGGGTTTCTGGGTGGGACTTAAGGAAGCCGTGTTTGAAGCGCTTGGCGGCTTTTTTGGTGAGCACGGGTGGGTAGTTGATTTTATATGTGTGCTTGCCGAATAAATCCATGTTGCAGGTTAGATAAATAAATGTGCTGAATGCACGCTGCAAATGCCTCCCCAGTTCGCAAGGCTCCAGAGTGCCCCTCGGGCGCCAACGTGTCACTAGTGCGCCTACGTGACTCTAGTGATTTTAGCGAGCGACCAAAATACTTGAGGTAGCAGTTGGTAAATTACAGGAGAGGAAAGCGAGAAATGGGTGCAGAGATTTACAGAGTAGTGCAGAATACAATTGGAGGAGTAATTCTGAAAGAATAAGAGCAGAATACAGATGCAACGCAATCAGTTACACGTGACAGGTAGGTCCCTTGGGGCGCCAATGTGACACTAGTGCGCCTAGGGCTCCAACGTGACACTAGTGCGCCTACGTGACACTAGTGAGCGACCAGAGTACTTGAGGTAGCAGTCGGTAAATTACAGGGGAGGAAAGCGAGGAAAGCGAGAAATGAGTGGAGCAAGATTGACACTAATGACCAGCCAAAGTGAATGAGGTAGTAATCAGTGCAAGGTATATGAGGTAGTAATCAGTGCATATAGGAATGAAAAGTGTGATGGGTGCAGGTTACAACAATGCGACACATCTATATGCAGTCGTGAACGAAATACAGATGCAATCTGAAAATACATGAGTCAAAAGTGACAGTAGTGCGCAACCAAAATACATGAGGTAGCGATCAAAACATACCAAGTGAAAAATAACAATACTAATAATAAAAAGTGCAAGATACATGAGTTAACAGTGACAATACACGATATATGAATTAGAAGTGATGATAGTGAGCAGCCAAAATATATGAGGTAGCCATCAAAACATACCAAGTGAAAAATAATAATAATAATAAAAGTGCAATGAATAAGAATGTACACTAGAAGTGTAATACAGCAATAGAAGGCAGACACTCTATCACAGGAAAGTGGGTGGATGGTTAGTCCATGATGGCAGCCAGGGAGAGAGAGACCAATCTAAAACGGCCTCCAAGTAAGGGCGATAGAGACAGTAGTCCTCTGTCTGTGTTTGTTCCTTTGAGAGCAGGGCCTGGCAGTTTCAGTTTCTATTTGAACAATCCCTGGGAGTCTTATCTCTATTTTGGGGGTCCTATGCGGAGGAGTTACGAAGAGGAGCCTCGTGGGCATCTGGCTCAAGGTACTGGAGGGGATTTATTGCTTCTGTTAGTGAACTCAGCCATTTTGAACAAAGGGGAATTTAAAAAAATGTGATGCAGTAGATGCCTTAGAGTGTGATGCAGTAAATGCGTTTAGAGAAGTCTGTTTGGTAGGTAAACCGATGTCGACAGCAAAGTTTTGCACAAGTCGAGCTTTGTAACACTCAAGGTTCTAACAGAAATGCGAGATGTAGAAATCATGCTCCATCAAACCTCCATGCACGCCTGGAGAGCCTAGACCCCTGCCAGCGTCTGTAGGTCACCCGGTCCGCTGCCTTGATCCACGGCCCTTCCCGCCTCGACAGGCGAAGACGCTTGCTTTCAGCTTGGTTTCCTCGCTCCCACCGGCAGCTTCCCTGGGCAGCGAGGCACTCCCATGTGTGCACTTAAGCCTGAAAGGTGTAGCCTAACTACTAGACACGCAAATGGGATTGCTGAAGGGCTACCATTTAAGTGCAGTTGATATCAGTTATGATGATAATTGCCAATAGTATGAAATTGACGAGGCCCTCGGCTCCCGCTCCCACAGCCAGACCGCAGATGGGGGCGACGACACCCGTTTCCCGCTTACCTCGCTCCACCACGGCAGCTCCCAGGTGGCAGGCTGGCTAGGATTAGTCAGAGATCACAGTGCTTGGTAGGTTTTCAGGGGACCCTCTAAAGGGTCTCCTGTATGCATTTATTAATAAATCCACCACTGCCATCACAGAGGATTTATTACCATGAGGTGTTTGGTGCCAAACATCTTAGGGTCCATTGAAGCCATTATGGAGCCAGGAAACTTGTAATAACAAGTATCCAGCCCATGTACTCTCCGTGACTTCCCTGTGGACTTACAATATCCAAGAATGGCTCAGATATTGCAGGGTCATATCTGCTCATGCAGATAGCAGTGTATGTGGGCATGGCACACAGGAATGTGCACCATGTTGAATCTTCAGTTTTCTCTGCACCAAGACACACAGCCTGCAATGGCAGATTACATGGTCCTGGTGAGGGGTCTCTGCGTTGGCACAATTTGTGCTGCAGCCCCTATGCAGGCCATATGCCCTAGGTAACAGGGGTACCATTTACAAGGAACTTGCTGTGGTTGCTGAAGTTGTGCCAATCGTGGTATAGTTTTAGGAAAGAGATCTGGCAATGGGAACCTGGTTAGCAGGGACACAGTGGACTTTCAATTCAAAATCACATCAAACACCAGCCAAAAAGTGGGGCAACCATGTCAAAAGAAGCCCTTTCCTACTACACATATTAGACATTACTTGTGAGAAGGGTTCTCGATAACTATCAGTGTGAAAGACAAGGGCTACACATCCTACACAGTGATCTTTTGTGTCTTTAATAATCATCTTACCCAGGTCACAGGGTTACTGGGTTGCCTTTATTCTTTCAAAGATACAGATATAAATCTGGCACATATTTCTTTAAAGTGAATTCATCACTCACACTGGTTAGTTGTGGCACCTCCAGAAATGCTAGTCTCAAAGAACAAATACTTATCACAGTATCTGAATATTTAAAGCAAGACTACTCTAGGTGAGCCCTAACGCCATGTCAAGGCATGAACAGCTTTATTGTCCATTCACACGCCATTCACGCATGACACATGTTGTACTTGACCCTTTCTATACAGTAATAACCAAACTTAGTGCCCTCACCCTCTAGTTTTCTGAACTGTTTTATTGGCTTTAGTACTTTACTCTCTTTATCACTGCTAACCAGTGCTAAAGTGCTTGTGCTCTCTCATTTAAAACATGTTAATATTAGCTTTCACTGTATTGGCCCATTTAATTTACTTGTAAGCCTCTAGTAATGTTGTGCTACAATTACACAGGGCCTAATATTAAATGCTACTAGTGGGCCTGCAGCACTTAAGTAGCCCTGTTAAACAAGTCTCAGGTTAGCCATTTCAGCCTGTGTGGCCAGTTTAAACTGCCACTTCGACCATGCAAAAGAAACCTTTTTCCTAATCCAAACCTTCCTTTTTAATACATATATGTCATCCTTAGTGTAGACCCTGAGCAACCCAAAGGGCAGGGTGCAGTGTATTTAGAAAATAGGACAAGTACTTTAAGGAGAAACCTTTATTCCTTGACTCTCCTGCCAGCTTGATTCCTCCGGGCAACCCGTCAATTAACCTGGCTGATGCACAGTTAACAAGCTGGTTACTGGCTGCCAGTGACAAGTTTGCTTCTCTTAGGAAGATCCATGCCCCTCACCGCCATGATGCCCAGAAATGGTTTTCCACTGAGTTGAAACACCAAAAATTATCTCTAAGGCAATTGTAAAGAAAATGGCGAGGTAACTACCAACCCGAAGACAAACGGCTCTATTTAAACTCTTTGCAAACTTATAAAAAGTCTATTTTAAGTACCAAAGCGGCGCATTTTTCAGCTAAAATTTTATCAGCAACTAACAGCTCAAAGGAGATTTTCCATATTGTAAATGAGCTATCTAACTCCGACAGAATTTAGTGATAGAATCCCCCCTATCACAAACCTTTTGCAATGCACTGAACCTTTTTTTTATTGACAAAATCAAGAAAATCAAGTCCAGTATCCTGGTCTGTCAAAATCTGGACTCTAGCCCTCACCCTATTGTTTTATCATATTTCTTTCACGCATTTCCCTGAAATATGTGAACACTCTTTCATAAATCTTCTCTCCAAAAGTCAAATCGGGTTCTCCCTCTGACTGTTGCTGTCCCAGTATTTTTTTTTTAAAATTTTTTTTAAAACCTTTATTTGAAAAAGTGCTCACAGCTATTCAGCCTGACATCCCGGAGGCAAGGCAGCATATATAAACAGGAGAGCGATAGTGCAAGAATCAATGTCACAGTACAATGAAGGTTGATTTTATTGTTTTGTTGCTTCATAAAGGAACATAGAGAGAGGAGAAAAAGACGCCAGAAAGGCGCAAAGAGAAGTCCCAGTATTTTAAAGGAAATCTTTACTACCCTTCCTAGCCCTGCTCTTAATCTCCTGAATGACTCTTTGTCCTAGGGCACTGTTCCTAAAACGTTCAAAGAGGCAATTGTTGTCCCCCTTTTAAAAAAGGTGGGATGTAATCCGCTAACTTTGAAAAACTACCGCCCAATTTCCCTTCTCCCTTATTAGGCTAAGATCTTGGAAGCCTATGTCACAGGTTCTCTTCCAGACTTCTTGGAGGAATCTGAATTCCTTGATTCCCATCAAGCAGGCTTCCACCCAGCACACTCTAATGAGATGTAATCCTCACAGTATTGGATACTCTTCTCAGGGAGGTTGATAAGGCCCTTGTTTTGCTTGATCTTTCCGCTGCCTTCGACACGGTCGACAGGCCCAGACTGGCCGTTGAGGGCATAGGGCAATTCCCCGGTGGGCCGCATGGTTGGGGGCCGGTTTTGGGCCCCTGGGGCCTTTTTTGTTACAGGGCCATTATGCTGCAAAAACGGCCCTGTAACAAAAACGGACAAAAACCGGCCCTGTCACAGAGCGCGGTCGCACCTCTCCCCCCTCCCCTCTCCTCCCGGAGGGGGGGAGGGGGGCCGGCCGAGCACTTTGCCAGGGCCGGTTCTGGTTCCCAGTCCGGCCCTGACGGTCGACCATCCTCTCCTGGTCGACCGTGTGAGGGACGCAGGAATCTCAGTCCCTGCTTTAAGCTGGATCAGCTCCTTTCTGGAAAACCACTACCAGGCAGTCTGTACTTCCCAGTTTACTGCCCCTAGAGTTAAAATTTCCTGTGGAGTCCCTCAGGGCTCTTCCCTATATCCCCTGTTGTTTAATCTCTACCTCCTCCCTCTTGTCCGAGCCTTGAAGGAGCGCAAAGTCTGCATCTTCAATTATGCCGACGATTTCCAACTAATCTTTTCCATCAGTAACTCCCCGGACTCGGTTCATGCTTTTCAATCCACCATACTGTTCATCAGTCAATGGATGAACAAGAATCATTTAAAACATAATCCGGACAAGACAGAGCTGGTCTTAACAGGTGGTACCGCCAAAAGCCCATGGGGACCCCACTTTTGGCCTATTGAGCTGGGTCACTCCCCGTTCCTTCTAGCTCGGCTAAAAGCCTTGGAGTGGTTATCAGTCAGGACATTACTCTGAAGCCTCAGATCAACTCGGTGATCTCCACTTGCTTTTTTCAATTCCGCAACATAAAAAAGATCTGTTGATTCCTCACTCATGACGCCCGGATTCAGGTGATAATCGCCATGGTCATATCCCATGATAATTATGTCAATTCATTATACTTTGGCATCCCTCTGTAACTTTCCAAACTTTTACAGATAATTCAAAACCAGGCTGAGCGTCTGATTGTTCACCACCCTAGGCATCAGCATATTACTCCTCTCTCAAAGCAATTACACTGGCTTCCGGTTGTTCAGTGGTGTGCTTTTAAGATTTTATTTTTAAATCACTTAACAGAAGGAGCCCAAAATTGATTTGTTAAAAATATGATTGACAAATATGCTTCTACTCGAAATCTTCATTCAGATCACAAAAATCTATTACTCACTCCTTATTTTAGATTAAAGCGCACGGGGGTGCCAGGTTTTCTACCCTGGCCCCCACATTCTTGAATTCTCTTCCCTCCGAAATCCGCTTCCGCACCAATCTTCTTAGTTTCAGAGGTCTTTTAAAAACCTGGCACTTCCGTCAAGCCTTCTGAACCTTTCTTTAGGACTTGGATTTCAACTGAATTAGCGCCATGAAACCTCCCCGGTGTACGTGCACTCTATAATTCAGTTTTAACATAACATAACAAGGTTTTACATGTCCTTATAGTGAAAATGCTTAAATTCATTTTTCAGTGCTGGAAGGTCTGCCTCACCCATAGGATGACATTGGAGGGAACTTATTATATTTAATAAGCAGCTGTAACTTCCAATTTGGAACAGACAAGTTGAGTTTGGTGTCTAAAGAATTTTAATTAAATGCCATCTTTAAAGGCAATGTTGGATTTTAAGTTACAATTCTGAAAATGCTATTTTTAGAAAGTTGACATTTTCTTGTCCTAACCATGTGGTAACTCCAGCCTGTGACTTGTCACATGACTTGGCGTAGCTGGCAGTTGGTCTTCGTGTATTGCTTCAAGACAGTGAGACAAAAAGAAGATAGGTGTAGGAAGGTGGAGTATTATGTGGTGATGCTGGTTAGACTTCACCATACAATGCTCCCTCAATAGCCCAAAGATGGTCCCTGGAGTCTCAATAATAAATCCTTAGCTCTGTTCTGGTGGAGTGGCAAAGAGCAGTAAGGAAAATGTGTTAAACATCTCAGAGTGTCAACATGGACAATAAGTAATTGACACGACTAGAAAGAAATTTGACACTGATTTATAAAAATAAAGCAGATTTTTATACAATTAAGACCCCAAAAGGAAGTCTATCAGATAGGTGTTACTGGAGTTATGGATTTTACAAGCAATATCAGTGGAAAACAGTACTGCAAAATGTTATCATTCCGGTCAATGGTAAAAAACACTAGTGACAATCTTTTCTTTGGAATACTTTATTTCGGTCAATAGACCATAAAAGTGCAAGTGCAATACAATACTTTAAAAGAGTCTTAAAGAACAGATTCAGGTATTCAACAAAAACCTGGTTTGCAATAACAGATATATAGTACCCTGATAAAATATGTTAATAATAAGCAAAGTTAAAATGTACAATTTGGATAGATATGCGGTCTATTAACCCAATACAATGCATATTTACCAAAAAAAAGAATAACCCATGTGATTAAAATGCTTATATTAGGTATACAATACTCTATCTAAGCTTTTCGCCAGGGTCAAATCAGGCTCTCCTGATGACATCTGCCCTCCGCACATCTTGAAAGAGGTGGGAACTGCTATTCCTGAGGGCATGCTCTCTATGCTGAATGGATCTCTCTCACAGGGTAAAGTCCCTAACAACCTCAAAAAAGCCCTCCTCATTCCCCTGATAAAGAAAGCCGGAGCTAACCCGCTGGACTCGCTCAACTATAGGCCTATATCACTGCTGCCATACTGTGCCAAACTATTGGAGGCTCATGTCTGCGACAGTATCTCTAAATTTGTTGAAGAAACAGAATACCTCGCACCTAACCAAGCGGGTTTCCACCCATGTCACTCAACTGAGGCAGTCATCCTGTCGGTACAAAATACCTTGAGGCGGAATGCGGATAAGGGGATCCACCAGGCCCTGGTGCTACTGGACCTTTTGGCTGCGTTCGACACGGTTGACTATACCATCTTGGTCAACTGTGTCGAACAAGCAGGTCTCAGGGGCCCTGCGCTGAGCTGGATCTGCTCATTCATTACCGGCCGCACTCAATCTGTTAGATTGGGCTCTTTCACAGCTCCCACTATACCTACCACCTGTGGAGTACCTCAGGGCTCATCATTGTCACCTTTACTTTTTAATTTATACCTTCGCCCCCTACTGTACTTTCTTAGGAAAGCGAAAGTCACCATCTTCAACTATGCAGATGATTTGCAGCTCATCTTCCCTTTAAACACCAAGGACTCAGTGGAGGAATTTCAAAATACCATGTCTCATATCCAGAGTTGGATGAGCTGCAATCATTTGAAACTCAACCCAGGCAAGACTGAACTGGTCTTGCCTGGGCAGAGTGCACTTAGTTGGAACCCTAGCTTCTGGCCATCTAGCATGGGGGCCCCTCCCTCTAAGTCATCTTCAGTTAAGAGTTTCGGAGTTCTTATCAGCGAGGATATGTCCCTGAAAAGACAGGTACGGGCAGTGGTGTCATCCAGCTTCTTTCAACTGAAAAAAATCAAGAAAATTGCCTGCTTTTTTTCTCCGGCTGCCCTTACTCAGATCGTCATTGCCCTGGTCCTGTCTAGACTAGACTTCTCCAACAGCCTTTACCTCGGGCTCCAAATTGGAGAGTTAAAACGCCTCCAGCTGGTTCAAAACCAGGCTGCCAGACTTATTCTGAACCTCTCTAAAAGGCAGTCTGTCATCTCAGGGTTGAAACAGCTACACTGGCTGCCTGTCGAGCAGCGAGTAGCTTTTAAAACGGGGTGCATTTTATTTAAGTCCCTACATGATTCTGGCCCTCAGTTTATCAGAGATCTATTCATCAGATATGACCCTTCCCGCAATCTCCGGTCCACTCACAAATCCCTTCTGATCGTCCCCTCTTATAAGAGGAAGCGTCTTGGAGGGTGCTGCTTTGACCATCTTGCAGCCACCTTCTGGAACTCCCTTCCTCTTCAACTGAAACTGAGCGATAACATTCTGAGTTTCAGACACTCCCTCAAAACCTGGCTATTCTCCCAGGCTTACTGCTGAGCTGCTTCATCTCTATTTTTAACCGATGCGCTGTGTTCCTTCCTATAGCGCCATGAAGCCCCAGGGCGTACGAGCGCTTAATAAATTAATATTAACATTAACATTAAAATTAACAATGCTCCCTTGAGCTAAACATCAGCTAAAACTGTTTAAAACAAGAGATATGTAATAAATTATTTAAAATAAACCGGGTCCCATTAAGAGATTAATCAACTTAAGTTGGTGTTTGGTTTCAAGAAATGACTTACGCACACACTACATAGAAAATAGGAAGTGCAACACCGCAACTACAATAGGCTTTTCTGTATTATATTTCAGGAGCCATCAATGTCTGGCTTTGTTGTAGCCAGGACAGAAAAAAAATACATTAAGTTCTGTCTCCAACTCATTGCCATAAGCTGGACAGCCCAATGAGAGTATGCCTGCTCAATTGTTGGAAAAATGCGCGCGGGGAAGGGTCCAATGTCTATAATTGTATATATAATTTCCTCGCCAGTGCTGGTTGTATATCATCCATAAAAGACTTTAAAATAATTGACTCTCATGAATGTAACTGTTAGAGTACCTGTTGCCGAGCTCTCATGTAGATGGGCAAGTTTACCCTCCCTGTAGCTCTTGACCAGTTCATTCCTAGTTGTTGCAGGACAAGTTACATCAGGAGTACGTCCCTAAAATGAGCAAACCATGCTAAATTCCCTGCACCCAGTAGACCCAATACCTCCTTCAGCTCTGCCCTATACACCCAATTCCGGGGTCACCCATAGACAATGCCAAAAGGTCTAAGAGCAATTTCCTCTGCGATCGGTCTCACCCCTAGGTCAAAACGCAGAGGAATAAGTAGGGACCTAAGGGGGAGACCACATAAGTGCCTGATAAAGTTGTTTTCAGACTTGGTAATATTCCTTAGGGTGCAATGCTCCAAATGTTTGGCCCTGTACATTGAAGCACATCTTGCTTGCACTTTATAGATCTCCACTATCGGTTCCCTTTGATAATTGAGCACCTGATCAGGGTTATGTGGTTCTATGAGCTTGTCTACCTCTTCCAGGACCCCAAATCTATTAGCTATGGGTGGATTATACAATAAGGGTCTGGGCGGTTGATTCCACTGTCCCAGTTGTTGTTGGTTTTGATTCCACATATCCTGTCCCAGGCTATTATGCACCCTGGTTGGTAACGCTTGGCATTGTTTATAAAAAGAACCAAGCAGTAGGGTCTTATCACCTTGCCCACATCCTGTCTAAGATGATTCATGCATAGGTGGTTATGGACAATCATTGCATTTATAAAAGTTAACCACTAAGCAGTCTTCCTGCAGATCTTTTGGTCTGTTACCCACTCAACTGACCCTACACGTCATGAGAATCTCACCTGCATTTTTGTAGGCAAATTGCCTCTGCCTAACCAGCCAAAACAAGCATTTGTTCTTTAGTTCAAGGTGGGTTTCCCGCTGCCCTGTTTTGATCTCAGGTACAGCTGCTAATACAATAACATACTGGGTTAATGCAGGGGGTAGGTTGATAATGGGCAGAACAACCCACTTGTCTTAGATCTGTAAACTAGACTCATTCCCAGCCCCCTCCCTTCTATACCAGGGCCCATGCATGTGTGTGGGATCTTTCTTAGTTGCCATGTTAATATAAACAGAGTCACAACTCTTAGCCTCATGATTAACACTGCCAATATCGCTGATGGGGGGTAATATTTTGGCCATGTGGTGGTTCTGGTCTTATTACAGATGTTGTAATAACATTGTCTGTCTAGCAGCTAACAGCTGTCCCCCCCCACTAAGGTTGAGCCGGGCTTTCCAGCCCTGTTTTCATACAATTCAGCCATCTTATCTACACGCTCTACCAGAGATCTAAGCTCATCTTTCACAAAGGATCTGAACTGGATCTGTAGGTCGACCACCAGGTTCCCCACCCTTGCTGGATGGCCCATGTCCACTTGTGCACTGCTAGTATTGCCCAAGTTCAAGTCCTGGTCATCCAGGAACTCTGAATTTTCAGAGGTCTCATCGTTAAACGTCTTGCATTTAGCCCCCACCCTGGAAACTTGTTTGAGTTTCCCACTTTTAGCAGGGCCTGGAAAATCACCCCCCTTCCTCGTGTGCGCTTTGGGTACATCTCTCTCCTTTGTGCATTCAATATGTGGGAACAAAGTGGAGTTAGTTTTCGAGTCGCGAGTGTCTAGGGGGATCTTGACCGGTTGAAGAACAGTGGAGGTATGGGGTTAGTGACAGCCGTCTTTCAGTAAGTTCGATTTCGGTTGCTGCAACACCAGTGGCCCTCTGTAACAGACTATCAATTGAAGTTGGTGGGCGAGATGAAGATAGTGGCTGGGGCTAAGCTTGCTGTTTATTATATTTTTTGGAGCCCCAAGCTCACATACAGCTCGCTCTCCAGGATCATGGTTCTATTGCAGGCTGGGAGAAGCCCCTCCGGATTTTTGGGGGGCAGTGGCCTATGAAGGAGCTGCCTTAACTGAGTTGCTTTGCACCTTTTCTGAGACAGGAGGGGAAGAAAGAAAAATACAGAAAGGAGTAAAGCGCCGAGCTGGAAACACGGATGAAAGGCTGAGCAGAACGGGCCTCACCTGGTTTGCAGTGATTGAGATTTGCAGGTTATATCCAGATCTCTGGGGCAGGCTTCTTGACTCGTCTGTCCAACATGGACACTCGATTGTTTACAAATGACTGTGTGGTGGCTGCTTCTGGACAAAAATGGTCTACGTGCAGGGAGGCACTCATGGTATTTCCTACAGGCACTGGGACTTCGAATTTGATTATACCCAAGTTTACCAATGTTTTGTCCAACTCCTGGTGCAAGTGTTTAGCAATGTGACTCCTTGGAGTCTCAGAGACCCCTCTCAGAGAGTCCACAGCTTAAACAGAGCAACACACAGCGGAGGTGTGGGAATGGCGCCCCTTGCCAAAGCACTCCCTCTCCCCATCGTTGGGGAGGGATCCAATTTGTATGCCTTGGAGTCTCAGATACCCCTCTGAGAGAGTCCACAGCGTAAACGGAGCCACACACAGCGGAGGTGTGGGAATGACACAATTTCCTCTGGGATCACAGCACACCAGACGTTGGACACTGTTTTTCCTCGTCTCCTGATTGTGTTTCTTTCACCCTCCCCACCTCTTTCCCTCTTTCAGTCTTTGTCTACCTCCCCTTCTCCTATCCCCTCTCCCCTCACTCTCCCCTTACCTGCTTTTTCCCTTACGTATGTTTTTAACGCATGTAACTACGCTCCAGCAACTTGTAACTATGCTCTGAAACTGTGTAACTTGTCACTATGTAATTTTTAACTATGCTCTGAAACAATGCTTGTCCTCATGTAAAGCTCTCTGATACCGCCGGGTCTAGCCAGCTCTATATAAAACTTTTCAAATAAAATAAATTATGGCATGTCCGTTTCCCCGTTGCTACTTGGTAGTCTAGTCAATATTAGTAATAGTCAAAATGAGTACACATTACTAACCAAAATGTGACACAGCCAGGGTAGAAGGAAATAGAGGCATTCGGTCACTTGCAGGTCAAGTTGTTTGGAATCAAAAAAAGTTAAAAGTGATGCAGGTCACAGGACCAAGCCATGACAGTTATTTTGATTTTACCTGGCTCGAGAAGGTCAGTTGCAGAGTTGTCCTGGCTGTTCTTGGTGCTGGGGAGCTGGGTTTACCACTTACACGGTACTGGTGTGGAACCAGGTGCAAAAAGTCGACAACTAAGCCACTGCTAACGCTAAATGAAGGTTTTTTGGAGTTCCCTCGAGATGCAGTGCCAATTAAAGAGGGTCTTTGCCGGACTGATGACCAACAAGCCATGGCAGCGGTAAGGTCAGCAGAAAGTTAGTTCAATGTCATGAGGTCCAGGGGGAAATGGTAGCCACCTGAAAATTGCTGGAGGACAGGACTTTGTTTCCAGCAATGTATTGGACCATCTTCTTTTGGGCAATCTCTCGGAGGGCTCAAAGGTCAGCGATTCTTTGGTTCTGATATGTTGTTTTTGCCTGTGGTGTGTAGAAGACTAGTGCCACTAGTTCAAAGGAGTCTGGAGTTGCCTTTGACTCTCAACAGGGTCCATCAGTCTGGGGGAATTGAGCTTTGGTCCAGGGCGAGTTGCAGTTGTGCAATTCCAAGAAGGTTGTCACAGATGCAGGTTTTTTATCACCCCTTTGCTTTGTGCAGATCCTGTTATAGCAGTCACAGGTCTACTCTTTGTCATTTGTTGCAAATCTGATCAGAACTGAGGTTCTGGTGTCAGGGGTAGCCCTTGAATAGTAGATTTAGGGGCGTTAGGGGTGTGGGAGAATGTGGCAAATGAGGTACTAGCCCCAGCGGAAATTAACCAATGAGGACACCACATCCAGGTGTGTGTGTTTCTCCTTTTCTACCAATAACACTCTTTTCTACCACTTTTAAAAATGTAAGAAGTCTTACACTGCTGTACAGACCAGGTAGCCCACCCTATAGATGTGGCAACCCTTCTGGAGCCGTACACCTCTAGAATGCCCACTTTTCCCGCCTGCCCATGTGCAAACATGCCTGGGGACAGGAGGAGGGCTGTTTACTCCTTTGGGAGGCAGCCTGGTTGCATATCAGAGGCGGTGAAGGCTTTGAAGCTCACCTCCTTGATGTGCCTTTTACTAGCCATCCTGTCAGGGACAGAGGTGTCAGCTCCTTCCTGTCCAGGCCATTGTTTCTAAATCCTGGGAGAGTTATCACCCAGGAGGTCAGGTTCTGTCTTTGCAACACCAGCTGCAGGCTGGCAACCAGAGCACAGGAAAGGCTGTGGGCAACCAGGTGAGCAACCTCTAAGGAAGTCACCTGGGTGCATGCCACATCATCCTTGGCATGAGATTCTTATTAAGGGTGATGAGGCATGTTGCTTGCCACCAAGCATGACATATTTTGGCAGTACCATGATGGAGCTGCCAACTGTTGGTTTGCCTGGGTGCCAGCCATGTTATCCTATTGACCACCTATTACTTAAAATAGCCTTTAATGGCAAAGGCCACTATTGTGACATATAAGCTTTGCATTTACATGTCCACACCATTAATATAATGCACCACATTCTGCCTCCTGGGCTTAGGAGATTTTTCTTAGGGGTGACTGGGATATATAAAAAATAGTGCATTGACTTTCCCACGGGTGATGAGGGCAAAGTCGAGTTTGAGCAGTATGCACTGCTCCTACAGTTTGCAATTGCAGATCTGCTGTCAGTAGTTTACTTGGGTCACTCAGGGTGGCACGAACAGTGCTTCAGACCCTGGTGACCCCTTTAACACCCATGCCCTTGGTACCATGGGACCATACACTAGGGATTTATAAGGGGGTTAAAGTCCTTGCCAATTGAGGTTACCAATTTACATATATAGTGTTCTTTTACATGCTCAATATTCAATCCATTAGATTGCTCTGGGCAGGGATCCAACCAATAATACATTGGGATTTAATGGTATTGCCAGATTTCAAGCTGTACCATTTGGTGGTGCAGGGGGACTTTCTTCATCACTGGTATCACAACACCCTTGTTACTGACTTGGCTACCTCGTCCCAGAGCAGAGATACTCCCAGCAGCTTCAACATGTTGGGCCTGGTGGGCATTGGATGGACAGTTGGGGCCCGTTCCCATACTCGCCTGCTCTGCCACTGATAAACAATCCTGTGTTACCATTGACATATGAAGGCTGAGTTGCAGATTCCCTTGAGGAGGATGATCTAGCCAAGATAGGATACCTATACATAGGAGGTGTGTTCATAGCCTTAGATCATTTCCAGGCTGGACATGAGACATCCCCACAGAACATTTTTACTTATTACAGACTAAGACACAGAAAGAAAGACATGCTGCCGGGTTTCCTGAAGGAACTGCTGTTACTCACACCACTCACGCACATCACCCGTTTTCCAGACTTCACTAGGTGGGTCTCTAGGCTATATACACTGGTCTTGAATCTGAATGTGTGACATACAGAGAGATATATGCAGGCATAGGAGGCAGATCATGGATTGAAATAAATGCTAAACATTGGGAATACTGCTGCAGGCAAACCCAACTGATATTGCCCAATTAAAGAGATAAGATGATACACTACATATTTTTATGCAGTGTATATTTCACACCAGTGAAACACAATTAGGCATGACCAGAATCTCAATTACTTTGGAGTCATTTTGGTACGTCCACATTACTCCTTGTCTACTCATGTTCTTATGCATTTAGCACTATTTCTTCGCACAAAATGCATCTGCATCTCCCTTTTATAGGCAAGGAAGCATTTTGCTCCAAGAAAATAGCACTAAATAATGGTAGTAAGCTGGGGGGAAATCCGAACAGAATTAGCAAGTGTGAGCAGCTGCTTGTGTTTGCTTTCAGGTTCTGCTGCATTTATCGCTATTTCTTAGTGCAAAAAATATCCTTATGTCTATTTTGGATATGACAGACGTTTTTGCACTAAGAAATAGCGCTAAATGGAGAATTACTCTTCTCGTATAATTCAAGCGCAATCTCTCAAAATTCCTAGGTAATTCTGTGTTGCACGAGTAATCCCCACCCGTAAAAACAATAGGATAGACCCGGGCAAATCACACAAATGTCACGTAGACCATGTGGATTTTATACATCTAGCTTAGTGATGCATGCCGATATAGGGATTCTAGGATGATATATTCATATCCATATCCTCCATGATGGGAATCAGTGTGGAACCCAGTCCTATAACAGCATAATTGAGCTATGTCAATAGGAAACCACTGTCATAGAGGTGGGTTATGGCCGTGTCATTGCTGCTAGTGAAAAGCAGGGTGGTTATGAATCGGGGAAAGACATAGGCCCTCAAAAAGGAAGATCAGGGGTGTAGGTCCGGGGGGGGGATTTTAGGGTGTTACACTCCCCAACAAATGTATTATTTAATAAATAGTTGTGTATAGGAGCTTTCAGTTGGGTATGGTAAGGTGTCTATCGGTTTCCACCTGGGAATTTTAAATACTCACTCAGACAAAAACACACACACATACTCTTGTCTCTGTTTTGACGTTCTTCTTGTTATAAAATACTGTGTTTTAGGTATCCCTGACAATCTACACTCCTTTCCCATTTCCACTGTTCTTAAAGCCCCCCTCTTACGCTGCTTCTCATATAACAATTAACATGACATGCCAGCATGAATGTTGGAAAGTCTGAAGATCACTCGCCCCCCGGTCTTACTGACCAAGCTACACCTCTGAGGAAGATAGGATCTGAGACCTAAATACATGTATTGAATGGTAAGAGATATATGAGGACCTGCAGATCCTCACCTCCAGGGCCAAGGATATACGAGTACCTCTCTGGGCATACTTGGCGATAGCAGAGGAATTGCCTGCCAGTCCGCCGGGACAAGTGGCCTCTCCTGGCTCAGGAGAGTTGGATACTTTGATGCCTAGTGATGACGCTGGGATTCTTATACCAATTTTTCCTTGCCAATCCTTAGAATCCCTGGCTGACTGGATCTCTGTAGTCTGCAAGGAAGTGTATTGGAAAGTTCTCTATTTTCATGCTTATAACAATTTTTCCAAGGGCCAAATAATTCTCAATCCAAAGGACCACTGACTACGAAATGAAGTTCAAAGATTTATTACAAAGCCAAAAATAACTGGACATACAAGCACCTCAGCAAGGGGTTTAAGAAATAAACCAGCACTCATACAAACATAATACTACGCAGAAGACTCCAAATAAAGAGCAATGTGATTTGCAGAAGCATTAGGCAAGCAATAACAGTTCCCACTGGAAGTCTCACCTGCATCTGTTCCAAAGGGAAAGAAAGGATTAGTCTGTCCCTACACTAACTCTAAGGTGACATGCCTACATAGCATACCTCCCAGGCAAGAGAAAAAGGTGTCAGCTGTGAAGTCTCCCTAAGAATCTCATTCACTTTCTTCAAATATTTAGCCAAAGTTACTGAGCTCGTTCTAAGATGCTCCTTACTTTCTCCTGCCTAGTTCCCACTGAGACCCATGTCTAACTGCATTTCCAATTGGACTCCCTTAGACAGGACTCAGTGTGACTCCAACTGACTCTAACCCTAACTAGATTGCAAATGACCCTCCTCCTTCGGGGAGCTTTCCCTAATACAAAACTCCAAAACAGTAGGCATGCCCATGGCGCACCTCCTTCAGGCAGCTGCAGCCCCTCGTACTTTTCCAGCACAGATTTGTCCTCTTCCAAAAACCGTTGCTGTGTCCTTGGGTCCCAGGCACCTTCTCCGCCAAATATTGCATCTCTACATTCCAGTAGACTCCCTTCGTTCCCACTCCTACCAACCTAACTCCTAAACAATGTATTATTCTACCTAACAAGCTACGTGGCCTTGCACCTGCAAAAGAAATGTATGAGAAACAATCTTACACACGCTCTAATTTACATTTCGAATTCAACTGTGAAAAGGAGCCTTTTCCCAAGGGATAACATTCAAAGTTGCATCTCTGGTTATGCTAAGAAAATTACTGTTAGGCCTCTGCTGGCAATCTCATGTTTCAGGCCTTTACACTTTTAAATGCATTTCTAATACAACAACATAAGCAACACATTTAAACCTTTCTAAAGCAATATTTCATTATACTTCTAAACATTATTCCTTCTCATGTTAGCATTACGCCTTTCTTTAATGGGCAACCTCGACGTGCAACTTTAATATGGCACGGTCAATTCTAATGCAACAATTTAAACATGAAGCAATAATTTATACGTTATTTAAGATACATTCTCGAACATGGTATTACATTAATCTTTAAACGATATAAGCGCACAACTACATATTGCACTGATCCCCAGCATAGTACTACATTATAAATCACACAATAACACGGTCCTCAATAGATGCGGGTGCTGACTACGAGTGATTATGATGCACCCCTACAATTTAAAAAATAACATGGCACTCTATCAGTCCCCCTTTGATGACCTGTGTCATCACAAACTACACCATCCTTGGGGAAAGAACTGACTTAAACAGAACTTTTTGCCATTCTACCTCTCCTGAACATTTCCATGTTTTTCAGATACTGATATTGACTGTCCTACAGTCTCTCCATTCGTCTCTCTTGCACTCTCAGAGATCTTTCCAATCAGCTAGACTTTTACCACTTATAGGCTCTTATCAAACCCCACAATTCAATCACACATGCCACAACTATAAGAAGAGGTTTCAACACATAGCGAAGATACCCTTTTCCAAGGTTTGCTAACCAACTCCCCACTTTGCCAAAACCTTTTCCAACTTTTTCCCACACAGTTTCTTCAGTCACATCTTCAATCTCATAGTGAATGGCAGTGATGTTACTTATATATTTCTCCAGATCTTTGCTCTTATCTGGTATATAAGGCATGGCTTGGCAGTTCGGGCTGGACTGTTCCCATGAGGCACAGGGTCAGACTGATTTGCATATGGCCATGTCTGAACTGGGGTGGCAGAGTGGGTTAAAGAACGGTGATGGATTAAACCCAGATCAGTTGACTGGGGGTGAGTTCTTGTATTGTCAACGCTCCGTCCATCATTTCCTTTGGTTTTTCTTTGTACGCCATAAGTTGGCAGGGTATGCTCAGACGTGAGTCCCTTGCTCACTTTGCCACTGGATTCAAGCAAGCCGGGCTGAAGGCGGCTGGAATGCCAGAAACCGGTCCTCGGTAGCTTGTTTCCGGTACAGGGAAGGCATGGCTTGGCAGATCGGGCTGGACTGTTCCCATGAGGCACAGGGTCAGACTGATTTGCATATGGCCATGTCTGAACTGGGGTGGCAGAGTGGGCTAAAGAACAGTGATGGATTAAACTCAGATCAGTTGACTGGGGGTGAGTGCTTGAATTGTCAATGTTCCATCCATCATTTCCTTTGGTTTTTCTTGGTATATAAGTACAGCACTCTTGAACCTTCAAAAGTTAACAGGCTCTTCCCTATTTTTCCAGAAGGACGTCTAAAGCAAGACGATTTTGTAAAACCATCGTCCTTATCGATAACATCTCTTCTTCAACCAACACCAATGATTTAGCTGTATGCATCGAGAATTCATCCACAACAGTCGCCAGCCTTCTAATCTTTACATCATTCAAAATCACTCCCAAAGTTGGGATCATTGCTCCCAAAAATATCTCCAACCACAGCTGCTGCACTTTCACCTCGCTTCACCCTTACATGCTGTCTTCCTTCTAGGAGCTCAAAATCTTTTGTATGATAAATCTTGGGAAAAATGATAGCTAAATAACATGTACCATACCATTTCTCAGGCAATCGCACATAGGCATTCCTCCCACAAACAAAATGCACAGTTGGAATTATCTGCGCTACACTTTGCAAGAAATCCTTTGCATAATACTCTAATGTAAAAGTATGCTCACATGCGGTCTGCCCCACATACACATTCTCGTAATATACCTGTGGACGACTTATGCACAACTTCCCCTTCTGCATTTCATCTAGAGCTATCGGACCATAACTTCCCTTCGACTTGTGCATCTTCTCTTAATCTGTCCAATCTACTTTACCCTGTCCTGAATCTCGCAACTGCTTTTGTTTCCTGTACCTATCTTCTACTTGATCTATAAATTTATTTTCTGTATCGGCAATAGGCACGTGTCATAAAACCACCTAAATCTAGTTCCCTCTACTCATCGTGTGGTTTCTCTTTTTCCGTTCAGAGTTTATTATTCTTTAAGGAAACCCACCCCTGTCCCATGCAGCCAGCACTCCTGTGACCTAAAACTAGAAGTACATGTTATTACAAGAATTTCCACTAATCTTAAGTATAATATGACACTGTAAGAAACATGAACACTGTTTGAAGAATTAATACTCTGTAAAAGGCTCTGTAAAAGGTTTTGTAAGCGCATTTGAAACTGTTGTGCAAAAAGGAAAAAAGACGCGCGTTTAAATTTGACACGCATTTGCTCGTGCGCTGAAGAAAGATTGATTCAGTAAAGGTGCAAGCACTTCTCAGGTAAACCATGGAGTGGCTCGGGGTGGGGCACGTTGGGGCACGTTGTTCTCCAGAAACTTCCCGGGGTGTGGCAGCTCTATAAAAGCCACACCCGGGTTTCTGGAAATTGCTTAGTCTTCAAGACCCAAGACTCAAAGACATCGCGCCTGGAGGAAAGCGCCGGAAGACTTCCTTCAAGACGTCGCTGAAGGTTCAGAGTTCAAGGAATCTTCTAAACATCACCTGCTGGACAGAGATAAGAGAAGCTAAGTACCTTTAAATATAAAGGCGCCCAACGCTAGCTAAAAGAACGATTTTTGGACTATTTTTAGAAAGAGAACTTGGACTTCAAAATATTTTAAGGGATCTGTTTTAATGTTTAAGAATTGTAACGAGTGTTATTTATGTAAAAAGATGCTAAGTCTCATGTTGAAAGAAAAAGCTTTTGGAAGTGAATTTAACTGTTAGAAACTGCCACAAGAGAAGTCGTCGAACAATACAAGTCTTAATGAGAAGTGAGTAAAATAACAGATAGTTTATTTCACAGGAAAAAAACAAGTTATAGGAAAGTGCAAATAATATTGTTGTTTATTTTAGAGCAAAACAAAGACCAACATTGGAGGCGAACAAACCAATCACCTTCATCACTTAAAAGCGGCAATAATTCGACCACGCCTAGATGACGACGACTTCCTGGACGCGAAGCCTTGACTAGTAGTTCGCAGGTAGGAGATTATTTCTAGATAAGTAAAGACAAGTAGATAGTGAAAGGAAGTAGAGAGAGAGAGAGAGTTAGAGACAAGGTGTAGGAAACCTGTTTTAAGAAGTTTCTTGTTGTTTGCAGGTCGACTACAAGAATACAAGTAGCGTCAGATCCGGCCTCTCTCCCTGACTGCTATCCATCACCCTAGTGTATGTAAAAGAACCACAGGTTGTAAGGTAGGGTTCTGGGAGATTGGTCCATAGCGTCTCTGCAAAACCGATCAAGCACCTTACAGGTAAGGTTGGTGTTCACCCCAGGTAAGAGTGCTTGGTCTCCTCTGACAGAAGACTAAGCCCACGTAAAAGGATTTGCCCAGACGCTATGAAGGAATCTCAGCCGATCACTTTACAGGATTTAGCTACAGTGTTATTAGAAATCAGGGCAGAAAACGCAGATTTAAGAAGAGATTTAACTGCAATTCAGAATAGACTACAAGCACCTAGTCCTCAAACTTGGACCTTTCATTCAGATAAAAAATCTTATTTAAAACCGCCGATATTTCAGCCTGCTATGCAAACCTTGTATAGTGGGAATGCAGCCCCTAACGCTACGGCCAACACCCAAATTCAGGTAGTTACTCCAGTTGCTGTACCTCTAGCACCCCCAGAGATTCTATGGGGATTGTAATAAGTTTACAATTTTTTTGAACCAATGTCAGTTACATTTCGTGGCAAAACCTACAGTATTTCCTGATGACCCTTCCAAGGTCGCCTTTATCCTGTCCTACCTAGGAGGAGACGCTGCCTTGTGGTCAGTCCCATATGTAGAGAGAAATGATCCAATTTTTAACGATTTCAGACGTTTTAAAAGGGCTATGAAGAAATTGTTTGCTAAACATGTTTTTGTTCAATCAGCTGACCATGAGCTATTACATTTAAAACAAGGATCTTCTGATCTTTTGCATTACATTTCTACCTTCAATAGGTTGGTCATTGAAGCAGAGTGGCCAGAAGAAAAAACGTGTTTCTTTATTTTATCGCGGTTTACGCGAAGAATTAAAAGACATGGTGACCCAGATTTTAGACCCACCTACAGATTGTGAAGAGTTTATAGACCTAGTCGTAAAACTTAATCATAGAATCTCAGAAAGAAAAGGCGAAAGAGGAAAAACAGATTTTAAAATGATGGTGTTCAAAGAAAGGGGGAATTTAAGAACAGAGTCTTCCCCTGCTAAATTGGATACAGTAGAACCTATGCAGATAGGCACAGTTAGAGGTCCTCTCACTAAAGATGAGAGAGAAAAATGCTGGAAATTGAATCAATGCATGTATTGTGGTAAAACTGGACATTCTATAAAAGACTGCCCCACACGACCAGTAAGACCTAAAATTAAGACCGCAGAGGTAGCAATGGTGCAGCAGTCGGAAAACTAGTTAACTCGGTAGAAAAAGAGGTTGATCTATCGAGTTCTGATATTACCTTGGCCTCCTTGACTCCAACTGCCTCTCATTGTCATCTTAGCATGCGTATTCTTCTTCAGCCCCAAGCAAATAAGGATCGGTCTTGGTCCATTGATGCTTTAATTGATTCTGGGGCTACTGGTAATTTCATCGATACCCAGTTATTCCAGAAATTGGGTCTACAACGGATTGTTAAAAACTCACCAGAAGTAGTCAGAGCAGTGGACGGAAAGGAACTCACCTCAGGTTTAATACAACATCATACAGAAAACTTGAGAATGACTTGTGCTGAGAAACATGTAGAAGACATAACGTTTGACATAATTGATGCTCCTCAATTTGGTTTAATCCTCGGAATCCCCTGGTTAGTACAACATAATCCTTATATCGACTGGGCTAATAGGAGTATCCTATTTAAATCTGATTATTGTCATGCAAAATGTTTTCAGCAATTCCCTGGTTCTGAGTTATTAATTCGAAGATATGACTTCCCAAAAAATTCTAAGAGTGTGTTGGTTATTGCAGGAGTACCGGAAGAGTATCAGGATTTGATTGATGTGTTTGACAAGAAAAAGGCTAATACCTTACCTCCTCACAGAGATTTTGATTGTCAAATAGATTTAGTTCCTGGGGCATCGTTGCCTTGTAGCCGAATCTACGCTCTTACTGAGAAAGAAAATGAACATCTACGCAACTACTTAGACGAATACTTAGCCAATGGGTTTATTAGGCACTCCAAGTCTCCGGTCTCTTCTCCTCTTTTCTTCATTCCGAAGAAAGGGGGAGAATTGCGCATGTGCATAGACTATCGTGCCATCAATAATGTGACTGTAAAAAAATCGGTATCCCTTACCTCTAATTCCAACCTTGCTTGATCAAATCAAAGATGCCACCATTTATACAAAATTGGATCTGCGTGGGGCATATCATCTGGTGCGAGTCCGAGAGGGAGATGAATGGAAAACTGCATTCAGGACTAAATTCGGATTGTATGAATATCAGGTTATGCCTTTCAGACTCTGCAATGCCCCAGCTGCATTCCAGTTTTTTATAAATGAAGTGCTAAGGGATTTTTTGGATATTTGTTGTATTGTCTATATCGATGATATTCTTATTTACTCAAAAAACCAAATCTGAGCATGTACAGCAAGTGCGATCCATTCTTCAGCAGCTTTTACAAAATTCCTTGTTTGTGAAACTAGAAAAAAGTTTATTCCATGTAACCACAGAAGATTTTTTGGGATACATCCTCAGTCCAGTTGGAATAGAAATGGACCCAAAAAAGGTGCAGGCAATCGTAGAATGGCCCAGTCCCTCCTCTGTGAAATAAATCCAGAGCTTTTTGGGATTTGCGAATTTCTATAGACGATTCATTAAAGATTTTTCGCAAA
Source organism: Lissotriton vulgaris (assembly GCF_964263255.1). Lineage (NCBI taxonomy): Eukaryota > Metazoa > Chordata > Amphibia > Caudata > Salamandridae > Lissotriton > Lissotriton vulgaris. The sequence goes on from NC_141685.1 coordinate 1,262,367,889, forward strand.
AGATAACTCCCATCACAAAATTGTTGCGAAAAAATACAAAATTTGAATGGACCTCAGAAACTGAATCAGCTTTTCAGGATCTAAAAAACCAATTCGTGACAGCTCCTATTTTAAAACATCCTGACCCCTCTCAGCCTTTTATAGTAGAAGCTGATGCCTCTCAATTTGCTATAGGGGGAATTTTATCTCAAAGAAGTACTAACACGGGTCAATTGCATCCGATTACGAACTATTCTAGAAAATTATCCCCTCCAGAACAAAATTATGCTATAGCTGACCGAGAATTATTGGCCATAAAAGCTGTATTCAAAGAATGGCGACAATACTTGCTTGGGGCTCTTCATCCTGTAACTATATACACAGACCATAGGAATTTACAGACACTCACATCCGCTAAAGCTTTGACTCCTCGCCAGTTGCGTTGGAGTCTGTTTTTTAATGATTATGATTTCATTATTACTTATCGCCCAGGAAAAGAAAATAACAAAGCTGATGCATTGTCTAGGATAGGTTTGAGTGATGATTTAAGTGTAAAAAAGGAAAAACTACATCCAATTATTTCTGAGGAATGTTTTCAGATAGGACTTATAGATTCTGATGTTTTATCTGACATTGAGAAAGTTCTAGAGAATCAAACTAGAGAAGAATGGAGTAAGCTCTACCCTTTATTGCAGTGGAAAGAAAATATGTTGCTTATGAATGATCAGATATTTGTACCTAATGAATCTTTACAGAAAAGAGTTTTACAACTTTACCATGATTCAGTTTTATCAATCCATCCTGGGGTTACAAAGATGTACCAACTTATCAAAAGAAGGTTTTGGTGGCCTCATATGTTAAATGACATTCAGAAATATGTACAAACATGCACTGTCTGTAGTCGAAACAAGATTGTTCATAGATCTCCACATGGTTTACTTATGCCTCTACCAGTTCCACCTTAGCCCTGGCATACAGTATCCCTAGACTTTATAGTGGAGTTACCTCGTACCACTTCAGGATTTACCACCATTCTTACGGTTGTGGATCACTTTTCTAGATATGCTCATTTTGTTCCCCTAAAGAAACTCCCCTCAGCTTCTGAGTTAGCACACATTTTTTTTCACAAATAGTCAAACTGCATGGAATACCTTCTGTGGTACTCTCTGATAGGGGTTCACAATTTGTGTCACATTTCTGCCAGAATCTAGGTAAATCCTTAAATATGGAAGTGCGCATGTCTTCAAGCTATCATCCACAAACTAATGGGTTAACAGAACGAACAAATCAAACTATTGAACAATTTTTACGATGTTTGTTAACCACACATGATCAGGAATGGTCAGAAATTTTGTGGGCAGCTGAATTTCTGGAAATTGCTTAGTCTTCAAGACCCAAGACTCAAAGACATCGCGCCTGGAGGAAAGCGCCGGAAGACTTCCTTCAAGACGTCGCTGAAGGTTCAGAGTTCAAGGAATCTTCTAAACATCACCTGCTGGACAGAGATAAGAGAAGCTAAGTACCTTTAAATATAAAGGCGCCCAACGCTAGCTAAAAGAACGATTTTTGGACTATTTTTAGAAAGAGAACTTGGACTTCAAAATATTTTAAGGGATCTGTTTTAATGTTTAAGAATTGTAACGCGTGTTATTTATGTAAAAAGATGCTAAGTCTCATGTTGAAAGAAAAAGCTTTTAGAAGTGAATTTAACTTTTAGAAACTGCCACAAGAGAAGTCGTCGAACAATACAAGTCTTAATGAGAAGTGAGTAAAATAACAGATAGTTTATTTCACAGGAAAAAAACAAGTTATAGGAAAGTGCAAATAATATTGTTGTTTATTTTAGAGCAAAACAAAGACCAACATTGGAGGCGAACAAACCAATCACCTTCATCACTTAAAAGCAGCAATAATTCGACCACGCCTAGACGACGACGACTTCCTGGACGCGAAGCCTTGACTAGTAGTTCGCAGGTAGGAGATTATTTCTAGATAAGTAAAGACAAGTAGATAGTGAAAGGAAGTAGAGAGAGAGAGAGAGAGCTAGAGACAAGGTGTAGGAAACCTGTTTTAAGGAGTTTCTTGTTGTTTGCAGGTTGACTACAAGAATACAAGTAGCGTCAGATCCGGCCTCTCTCCCTGACTGCTATCCATCACCCTAGTGTATGTAAAAGAACCACAGGTTGTAAGGTAGGGTTCTGGGAGATTGGTCCATAGCGTCTCTGCAAAACCGATCAAGCACCTTACAGGTAAGGTTGCTGTTCACCCCAGGTAAGAGTGCTTGGTCTCCTCTGACAGCACGTCAGATTATGGTGATGAGCATAAGATGTATCTAATTCTTGAGTCGGAATGAAATAAGTTCTAAATCTGTCCTCTGATTTGTAGTAATCATAATTATTCAAATGCTTATAAGCTAGTACTTCTGGAAGTACTGCATCATAATTCGAAAAGAAATACTCAAAATGATTTTGTCCATAAAAATGCTAAGCAGCAAACTATATAAATACCATATTTCAATGGGAGATGATGGTATCTAATACCCTCATCCACTGAAGCTGGCATTAGCATACACACATAACAATCTTTCGCATCCATTGCATCAATATACTCATACAACAACTTTGAATACGCATTAAGTTTAAAGTTACCTCTAGACAGGTCTGCATGTAACCTACGATTCTCCTCTAGCAGCAAAGCTCTTTCGTTTCCTACTTTTACCTCTTCTTTGCTAGGAGTAGTAGGTGTAGGTGTTCCCTCTACCTCCACTGCCTGCTCATGTGGTGCATAATAATAAACTACAACTACTAAAATTATGAAGAGAATCACTCCTCCGACAAGTGTGCCTACTCTGCACCTAGCCCTACGGTTTGGGTTTCCAGCCTCCATGGTCTCTGAAATATTTTCAGCGTCTTGGTTTAGCAATAAACGCTCAAAAGTCTCTTTTCTCCTTCTTCAGATGCTTGTGAACCAACTCGAACCACACCTCGGAAGCTGGAAGTCCCCTTTTTGTCTCAGTTCCTTATTTACAACAAGCAAAAGCCAACCTTAACCCTTCTCCGTCCTCTGTGGAAAGCCCCTAAATGTCTTCTTCTTCCACTCTGACCTAGGTTATTTAGTTCAGGTTATTTACAATAAAGTCTCTTTAATCCAAGATAAGATTTGCTCCACCAGCTTCTAGAACATGCTGCAAAAGTTCAAATCGAAGAAAAATAGATTCATGAGATGGTATGGCAGTTCCAAAGGTAGGGAAAATCAGTCTACTCAAGATCAAGTTGCGAATTCTGCTCAGAATTGGAGGGTTTGGAACTGTGATTGTCAGCACTCCTTCAATTTCAAGTCCTGGTACTAACAACACCACATACAACTTCACATTAGAACTGGTACTAATCATTGTCACTGCCCTCACTCTCCCCGATATCAGCACTCCTGGCATCAGATACGACGTATGACCACTCTGGAGTTGTGTACTTTCGTCAAGGTACTCTCTTTCGTCTTGATCTCCGCAGACCTCCACAAGCTTGCTCTTCTTCACTTTCATCTGACTCTGTGTCTTCAGACACTGGAGCAAGATCCCTCTCGGAGATAAGTCTCAAGTTCAGTCGCCTCTGCCTCTCTGGCCACTGTTCTTATGCTCTGCTTGTTCTCCTGCTTTCTCTTTGCTCACCCTGCTCACAACTTTTCTCGGCTGAGTATGACTCTGGACCACTTTCACAGCAACTTCCCCTTTCAGAGGCAGTTTCAGTGTTGCTGCTGTTGTGACCCTCCTCAGCTTGATCCAGTGAGCAACCAGCTTCTTCAGATACCCTCACAGCTTGTCTTGTCCCCTCCTGTGGCCCCGCCACTTCAGCTGGATTTTCATTTGGGAAAGGAGCTGTTTCTTCCAAGGGTGCTGAAACTCAACGGGTGTGAGAAGCATGCACCCAATTCGGCAATCCTCCACACTTTACTGCAGTGTTCATTACCAAGATAACCTCTTAAGGGCCTCTCCAACGAACATCAAAACAGATCCTTCTCATGTGCTTCCGAACCAACACCCAGTCCCCCGGACATAGGTTGTGATAGAGATCACTTGAAGCCGGAACCACAGCAGTCTGCACCTGATGAGACACAAAACGGATAAAATCAGCTAGCCCCTTGCAATAATCAAGGATCAGATAGTCTGTGATGCTAATCAAGGCTATCAATGGAACCGCTGGTAACCTCATAGCCCTCCCCATCAGTATTTCATGAGGAGAAAGACCTGTTCTCCTGTCTGGTGTACTGCGCATACTCATCAACACCAATGGCAAAGCATCAGACCATTTCAAAGACGTAGATGAACACACTTTCCCCATTCGAGCTTTCAAATTCTCATTGATTTGCTCCACTATCCCAGAAGCCTCTGGATGATAACTACAATGGAGTCTCTGATCAACCTGCAATGCTGTACAAAGCATCTTCATGATTTCACTCTGAAAGTGCGTTCCTCTGTCCGATTCCAAAGAGGTCAGAATCCCAAACCTAGGGATGAGTTCTCTCAGCAGCAGCTTTGCTACAGTGAGTGTTGCGCACCTACGTGTAGAGTAAGCCCCCACCCACCTTGAAAACACACACACTACTACTAGAATGTACCTCAGCCCATTTCACCTAGGCATCTCAATGCAATCCAACTGTATCCTGGTGAAAGGTCCCCCGGACGTCCCAATGTGACTCATTGTAACCACAGTTTTCTTTCCAGCATTCATCTTCTGACATGTAACACACCTCTGACACACAGCTTCTGCCACAGCATGAAATCGCGGATGTTTGCGTGAACACTCGCATCATCGCATCTCTTCCCAAATGCACCGCACCATGGATCTGTCTTGACATTGGGCTCAACAACTCATCCGGCAACACCGCTCTTCCATCGCTTGAGACCCAAATGTCCACATCCCCTTTCTCACAGCCTGAATTGATCCACACATTCTTCTCCTGGTCTGAAACCTGTTCCTGCAGGCACTTGAGCTCATCCCAAGTATCTGCCATGGTCAACATCATGTTAAACTCTGTTCTTTCTTGGCTCCCATCTATATGACTTTCAGTGAATGAACAACCCTGTTCAGCACATAAACGTGCAACTTCGTCTGCATAGCGGTTTCCAAGTGACACAAAATCTGTCCCCTTTCCGTGAGCCGTGCACTTAACAACAGCAATCTCTTTGGGGCACTGTAAGGCCTCTAGGAGCAACCTCACAAACTCCCCATATCGGATGGGTGATCCAGATGATGTCATGTAACCTCTCTGGGACCATAACTGTCCGAATTCATGAACCATCACAATCCCATACTGGCTGTTGGTGTAAATGGTAATTCAAATTTGGTCTACTGCCAAGCAGGCACAAGTCAAAGCAATGATCTCAGCCATCTGAGCGGAGTATACTCCTTCCAGGCATGCAGCTTCAACTACTCCTGTAATTGTACATACAGCAGAAGCTGCTCTCAACTGACCCACACTTTCTCTTAAGCATGAACCATCAACAAAAAGAATCTCATTGGGGTCAGGCAACTGTTCATCAACAATGTCAGGTCTCGGTTTTGTGCAAAGCTCAGTCACATCAAAACAGTCATGGTCCGCACAATCTTCATCAAGGCTGTTTGGCAACGGCATCAAGGTGGCAGGATTCAAAACAGAACACCTCCTAAGGGTCACATTCTCTGCAGCAAGTATAACCTGCTCGTAGCGTGTGAGCCTATTATTGGACAGGTGCTGTGTCTTGGTCCTGGTCATCAACAATTCAACAGAATGTGGAACATGCACAGTTAAGGGATGACCCATGACAATACTCTTACACCTTTCAATGCTGACACCTGTTGCAGCAACGGACTTGAGACATCCGGGCAATGCTGAAGCTACTGGATCTAAAATAGCTGTAAAATAGACAATTCATCTACGGGTACCTCCATGTTCTTGAACTAAAACTGACAGTGCACAACCTTCTCTCTCACAACAGAATAGTGAAAAAGGTTTGTTGTAATCAAGCATCACCAGTGCCGGAGCACGACAAAGGTCCTCTCGCAACTCCAAGAACACCTTAATACAGTCATTGTCCCATGGTACCGGATCACTTAAATCCTTGTGCGTCTGTCTCTGTAAAAGCTTTGCTTTCAGTGAGAAGTTGGCAATCCACTGATGACAGAAGCCAACCATCCCTAAGAAAATTCTGACTTCTCTCCGAGTAGAAGGCACCATCATTCCCATAATCGCCTCTATCCTGTCTGGTGACACCTTTCTCTTGCCTTTTTCTATCCGGTGACCCAAATACTACACCTCATTCAAGCAGTACTGTAGCTTATTTGGTGACACCTTGTGTCTATTCTCTGCCAAATGGTTCAGTAAGGCGATGGTATCAATCCTGCATGTATCTTAAGTCTCTGACGCCACAAGGAGGTCGTCAATGTACTGTACGAGAACGAAGTACTGCGGCAGTACAAGACTCTCAAGATTTTTTTTCTAGATCTGATTTAAAAGAGCGATGGACTCTCTGTATACCCCTGTGGGATATGGCACCACCTTAAAACATGATTTTCCAGCTTAAACCCAAAAAGAAAGTGGCTTTCCTCATGCAATGGAATTGAGAAGAAAGCCTGACAAAGGTCAATCACAGTGAACCACTCTGCTTGACATGGAATCTGAAAGAGTATTACAGATGGATTCGGTACCACTGGACAACAGGGAACAACTATGTTGGTAACCCGGCGCAAATCTTGCACAATTCTGAATTTCCCACTCGGCTTCTGCAATCCCATAATAGGCGAGTTACATAGACTGCCCATTATCTCCTTCAGAATTCCCTGCTTAATCATGGACTCAATCACAGGCTTTATTTCTGCAACTGTCTCTGGCATCAAATTGTACTGAGGTGTTCTGGGGAACTCAACATTCTGCTTGACCTGAATCTTAACTGGCTCAAATCCTTTGATCAAGCCTATGTCCTCACCAGTGAAGTCCCACAAAAAATGGTGCAATTGGGGCTCGCAAAGGCACACCAAAAACTGATGTCTACCTCGAAACGTCCCTATCTTCACAGGAATAGGTTCTGTTAAAGGGCTTGTTATTTTCTTATTTGCATCACCTACAGCTTGGATACATTGTCCCGAGAGGGTTAGGTTGGGGACTACTGCAGATCTCACAGTAGAACGGGTAGAACCAGTATCAACCAAAAAAAAGGCATCTCTTGGTAAGTCCAAGTCCCTGTCGAGATCCTCGGAGGCATTGCAACTTGAACTTGCGGAGCCAAATTCCCCCCTTTTATCGACTTTGGCTTTATTACTGTCTTTGTTACCTCTGGCTCTAGTACCTGCACTACCTCTACCTCCTGCTGCATCCGATTTGCAGGATTCAAAGGACACTTGCGTCTCCAGCGTCCAATCTGATGGCACTGATGACACTCAGTAGTCCTTTTCAGAGTTGCCAGATCTACTCTTGGCCTAGAGTCCTCAGTATTTCCCTTTCCTTTATTCTGACCATTCTGTTTCCTTCCCAGCGTTCCTCCGCCTGACTGTACTTGGCCTCCCTTGTCGGCAGCTTGCATCTAAAACAGCAGCTTGTCCTTGAGTTTCTTATGCTTCAAATTGACCTCGTCACTGCAATATCGAGCATACCTAAATATCTCATCCAGCGGCTTGTTCTGCCAACAAATCAAATGCTGCTGGATCATAAGGCAAATCTCAGGTCTCAACTCTAGAACAAATTTCGACACAAACTGTCCCATATCCTTAAGATCCATTACATCCAACCCACTGTACTGCTTAAAGACTTGCAACAACCTTTGATAATACTCATGCATCATCTCCTTTGGTTCCTGGACTCTCGATCTATTTTCTCCCAATCAATGTCCTGCTGTAGTGCTTTAGATTTCAACCACCTGCTCCTACTTTTTCATAACAAGAGGTGATGGGCCAGTAGTGACAACATCCCTGTCCGGTTCAGAAGTGGGCCATTCGACAGCAACCTTACATGCTACCCACCAGTCACTTGGAACCACAATTTCAAACAATGTATTCAAATCAATCCACAACACCTTCCAAATCTTGACAAACCTCTCAATCTGCTTGTACCACTAAACGGGGCTCGCTCTCAGTTTTGGGAAGTCATTTGTCAATGCCGCCAAATCTCCTCTACTCCAAGGCACATGCACATACCCTCCGCTAGCTACCTCTCGTAAAGGGTAATTCCCAATTCCTTGCACTCCCCCTCCCGGAGGAGGTGTCTCTGCCACATTTCTCTTAACACTCTTTTTCTTGGACCATCTTTCTTCCCACTTATCAAGCCTATCCCATGCTCGTATCCCTATAATCAGTTCTCTGATGTGGGTCTTCAGTCAAATTACCCTCTTTTCGTCCAAATCATGGTCAGTATACTGTAACCGGTGACAACGCTGCAACATTTTCATTTTAGACAAGTCTACTTCATACCTGTTCGCCAATTCAGTTAGTTTCTCATGTGCCGACCTTGCTTTGCGAGTCACATCCTTTGCCACAAGCAACAACTCGTCTGGCTCATAGAGTTCCACCCTCTCTAAAGGCAAGTTCCCTTCAACAATATCATCCACTTCTTTTTTTAACCGCATCACTTCAAGCCATTTTGTCCTTACTGCTGTCTTCAGGACACCATGACCAGATGCACCACTCGACTCTCTGCAGTCACTACCGTGTTCTCTGCACCTACTCCCTTGAGGTGTATCCCTTAAAACCACTCTATTGTCGGCACTCCCATGATCCCTGACCTCCCTTTGTCTGTCACTCTGAGTCCCTTCAAACGACTCCCATGTCCTCAAATCTGACCTCAATTCTCCCAGGGATTTCGGTCTCTGCCCTCTCAGATCCATCAGACCGCTTGACGAATCAGCTGTAGCCGGCAACGGCGTGCTCAACTCTACAGGCCTCGGCAATGGAACCAACTCATTCACTACACTGTTCACTCCAAAGTCAACACTTTCTTCCGTTCCTGTCTGTGATGGACTTCCATTCCTCACCTGCTCTGGATTGTACACTGACACTATGGGACCAATGGTAACTGGCACCCTAAGAGCATCCGGTAACCTCTGAGAATGTACACTCTCTGCATTCTGCATTTCCCCCATTGAGAGTTTTCCAACGACTTCAGAACACGGTGGGGCTTGTGGTTCCCTAACTCCCTCCGTCAGGACTGATCTATCCCCCTCTGACTCCGGATTGTATGGAGGTGGCCTCTCAGATAACAGCCTTTGTATTAAGCAATCGTCAGTGTCACTGTCTTCATCCTCAGCCTTTTTTTTCTGCGTATCCCCTGACTTGACCAACAATGGATACAATGTATCCCCCTCGATCATCTGTACTCTCCATCTCTTTTCCAATGCATCCCATCTCGCTTCTTGAAATGCCCTGACTGACCTCTTCACTCGTTCCTGTCTCCGGTCCCTGTCTCTTTCGTGTGTCACCCTAATCCACGCATGTAATGCCTCAAATTGTGTTGGTCTAGACAAAGGTCGCAAAGAAGCAATAATTGATTTTAACTGGTATAACACTTCCAATCTAAAAGTTCTATATCTATGAAAGGTCAACTCCTCATTTCCTGCTGTCATTTTGCACCAGTTCTCAAGCCACAGTATAGTATGCAAACCAACATTCGTAGCCATGTAATGAGCTGGAGTGTCCTCGGGCGGAGCCTCCCCCCCCCCTCCCCCCGGCTCTAAATTATTTTCTTTTTTGAACAAATCTCGCAAAACTTTAAAACTTTTCATGATGAATCCAGTGTTTCTCTTTTCACAGTGCTTGTTTAATTCCTGATGACAATTCACCAATACCAGCGCGGTTTCACACCAATCGCCCTATCACAGCGCAGCACCTTCTGACCTCACTTTTCTCCCGCTAACAGCAGTTCTCCTCCTTTTCAATTCGCTTCTCACTCATGCATATATCCCATAGATACACTGAAATAAGCACCATTACTTTGCTGACTGTTCATCCACAGTCTGACTCTACGTCCACAGTCGTGTAATTGTCTACCGAAAACTGGCAACTGTCTGTCCACGAAACAAGTGGACAATCACCTCAACTGATAGGTTACAAACACTCAGCAACCCATGAACAGCGTCAGTTACTCACGCACTCAAACATTCGTTTCCCCTATCTCGGTCCAGCTGGCATTCAATGGTACCTTACGATCTCCTTAACAATGATCGACAATTACAGTTTGCTTAACTACTCCTTGAGCCTAAGACTTTCCCGGGCTGCGCACACTCACAGCCTGATCTCCTTTCATACAACAGGCAGCCCAACTCCGCAAAGCATCAGAACACAAACACCGCAATCTAACAACATATAACCCTATTCATACTCACTCTCCCACGAACTGCTGCTTTTGCCGCAGCGTCACTCTCCGTCAGTTTCCACGAAACGCCGTCTTCTGCCGATAATCCACTGGACAGTCATCGCCTCAATTCTATGGGCCTTGGGGAACTCTTATCCTAATCTAGAACTCCCTTACTTCCAGAGACAAACCGTCCTCTGGCTACCAAGTGATGATGCTGGGATTCTTATACCAATTTTTCCTTACCAATCCTTAGGATCCCTGGCCGACTGGATCTCTGTAGACTGCAAACAAGTATAAACCTAAGAAAGTACGCTATAAGACCTTACAATGGTTCATTGAACAAAAAGCCCAGCTTCTGGCATATTATGATATTTTAAGAATTAATAGCTCAACTAGACTTGTGAACATATATACAGGAGAAATGGGTATACTGGATAAAAATACATTGAGATTGTGGAAAGAAAACGGATATGATAAGATCCAGGATTTCATTGAGGGGAATTTTTGGAAAACATGGGAAGGGATCGATATAGGGCTTCAACATTCTAATATAATTTTAAAATGGTCTTTTATTAGATTAAATGCTATGCTGGAAAAACTAGACATAGAAAAACTGCGTTATAAACCCAACATTAGCGAAGTCTTCAGTGATCCCATACAACAGAAGGTTAGTATTTGGGTACAAATCTTTAATGAGAATAAATCTCCTCTACTATATGAAACGATTAGGGATAGATGGCGAAAAAGAGAAGGCATACAAATCAGTAAACCAACCTGGAATAAATTGAATAAATTTAATGCAGTTATATTCCGAGGAGCAAATTTTAAATGTATGCAATATTACTCAAAATGGTTGATTTATAGAACACCCTCTTTTCTCCATAATATATACCCACAAATAGAAGATAAATGTTTTTGCTGTGTATAGAAGGGCAATTGGATACACATTATGTGGGAATGTCGAAAAATCTGGAATTTGTGGGAGGAGATTGAGAAATATCTCAGAGCACAATAGACCCCCAAATCTCACTTAATGAATCTTTAGCAACCTTGGGTTGCTCTTCGCTATCCCTAAGCATGATGAAAGTTTATTTATTGCAGCTCTAGTAGCAAGATACTTAATCCTGCAACTATGGAAAACAGACAAAGTACCTACTTTCAATGCATGGAGAGTAAAACTATCTAAAATACAAGGGATGGAAAAGAAATATGCATTAAGATCAGGAGCAGTGAGAAAATTTGAGAAGTTCTGGAATGTGTTTGAATCCTAGGTCCATGGGTGTCACATTGAACTTTATTAAAAACAAGATCTTGATCATAATTTTCGGAAGGTCTAGGATGCTTTATGAATATATGTACTTGATTCAGCACTTTGCACTTTAATGAGAACAATCTTTCTTTTGACTATAGGAACTGAGACTGCATTATTATGCTTGAATCTTAGGTTTCTTGGTATTTTGTTGTACTCTATTTAAACAAGATCTTGAATATAATATGTGGAAGGCCTAGGATCTCTCGCTCTTTCTTTTAATAATGTATGTATTTGATGTAGCACTTTGCACTTTAATGGAAATAATGTTCTGTTTTCACCATAGGAATTGTGATTGCACTATTGAGTACTTCCTAATAGTGTTTTGATAACTTTTTGCACTTTATATTGCTGGAACTTCACATTAGACTCGTATGTATCTTATATTTATGTCTATGAACTCTCAATAAAAAAAATTAAAAAAAGAAGTGATATTGAGTTATAGTAATTGAAAATAGAGGTTGTTATGGATATGTTTATTTGCTTTTGAAATATAAGTCGAGCAATAAATCAATCAATCAGGATTTATAGAGTGCGCTAATCACCCATGAAGGTAACCAGATGCAAGGTCCAGGAAACAAGGGGGCCCCAGGCAAAGACCCAGGTCTTGGGTCACTTTCTGAATTCCTGGAAGGAGGTAGAGGCCCTCACGTGGATGGAGAGGCTGTTCCTGGATTTCGCTGCAAAATAGGAGAAGGACCGTCCTCCACTGTTGTTGCAGTGGATGCGGTGGGTGCTAGCAAGGGAGAGAAAGACAGGAGTCTGGACGGTCCGTGGAAGCTCAGTCGGTGGTTAATGCCCGTTGGTCCTTGGTGTGAAGGGCTTTGTAGGCATGCACCAGAATCTTGAATTGGCATCTCTTGTGCACAGGGAGCCGGTGGAGTTTTTTCAGGTGGGGGTGATATGGGTTGATATGGGTTGAGGATGAGTCTGGCTGCTATGTTCTGGATGGTCTAGAAACTACTTGCTGGTCCTTAGTGTGAAGGGTTTTGTAGGCATGCACCAAGATCTTCAATTGGCATCTCTTGTGTACAGGGAGCCAGTGGAGTTTTTTCAGGTGGGGGGTGATATGGGTCTGTCTGTGGAGGTCGAGGATGAGTCCATCAAGAGGTGTGATGGGATTCCGACGTTAAGGGTATTGCCATTATCCGAGTGGTTGGGGATGAGTGCTTGAGTGATTACTCATTTTGTGGAGACAGTGAGCCATTTGAAGATCTTGTGAAGCATGTGGAGAGTGAGGAAGCAAGCAGAGGAGACTGCATTGATCTGGCTCTTCATGGTGAGTTTGCTGTGCAGGATGATGCTAAGGTTCCGGGTTTGGTCTGAAGGGGGTCCCTGGTTGGCGGTCTATCAGTAGTCATTCCACAGGAAGGATCAGAACTTTCGCCATTTCTGCATTGAGTTGAGGCAGTTGTCTTGCATCCATATGGCGAGGCTGCTCACTCAGAGTTTGAAGTTGGCCTTCGTGGTGGAGAGTCTTTGGAAAGCAAGAGGATGCGCTGGGTGTCTTCTATGTGGGAGATGATGTTCAGTCAGTGGTTTCTGACGATGTTGGCCAAGGGGGTGTTGTAGATGCTGAAAAGGCTGGGGCTGAGGCATGAGTCTTGAGGGTCACCGTAGATGATGTTCTTGGCCTTTGAGGTGAAGGGAGGGAGGTGGACCCTCTGAATTCTACTGGAGGGAAAGTATGCAATCCATTTGAGGGTGTTCTCATGGATGCTGATCTGGTGGAGTTTCTTGATCAGGGTATAGTTGTAGACAGTATTGAAAGCTGCTGAGAGGTGGAGGAGAAACAGGGCATCCAAGTCTCCTCTGTCCAGGAGTGATCTGATGTCATTTTTGGCAGCGATCAGGAGCATTTCGGGGCTGTGGTTGGAACAGAATCCGAATTGGGATATGTACAGAAGGTCCTTGTTCTCTAGGTATTCCATGAGTTGTTGGTTGATGGCTTTTGCAAGGACTTTGTCAGGAAAGGGGAGCAGAGAGATCGGTCTGATGTTTTTGAGCCTATTGGGGTCAGCTGAAGTTTTCTTGAGGAGGGGTTTGACCTCTGCATGTTTCCAGTCCTTTGGGAAGGTGGCTAAGGTGATGGACATGTTGAAGATGTCTGTGAGCTTGATGCTGATGATGCTGTTGCCAAGGTTGAACATTTGGTGTGGTTAGGCGTCCATTGGAGATCCAGAGTGGATGGAATGCTTAATGTTAGGGATGTTCGGTGTGGTGAGCTGGCTCCAGGCGGTGATCCTATTGTCAGCGGGGGGTGGGTAGGGTCTAGGAGGCTAAGGGTGGCGGTGGCGGAGGGGTGGAGTTTGAAATTTCTGCAGATGGTGTATATCTTGTCATGGAAGAAGTCAACTAGGGTGTCACAAGGTTCCTGGGAGGGGATGATGATGTTTTCAGTTGCTGAGGGTTTGGAGAACTCCATGACAATGCTGTAAAGTTCTTTTCTGTGGTTGGAGTTGGTTTTGATGAGTTTGGTTTAGGCTTTCCTTCTTGTGTTTTTCAGGAGGCTGTGGTATTCATTGAGAGAAGTCTTGAATGTGGTCTGATCTGTGGGCTCCTTGGTTGTGTGCCATCTCCTTTTCAGTTGTTTGCAGTTGTGTTTGAAGGATCTCAGTTCCGGGTTATGTTATCTGACTTGTCTGGAGGGTCTTTTGGGCTTGGAGGGTTTGCTAGGGGCAACTGTGTCAACGCTGTTGGAGATCCAAGTGGTGATATTTTTGACAGCTTGATCGACGTTCCGGGAGGTGGTGCAGGTGTCAGTCCATTAGTTCTTGGATACTCTATTTCAGCTGTAGTGAGAGGTGCTGGTTAGTCTGCTGGCTTGGCTAGGGGCTGTAGTGCAGGCAAAGTGAATGTTTGTGTGGTTTGTCCAGGTGAGCTTGGTGGTGTGGCTGAATTTGACTTTCTTGCTGATGGTGAAGATAGGATCTAGCATGTGCCCTGCGATGTGACTGGTGTCAGTGACTATCTGAGTAAGGGTGATGTGGCTTATGTGGTCAATAAAGTTGATGGTGTTGGTGTTGTTGAGGTCATCGAGGTGGAAGTTGAGGTCTCCAAAGAAGATGTAGTGTTCAGTGTCGACGACTTAGGGGAGATGAAATCTGCAATGGCACTGCAGAAGCCAGGGAGGGATCCTGGGGGTCTGTATGCGAGGGTGTCTTTGATGGTTGTTTTGCCATCTATTCTGAGCTGGAACTTTAGGTGTTCTATGATTGTGGTGTGATCATCTGTGGCGGTGGTGCAGTGGATGGATTCCTTGTGAATGATCGCTATACCACCTCTGGGTTTGCTGATGCGTTTGCAGTGGACAATCCCATAGCCGAGGGTCGTGGCTGTGGTGATATCGGTTGTGAGGGCAGATTAAGCCAGGTGTCAGTGAGGAAGATGATGTCGGGGTGAGGGTGGGGACGGTGTCCCATATCTTGGTTGGTTGCTTGCAGAAGGATCGGGCGATAAGTAGGAGGCAGTGTGTTGGCAGTAGGGTGCACTGGTGTGCCTGTGTAGCAAGAGAAGGCGACAGGTGAAGGTACCTGTTGTCGAGCGTGCAGAGGTGTAACAGCCGTTCTTGCTTCTGGGTTTGGAGTTCAGGACGGGGCGTTTGGCCCTGGAGTTGTGGTGGGAGATCTAGGGTTCCTGGCATTGAGTGCGGTTCTGGCATGGTTAGGTGCAGACGGGCTTGCCTTTGGAGCACCGGCTGCATACCCTCTGCATGCGTCCAACGTGAAACCATGCTGCAGCCTCAATTATGTAGGTCATGGGAGGGCTCGGAGGGCTCGGGAGATGGGTGGCAGGAAGTAGGTGGTAGGAAAGCAAGAACAGCCAGGCCAGCGCGGCTTGCGGACCAGAAAAGAAGAATAATCCTGAAAAATGCCAAACCATAACTAGAACTACAATAAATGCAAAAGACTACCAATACTAAAAATGGCACTACAATAATGCAAATAGTAACTAAAAAGAAGCAATCTGACATGGACAGACCCGTGCTGGCAGGAGTAGTCTCCACAGCGGTGACACAGTGGTATGCACAAGGGAGGCACAGCAAGTGGCAAGGGAGAACTGGTGAGGACCTGCTCGTCCTAGCGTATTGTCTTGCTTGCGCCTATCAGATAATACAGAATCTTCCAAATGGTAGCCCAAATCCACGAGGCAAAGCAGAAGCGTAACCCGGAAAAAACAACACCTTTAAAAAAGGGTTTTATCTTAGAATAAGGCTTGGGGTTTTATTTTATACAATGCTCTCTAACACAAAGGCTTTCCCAGATGTCAAATGCACAAGATCCAAATACACAAAGATATATATATGTTTATATGCAAGCAATAATAACACACTTGGTAAATATAATGCATGAATAATACTGATGAATAAACAAGCAGCAAATAATATGAGATAAGACTCAAGCAAATACACCGGACGTCCTGCAAGAGATCGAAAATAAATATAGATATATATATATATATATATATTTTTTTTTTTTGAACAAAAGAGGCGGCACAATCAGGATATTTTCTTAAGCCTTTTAAATCAAGACTTCACCCCACCGAGACACGAGCACAGATTAAGTGCAAGCAGTAGCGTTTATTTTTTCATGAGTCCGCCATAACGCGTTTCACCACCGGAGTGGCTTGATCACATGACAACGTTCAAACATAGAATGGACCATTAAAACAGCTAGCACCCTATGCACGTGATTGTGAAGGTGATAGACATAAAGAAAAGGTGAAATGCAACATGTTTTCATACTTTTGAAAAAAGACTATGCTTTATACAAAGTGAAGCTGTTGAAAGCAAATATTTACACCAACCGATTTGAGGGATTTTTGAGAAAATAAAGTAGGTAATATATGTATATATATATATATATATATATATATATATATATATATATATATATATATATATATATATATATATATATATATATATATATATATATATATATATATATATTACCTACTGGCGGTCGCCAGTAGGTAGTTATAGTTAGGATTTTTTCAATGTTAAATCTCAAAATTCTATTTGGAATAACTTTGGCACCGGTTGACGAATCTGCCTGAAAATTTCCTGAAAATGGCCTCGTCGAGCTCCGGTTCTTCCTTGAAAGTTTGGGGGGGATACGTCAAGCGGGGGCTGAGATAAAAGGGGGGTCCCAAAACGCATTTTCCCCATGTCACTTTCCATAGGGCGGTCGATTTCACTTTTAGCTCGAACGGCTGAATGGATTTCCATCAAACTTGGCAAAATTGTAGGGACTGGTAGCCCGATGTGCCTTTGCTATGTCTCAAGATATGTGCTCCAGTGGATTTTGAGTAATTTAGGTTCAAAAATTTTTTTATATATCTGTAGGCGCTCTCCGGTGCGCGCACCCGAGTGCGCTCCTGGCGCGACACGCGACTTGCGCGCAGAAAGCTGATTGGCTCTTGGGTGTCTGTAAACATTCTAAACAGTCTGGAGCGGCCGCCATCTTGTGTCTCGGTAAAATCGAGACACAAGGGGTTTGAAAAAAAAAGGGGCAAATGACCATAAGGGGGAAGAGTAGACCCTCTCTGACCCCCTAGGTTTGATGTGGGGGCTAAAATAGGGTCCTGCGGGGCATTACATTTTTAATTTTTTTTTCGTTTTGCGCGGGGTAAGCGCATGGTATGCGCACCGGAAAGCGAAGCATGGGGAAAATCTAGGACCATATTTATGAAGGCCTTGCCCTGCCAGTTTTGCGCCGCCTGTGCGTCAATAATTGTGACGCACCAGCGGTGTAAAAAAATGCGCATTGTTACGCTATATTTAAAAAGTGACGCATCTATCTAGATGCGTCACTTTTTAAATATAGTGCAACAAGGCACATTTTTTTACACTGCTGGTGCGATGCGTCACTTTTCTGTGCGCACTCCTTATGACATTCCAGATGTGTCATATTTAATGTATGACGAATCATGTTGCAAGGAGTTACAGATACGTCAGTATTTCTGACATATCTGTAAACATAAAAGTGACGCGAGGCAGGCGCAAGATTTTGACGCAACAGCATCCTAAAAGTGACGCAGAGAAATCTCATAGATTTCAGTACATCGTTATTACCAAGCTTTTTGCGGGGGAATGTCCCCTCTGCATACATTATACCTGACGCAGATATAATGTGGCGCAGAGTTTTAAAAAGTGACCCATGTACCTAGATGCGTCACTTTTCAAAAATAGCGTCAGGTATAATGCATGCAGAGGGGGTGTTCCCCCGCAAAAAGCTTGGTAATAACGACGCAGTGAAATCTTTGAGATTTCACTGCGTCACTTTTAGGATGCTGTTGCGTCAAAATCTTGCGCCTGCTTCACAGCAGACCTTTCACATGGTGCTTTTTCCATGTGAAAGGACACATTACTGGAGTTGCGTCACTTTTGTGACGCACTCCAGCAATGCGTTACTTTTGTGTTTACAGATACGTCAGAAATACTGACATATCTGTAACTCCTTGCGAATTGATTAGTCATATATTAAATATGACATATCTGGAATGTCATAAGGAGTGCGTCCAGAAAAGTGACGCATCGCTGTTTTCACGTAGCGATGCGTCACTTTTCAGAAATGAGGCCTCCAGTTTATTCACTGTGTCACCTCTACGACCCTTTCTTGCGTCAATACGTCCCTTTTGCATACATTACACCTGACGTAGGAATAATGTGGCACAGGGGTTTACAAAGTGATATATTTACCAAGAAACGCCACTTTGTAAATATGAATAAATAAGTTGCATTTTTTATTGGAATGTTGTGTCACAAAAAGTGATGCTTTGGTGGCGTTAAAGTGACGCATGGCTTCATAAATGAAGCCTTCTACCTTCAACTCCAGCAATGCATCTTTTCTTATCCTTCAACACTCCTGTTCTTTGTCAACATTTTCATTGAATATCAACATTCCCCATATTCACTCTTCTTCTCATAACTTTCTTTTCTAACACTCACCTTCTTTCATTCCTCCTACTTCACTTCTTTTTTCCTCTCATACCTTTCTGTTCTTTCTTACTCATTCTCCTTTGAATTATCAATGCACTATATTTCACTTATTCTTCATTTTTTTAAGAATATAGCTCTTTGATGAGAATTGGAGGTAGTTCTGAAAAGAACTTTTGGTTTTCTTCTTTTAACTGAACAGGAACAAAAACAGGGAATGGAAACTGCTCAACAGGAGCAAAAAGAAAACAAAAAAATTAGGGGTGGGAAGGGCAGCGATGGTTCTCCAATGCTCGAACCATGAGCTGGACACTTTGCTCCCCATAGGTGAGGAGTTGATTGCAGTATCTGCATCTGAGGACACCATGGTTAAAAGCAGGTTGTATGTTTGGCACCTGCTCCTGCGATTGCTCTCTCCCAGAAGAAGTTGCTCCTCCGGTTGATGTAGAGGCCCCATCTCTGGGAACCTCTTGTGTCAGAGCCCTGACACTTTCCCGGGCAAAATTCTGGGGGTGCCTCCTCTCCACATGTCGGATCATCGTAAAGTTTTCAAAAGAGTACTTTTTTTTGGGGTCACCCCGTGACAGGACCTGTTTGCAGATCCTGCACTCCACTTTTGGTGCATTCACTTTCTTCTGGTCAGCTGGAATCTTAAAAAATTTCCATATGAAATGTTCCTTCACCTTTGGGGTAGGAGGCTCTTCATTGATGAACTCAGGTTCATCCTCACTGCTGGATTCTCTGGCAGCCATGGTAAATCACAAAAGATCCAGGTACAAAAAACAGGTCTTTCAGTCACAAAAGTGAAAGAAGAAGTGAAGGAAATGGGTGGGGATTTCATTCATTGTAAAAAAAACTGTTAGCAACCAATGAAAAGTGTTATTTTAGGGTCACATGACCCGACGCGTTTACGCTGCGCGCTCCGGAGCACTTCCGGGTGCGTTTACGCAGCGCGATCGTAGGCGCTTCCGGGGCGCAAACGTGGCGCGATCGGAGGCGCTTCTGGGTGCTTTTACGCGGCGCGAACGTAGGCGCTTCCGAGGGCACTTACGTTGCGCGCCGAAGTGACGTCATCAAACTTTTACAGAAATGCATAATCATTTCCCTTATAAAAAAAAACTGATTTTATTTGTATGGTACGAAATGTTTTGCATTATTATTAACTTTTCATTCATATTTTTTTTCACGAACGACAGTAGCGCTCTGGGTGCGCTTTCACGAGAGCTCACCGGAAAGCTTACCGGAGAGCTTAGCTGAAAGCTTCCCTGAGCGCGCACCCAGAGCGCAAAAAAATAAAATTATATAAAAAAAATGAATACTTACAAAAAAACAGCAAATTGTAAAAAAAAAAATGGTTAGAAACTCGATATAGAAAGGAATTAGCATTTAAAAAACCTATGAAATTCACTGAAAAAACCATAGGTTTCACACCAGTTATAGTTAGGAATTAGCATTTAAAAAACCTATTAAATTCACTGAAAAAACCATAGGTTTCACACCAGTTATAGTTAGCTGGAAATGTTACTGATATAAAACCATTGAAATTCCCACGTTATAGTTAGTCGGACTCACTATAACTTGCGCGTGCAATGCACTGCTGATGACATCACATATTACATCACTCATGACATGGTCAGTGACATCACTCATGAGCACCTTTGGAGGATATATATATATTGGCATCCGCGCTGCTTGCAGCTTCATGGCAATCGAGGGATCGATATACCCAGGTGTCCGCCAGTAATCTCAGCGAGGAGGAAGCGATTTGAGGCATTTACTCTCTATGGGGCGAACGGTCTCGCATTTGACTGCCCCAGCTTCTGACCAGACCTGGGAGGAGAGGCGCTGCAGACGAGCGGGGACACAGGGCATGCACCGCGAAGTCCAATCGTCCTTCAACCACCCCACCTACCTGATTGGGCGCAAGACGACATCACCTCTACTCCTCCACACCGGCTACCCGATTTTGCTAGAACTATTGCATTTTGGGAATTGGAGTCCGTGATATTCAAAACGGACTGTCATTGGCTGTGCAGACTGCATGGGGGAGGGAACACAGTGCCTATGAAATTTAAACAGGAGGATACAGGGGAGGTAGTTGTTAAGGGGCAAGGCGCTGAAGAAGGCACGTTTGCCGAAATGCATTCGCCGTTTCCAGGACCCTTGAATTAAACAGCTGTTTACTCAGTGTTCCCCGCATGGCCTCTCATCTTTTCTACTGGGAAGGATTGTTGGTCATATGTACTGCGCAGCCAGACGCGCAGAAGAGATGGCCCTGCAGCACTAAGTGACACTGGGTAATAACTGGCATCCGCGCTGCTTGCAGCTTCATGGCAATCGAGGGATCGATATACCCAGGTGTCCGCCAGTAATCTCAGCGAGGAGGAAGCGATTTGAGGCATTTACTCTCTATGGGGCGAACGGTCTCGCATTTGACTGCCCCAGCTTCTGACCAGACCTGGGAGGAGAGGCGCTGCAGACGAGCGGGGACACAGGGCATGCACCGCGAAGTCCAATCGTCCTTCAACCACCCCACCTACCTGATTGGGCGCAAGACGACATCACCTCTACTCCTCCACACCGGCTACCCGATTTTGCTAGAACTATTGCATTTTGGGAATTGGAGTCCGTGATATTCAAAACGGACTGTCATTGGCTGTGCAGACTGCATGGGGGAGGGAACACAGTGCCTATGAAATTTAAACAGGAGGATACAGGGGAGGTAGTTGTTAAGGGGCAAGGCGCTGAAGAAGGCACGTTTGCCGAAATGCATTCGCCGTTTCCAGGACCCTTGAATTAAACGGCTGTTTACTCTGTGTTCCCCGCATGGCCTCTCATCTTTTCTACTGGGAAGGATTGTTGGTCATATGTACTGCGCAGCCAGACGCGCAGAAGAGATGGCCCTGCAGCACTAAGTGACACTGGGTAATAACTGGCATCCGCGCTGCTTGCAGCTTCATGGCAATCGAGGGATCGATATACCCAGGTGTCCGCCAGTAATCTCAGCGAGGAGGAAGCGATTTGAGGCATTTACTCTCTATGGGGCGAACGGTCTCGCATTTGACTGCCCCAGCTTCTGACCAGACCTGGGAGGAGAGGCGCTGCAGACGAGCGGGGACACAGGGCATGCACCGCGAAGTCCAATCGTCCTTCAACCACCCCACCTACCTGATTGGGCGCAAGACGACATCACCTCTACTCCTCCACACCGGCTACCCGATTTTGCTAGAACTATTGCATTTTGGGAATTGGAGTCCGTGATATTCAAAACGGACTGTCATTGGCTGTGCAGACTGCATGGGGGAGGGAACACAGTGCCTATGAAATTTAAACAGGAGGATACAGGGGAGGTAGTTGTTAAGGGGCAAGGCGCTGAAGAAGGCACGTTTGCCGAAATGCATTCGCCGTTTCCAGGACCCTTGAATTAAACGGCTGTTTACTCTGTGTTCCCCGCATGGCCTCTCATCTTTTCTACTGGGAAGGATTGTTGGTCATATGTACTGCGCAGCCAGACGCGCAGAAGAGATGGCCCTGCAGCACTAAGTGACACTGGGTAATAACTGGCATCCGCGCTGCTTGCAGCTTCATGGCAATCGAGGGATCGATATACCCAGGTGTCCGCCAGTAATCTCAGCGAGGAGGAAGCGATTTGAGGCATTTACTCTCTATGGGGCGAACGGTCTCGCATTTGACTGCCCCAGCTTCTGACCAGACCTGGGAGGAGAGGCGCTGCAGACGAGCGGGGACACAGGGCATGCACCGCGAAGTCCAATCGTCCTTCAACCACCCCACCTACCTGATTGGGCGCAAGACGACATCACCTCTACTCCTCCACACCGGCTACCCGATTTTGCTAGAACTATTGCATTTTGGGAATTGGAGTCCGTGATATTCAAAACGGACTGTCATTGGCTGTGCAGACTGCATGGGGGAGGGAACACAGTGCCTATGAAATTTAAACAGGAGGATACAGGGGAGGTAGTTGTTAAGGGGCAAGGCGCTGAAGAAGGCACGTTTGCCGAAATGCATTCGCCGTTTCCAGGACCCTTGAATTAAACGGCTGTTTACTCTGTGTTCCCCGCATGGCCTCTCATCTTTTCTACTGGGAAGGATTGTTGGTCATATGTACTGCGCAGCCAGACGCGCAGAAGAGATGGCCCTGCAGCACTAAGTGACACTGGGTAATAACTGGCATCCGCGCTGCTTGCAGCTTCATGGCAATCGAGGGATCGATATACCCAGGTGTCCGCCAGTAATCTCAGCGAGGAGGAAGCGATTTGAGGCATTTACTCTCTATGGGGCGAACGGTCTCGCATTTGACTGCCCCAGCTTCTGACCAGACCTGGGAGGAGAGGCGCTGCAGACGAGCGGGGACACAGGGCATGCACCGCGAAGTCCAATCGTCCTTCAACCACCCCACCTACCTGATTGGGCGCAAGACGACATCACCTCTACTCCTCCACACCGGCTACCCGATTTTGCTAGAACTATTGCATTTTGGGAATTGGAGTCCGTGATATTCAAAACGGACTGTCATTGGCTGTGCAGACTGCATGGGGGAGGGAACACAGTGCCTATGAAATTTAAACAGGAGGATACAGGGGAGGTAGTTGTTAAGGGGCAAGGCGCTGAAGAAGGCACGTTTGCCGAAATGCATTCGCCGTTTCCAGGACCCTTGAATTAAACGGCTGTTTACTCTGTGTTCCCCGCATGGCCTCTCATCTTTTCTACTGGGAAGGATTGTTGGTCATATATATATATATATATATATATATATATATATATATATATATATATATATATATATATATATATATATATATATATATATATCTCTCCAGGTGCCCCAGATCACAGAGACGCCACTCCTCGAGGGATGATTTAACAAAACCTTTATTCACGGAGCCACGGGCAACAGCCCCAACTGGTGTTTGTCCCCCTACGCGTTTCGGTGCTCCTGCACCTTAATCATGGGAAAGGGAGTTGGCAACATCCGGGCTGGAACATCAAAGCATTGTCCCAAGGGCATTCACTCTCCAGTGAGTGGTATGCCGGGAATTGAAGTCCTGATTTAACCCTTCCGGTAGGGTCCGTAATTATTGCCAAACTTATTTTTCTCCCAATTTATTTACAGTATTTACAAGCCCTCCAGTGGGCTTCAGGGCCGTTTTCCTGGTTCCAATTTCGATCCCTCATGCTGGCAGGCTGAAAAGGTTTACAGCCTCGCAGACCTGTGTTGATTTACAGGCGGTGCATCTCCCGCGGCTTGGAGCCTGCCGCTTGCATCACATCTCTCCAGGTGCCCCAGATCACAGAGACGCCACTCCTCGAGGGATGATTTAACAAAACCTTTATTCACGGAGCCACGGGCAACAGCCCCAACTGGTGTTTGTCCCCCTACGCGTTTCGGTGCTCCTGCACCTTAATCATGGGAAAGGGAGTTGGCAACATCCGGCCTCGAGGAGTGGCGTCTCTGTGATCTGGGGCACCTGGAGAGATATATATATATATATATACGGTTATTTATGCATTTAAGCCATGAGTTTTCTCCTTTTGTAAATTATCTTTGAAGATGTCGATAAAAATACAAACACTGGAAAGGGAAGTGGAAGTGATAAAAATAAAACGTCAGCGAAAGAATCCGATATGAAAACACTGCTTAGAGACTATGAAAGAATACGCAAACAAGACATTTCTAAGTGGTGGGAATGTACTTCATTGCGTAGGTACTTAGAAGTGAATAGAGTATCTAGAGGCCTGAGAATTCTTCTTGCCCCAACATATGACAACCCTGACCCTAAAATGTTGGAAGAGTGGGCTAACAACAATGCAGTCATCAAAAAATATGTTGGAGATACTGGTAAAATATGCGACCTCAGACAGAGAAAAACTCTTGGCGAAATTAGCCAACATTGCACAGGAATTAGACAAACAAGAAGATCAAGATTTCATAACTAAACAAATGACTGATATAAAAATACGTGTGACCAAATACGAGCAAACTATAAAAGATCGTAAAGCCAAAAAGTTTCAAAGAGATCGCGCAGACTATATGAAAGGGCGTATTTATATGTTTGCTAAAAAGTATGACAGCTTCAGGAAAAGAAAACAGACTGCCTCAAATGCAGAGGACAATAAAACACCAGAAGAATCCGAAGTGAGTTCTGGAGCCGAATCGGAACCTGGCACATCGGGATCGATGACAGCAGATGAAGAAGTACCCACACCTGTAGATGAGTTAGATTTTTTACGAGAGGAAAGACTGAGAACCCTAAGGCCACTGCGGGGCCGAAGGAACTCGACAAAAGACAAAGCTGCGACATCACGAAAAGCAGGAAACGAAAAAACAGGAGATGGGGAAAATGCAAAACAGCAAAAAGACAATACAAAGAAACAGAACTACAGACGGAACTACAGACGATAATGGAAACACAACTTGATGAAAATATACAAGACAAAAACACAGTCATTAATTTAACAAATATGGTCTTAACAAAAGAAGAAGAAAAAACTTTGTCACTAGGATTAACCTATTGCAAACGTACTAATTTCAACTACACTCAGACTCGGATAGATTTGCATCAGTTTACAAGAAAACTGAAATTAAAAAAACATTTCTTCAACACCAAAGAGATGAGCAACACGGAAAAAGAATCTTCAGGAGCCACAAGTTGGCACATTGACGATATGCCTTTCATCAGGGAAATGGTAGAGTTGGACACAGATGAAGCAAGTGAAATAATGGACACCCAGGAAGCAGCTGAATATGCTGGAATAAGTATTGGAGGTTCATCAAAGACGAACTTTAAGCCAAGATCTACATTTTGTCCAATTATGCCCAAAGACTGCATTGACATTTTTTCTGAAAAAGTCATCAGTGATCTAAAAACCTTATCATGGTCAAGTAGCAATGATTTCTACAGAACACATGCAAACGAAAGATTGGCGTATGAAAAGGTCATGACAAAGATAAGAGAAAGAAGCGATGTAGTTGTGCGCTGGTCGGACAAAGGTGGTAACGTAGTCCTCTGGCCACTGGAGATGTACAATGCTGAAGCGTTATCACAATTGTCTGACAGAGAATGTTACCAAAGGATTAGTGAAACTAATATTCTCAATATCAAAGAAAGATATCACAGGAGTCTATATGACTGGAAATCGGCGGGAACCATTTCAAAAAATGAATTTGAGTTCTTACGGAACAACTATCCAATTACGCCAAACCTGTATCTAATCCCAAAAGTACATAAAAACCCTACCTGCCCCCCAGGAAGACCGATAATCTCCGCTATCGGAGGTTTGTTTGAAAATACAAGCCGATTTGTGGACTCCTTTTTGCAACCCTTTGTAAAGGCTCTACCTTCATACACAAGAGACAGTGGCGATTTTTTGAAAAAAATCTATGATGTAAAATGGGACTTAGACTATGTTTTTGTGACACTAGATGTTCAAAGCCTTTATACAAGCATAAGACACCAAGATGGGCTCAATGCAATCAGACACTACTTGGGAGGCCGAAGCCTAGACTTGTATAAACACACACAGATGTTACTCCAAATGACCGAGTGGTGTTTGGAGAATAACACATTTAGTTTTAACAAACTGCTGTACAAACAGACACAAGGGACGGCCATGGGTACTTGTTTCGCCCCCAGCTATGCTAATTTGCATATTGCTGGTGGGAGGAGCAAGTACTCAGGGTGAAACATATGGAGGAAATGACACAAAATGTAACATTTTATTGCCGTTACATAGACGATATCTTTTTAATTTGGAAAGGTAGCGAAACAAGTGCCAGAGAGTTTGCAGAACAGCTAAATCAAAATAGTCTAAACTTAAAATTTACCTGCGAAATAAGTAAAAGTAGGATACATTTCTTAGACTTGGAATTGTTGGTCGTGGATAACGAAATACAAACCAACACCTACCGCAAACCAACTGCAGGAAACACTATCTTGCATGCCTCCAGTTTTCACCCTCCAAACCTAATTGATAGCATACCATATGCAGAATGTCTCCGAATGAAAAGAAATTGTAGCACAACCACAAGCTACAAAAATTCGAAGACTAAATTGTTCAGCAGGTTAAAACTTAGAGGCTACCCAGAACATATACTGAAAACGGCGGAACAGAAATGTGACCTTAAGGACAGAAAAGACCTATTGTTTTCCGCCAAGAGTGAAAAACCCAAATCTGAACAAAACACAGGAACCCCACGCCTTGTCACAGGGTATAATGCATACCACAAACAAGTGAGAAACATAATTTACAGACATTGGCCCATAGTTCGGAATGATCCGATAATAGGCAAAAGTTGTAACAAAAACCCACAACTCACTTTCAGAAAAGCTAAAAGTATGAGGGAAGAGTTGGTAGATAATGCCCCAGTGCTGAAAAAGAAAGAGCCGCCATGGTTAAGAACTAAAAATGGTTTTTTTAAATGTACAAAATGCAAAGCATGTCAGTATGGTACCAATGCTACCGAGGTAAATGTTCCATACAGGAAAACCCCACTAGAGATACAAGCAAATTACACATGCAAAACAGACTTCGCAGTCTATGTTTTGCAATGTAGTTGCAATAAAAGATACGTGGGGAGCACAATACACCCGGTCCACGTTAGAGTGCTTCAGCATCTCAGGGCCATAAAAAACAATGACCCAGCGTATCCAGTGGCGAGGCATATAAATATGACACATGAGGGTAATGCAGATAATATCAAATACTTCGTCATAGACCATGTGAAAAAAAGCATCAGAGGGGGAAACAGACAACTAGCCCTCAGGAGATTAGAGTCGAGATACATCATTCTCCTAGATAGCAAGGCGCCACAAGGTCTAAATGCAGACGAAGCTCTTAGTGTACATTTATGATTCCTATACAATCTAACAATTATCAATTCTGTAAGCTCTCAAACCATTCCTCCGAAAACAGAGTCCTAGATAATTTATGTATAAGATATATGTCATCTATCTGAAATAGCAGTATATATGCTCACAGAACCCAATTTTTTATGGTTTCCCCTAAATACAATGACATCTCACTGTTAAAGCATTACAGAGTGTATTAATGAAATGAGAAGCGTAAGAATTAATAGGTTTGGACAAATCGTTTTGCGATGTGTTACCATTGCCCACTTGGGCTCAATTCAGAATTAATCAAATGTGGGTTTACACAATGAACCGTGAAATATCAATTGGTTCATGATTATTAATTGGGCACTAGACCCAGTATAACTAAAGTATAACTTTAAAGTGATGGTACTTATAATGCAGATTTATCTGTTGTATTTTAACACATTGCGATAACCGAATTTATATGCAAACGTTTGCTAAATTTATAAAATGTGAAATGCTCTAATTTGCTTTATCTTAATTTCAATAATCTGCAATGATAACAATTGCCTTTTATTTAATGCAAAATGGGAAAAATGTGTAGTTTAACATTAAGAATGTTGATTTAATTTAACAGCAGTTGTACCACATAGAGAACGCTGTAAATTTCCAGTGAGCTCTGAACTGGTAGTCATGACTACGGGGAAACCATTCAGAGATCCAATCACACGTTGACATGTTAAAAACAATGACGAAATGTTTGCTCTGTGTTGTGAGCAAGGCGGCTGTGACCGCCGAAACGCGTCAATCCAAGCACTAAGAAAATAAAAACTTGTTTCTGAAACGAAACCCCACGGAGTCAGCGCCTGATTTCTAAAAGTGATTGTCAGGATTGGAGATTATATATATATATATATATATATATATATATATATATATATATATATATATATATATATATATATATATATATATATATACACATACATGTATATATATATATACATCAGCTACATCAGCTGATTACTTTGGATGTGCACCTCAACTCACTCCTACATCACAAAGAAAACACCTCAAATGATCAAAGCCACTGGCTAAGCATCACAATGGCAATAACCAAACTCAATACATCACCTGGTGCAAACACCGCATCTCAGACTGGGGAAGTTAACACAGCCGTGATTGAGAGCCTCAGCAACCAGGGTTCCACTCTCTGAGGTAGATGCGTCTGCCCCCACTCAGATTCCAAACTTCCGGCTTCTGAGTCAGCAACCCTCAGCTTTAAACACACTAGAAGGTTCGAGAAAGAGCTCCCTCGGGCCAGAGGAATCTTACCCGAACTGGCAGGCTCTATGCAAGCATTCCCATGGCAGGAAGGAGTTCTCACGTCCCCTTCTCCAAATCTCGCATGGTCCAGCCTTTATCTTGACGAAGCTCTCAAAGCCTTTCGGTTATATAAACAGTCCCTCACAAAAACAAAAAGACCTTGAACGTGAATAACCCAAGCAACTTGCAAGCACTGCTGTGCATGCAGAAAAGCTAAAGCAAGGCAAAGTCAAGGAAAAAGGATGACTTGAGGCCATGCCAAAGCCAATAGTAAGAACTTCATAATTCTCATCAATGTACAACACAATGCACAATTGTGAACAACTACTTATATATTCACACACTTCATATCTCAATGTACTACACCGAGCACATGTGTGCATTACTGCTCACAACACTGCACTTCGAGACCAAAAAAGTACATTCCACAACTCTCTCTCCCTTTCACGCTTTCAAATGCACAACCAACATGTTCCATTCTTGGCAAGGCTGTCCTACTCCCTGACAGCTCCCACTGCAAGACAGCAAGATTACAAGAAAGAGAAGCAAGGCATATGCAGGACAGTCGTACATCCAGGTTAGGATGAAATAACACACTAAAGTCAGTTAAAATAATGGTAGTCAAAGGTCATCACTGGGTGTCAAACCACAAGAGTGCCTCTAGCACTACATGTATGTACTTTATTCCTATACAAAGAGTTTAAAAACAGGCTTTCAAATACTGCTGCTGTTGGATAAAATGAATAAAGGACGCGTTCCAAGTCGATTGCGGACAAAAAAAAATCATATACCTCTACACATCTGAATTTTGCACATCCAGTTTGCTGCAGTCCTATATGGATGGGATATGATTCTAAAACTGTGCAGGAGACGAAATTTAGCATGCAGAACTGAAAAGCGTAAACTCAAGTGAGAATCAGTCAATCAATGAATCAATCAATCATTTGTAAAGCGCACTATACACCCGAGAGGGTCTCAAGACTCTGGAGAGGTGGGCAGCTACTGATCCAACAGCCAGGTCTTGAGTATCCTCCTGAAGGTCAGCAGGTCTTGGGTCTGTAGTAGGCTAAGTGTGAGGGTGTTCCATGTCTTGGCGGCGAGGTGGGGGAAGGATCTCCCCCCGTTGGTTGTTCTTCGGATGCGCGGGATGGTGGCGAGTGAGAGGTCGGCGGAGCGTAGCTGGTGGTTGGGGATGTAGAAGGAGAGCCGTTTGTTGAGGTAGGCTGGGCTGGTCTTGTGGAGTGCTTCGTGTGTGTGGATGAGGAGCATGAAGGATATCCTCTTGTTGACGGGGAGCCAGTGCAGGTTTCTCAAGTGGGGGGTGATGTGGCGGTGTCGTGGTACGTCTAGGATCAGTCGTGCCAAGATGTTTAGGATGCGTTGTAGCTGTTTGATGAGCTTGGTCGGGGCTCGCGCTTGCGTGCGTGTCCGGTGGGTGTCGGGGCTGCCCCTAGTGCCGTCGTCCACCAGGAGTTTTCCCAGGCTGAAGGGTTGGAGCCGAGTATGAGGATCCCCATAGTGTCCGAGTTCAGCTTCAGACAGCTGATCTTCATCCAGTCGGCGATGGCCTTCATTCCTTCGTGGAGGTTGGCTTTAGTGGTGATAGGGTACTTGGTGAGGTAGAGGATCAGTTGAGTGTTGTCGGCGTAGGAGATTATGTTGAGGTCATGCTGTCGGGTGACGTGTGCTAGCGGGGCCATGAAAATGTTGATCAGTGTCGGGCTGAGGGAGGATCCCTGGGGTATGCCGCAGATGATCTTGGAGGCTTTGGAACAGAATGGGGGGATGCAGACGCTCTGGATTATGCCGGAGAGGAAGGAGGTGGTCCATTCCAGAGCCTTGTCTCGGATCCCTGCGGCGTGGAGGCGTGCGAGTAGAGTGCGGTGGCAGACGGTGACGAAGGCGGTGGAGAGGTCTAGGAGGATGAGTGCTGCGTTCTCACCATTATCCAGCAGGGTCCTGATGTCATCGGTGGCGGCGATGAGGGCAGTCTTGGTGCTGTGGTTGCTGCGGAACCCTGAATGGGAAAGGTCCAGGATTCTGTTTTCTTCGAGGTATCGGGTTAGCTGTCTGTTGACAATTTTCCCAATGACCTTGGCCGGGAAGGGAAGCAGAGAGATGGGCCGGAAGTTCTTCAGGTCTCTTGGGTCTGCCTTACGTTTTTTGAGTAGGGCGTTGATCTCGGCGTGTTTCCAGCTCTCTGGGAGGGTCGCGGTCTTGAGGGAGAGATTGAAGACGTTGTGCAGGTTGGGTGCAATGGAGCTGCTTGCTTTGTTGAAGACGTGGTGCGGGAATGGGTCTGATGGAGAGCCGGAGTGGATTGTACTCATGGTCTTGATTGTGTCATTGACGCTCACCCTGGCCCAGGCTAGCAGGGGGTCGTGGTCGATTGTGTGCTTTTCTGTTGGGGCTGTCTGGGTGTTGAAGCTGTCATGGATGTCTGCTATCTTGCGGAGGAAGAAGGTGGCGAGGGAGTCGCACAGGGCTTGCGATGGCGGGATGCCGTTGGTGTTAGAGCCGGGGTTGGAGAGTTCCTTCATGATGTTGAAGAGCTACTTGCTATTGTGTGTGTTGTTTTCAAGGCGGTCTTTGAAGGAGGTCCTCTTGGCCGCCCTGATGAGGTGGTTGTGGTTGCGGATGGCGTCCTTGTGTGCTGCGTGGCTGTCCGGAGTTTGTTCACAGTGCCATTCCTTCTCTAGTTTCCACCAGGCTTGCATGGAGGCAAGGAGTTCTGGGGTGAACCAGCTAGCCCTCTTGCTGATGTCTCTGTGGGGGGGTTTCTTCAGCGGGGCGAGGGTGTTGGCGCAGTCCTCGATCCAGCATCTGAGGCTGTGGGCAGCGTCGTCGGTGTTGGAGGGTTCGGTGGGCTGAGAGAGATGTTTGCATGTAGTTGGTCTTCAGGGATTTTACTCCAGCAGCGGTGGGGGATCTGTTGGGTGTGGTGGTGTGTTGTGGGTTTCTGGAAGGCAAAGTGGATGCAGCAGTGGTCGGTCCAGAGGAGTTCGGTGGTGTGGCTGGCAGAGACGTGCAGGCTTGAGGAGAAGACGGGGTCGAGCGTGTGGCCGGCGGAGTGGGTGGGCGTTGTGATGAGTTGCTTCAGTCCGAGGTTGGCGAGGTTATCGTTCAGGGTTGCCGAGTTATTGTCGTTGTTGTTCTCAAGGTGAAAGTTCAGGTCTCCGAGGAGAATGTAGTCGGTGGAAATCAGGGCGTGCGTGCTGATGAAATCGGCGAAGGAGTCGCTGAACTGGGGACGTGGTTCAGGGGGTCGGTAGACGAAGGTGCCTCAGAGGGTGGAGTTAGGGTCAGTGTGGATCTGGAAATGCATGTGTTCGGTGGTGCTGAGCGCATTGTCGGTGCTAGTCGAGACCCTGATGCTGTTCTTGTGGAGGATGACAATTGCTCCTCCAGCTCCGTTGGTGCGGTCTCTCCGGGTGACCTTGTAGCCGTCTGGGATGGCTATGGCGATGTCGGGGGCGGAGGAGTCATTCAACCAGGTCTCTGTCAGGAAGGTGACGTCCGGGGATGTTGTGTTGACTTGAGCAGGTCCCAGAGCTCGATGGCGTGTTTGCGTGCGAAGCAGGTGTTCAGTAGTATGCATCGGAGGTGGTTGAGGTCTTTCTTGGCGGGTGATTTGTCAGCTCTGAGGCTGGTGTAGCTGCAGTTCTGGCAGGTGAAGGGACCATGTGTGCATTTTGGGGCGACCTTGAAGCAGGTGTAGGTCCATCCGGAGTTGCCAGCGTACATCGTTGCTGGCATCATAGTGACGGCGGTCGTCGTGGCGGGTGCGGGGGCCAGGGGTTCTGGCGCTGGATGCGGTCCAGGCGCAGACGGGCTTCCCTTAGGCACGCCAGCGGCACAGCTGTGCAGCGGCCGGCATATATGGGGAGGTGGGAGAGAGGAGCAGCTGGGAGGCGGGGGCAGCGAGTGGGCAGTCAGGGGGGTAGGCGCAGGGGATGCAGCGGCAGGGGCGGTGAGGGACAATGAAGGGAACACAAGACAAAAGGGCACAAAAAAACAAGGGAAAACGAGTGCCACAGAAGGCAAGAGGGCACAGAAATACAGGAAAAAATGAGTGGCACAGAAGGCAAGAGGGTACAGAAATGCAGGGAAAACAAGTGGGACAGAAGGCAAAAAGGGCACAGAAATACAGGAAAAATGAGTGTCACAGAAGGCAAGAGGGCACAGAAATACAGGGAAAAAACGAGTGGCACAGAAGGCAAAAAGGGCACAAGAATACAGGGGCAGCTGAGAAACAGAAGGCAAAAATGGGCAGAGAGGCACGGGGGCAGCGAGGGGAAAAGAAGGGAAAGCCAAGCTGAGAGACACGGGGGCAGGGAGGGGTACAAAAGGAAAAACTGGGCAGAGACACGGGGGCAGCGAGGGGTACAGAAGGAAAAACCGGGCAGAGACACAGGGGCAGCGATCGGTAAAGAAGGAAAAACGGGCTGAGAGACATGGGGACAGCGAGGGGAACAGAGGGAGGAAAACGTGCACGGACCACGAACAGGCAGCAGGGGAAGACAGAACAACAGCAGTCACAGACACAACAATGAAATAGAGGCAATACAATAAAACAATAAAGCGGAAGATGAACAAACCTACGGCCTACCACTGGCCACCAGGGATGAGGCTCAGGTGGTTGCCTGCGGGTCGTGGAGGGCGTCGAACTTCCTCAGCAGCGGCAGCTGGGGCAGGGACACACAGGAAGTGCTGTGCGGAGGGGGAGCGACCTACCTGGTGGGATCAAAGGACTCGTTATACCACACAAATGCTAGTTGTGCTGGGGTGTTTTTGTTCCCATTACAACTACCTAGCCAGGAATAAAGGGCATTAATAGGTCAACGGACATTAAAGTCAACAGAGTGAAAACTAGCGTATCTGTGACATCAAATGCTCCTTCAGTCAAACTTCATCTTCAGGTATGAACACCGAGGGGGGCAGGAACATCACCCTTAACTGCCCTCTCACTTTGGCTTGTACTATCTTTAAATGGTTAACAGAGGCGAGGTCACAGGTTGCTCATAACCCAGCCTTGAACTATTCCTGCGTCCTCCTAAAGAAGATGACAATGGGATTCCAACAGAGACTGGGAGCTGCAGACAGGAGCAGTGCTTATTTAGTACCACCGTTTCAGGTGGTGCTCACTGGCACTCATCTTTGTGGGGCCCAAACTAACATTTCCTTTTCAGACTTTGAACCAGATTAAGAGCTGATAAGCACTGTCAAAGCCAATATGCCTGGCTTACATTTTCAGTTATGAACTAGACCTACTGGCTTTGCTAGTACAGAGTCCATAATAATGCCTGTGGATAACTGAGGGAAGGGAAAGGTACAGACAAGCAGAGGTAAGGGCAAAAAGAGATGCTGCCAGGAAGTAGCTTGAAGTAGGGGAGGAGCAATCTTGGAGAGGTGAAAGAAAATAGAGGTGCAAAAAGGGAGAGATGTGAGCAAGAAGCGATATGGATAGAGAGAAATACAAGCAGTGAGAGGTGTGGGCAGGGAGCAGGGCTGACTTTAGCTGTGGTGGCGCCTGGTGCTACAATCTTTTTTGGCGCCTTCCCATCTATGGTGGAGGTAGTGACCACCTCCACCATAGATGGGAAGGCACCAAAACACCTTTCAACAGTGCCCCTCAAGACTCCATAACCACTCTCTTTCAGATGCATTTAATTAGTTATATAGCGCCACTCGTACCAGTCAGGGCCAGACTGACCATAGCGGGCACCAGGCGTTTCCCCAGTCCTTCTAATGACATGCTCTGTAAAGGTATTGCGTACTAACAATGCAGTTGTTGTAATAGCACTGCGATGTGATGACTTTTGTTTCCCGCTATGGTTTGAAGAGGGATGGAATTTGTGAGGTGCAGGCTGGAACAGAAGCGAGTAGGGAGGGACCAGTCATTTAGAGGTACCGAAAGAGAGGGTATGAGCAGGGAGTGCCACAGGTGGGGAGAGGGGCATGCCGAGAGAGGCATGAATGGGGAGAAATATAGACAGGCAGGATGAAGGACAAGAAGCGAGCGGTACTGGTGAGAAGAGGATGAAGGAGGAGATGTGCAGACTGAGACGTGCAGGCTGAAGAGGTAAAGACATGCATGGCCAGGGAAAGGAAGAAGGGATTAGTGGTGCAGGCTGGAAGAGCAGTGGACTCGGAGAAGCGCAAAGAGAGATATGTGTGAATTGTGTGCAGGCTGGGAGAGTTGCTAGCAGGTGCCCACAGAGAGGTTTAGGCAGATGGAGGTACAGGCTCGAAGAGGTATAGGCTGTGATGAGACTGAGAGAGAGGTACAGGCTCGAAGAGGTATATGATGTGTGCAGACTGGGAGCGAGGTACAGGCTCGAAGAGGTATAGGCTGTGAGCAGACTGGGAGAGAGGTACGGGCTCGAAGAGGTATAGGATGTGTGGAGACTGGGACAGAGGTACGGGCTCGAAGAGGTATAGGCTGTGTGCAGACTGGGAGAGAAGTACGGGCTCTAAGAGGTACAGGCTGTGTGTAGACTGGGAGAGGGGCAATCAGGTAGATATATTCGATAGCAGAGGGAAGACATTATAGAGGTGAGGGCAGAGAGAGGGTCAGACTTTTAGAGATCATGGCGAACAGAGAGACATAAGGGAAGGGTGAGGTGGGAGCTGACAGAGATAGGTGGATTGATTATTCCTGTGCAGCGGTATAGCCAGTCATATTGATGTGACACGGAAGATCAGCGGGTCTCAATATTTTCTTACCTTTCTTAATAAATGACTGCATATTATTAATGTCGCACCTAGAGGAAAGGGTTGATTTACTAGGGACCCACCCTGATGAATACCCCTGGCCTAAGAAGTGATAGTTTTAGAGCAGAAACATGTAAAGGAGTATTATGAGGATCTTTGAATTGTACATACCACCCTTCACCTGTTATGCTTTATCTATACTCTAGGGAAGTTCCAAGAAGACTAAGTACAGCAACCATTTTCTACACATTTTTAAGTCTTGGTCCTTTTTCCTGTAAATAGCAATGCATTCCCTCGAACACTATACAGTGGCTGTATAGACTTTATCTCAGGAATTGTATATCGGACAAAGCCTCATCAGGAGCTGCTGAGGGAGCCCATCACATAAACTCAAAGGGGCTTATTTATGAGCCCTTGCATTTCTTTTATGCCACCAGTGCGTCACTTTTTGTGACTCACCAGCAGGGTAAAAAATGTGCCATGTTTCGTCATATTTGCAAAGTGACGCATCTAGGTAGATGCTCCACTTTGTATACCCCTGCGCCACATTATACCTGTGCCAGGTATATTCGGTGTTCTGATGCAAGTAAGCCTTGTAGAAGTGACGCAGTGAAATCTATGAGATTTCACTGCGTCACTTCTAGGACGCAATTGCGTCAAAATCTTACGCCTGCCTCACAGCAGGAGTAAGACTGATGCAGGCACATTTGAAATTTGAAATTTTTGCACCTACAGATACCTATCTGCAACTCCCTGCGACATGATGCGTCGTACTGTTAATATGATGCATCCAGCATGTCGGAAGGAGGGCGCAATGAAAAGTGACGCAACGCTGTTTTCACACAGCGATGCCTCACTTTTCATAAATGAGCTCAAAAGTTGTTTCATTTAGGAGGGACCCAATAATGAAACATGCCACTGGTAGTGTGTGAGGATTTCTGTACAACATTATAGAAATCTAATCATTGCCTTAGAATATATCCACAGTCTCCCTAATTAAGGATGCCCCAGACTCTAATCCTTTACCTTGTTGTCTCATATTTGTTTGGTTTTCTTCTATTTGTCAGAAGCCTTTTTGTGTGCAGTTCCTGTGATACGTATGCTGTATAGCTGACTTAATTTAAGTAATTGTCAACATGGTTTTATTTCAAGCATTTCTTTATTGCAACATGTTGATATTATAAGTATGCTTTTATTTAGCTTCGATCAGTGTATACTAGGCAGGAAGTCGGAGCAATATCAGCATTGGGGGTCTTGGTGGAATCAAAACTTTAGGGAGGAATAGCTTTATATGGACAGATGCAGCTAAAAAGCAGTTGGATTTGTTTCAGGTTATTTTTAAGAAAATTAATATCCTTACATACATGCCATTTTCTGTTCTGCACATATCCACAAAATACTGTTTCCTGGATGTCTTAGTGTACATGTAACTAACTAACAGGTGTTTGGTTAGCTGAATTCTTAAGTGATTCACATGGTTATGGAATAGGAAAGACTGGTCTCAGCCATCCTATAGATCCCACAGCAATAGGGGTTGAATCTTAGTGTTCCACTGTGGCTTTGAGAGCGTTCATATGGGTACCCATAAAGATAGGCAGCTCAGTAATCTCATCAATATAGCAAGCCTTCACTTGGCCAATCATGATGATAGTTGCTCCTCATGGAAGTTTCAGGCTGCTGGGTCTTGCACTTGTGGTCAGTGAAGATACTCTTCTCTACTGTGTAGTGTAAAAAAAACACAGTGATGAATTGAAAGCTTGAATTAAGCATTCGCTGCAGCCCCTGGAAGTCGCTCAGGCTGCGTTCAAATCAATATTGTTTCACTCCCTAGGTCACTCTGGACAAAGGGCCACCTTAAGCAAACCAGTACTTCTCATATGAAAAAAGCCCATCTCATGAGGGGCCCTGTTCTCATTGTGCCACAGAACACAAGTTATACCATGTTAGGTTGAACCCAGTCTATGATTGCTTGTGTCTTTGTTCAGAGGAGAAATGTCCTAGAGACTCAGGATGGACAGTTTCCATTTTAGCAGAATCAATACAGATTTGCACATTGCTGATTCCCATATGAGGTGGAATGGTGGGCAAAAGAACATTGGATTGGAATGCGGCCAAGGGTCATTTCCAGAGGTTGAGATTCATTCAAGCATTCCACCCATCACTTCTTTGTGTACCTACTGTGCAGTGAAGCAGATTATCTTCCTAAGAATGACCTTAACTGATTCTCACCTTGAAATAATAGCAACTTTTTAGGTGAATTCTGTGTGGAACATTCACTGTGGCACATATTTCCCCAGTGAGTTCCTTATGCTCACCCACCTTGCTTCTCTGCCTGAGGGGTTGTGAAGATGCTAAAATCTCCTGAAAATGACTTAGTGGGCAGTGAGCACTTCCAGCATCTTCAAGTACCAGGACTGGCCTTCCCTGCAGGAGGTAAAGTCGTCAGTAAGGTGACCGATGAAGCCATTGATAATATAATGTGTGAGGTCGTTTATGAAATCACAAGCTTGCCTGGATGTCAGGGTTAGAGTCATGTAGTCTTTAAGAGAGGGATCCCGTTGGCCCTGTGAACTCACAGCAGCTCTACACAGAGGTGTAACAAGGCTGTGCGAAAACGAGTGGTCCAGATAACTCTTCAGTGAGACACACTTTGGTTGTTGAGATGTACTAAAAAAGAGAGACTCGGAAATGAAGTGTATGAGAGGTGTGTTAGTATTGATATTTAAAATGCACAATCCTATCTGTTAATAGGCGGGAGAGTGATCTACAAGGTACAGTATATCAAGTGGGGATTACACTAAAACATTTTACGCATATTTAGGCACAGGGAGATGAAGTGATTTGTCCATAACTTACCAATGCTAAGTCTAGCACCGCGGGAGAGTTTCGAGCCTGGGTCCCCAGGTCATAAGGGTACACACTCGAGCCACTGGGCCACACCATCTCTCCTAACGTAAAAACCACTCCAGGTGGTGAGATGTCCCCCCTTCTCACCGCTTTCAACCAAACTGCGTTCCTGTTAACCCTTAAATCAGTACTGACAACGTGCTTTGGTGCCTTAAAAGGGTGCAGTTCATTTGACATCACATGTTCATACAATTTTCCAAAATTCATGGCCATTTCAACTGTTCACTTAATATCCATGCTACATATTTACATTTCCTGGTCTTTGCACTCGCAGTATAGACCCAGCCACCTCAATGTCCCAGGAGGGTAGGGGCCCTCTCTCTGGGCTTCCGATTCACGGGTCTAGGCTTCAGTTTGCTACCGAATTGGAAGGTGTCCGCCTGGACTTGCCCGGGCTGCAAGTGCCGTCCCGCTTGCCCTGGACCCTTTTGAGGGCCCTCCCCGCTCCCAGGGGTCCATGTCATGTGACATCTCAAGGACCTTACTTGAGCATCTACTCTATCTTTCTTGATGCTGAGATCTTGCATTTTGCCCCCTCAGTACCCCTGCTGTGAGGCATCCCAAGGGTCCTGTGGGAGCATCACATCTATTCTTTCTATGGCGGCACGCAGCCCTTGGCTACCTCAGTACCCCTGTCATGAGGCATCCCCAAGGACACTGTACGAGCCTTCCATCTACCTTTAATTAAGTTCACTCTTTTTTACTACCTTCCTTGTGTTCCTTCCACCACGCTACCTACGGTTTCCTGATCGGAGGGAGCTCCCCCCTACCCTTTGCTCTTAGTTGAACTCCATCTGTTCCAGCACCCTACTTATTTCAGCAGGAACATGTCCATCCCTACCCCGGAGAGGAGTACCCCGTCCTCCAGGTGATAACCTGGAGACCTCAAGTTTATGAATCTGTGTCTAACAAAGCCCCATACATTGGCCCTACAAACCTTCGCCATGGTGACATTGAGTTTCCGTCTGGATTTTTCCACCGACCCCAAGTCCAAGGCCCCCCACCAGGCCTTCAGCACTGTTATTTCTGAAAAGATTATTTCTGTTGGGTGTATCAGGCGGGCCAAGGACTTGAGGCTTTTCTGCATATTTTCTAGGAGGACCCCCCTACCCAATGCTGCCAGGTAATTTTCTCCCAGGTGGACCACCACCGCATCTGGTCTGCCGCCTTGCCTCATTGCTTCCAGCGCTGCAGGTAGCAGTTGATCCCATTTCATTCCCGAGCGCCCCAACCAGGCTACGTCAGTGTCCCACAGCCATATTATCCCGCCAAACTCACGTCTGGCCGCCGCCCAATTACTGGACGCACATCACGTAGGGGTGACCCACGATCCACACCTTCTTCCGTGGATAGCTCGGACCTACACAGGGGGGGGGAGGAGAAATTGAACTCAGTACATTGTTGGGCATACGTAAAGCTTAAATGCGCTGGATGCCCTTCGCCCTATCCCCTTGATTTGTTTTGCTGTCCAACCCCAACCCTGCGGCTGTAGTGGCTGCCTCTATTCTGAAACAGTGGTAACCGAACTCTCTTGGCGGGAGCCCCACTATGTCCAGGGTCCTCCTCATCACTGCTATGAACTGAAAGTGGCTAAGGAACGACCCATCCCCGTGTCTGAAGAGAGGCCCGTTGCTGCCTTCCCAAGGTCCCAAGTATTCTTGCAGTAAGCATACCGGACAGCAGGCTGTGTCCCTGATGCATTTTATTCTGGTCCATTTACCCCTGCCTGTTTGGTCTGTCTTGGACCGTCACAGCAGTATGTCCATGTACCCCTCTCCAATCTGCATGTCCCCTTTGTTGATGCATATTGACCCTGGGTCACCGACTGATGGGGCTACCTGCTCGCTGATCCTGTAAGCCCCAAAGAATGCCAGAGCAACCGCGGCTCCAAAGAGCCTGGTGTTTTGCCCTGATGAGCACACTCCTGCCAGTGCCCCCAACATCCTTTGCAGTATGCTAACATAGATGGGCCGCCTTACATCCTTCTTTGCATGCTGTAACCGGCCCCAGCCACTCATCGCCATCCTGCATTGGAAGGCCCTTGTTGGGTCCTCCCTTGCTGCCATCTTTGTGTAATATGCCGCCGCATTCGGGTGTGTCTGAGCCCCCCAGGTTTTGGTTTTGCCTGACGCGAAGGCCCACTCAATGAACCTCAGGATTTCCTCCTGGCCTGCCCACTGGTCATCTTCTAACCCTGTCCTGGTCATGAAAGTCTTCCAACACTTACGGTAACGGGCGTCTGTCTTAGGCACCAGTGCATTGTCCAGCAGTTTCTTCAACCCAGGTCCACTCATGACCACACCTCCTCTGGCACTGTGGTCATGCCTTTGTCTGGGGCAAGCTCTCTGAATTTCGCCGACTGAAAATTAGAAATGGCATCAGCAACTGAGTTGTCTACCCCAGGGATGTGTCTTGCCCTAAGTGCGAAGTTAGCCTTCAGTGTAAAGCTACCACTATTGGGAAAAGCTCCAACAAGGATATGTTTTGCGGGGAGCCCAGCGCTCTGCCAGGCTACTGGCCATGCCCCTGCTGACCATGCTGTCTCTAGGAATGCCCCAAAACCGAACCCTCGGCTGAGTCTGTGTAGAGTTCCAGCTTGTTTGCCTGCACCCATGGTTGCCGCCACATTAGGGTGCCATTGAATTCTTCCAGGAAATTCTCCTATTGTCTCAAGTCCTCCCTCACCCCTAGCATGATGCGGGCCCTGTCATACTTCTGTTTCATACCCCTGGTCAACCATTCCAGGCGTCTTGAGAAGGCACGCCCTGCGGGGATCAGCCGTGTGGCAAAACTCAACTTCCCCAACAGCTGCTGCACTTCTCCCAGAGTTGCCTTTTTCTGCTGCCTCAGCCTCCCTATGGTGTCCCTTAGTTTGGTTACCTTCTCTAGCAGCAATCTGCATGTTCCGGCTACTGAATCCAGCTCTATCCCCAGGAAGGACAGCTTTGTGGTCGGCCCCTCCATTTTGTCTTCTGCTGGCGAGATACCTAACTCTTGGGCCAGCTTCATGAAATTGTGGAGGAGGTTGGCGCAATCCCCAGAGTCTGCCCTTCCAATAAAAAGTAAGTTGTCCAGGTAGTGGACCCGCTCTACTCCTGGCTTGTGTGACCCCCAGCTCCCACTCCAGAAAATTGCGGAACTCCTCGAAGTGCGCGCATGATATTGAGCAACCCATTGGTAAGCCTTTGTCATAGTAGTAATGCACCTCTAATTTGAAGCCCAACAGATGGTAACTGCCTGGGTGCACCCAGAGGTGTAACACAGACCCCAGCATCCCCCACGGTGCTGGGTTGTCCCCGAGCTGCAGGGGCCCCCTCAGCACAGTGCTCAGGCCTGAGTGCTCCGGATTAAATCCGGAGCAGGCTGGACCCCAGGCTCCAGAAAGATAATAATTCCTGTGCTTGCTAAGAGCGTATCTCCAACTGTTTCTAAGGTGGGAATGGATCAGGAAGGAGCCTGTGACTACCCCAATTTGTGGGTGTTCACAAACATCGTTGACGTTTCTGATTTAGAATTCCCATGTCCTTCCCTCAAGAGGATATATTTACACACAAGGAAACTGTGAATGATTCCCTCTATGAGTGAAAAAATGACTTGAATAGGAAACATATTTTTCCACTTGTAAAAGAGCTATTTACATTAAATATATGCAAAAAGGGTTGGGGAATCAAACCCCGTATTATTGTACAGAGTATTTTCCACATATTGCTTCTCTGTCACATTGTAGAGATTTCCTTGTGTGTTAGACTGCTAACGTGATGTTTTGCTCTATGTTGTAGTAGAATGTATTTTTACCTTTTTGGAATTTTTTTGAAATCGGGAGGCAAATATATGCTCTTCTGAATCTTGATAACATGTTTTTTATTTGATTCATCTTTAAGTCAAAGGACCTTCATAAGAACTGGAGTGGTATGAGCAAATTTAGAGCTCCTAGTGGTATCCGGAATGATTTGGGTACTTTTTTTTGGGAAGCCATGTAAAGAAAGTTTTCACAATTTATCATTTGCCAAATGATTTCCCACAAAAATTTGGCTTCCACTATCTTTACTATAAAGCTTGCAGTTTCCAATGGAGATGGTTTGTGGTTGTGTTGGGTACACTGCTGTATTATGCTTACTCTTGTTTGGCTTGTTTTTAGTAAGGACTTTGAGAGTTCCCATGGCGTTATCAGGACCAAAATTGGTGCTGCTGTGTAATGTTATGTGGGACCACACTTTGTGAGTTTTGTAAGGGTGGTCTGTAACAATATTAGTCACCACTGAGGCTATACCAATCCGCACCCATTAAATGTTTGGGGATCAAAAGATCACCATTACGAGTGTCTGAGACTTTTGTTGGGTCTCTTACCATTTAGAGAGCGAGCTGTGCATTGTCAGTGCATGTCTGGAACCCAATATTGTGATTTAAAAGTAGATTCAATTGAAGCTCCGTATATACTTTAAATTATATTTTTGGAGGTGCTGATCCCTTGGGTGGTTTAGGTTATTTTCTTGGTTCTGCTGAACTCACCCATTAATATGTATTCATTTCAGACATCCAGTGAAGGGGAGGACTAAAGGTAAACGTTAATATTTTGCCGATAGGCACAA
Source organism: Lissotriton vulgaris (assembly GCF_964263255.1). Taxonomy (NCBI): domain Eukaryota; kingdom Metazoa; phylum Chordata; class Amphibia; order Caudata; family Salamandridae; genus Lissotriton; species Lissotriton vulgaris. The sequence goes on from NC_141685.1 coordinate 1,262,410,801, forward strand.
ATCAAACTTCTCCTATTCTGACTAAGGTCAAGGCAGACACATTTACGCAACCTGTTGATTCTGATAAATGGAGTTACCTATTTCCAGACATTCGTACTTGACACAAATAGACTGGCCAGGCGGAGAGGAAACATGTAAGGACTAACAAGACTTATTACTGGTCAGATTCACAATATCTAGTGCTCCAAGTCCTGACAAATTCCTTTGACCCTTTGTGGTTGGAGACAATGCAGTAACCTATTGACATATATACGTGAGGGGCCCGAGCTCTAATCTCCCCCACCGGCACTGTGCACAGGCAGCAGGCCCCTGGCTTGGGAGCTCCTGACTGGGTCTGGGACGTGGGCGGTACCCTCTATGAATTCTGCAGGGGGGGCCCTCAAGTTTCGTTACACCACTGGGTGCACCGGTAACAATCTGAATGCTGACTCTATGTCTGATTTTGCCAGATGCGTAGGCCAAAGTGCATGCTCACTGCTCTAGCCAGTCGTTTATGGATACCCCTTCGGGGTGGGACAGGTGATGGATCAGTCAGAAAGTCGCCGGCTCTTTTTTGGACATCACCATATCTTTCGATAGAGGGGAAGTGAAAGGGCTGGCCACCCGCCCCAGTTGTACCTCCTTCTCTACCTTCTGTCTTGCCACCCCGGGTTGTCTCTCACTGATTTCAGGTTCAGGCTATCCTTGGCGCACCTGGGTCCTTTGTAAGGGATTGGGAAACCTTGTGTGAAGTCTTCTGCTAGTAGCGGGCTGTCTGTTGCTTTGTGATAGTTTTTTAACAGATGTAACAGTGTCTCTTCTCCTTGCGAATGGGGGGGGGGGTGCTTCTCTAGGGCCCGCTGGCCCTCTTTATCACCCCCACTCGCCTAACTGACTCGCCCGCTGAGGGGCTCATGCTTGCCCTGGGGGACAATCTTGGTCGCACCCCTATAGCCGGCATGTTAATGACCGGTTACTCACCGGTAATATTCATTACTCCGAGTCGTAGCCCTCCCCGTCCCAGTCCTTACTAATGAGCATAGCTCCTCCCTCCAGAAACTCCCAAGCAACTAAAAACCCATCCCTTCCCTCCAGGCCACACCCACACCGAAGGCATATAACCATGTGACCCGCCCATCCACATCCTGTACTACCAAGCACAAGAAGCCGAACAGGGAGGGAGGGAGGGATGGGAACCAGGACTGGGACGGGGAGGGCTACGACTCGGAGTAATGAATATTACCGGTGAGTAACCGGTCATTACCTCCTCGTCAGCCCTCCCCGTCCCAGTCCTTACTAATGAGCAGATACCAAAGCAAGAATCGGCTTCACATAGCAGAAAAACAGACTCAAGCCGCACAAGCAGAAAGTCACACAACCCGAGCAGAACGCAAGCCAGCGTTCCCAAACCCAGGAGACACAGTCCCACATATCACTCAACGACTACAGGACATAACAGCACGAGGAGAACACCCAGCAGCATCCACACAGAACACGGCCAGGGAGCCCCAACCCGGAAGCAAGCCCAACGAGCAGCTACCCCAGAGGCGAGGAACCTCGAACCGACCCAGGCGTCAACACACCACAAGCCCAACAGCAGGCCGCACAGCCAACACCGCCACAGACGGATAGCAGCCACAGAAGGCCCCAGAACACGACCAGCCAGCCTAAAGGCAACAAAAAGGGAACACCACCCCATAAAAAAAGGCACAGCAGGAAGGAGGCACACCGCCAGAGCCCACACAACCGCCAAACAGAGCAGCAGCACCCAAACCCCAGTAAGAGGTACAGGACAGAAAACAGGCAGAACCAGAAACTCCAACAAGGAGCAAAGGAACGAAAGAACGGCGCCAGGAGGAAACAACCCCCCAACCATCCGGACGCCAAGGGGCGCACCAGCCCAACGCCCGAACCCCGAAAGGCCAACCAACCGCTCACAGAGCTCGCAGGGAGGATACAGGCCAACCCAAGTCGAGGCCAATCACCCAGAAACCCAAGACAAGCCCCGGAAACCAATGCAGACACACCCTGTGTTGGACAGCAATCCAGCAAAGAAAACCCCATGAAAGGCACAGGACAGGAGAGGCGAAGGGCTCCCGAACCGAGAAAAAACTCAGCCAGAACACCCCAAAGCCAGGAGGTCCAGACACACCACAGCCAACCCGCAAGTGGACCAGACACCCCGAGACATAGGGGAAACAACAAGGGACCACCGGCAAACACCAGCAAGGCCCCACCGTCAGCCAAAACAGAGGGAGCCAAGGCCACCCAGACCAAACCGGAGCCACCAGGACAAACGAGGCCCGACCCAGTCCAACCCGCAGCAGGACCCACGGAACCAGCGCAAACGGGGGAAAAGCACACAGCAGACCTCCGTACAACAGAAGGACAGGGCAACCACCCCGCAGACAGAGCCTAACCAAACCAGAGAACAACCTCAACCCAAGGCACTCCCTGGAGAAGCAAAACAGGCCCAACCACGAGACACTGAACCTGGACAGCAAGAGGCATAACTCGGACAGGGAGGGAAACACCCCACGCAGGAGAGCCGCCCCGGGAAGAAAAAGGCCAAGGGGCCACAAGGAAGAAAATGCCCCCCCCCTCCCGGCCGAACAGCCGAACCGTCAAGTGAAGCCATCCCAGCACAACAAAGGCGGACGACCAAACACACCACCAGCACACAGTCCGACCAGACCCCCCCGAACCTCAGGGGAACCAAGGCAGAAAGAGGCCAGGCCAACCGAACCGACCAAGGGACAGACTGAAAGCACAGGCAATCAGGATTCAACCCCAGACCAGAGCGAGCCAGCGCCACCAGAGGCACAAGAGCAGCAACAGCACCCCGGGCCACATGAAAGCACCCTACGAACGCAACATCACCCGGCATACCCAGGCGACCTCCCAACCAGGCACCAACCAGGCCAGAAACAGCAGAACCCCAGATCCATCAAACAAGAACAGGTGCACCCAGGCAAGCAAGGCCAAAGGCACAACACCCCCATGGGACACCAAGAAAGCAGAGGCAGGAAATGAACCCACCGTCCAGTGGGAGCCTGCGACAGCAGAGGCACAAAACACTCCACAGAGCCCCAGAGCCCAGGTCAGAGAACCAACGTCACTCAGGACCCAAATGGATAGCCTCGCAAGAGGCCCAGTGCAAGACACGCCAGGGGGAACAAGAGCCACCGGGCCCAAGGACAAACCACACAGCAGCAGGAAACAGCCGCTGAACATGGAGCCGCCGGGGAGTAGAGGAAGACCGAGCCCCCAACCACCATCCGGAAGGAAAGAAGAGGAAGAATTAACCCACCGAACAAGGCAGGGAACGCCCGGAACCCCCAGTATGCAAAGAAGCCGCGGGAACCGGCCTAAGAAGAATGTGTCCCGGAGAACCAGAAGGTTCGACGAGGGAGACACAAGCGTGCAGCCGCCAGAACCAGTACCGGACAGCAGACCCCAGAAGGGCCCCGGAACCGAAACAGGAGCGAGTACACCCCCCGACCCTGCCGAAACACAAGCACTCACAACACCGCCCTCACAGAAAGGAGACCCGAGCCCTGCGCAAAGAGCCCGCCACAGTGCCTGAGAAATGGGAAAAAGGGGCAGCACAGAACACAGCCAGAAGCCCAGCCCAACAAGGAGGGACAAGAAGAAGAGGAAGCACCCCGTAGACCCTGGGACAAGAGGAAGGAAGGGACACCCCGGCCCCATTCCATACCCCCAAAGGGCAGGGCCACCAAAACAGAATGAAACGCCGCCCAAAAGCAGGCGCACAACCCCACGGATCCCAAAATAGTAAAGAGCCCGCGAAGGGAAGCACCATCAAGGGAGTCCCCCAAGCAGTACCGTCCTCCAAGGCAAAACCCAGCGAGCAGACACAGAGGACCCAGCCACCGTCGCCAACGCCCCAAGGGTTTCAAAGGAAAAAGTCTGCCCAGAATGCCACTGCAGTCCCAACCCGGAAAAAGAGGCAGAGGGACCCACAACCAGCAAACCAGCACAGAAAAAACAGACAGACACACGAAGTGACCGACCCAAAAGCCAGGGCAAGACGCAGCCCGGACCGCAAAACCAGAGGAAGTACAAGCCAGCCTCAAGGTCCCCCATCCCGCAAGACCACAGGAGAAAAAGGAACCGCAACCACGGACACCACCAGGCACCGAGACGCCACACCAGCCACTGGGAACCACCCGCTCCACAGCCAGGAAACCCCAGGAAACCACCGCAAAGGAAACCTCATTGCCAGAAACCGGGGAAAGGCATGACTGACAACCTCCCCCCACACCCCTTTAGCAGGATCCGAACCCATGACTAGTGAGATCCACCATCACCACAGGCACAAGACATACCACCGAGCCACAGCTCCAGGCTAGAGATCCAGGAAAAGGGAGGCCCATAAGCCCCAACAACAGGCGAATGGAGAAACGTCTACCGACCGACCATCCACCAAGGGCCAACGGAACCCAAAAAGCGTCCCGAGCATGGAGCAGAACACCACGAAGGCACGCCCCCCGGACACACCCAAAACCAAGACCGGACCCACGCGGCAGAAGCATCCAGACCATGCCCTATGGAAGGAGCAGTGGAAGACCCAGCGACCACCCCCTCCCCGTTACAGCAGAGCCCAAACTACAGAACTCCATAAGGGGAACAGAACAGAGAAATTAGAGCCCAGATCAAGCAATGCAAGATCCACAAGGGCAAATCAGGGAATGCCACACCCCAACAGGACAGTAGGCCAGCCCAAATGTAGTAATGGATATCCACACAGAAGTTGGGTTCCAAGTAGATATAATATCCAGAAGAACAGCTGGACAACCACAGATGAAAGATGTCTTACTACCCAGTAAGATCACCCAGCAACAGATACAGAAATCAAGAATATACATTCCAAGTGACCTGTATCAATACCAAATGACATAGGCAAATTCCAAATGACATGAAAACATGGAATACCACACCAAACATGACAGAAAGAGGGAGTCCCGGACTCCCCCAAACCCCATGGTCCCACCAAAGCAGGGACACAAACGTACATGAAACAGGTATCCAAGGGGGAATAAAAAAGGCCGCCAAGCAGACCGTCACACACCGACCTGAAAGGAGGCCAGACCGCCATGCCACCGAGGTGCAGAGAAGCCAGCCGTGCACAACAAACCACCCCTCCCCCCCCCGGGCGAACCCGCTAGGGCAGAGAATCAACCCGGAAGAGGGGAGGCCCCAACAGGAAGATAAGACGCGCCACCACCACGGGTCACCGCCATAAACACAAGCAATGCCCCAAATTAAGGGGCAGAGAGTGACCCACGGCAGGGAAAAGAGGCCAGGGGAGAAACCAAGGACATGCAACCACAGCCCCAGAGTCCCGACCCCCCCAAAGCACCGGCCCCAGGCATGTGTCATTTTTTTTCGAGGCGCAGCCCAACACCATCAGAACACCAGGGCGCCCCTAAAAACGTAAACACAAATGAAACGAACATAGAAAGAACAGGCAGCCCTAAAATAGGACACAAAAGAGAGAGTAGATACTACCCATCAAAGGAACCTGCCCCTAAACAGACACGGGAACCGAAAGGAGGCCAGAGCATAAAACGTATTGGCGCGCTCTTCACGTCCAGATTACGTTTGGTAGGAGGGGGAGGAAAAGCGAAACGCTCAGAACCATACGAGGTTGAAGCAACGCCAATACCCGAACCCAGGTAACCGAGTTCAAAGCCGGAAGCATTGCAGGGCACACCACATCCGTACCCCCCAACTCCCGGACAATCCAAATGGCAGCATACAGTGGGAAACACGGGCCCGATACGAGCACCCAGCCTCCAAACACACCACCAAGTAGGAGCCAAACCGCCACGCCACAGGCGAGCAGAGAGGCCAGCCGCGCCCAACACACCTCCCCTCCCACGCCGGGTGTACCCGCTATGGCAGGGAACATACCCGGAAGAGGGGAGGCCGCAGCAGGGAGACACCACCCCACACCAGGTAGTCAAGGCCCCCCAACCCCACGATCCCGCTAAAGCAGGGACTCGAAAGTACATGAAAAAATAAAAACAGGTACATCAGGGGAACAAACGGCCGCCGAGCAGGCCGTTTCACACTCACCCGAAAGGAGGCACCGGTCCAGCACCTCCCATAACGAAGTTGACAGGAAATGAATTCCGCAGAAAAAACAAACAGGATGTGGATGGGCGGCTCACATGGTTATATGCCTTCGGGTGTGGGTGTGGCCTGGAGGGAAGGGATGGGTTTTTAGTTGCTTGGGAGTTTCTGGTGGGAGGAGCTATGCTCATTAGTAAGGACTGGGACGGGGAGGGCTGACGAGGAGGTAATGGGTGATGGGAGAGGCTCCCACCCCGGACTGCGTTTGACCCAGGCTCTCATCAGGTCCGGCCTTTTCCTTCCCGCCTTGGGTTATGAGAAGAGGGAGTGATTGGAAGGATAAGAGACACACAACACGAGCCAGATATGAGCAACACGTGTACAGGAGTTTGAAAGATGGAAGAGTAATCAGAGAAAAGAAACAGGAGCAAGGAGCAAGGAGCTGGGAAGAGGCGACAGAGAGCAACAGCAAGAGAAAGGTGGAGGAAAAACAACGGTGCCACAGAGGAGGCAGCGGGCGAGACAGACAGCGAAAAATGATCAGAGAACAGACAGGAACGTACAAATGAAGCCAGGAGGGGTTAAAGAGGGGAAGAGAAAATAGCCCAGACGAGGGTGCATGAGCGAAATCATAAAAGAGGAGACAGTGAGGGGGGTGGAAAGGGATCAGACTTCAGTGAGCAGGGGAGAAGAAAGAAGGAAAGACCGTGCGAGGGTGAGAAATTGAGAGACAGGGACAGAACAACCCGCATTGATAACAATCAGTTTCTAGTCAAGGCCTTCAGCAATTATGCTGAAAAGATTTAATCAAAGGCAATTTCCGCGCACAGGCAATAAAAAAGCTGTAAGTAGCTTTCCTTTTCCTCCTCGATTCCATCTGTGGCAGCCATGCGCGAGCACAAAGATTACAAAAGATGATCCCCTTTCAAACAGCAGCAACACCGATTACTCAAAATAGACAGACCTGAATTGCGTCTCCAGATTTTATGGCAGAAAAACTCTTTAGACAGGAAATTTTCCGACGTAAATGTGAAGCACAGCTGTGGTTATCTATCTTGCTTGTGCCTTAGGAAGCAGAGTTGTGCACTGTATGGCGGAACAGGCCGGAGCGTGCTGCCTACCTTTGGGCTTCTGTAGCTGATATCCACATGAAATTGCAAATGTGAAGAGCTCCTGTAAATGTACGTGTAGAAACGGGTCGCACCACAGGGTCAACCTGTATTCACGTTCATCTTAAGAGTAGCTACCTTAATGTCGCTAATAGCTGGTGATCTATGAAAAAGTGGGGCATACTTTTTGGCCTGAATTCCAACCAGTGAGCCCAAATATTTTTGGGGAGAGATTGGTGGGCCGAGTGGGTTATTTTCCATAGAAACATTTTAAACAAGTTTGGTCAAATACTGCGTTTTAAAGCACTTTTCTAATTACCAGATTTATTAAACATTCACATTTATTAAATATTCCAGTACTTTCATGTGTGGCAAGCTAAAGAAGCCTCAGGCCAACTGCATCTTTTTCAAAAGGTACTGTGGTTGCTCCCCATATGTCAAATACCTCCATTCTGCCAGGGCCAGTATTTTTCATGGGGGCCCCTATAGTCCATGATTCCCCTCCAGTTCCAAGAAGTTTCTACAATGTGCCAGAATAGGTGACCCGTATGTCAGAAATGAACTCTGGTATGTCAGTGACAGCATGTTGTCATGGCTGCCACCCACATATGCTATGACTGCCCTCCCTTAAATGTGAAGAGTAACCTTCAATGTGCAAGCATTTTGCCAGAGGTGCCTCACAAGTCAAGAACTATCTGTAGTATTCCGGTGTGCCGTATTTTGATATTATTGCCCGTTACACCAAAAAATTACCCGCAGCAGCATTTTGCCCTTGATGCCCCATATATCAGGTATTACAAGTAGTATGCGGTGCCCTGCATTTTGCCACAGGTGCCCCATATGCCAAGTATACATTATAGTATGATGGTGCTAGTATTTTATCACTGGTGCACGTTATGCACACAATTGTCACCATTATCCAGTATTTTTCCACGGATGCCTCGAATTCCAAATATTACCTACAGTACACCAAGGACTGTATTTTGTCATGGGTGCCCAATATGCAGAGAATTACCTCCAGGATGCCAAAACCAGAACCAGATTTGGGAGCCAAGTGCACCTTCAGTATGCAAGGGGCAACTGCAGGCACACAAGCATAACACATACACATACATTTTCTCTCACTTACATTCATTCTCACTCATTCTCACTCGCCCTTACTCATTATCACTTATTTGTTCTCACTCACTCAATCTCACTCAGACACCTCACTTGCGCTCACTCTTATGCATTTGCATTCATTCATTACGACTCACCCTCACCTGCACTCACTATACTCTCAGTCCCTCATTCTTTCTTAGTCACTCACTTGAACTCACCCTTACTCACTCATTCTCACTTATTAGTTACACTTACTGTCATTCACTTTCATTAATTCTACTCAAGTTCATTCTCACTCCCCCACACCCACACCCTCTCACATTCACTCTCACTTTCTGTCACACACTCTCATTCAGCTCTGTCTCCTGTATTCTCACTCGGGCTTACTCATACTAAATCACACTTACTTACGCTATCTGACTCTCTCTTTTACTCACACTTACTTTCACTGTTACATGGTCTCACTCACACATACACATACAGACGCAGGCACCCACATGCTCTCTCTCACACACATACACACACTCTCACTCACACACAATCCCAATTCAATATTTGTTTTTACATACCTCAGAAACCTATACAGCTCCTGGGGCTCCATTGACACTTGCGCCAGGCATACAGCTCCCGGCTGCCTTCATCCCAACCTGTTTTAACTCTGTGGTGAGTTGGTAAAGGGAGGGATGACAAGTTGAACAGTGTGTAGCACCGGGCACAGCAGGGCTTAAGCTTAAAGCACCCAGAGCTATGTTTACCAATGACCTTGCAGGACATCATAAATGGGGAGAATAAGTGTGGCAGGCCCCTGAGGCCAAGTCTGAGATTTCATCAGACCTGGACAATCTGTCTAATGGCTGGTGGCTGGCGATGCTTTCACGTGCTTACACCAAGCCATCACATGCATGTTGTGGTACATAAACAAGGATGCGTAGTCCAGGTTTAGTGGCAAGTTACAGGATAGGAAGATACAAGGAGAAACCCCACCAGGAGAGAGCTACCAGCTCCTCAGCCCGAGATGACCAACTGACAATCTCAACACAGTAAGGCACTCAAACATTCCATGATGTCACAGGACATTCTGATAAAGTGGTAGAGAGGGAAAAGATATAGAAACCATTTACCACACATCCTCTTCCGTTAGCGAACAACAGCAAGTAAGAAGTTAAGACGGAGCAGAAGGATTCAGAGGAGACTGTAGACACAAGAACTTGTCAAAGAGACAATTTGAAAAGCAGGAAACTCAAGCGTGAAAGCAGAAACAAAGGAAAACAAAAAGAGGCATGTAGAAAGAAATTCATAGAAAAGATATAGAAACCATTTACCACACATGTCTCACCTTTACCTCAGAATACTGCTTCACAACCTCCATAAATAGTGAGGGTCAGCATTTTTGTATTGTACTAATAGTGAATAATGGTTCATTTTTCAGCATTGGTATAATAAAAAAGAGTCAGAAAACTAGTAGGCTTGAGTCCTGACACCATTAATGCTGAGCAGCCTGTGCTTAATTTCGTTGCACACGTTCAACATATATACAAATAAATTGACCTAACACTTGTTACTTGTGTAGGATTGCCATTTACAATCACCCTGTGCATTTATGGGGTTATTTAAAGTAGTGGTGGTGGCTTGTAGAGTACACTTTGGTCTCCCTTTCACTCTTCCATAACGTAGCTGGGTTCCGCTTAGGGGACAAGGGGGACAGTGACTATTGGCCCCAGGAAGTACTACTACAAAGAATCATACCTAAGCCAATACTCTATCTAGGGGGTACCCATACTTGTCATACAATACATTTAAAATGCATCAAATCTTCATTGGTAAACCACAAGGGAGGTCCTTCAAGCTGCAATGGCCTTGCTACATGCTCAAAACGACCTTACAAATAACCTAGTTAGAAAATAGGAAACTTTCACTGGCAAATTTTCAAGCTCCTTTGCATCCATTGCCAGGTACAAGCCACCCCACGAGACAAGAGATGAGGGCTGGGCCTCTGGCGCACAGCAGATCAAGTTGAAAACGTCAAAAAAATCGATAAATAAACTGCTCAAATCACTGAGGCACAATCCGGGAGATCAGGAACTCAAATTATTATTACACCAGCAGAGAAGTAAGATAAAAAAAAACTCAAATGGGACATTAACAGGGCCAACAAAATAGCATTCTGGAACAAACTTTTTTGTGATTCGAAAGCTAACAACAGCACGCGCTTCTGGGCCAACATAAATGAAGTACTGCACCCGGTACATGGAGGGGTGTCATCACACAACAGTGAGGAGACCTGTATAGATTTTTTGGAATCCCATTTCAACCAGCAAATGACAGGTTCAAGTACAAACCCAGACCTTCAACAGACACATTTCCCACAATTGGAAGGCAACCTGGAGGAAGTGGACAGCCCATCTCATGCAATAACCACCAAAAAACACATTTCAAAAGGAAGGAGGGAAAAAGCACTGGGGCCAAATGGGATTCCACCAGCCCCCTTCAAACAAGACCCAGAATTTTGGTCCGGTACCCTGGATCGGCTCTTTCGGATTCAGACAGCTTGGGCATCTACCAGTCTCCAAGAAGGGTTCTGTAATCTTTCTGATTCACATGTCCAAAGAAAAATATTCCCCTAAAAAATATCGCCTGATTGCATTGCTGAATATTGAGGCAAAGTATTTTGCAGGTACCTTACTGAAAAGTCTCCAGGACTGGGCAAAGGAGAATGAAATAATTCCCTCTAACCAAACTTGATTCTGCAAAGACACAGGTACAGCAACCAATATATTAACCATGTCACGGCTTATAGACATGGCAAAAATAACAAAACAGGTGCTCTATTTCCGTTTCATCGATTTTGGGTCAGCATTTGACAATGTCGAGCAAGCAAGATTGCAGAGAAAATTGGAAAACTGAGGAATTCCGCCAGCACTTTTGCATCTGATAATACATCTCCGCACTAACACATGGGTGCAGGTCAAAATAGGCGATGGCACACATCTTTCAAAGTGTATCTTAACCACCAAGGGGCTCAAACAAGAATGCTTGCTTTCCCCAACATTGTTTAATCTTTACATGGCGGATAAGACACAAACCCTAAACTCATGCAACGTGCACACTCCTCGACTGGGTGGAAAGGCCATTTCCACGCATTTTATACACCGACGATGTGGTCTTGGCAAGCCACACTCAAGTGGGTATACTACTCCTCCTCAACAAAATGCAAGAGTATGCTGTGGAAAACTTCCTTGAAGTGAACTATGAGAAAACAAAAACTTTAACAATAAAAAGCGGCAAATGGCGCAATTATACATTGTACTTGCAAAAAATGCCAATCGCGAATGCTCCCAACTACAAATACCTAGTAGTAATCATCGATGAAGGTGGTCAATTTGCCAGTCAGCTCGAGACAATTGGACGAAAAGGGATGGCCATAGCAACAACACTGAGGCAGCTAAAATCTAAATTAACAGGTCCTATTCTTTCCCCTCTCCTCTAGGTAGCACACTCCAAAATCTTATCTACCATCACCTATGGAAGTGAAGCCCCGAGAGGAAGGGGCTCAAACATCCTGGACAGCACTGTAGCCAGTCCCTACAGAGTCTTGTTTAACATTCCAACCTTCATCTCTCCAGCCCAGATTCGGTTATAGTTCAGTCTAACCAAACAACATCTGGCAAGGCAAGGGTCTTACATAACCTGCTGGCATAAAATTAGGAATGCAGCCCTGAATACTCTGAATCACCAGCTTTAACAAGAGCTTCAGCTCACAGCAACATCGCAGGCCAGGCAATTGTTAAAGGACTCTCTGATTACTACCGGTCTCTCTGAGCTCTGGGAAACTCAAACCACCCATACAGTCTTCAAGCAAGCAGCGAGAATGGCAATAAGGAAACTCTCCATAGTGGAAGATAAAGCTGTCTTTGCTCGAAGAAGCCATACTTGGATGACAATCAACGGATATAAATTGCCTGGTATGCGGACATACTTTAGCCTGGGATGCTCTAGGAAGACAACATATATATTTTTTAAATACGGGTTAGGAATACTTTCAGCAACCCTGCACCTCCCACCATAGTTGAGGAGGTAATCCTCGATGACTTGCCGCTTCTGCAGCAACGGTATCGAGGACATGGCACATTAAATCTGCTTGTGCACCAACCTAAAGAAGGAGAGGACACGCATACTCCAATCGCAATTAAGTCACTGAAGGGATTCGAACAGGGAAACAGGCTGTGATTGCAAGCTTCAACCCCAAAGATCCACAGCTAAACGGGAAATTAGTTAAGCAAAACACAAGCTGGAAAAGGCCACATTACCAGTCTTGTTGACAGCTAACACTGCTACCACAAGTAACCACATTTCTCATAACTGACAACAGCCAGCTTAGCCAAAGGAGGTTCCTGGAACAGGTTCCAGCACTATAGACAAGCAAACAAAAAGGGGACTGACTGAGCCAGCTGCTGCTAAGCTCTTTGACTTTTTTTTGTTTAATTTCTTCTTACATATTAATAATTAAATTTGTCAGGGCGGGGGTGGGGGCAACAAACCAAATTATGGTCGGCCCCATTTCACCAAGCACAGCAGCTAACACTCGTCAAACTTGTAAACACTTGTGAACTCAATATCTCGGATATTACTCCTTGTTTCTAGACATCCTAATATCTTTTTAAATATGAACTATTGTGTATTTTTGAAATGGTTTTAATTATTCATATACAATAAAGGTAAATTACTCTCTTGCAAATAATCACGAAGACATGGATTGGTAGAAGATACTACCTCGATGTATATTCCTGCATAGAATACGCCAAACAGCTCAAAGATATCCTATGGTTGTGAGAATAGCATCCCACCCTCTCCTTTAATGTGCCTGATGTTAGATCTTGCCTTATTATCAGCAATCTGACAAGCCGGCAACCGACAAACTCTTTCCCAGTAATCATATTGCATCATTCTATGTTTCTGATAACTGGCAGCTGCTTTCTCTGTTAGCCTTCTATTTAACATAGACCTTAATTCTAAAAGCTTCAGATAAAGTCACTGCTCAGCAGCGTCCCTTAATATGAGGCCTGGGTTGTCAGGATTGGGCAAGGCAACCCCATTTTCAACCATCAGCAACTTCCAGTGGTATATAAGATTCATCAGTTCCGTTATTTTAAGCCCACAAAAACCCTTTCTAAGCAATGGTCTTCGCTTTTACACAAGAACTTGTTCAGACGGTGGTGGCGGGTTTCCAAGATGACCGCCATGGTTCCTACAAGGTTGCCGGTCTAGTGTTTCTGGCCGGCAACGTTCACAGCTGTGCTCGCGGTCCTCTGATATCAAGACTGCGCACTTCAACTGAATTTTGTGACAAAGCAGTTTCATTTTCTTTGCGACGCTTCAATTCCTGTCGTTTTGGGTCTGTGAGTATTAAGGATATTCACGAAGGAACTGTAGCTGTCACCGCGTCATTCTGTGAGTTATTTTAACGATTATATCCCAGTGTTGAGGAGTTTGTTTGGTTGGAAGTTTTGCCGAGGACAGCAACTGAGAATTCTGCCTCAGATACCATTCCCCTTTGGCTGCTCAGAAGCGTTCAGTATTTTTTGGTTCGAGTAGCTCTATTCATTGCTCCTATGTTTTCAGCGAGCAGTTGGAATTGAGAGCTACATTATTCTCTGGAGCAAAGAGTATAAGAGGGCTACATTAATCTCTGACGCAAGAGTATTTAGTTCAAGGGACTCAGAAACTAGACATTACATGAAGGAATTCACGATATGAGAGAAATATCGAGATCCTTGTTCAAGCATCATATCCTGGAGATTTATCTCAAGTTCATCCATTGAATTTTGGCACAAGGCAAGGCACCACAGTAGAGATTCAGAAGGTAGGTGTATGATATATATATTAACCTCTTACATCTGTATCACTGTAGACCTGCTTCACAGAATAAATTAGTTGGCAGACACCTTGTAGAAAAAGAACACAAGAGAACAGTTAGCCTATCTGCTAGGACAGGTACGACAGTGAGGAATTAAAGAATAAAGGTTTAGAAGAGATATACAGAAATTTGTATTGAGTTATTCTGTTACAGGAGGAAGACAGAGAATAGTGAAGACCAGTCTGGCAGACGAAGACTTGGCGTGTTTCTCTTTTATCCCAATCCCCTTTCCCCCCTCCTAGCTGTCAGGAACTATAAGACCATGGTCTTGATTTGGGGTTAGAGGAAATTGCATCTGCTCCTGCGGAAGACTGAGTTCTGGATTTACAGGTACTAGACAGATTGAAGTGCCTATCCAAAATACTTCCACCCGAGCAAGATGGCTTACGGTATAGATTTTAAAACCTTATCTTCAGTGTTAGATGGGATTCAGACACAATTAAACAATGCTATGTCTTAAAACAAGACACTTCGAGAGGAAATTAGAAGGTCTAATCAGGAAACTTAGTTTTTGCGTCGAAGGTTAGATGAGTTATCGGCAGCCTCTTTCGTGGGAACTAAGGAAACTAAGTCACCGACCTTTGCCCCGGCTCCCTCAACTGTAGAATTGACCACTCAGGTAATTCATGCGATGTCCCCATCTATTCCATTAGCTGCTCCAGAAAGGTTCAGTGGGGATCCACATAAGGCCCAAACCTTTCTTACGCAGTGTTTTTTACATTATCTTTGTAAGCCTGTAATTTTTAAGGAAGATCAGTCCAAGGTGGCTTTCATGTTGTCCTACCTGAGCAGAGATGCGGCAGCTTGGTCTATGCCCTTGGCAACTAACAATGATGCCATTTTGTATGACTTCGAAGAGTTTAAGAAAGAGTTCTTGAGAAATTTTGATCGAAGGTCTGTTGCACAATGTACTGATAACGAATTTTTGGATTTAAAGCAAGGAAATCGAGATCTGGTTGCATATTTGGCGCAATTTAACAAGCTAATTTTAGAGACCAACTGGCCGGAAGCTAAACGAGCATCGATATTTTATTGTGGTCTTAAGGATGAGTTAAAGGATGGTCTGGCGCAAATACCTAAGAGACCTACAGAGGTTTCGGAATTGACAGATCTAGCCCTACAAATAGATCAGCGGCAGAGTGAAAGAAGAAGTGAGCGATGGAGAAAAGTTAAGTCTTTCCCTCCCCGTTTTGATAGATTTAAGTCTGAGAAAACAAAAATCAAGGAAACACATTCGGAAGAAGAACCTATGCAGATTGGTTCAGTGCGCGGACCTCTTTCTAAAGAAGAGAGAGAGAAGACGAAATGGCAAGCTCTGTATGTATTGTGGAGATTCAGGGCATTTCTTGAAGGACTGTTCCAAGAAACCAAAGAGTAATCTGCCAGTAAAAGACAGGCTCCAGCAGTAAAGAGAATTGCTCTGGTGGGAGCAAAGGAAAAGCCTACTCCAGATCCAATACGTTACAATCTTCAGCTCCTCATTTAGTAGTTTCTAGTTCAATTGAATTTTGCAAAGACAGTTTTGAAGGAATCTCTGTGATGATTGATTCTGGAGCCACGGGCAATTTTTGCGACATTGGTTTTGCTAAGAAGTTGGGAATAAAATTTGTCAGGAAGGAAACACCAGAAGCAGTGCGCGCTGTAGATGGGACCAATTTGTCATCCGGCCCCATAGTGCATGATACTGAGGAGATCAAATTAACTGGATTAACTGGACCAGGTGAGCATGTGAGCATTCTAAGATTTAATCTCATTGACGCTCATCAATTTCAGTTCATTTTGGGGCTGCCCTGGCTTACGGAACATAATCCCAGGATAGACTGGTCTAAAAGAACCATTGAAATGGACTCTGAGTATTGCAAGAGTCATTGTCATAATTGGAAGTCTGAAATCTTATTACCGATATCATCTTCACATCTTTTGGCTAGTCAAGCCAAATCGGTTTGCATAATGGCAACTCAGGAGATTCCAGTGGAGTATTTGGATTTAGCAGCAGTTTTTGATGAAAAAGAAGCTAACAAATTGCCTCCCCATCGCGATTATGACTGAAAGATAGAATTGGAACCAGGAGCATCTTTGCCCTGAAGTCGTATTTATGCGCCCACGGAAAAGGAGAATCAACATCGCAAAGATTATCTTGAGCAATATTTGGCCAGTGGCTTCATCCGTCCTTCTCAGTCGCCTGCATCTTCCCACCTCTTTTTTATTCCAAAGAAGGACGGAAGTTTAAGAACTTGTATCGACTATCGAGCCTTGAATTCCGTCACAAAGAAGAATAGATACCCGTTACCCCTAATTTCAGAATTGTTGGATCAGGTCAACGGGGCGCAGTTGTATACTAAATTAGATTTAAGGGGAGCTTATCATTTGGTGCGGATGGCTGAAGGAGACAAATGGAAGACTGCTTTCTGGACCAGGTTGGGTCTGTTCGAATATCAAGTAATGGCCTTCGGTCTATGCAATGCTCCTGCTGCCTTTCAACATTTTGTAAATGATGTCTTGAGAGAGTGTTTGGATCAATTTGCAGTTGTCTACATTGATGACATTCTCATATTATCTGAAAATGTGCAGGAACATATTCAACATGTGTGAACTATTTTGAAGAAGCTTCTGGAACATCAATTGTTTGTGAAACTGGAGAAGTGTGTGTTCAATTCCAGTTAAGTGGAATTTCTGGGTTTCGTACTCTCTCCAGATGAAGTCTCAATGGATGACTCAAAGGCAAATACGATTCTGGAATGGCTATCACCTCAAAATGTGAAACAAGTGCAAAGCTTCATTGGATTTGCTAATTTTTATCCACGTTTCATCGAGAATTTTTCTGAGAAGGTTTCTCCTTCAACTCGGCTGTTAAAGAAAGGTGGCAATTTTGTTTGGACGGAGGTTACAGATAGAGCCTTTTGTGAACTAAAAAAGGTCTTTACCTCAGCTCCCGTGCTTACACACCCCAATTTAGATGAGCCATTTTTTGTCGAAGCTGATGCTTCCAATTTGGTGGTTGGAGGGATTTTGTCTCAGCTGGATAAAATGACCGGTCAGCAACACCCCGCTGCTTATCGGTCTCGGAGGTTGACTCCAGCTGAGTTGAATTACTCCATCGCTGATAAGAAGTTATTGGCAGTCAAGGATGCCTTTCAAGAATAGAGGCACTATCTGTTGGGTGCTTGGCATGAGGTCACTGTGTATACTGATCATCGAAATCTCCAATTTTTTAAATCAGCTCGAACCTTGACTCCTAGGCAATTGCCTTGGTCATTATTTTTTGCAGATTATAATTTTGATTTAATTTATAAACCTGGTTCCATCAAAGGTAAGGTGGATGCTTTATCACGTCTGGATTGTGGTGAAGACTCTCCTGAATTGAAGAAGGAACTGATCATTTCTAAAGAAAAGATTATTGGAATGGATGTGAGAAGGGACCCCTCTTGAGACGCCATAATCATAAACTACATCACCCAGAATGCCCTACCAGACAAAAGCGACCTCATCCACAGCTGGGGAAACGGATAACAACAACCTCTCCTGTTTATCCACAGAGGAGTCCGGAGCCCAAAGGAGGAGCCGAACCCGGAAGAAGACGAGGGACGCCAATAAGAACTGACGCATCCCAGGAAGAGGTGCCTTGGACCAGCGGGAAGGCGGAGCCGAGAACGGAAGCAGAGGCGCGCGTGGAGAGGGATGCCGGGGACTGGAGCCGGGAACAGAGAGCCGAGAGCCAGGACAATGTTCCAGAGATCGAGGAAGCGGGAGAGACCGAAGAACCCTGGTCGGAGGAGTGGTTGTATCCCCCGGAGGAAGCTGGAGAGCGAGCCGTGACTCTGTAGAGTTACGGCGGTGCCGGTGAGTGACACCGCACCTGGGGAACTTGTTAAGGGAGGCGGGAGGTACAGTCTTTATGCGGGTGAGAAGAAGGGAGTGTAAGCGGGAAGGATTTAAAGTCTTGAATTGCATGCAGGTACTGCAGAGACCTTACTCAGCCAACCTATTTTTACGTTGTTGTACTATTCAGTCTGTACATCTTTTGACCTAGGATATTGGCATACTGTCACCTTATAATTCTATTCACCGGACTTCATGGAATGTTTCCCCCCCTTCATGCCTACTCCTTAACCCCTCACTACCCCATCACTATCCTTTTGTTTCTTCATGAGCACTATCGGGTGTAGGGGTCAGTTAAATATTGTTGGCCCAGAACACTGACAGGCTCCATACTTTCTCTCCTTCCGGTGAGTCTCTGGGTGAAACTACGCCTCAGACGCATCAACACCCCAACAACCTCGTCTCCCACCCAAAGAGGGAAGACCAACACTGGCATCGCCACTTAACCCCTCAGAAAGCGAGAAGACCCCAGAAGAAGAGACTTTTGACCCTGTAGTAAAACCTAAATCTGTGTCAACTGATAATAAAGAAACTCCTATTCGTCAATACATTCAGCCTCCGCGTCTGTATATCCGCCCTGCCCTTCCACAAGTGGTGTCAGAAGTGGGATATAGCGGAGACATGGAGGCTACCCTTACAAAGATGGCTGAACACCAGGAACATCTGGCAAAGGTGATGGAAAGATTCCTACTAGTAGTAGAGGAAGATCGGAAAAGATGCAGAAGGCATAACAGGACAAAGCCAAACGCACGGAGCGCTATGGATACATTTGCTGATGTTTTGGGCAATCGGAAAGGACCCACTGCCCTTCCCTCTATGGTGATGCAGAAATATGTCAGTGGAGAAGATCCAGACTTTTTCTTTAACAATTTTGAGCGCATAGCCACGGCCGCAGCGTAGCCTGCAGATAAATTGGGACAATATTTAGGCCCTCTCCTGTCAGGAGATCTACAAGCGGCTTACCAGGCAGCTACAGTACAAGGGATAGTGCCTTATGCAGATATTAAACGATGTATCATGGAGCGGTTAGGAGTGGATGACAAATCATATAGGATAAAGTTACACCAAATCAAAGAGGGACCTCAGGAAACACCACGTGCCCTGTACTATTGGGTGAAGGACATGACTGACCGGTGGTTGAAACCAGCTACCACTGATAAGGATGGTATTATGGCCAAAATCTATTTAGAACAGTACCTGGCTTCCCTCCACCTCCCCATACAGAAATGGGTCTGACAACAAGCTCACCGTACTCTGGAGACCGCTGTAGAAATAGCCAGTGCATACAATCGCACTCAAGAAGTACAAAAATGTTGAGAGGATCCACCTTGGAAGGCTGGGGGACCAGGAACCCATAGGTTGCCCCGACCCCCAACCCCAAAGAAACCAGAAACGTAACCATTATTCAGGGTGTTGTTCCCCCAACTCCTGTGTTCTGCCCGCCAAATCCAGGACCACAGTGTTTCCACTGCGGTGGATTAGGTCATATTGCTAGATTCTGCCCCCAAAAAGAGGAACCGATGGAAATAGGCGTAGCCAGGAATTATTATTGTTCCACATCCAGCAAGCCTCTTCCTCCTTATCACTGCACGGTAAAAGTCAATGGACAACAAACCCTGGCCTTAGCGGACACGGGATGCCGCCAAAGTGTCGTACGACCCCAAGACCTAGAACCCTGGATTGGACCCAGCAATGGCACGGTTGCCATACGCTGTGTACATGGAGACACCAAACAGTATACAACCACTCAAGTCCAAATACAACATGGGAACGATCCGGGTACCTCCTTAAAGGTGGGTCTCATTCCGAACCTCCCTGAATAAGTGATCTTAGGAAGTGACTATCCACATCTTCCACAAATAATAAAGCATAACCCGAATAATGGAGAAGAAAGGTGGGCTGAAGCTCCCTTTTCAGAAGAAAGCCCTGAAAGGCCTGTCCCTAAACCAAAGAAAAGCCTTAAACAGAAAAGAGCCGAGAAAGGAAAAGTCCCTACGGTATTGCCCGCTACACCTGCAGAGAATCCCTGGGAAAACGACCAAAGTTTTCGTGCCACCCAAAGAGAAGATCCTCTTCTACAAGAAGCGTGGAAAAATGCTTTAGACCACAAAGACCCCCTCCATGTAGGTCCTTATTTCTTTGTTAAGAATGGGTTGCTATATAGCAGAGGTCTTCAAACTTTTGGATGCCGAGACCCCCCCCCGTCAACATTTTGAGGCGTAAGGACCCCCTCCTGACAAAAAATTCTAAACCTGTAGGCAGGGCTACTAGAATTATGAGGCAAGTAAGGACCTAATTACGCGACAGGCTTGACTAAATTGTGTGGGAATAAAATGTAAGTGATGTTATGTGATGCCGCGTATTTTGGGATAGCATTGCTTCATTATTTTGACATTTTTTACACACAGTAACACTGAGGAAAGATTTCACCACATCAGTACCCGTGTATAACCAAAATACAGCAATTAACATCAGAAAGATTTCTAGTCAACCTTTGAGAAGGGCCTTCCACTCCACAGGAATACGTGCTGCCACATTAGAAGCTCACCTGGCCCTGGCCAGGAGAGGCAGGGGTCCCTTAAAAACCTGGAGGTTTTGTGCAGAGTTAAGCAGTTTACCCATGCAGCTTTCCTCTCTCCCCCTCCCTTCCATCCCTTTATCCTCTCCTAACCCCGGATCCTTCTCTCACTTTGCAGGCCATTTTCTTTCACCCCTTTTTACAACATCCGAACTCTCCCCATTCAACCACTCACTTAAACAATGCACCTCATCTCTCTATAGCACCTTTCTGACAAACATTTCATTTTTTTATAGTGCTACTCATAGTTTACTCACACTCAGTTCTGTGTTCTGCATGGTACACGTTCTTTGTAGCAGGCACATTAACCCTTTGCACACTGTGACAAGAGTGCCCATGTGAGTGCACGGTGAGCGATGCAACAGTGCGAGAGTAGGGTAAGAGAAGTGACTGCAGGGTGAGTGAGGTGGCGTATGAATTTGGGTGCGGATGCAAGTTCAGAATGGGATGAACTAATGTATGATTACTGATAGGCTTATTTGAGTGAGTTGCTTATTGAGCAGTGAGGGGGTCAGGTGAGTGAAGTGTCACATGAGTGCAGGATGAGTAGTGTACTTGTGTGACTGAAGGGTGAGGTATAGGGTGAACAGCGCAAGTTCATTGTGAGTGCAGAGTGATCACTGAGTGCAGGGTTAGCAGGTGAATGGTGTGAGTGCATGGTGATCAGTGTGAGTGCATTGTGATTACTGTGAGTGCAGGGTGAATGGTGTGAGTGCATGGTGATCAGTGTGAGTGCACGGTGAGCGTGAAAGTGAAGGGCGAGAATGAGGAGTGAGTTGTCTGAATGCAGGGTGCATTTCCATACACTTGAAGTAACTCAGCATGTTCTTGACGGCGGTGTAGGGTTTAAGATCTAAGTTAAACTACTTCGGTATTAATCGGGGATTGAGGGTGGAGGAAATAAATAATGTGCTGATCCTGCAACAAACTTACAGTCCTATGGTTAGGGTTGCCAGCAGATTATTTTGATGGCCCAGTCGGTACAAAAATAAGCAGACACTTAAAGCTGTATTTTAAGCACTTATCTGTGCATACTTCGAACAACAAAAAGAAATGGAAAGCACTTTTAATTGTGTTCTAGGGTTGCCTCAATGATCCCTGACTGTCAAAGAGAAAAAAGACAGAACTAATGCATAGATACTTTTGGATTTAAAAGTCTATTTAGCGTCAAGAGGAGATCTTTGCAGGCTCTTTAAACAAAACAGGCAGGCATTTTTCTTTCGGCAAATGCTACTTTATATTCCTTTTCATTAAACTCATTTTCACATTACAGCAGTAATTGTAAAATACAAATGTAAGGAACAGGCACAGTGGGGGCCCAGGGAGTACTGAAACCAGGAAAAAACTAAGCCTCTGTAATCAGTTTACAAAGGCATGTAAATATGCAAATGGTCTTTAAAGACCTGTGAAAAACTCGGGCGTGTTGGA
Source organism: Lissotriton vulgaris (assembly GCF_964263255.1). Lineage (NCBI taxonomy): Eukaryota > Metazoa > Chordata > Amphibia > Caudata > Salamandridae > Lissotriton > Lissotriton vulgaris. The sequence continues at coordinate 1,262,432,888 of NC_141685.1, forward strand.
GATGACTCCAGACACTGCCCAGCCCAGCCCACAGCTCGAGTTACACTGCAGCAAAAGCCAGGCTGAGAGACACAACGAGGGAGCAGGGGGGCTGAAGCCCTTGGGCCTGGGAAGAAGTATGACTGTGAAGGCGCGACTCCCTTTGCATCGCTCCACGGCCCCCCAGGGGGTCACGCCCCACAGTTTGAAGACCCCTGCTATATAGGAAGGGAAGTCCTACACAAACACCCCAACACCTTGATTCCCATGCCCTTTAGAGAAAAAGTTTTGTTTCTGGCTAACAGTCATTCATTGGGGGAACTCTTCGGAGCCAAAAAAAAAGGAAAAACAGATCACTGAGCGTTTTTATTGGCCCGGCATCTACAACAAGTCAAGAAATATTGCATATGCCAGAAACACAGTAGATATATGCCTCCTCGTGCTCCTTTGCATCCTCTTCCTGTTATATAAGAACCCTTTAGTAGAGTAGGCATGGACATAATCGGTCCTTTGCTACCCTCCAGAAGTGGGTGTAGGTATGTATTGGTCCTTGTTGATTATGCCACCAGATTTTCGGAGGCAATAGCCTTACGCCGGCCTGATGCCATCAATATAGCTAAGGCTATGGTAAACGTATTTTCCAGAGTCGGGATCCCAAAGGAAGTCTTAACTGATCAAGGGACTCCCTTTATATCAAAGGTCATGAAACAAGTGTGTAACCAGTTAGGAATACATCAGATCAGAACGTCCGCCTATCACCCACAGACAGACGGCCTGGTGGAAAGATATAACGCCACCCTTAAGACCACGTAAAAAAAAAACTGTTAGATCTAGAGACCAGAAAATGGGAGGATACGTTACCCCTAGCCCTGTTTGCTATCCGGTGTAAGACCCAAAAGAGCACAGGTTATTCCCTGTTTGAGCTGTTATATGGCCATAAGCCTAGAACATTGCTGGAAATGGCTCTGGAGAAATGGGAAAGTGAATCAGACAATACCAAGCCCATAGTTGATTATGTTTCCAGCCTAAAACTCCATCTAGGACAGATTAGGACCATGGTCCGTAGTAATCTGGAGGAGGCCCAAGTAGCTCAAAAAGCTCAGTATGATAAAAAAGCAAAAGAAAAGAAGCTTGATGTGGGAGATCCCGTTTTTCCAATTTATGGCATCATCAGATCACAAATTATTGGGTCAGTGGCAGGGTCCCTATATAGTCACAGAAAAGGTAACCCCGGTTACTTATCGTATTGAGCTAGATCCAGCCTGTGGCACCTCACAAATCTATCACATCAACCTATTAAAAAATTGGGAAGGTCCTATACCGGCTTTGGCCGCAAATATAGGGACAGAGGCACCCTTATTTGAGCAATGCATAGACTCTATTCTTCCACTTCGTCTTAAAGACGAACTAACCCATGCTCTTATGCCTCTCAGAGAGGTTTTTTCCTTAACCCCGGGAAGAACTACCTTGGTACAGCATGCCATCAAGACCCCTGTAGAGAAAAGGGTGCGTCTTCGACCTTATCGTATACCAGAGGCCCGTCGCCTGACTATACGAGAGGAAATACAGAAAATGATTCAAATGGACATAATAGAGCCATCCATTAGGGAGTGTAACTCGCCTATTGTCCTAGTGCCGAAGCCGGATGGCTCGGTTCGGTTCTGCATTGACTTCCGAGAGGTCAACAAAATCTCTGAGTTCGACACTTATCCACTACCAAGGGTGGACAAGATGGTAGAAAAGGTAGGGAGAGCCAAATACATTAGTACCCTTGACCTGTGTAAAGGGTACTGGCAAATCCCGTTGCGGTCCCAAGACAGAGAAAAAACTGCATTCTCCACACCCAACAGGTTATATCAGTTTAAGGTGTTACCTTTTGGATTACACGGGGCCCCAGCTACTTTTCAGAGAGCCATGAACTGCATCTTACGACCCCATGAGGAATATGCCAGAGCATATATAGATACAAACATATGGGGAGAGCCTCATCGACTCTCCACACCCAGACGCACTGCGTTGTATGGATACCAGATCCAGTCGTTTTTTTCTCCATTTTACCATTGTTCAAATTAATCCAATTTAAATCCAAGTTTTTCTAATTTTTATCAAACTTTAGTCAGTTCTTCTCCTCCACATTATGCCATATTATGTTTTAGGAAAACTTCTCATATTTTCGTATGCCCATCCGGACTTTTTCGGAAATACGATCCCAAACCAAACAAGTGTTCAAAGCAGCATTTCTTTATTTTGAAAAACCCAATGCATTTCGGGCTTATTACGAGCCCTTCGTCAGGGGTAACTGTAAGGCAACAATTTCAAAAGAATACATTGTTACTAAGGTTGTTGGGTGCGTAATTAAATCAATAATTCATTATGCGCATGCAACATTATTAAAAAACACATATATATTAAGAATAACATTTTATCACAATGAAGTTAAACATAATATGAAATCCCTATATCCCGTGAAAATTATTTATCACCACCCTTTGTTCTAAAATATAAACATAAACAGCGGCAGATAATATCAAATGTTTCTCAGGCTTTCTTTCCTTTACCGCCCGTTTACTTCATTCTATTCAATTGTGCAATCGTGCTGTGTTGACGAACCTTTGATGAAAGCGGTTTTTAACTGCTAGGAGATAAAGTAGCGAGCAGGTACGCGTGCAATGGGGTTTTCCTTTGATTAGAGCAAGTTTAATACACTTGATGTTTAATGTGGGCATGTTAAATATGCTTGAATTTGATGCAAGTATGAAACAGAAAGCGTTTAAGCATTTTATATTTGAAAAGTTTAAAGAACATGCACTTTGCTTCAAAGGTTCGTCAACACAGCACGATTGCACAATTGAATAGAATGAAGTAAACGGGCGGTAAAGGAAAGAAAGCCTGAGAAACATTTGATATTATCTGCCGCTGTTTATGTTTATATTTTAGAACAAAGGGTGGTGATAAATAATTTTCACGGGATATAGGGATTTCATATTATGTTCAACTTCATTGTGATAAAATGTTATTCTTAATATATATGTGTTTTTTAATAATGTTGCATGCGCATAATGAATTATTGATTTAATTACGCACCCAACAACCTTAGTAACAATGTATTCTTTTGAAATTGTTGCCTTACAGTTACCCCTGACGAAGGGCTCGTAATAAGCCCGAAATGCATTGGGTTTTTCAAAATAAAGAAATGCTGCTTTGAACACTTGTTTGGTTTGGGATCGTATTTCCGAAAAAGTCCGGATGGGCATACGAAAATATGAGAAGTTTTCCTAAAACATAATATGGCATAATGTGGAGGAGAAGAACTGACTAAAGTTTGATAAAAATTAGAAAAACTTGGATTTAAATTGGATTAATTTGAACAATGGTAAAATGGAGAAAAAAACGACTGGATCTGGTATCCATACAACGCAGTGCGTCTGGGTGTGGAGAGTCGATGAGGCTCTCCCCATATGTTTGTATTTACTTAGTGCATTCAGGGCATACCACAGCTCATTCAGCACGCGACAAGTTAAGTTTGTGAAAGACTGTTTGAGAGAAGAAAGTGAAAAAACATGGTGTGCATACCACCTCATTCATTTTTGGAGCATATATAGATGACATAATCATCTACAGCGACAACTGGGACCAACACATGGACCATTTGTCGAGAGTAATCAGAACACTAGGACACCATGGTCTCAAAATCAACCCAGCAAAAAGTTACTTAGCAGCACAGACCGTGAAATACTTGGGGTATTTGTTAGGAGAAGGAATGATACAGCCTCAATATTACAAGTCGACAGCCATTTCCGAAATTCCTTTACCAAAAACTAAAAAGGACCTCAGAGCCTTTTAATGACTGCTCGGCTATTACAGGAGGTTTATTCCTAATTTTTCCCAGATAGCAGCACCTCTTACAAATCTCTTACAAAAAGCGACTAATGCTGAGACACAGTTAAACCATCCCACCCCAGAAATCTTAAAAGTCTTTGAGGTTCTAAAAGGGGCTCTGACGTCGGAGAAACAACAACAGAGTGTTGAGGTGGTTTTTAGCGTTACAGCAATACAAGTTCCATACACAACATCGAAAAGGAGCTGAGCAAGGGTATGTGGACTTCCTGTCAAGGTATCCCCAAGGAAAAATCCCTAGTAACAAGACAGCAAGGGAAAGGGGATGTGAGAAGGGACCCCACTTGAGACGCCATAATCATAAACTACATCACCCAGAATGCCCTACCGGACAAAAGCGACCTCATCCACAGCTGGGGAAACGGAAAACAACAACCTCTCCTGTTTATCCACAGAGGAGTCCGGAGCCCGAAGGAGAAGCCGAACCCGGAAGAAGACGCGGGACGCCAATAAGAACTGACGGGTCCCAGGAAGAGGTGTCTTGGACCAGCGGGAAGGCAGAGCCGAGAACGGAAGCAGAGGCGCGCGTGGAGAAGGATGCCGGGGACTGGAGCTGGAAACAGAGAGCCGAGAGCCAGGACAACGTTCCAGAGATCGAGGAAGTGGGAGAGATCGAAGAACCCTTGTCAGAGGAGTGGTGGTGTCCCCCGGAGGAAGCTGGAGAGCGAGCCGTGACTCTGGAGAGTTACGGCAGGGCCGGTGAGTGACACCGCACCTGGGGAACTTGTTAAGGGAGGCAGGAGAGTACAGTCTTTATGCGGGTGAGGGGAGGGAGTGTAAGCAGGAAGGATTTAAAGTCTCAAATTGCATGCAGGTACTGCAGAGACCTTACTCAGCCAACCTATTTTTACGTTGTTGTACTATTCAGTCTGTACACCTTTTGACCTAGGATATTGGCATACTGTCACCTTATAATTCTATTCCCCAGACTTAATGGAATGTCCCCCCCTTCACGCCTACTCCTTAACGCCTCACTACCCCATCACTTTCCTTTCGTTTCTTCATGAGCACTACCGGGTGTAGGGGTCGGTTAAATATCGTTGACCCAGAACACTGACATGCTCCATTCTTTCTCTCCTTCCGGTTAGCCTCCGGGTGAAACTACGCCACAGACGCATCAACACCCCAACAACCTCGTCTCCCACACGAAGAGGGAAGATCAACGCTGGTATCGCCACTTAACCCCTCAGAAAGCGAGAAGACCCCAGAAGAAGAGACTTTTGACCCTGTAGTAAAACCTAAATCTGTGTCAACTGATAATAAAGAAACTCCTATTCGTCAGTACATCCAGCCTCCGCTTCTGTATATCCGCCCTGCCATCCCACAGTGATTCAATTTTCAGAATTGGAAAAGCGCCTGGATCAAGAGTTAATTTCTTTCAATCTTGAAGAGTGGGTCAAACAAGATGCAAATCGGGAAGTTAAGAATGGTCGACCTCATGTTCACGGAAAACTATTCATTCCAAATGAAGAACTGCAAACCATGATTATGCAACATTCTCATGATTACTTGTTGGCTGGTCACAAAGGAGTGAAGAAGACCTTGGATTTAGTGCAACGTAATTTTTGGTGGCCGTCCATGGAAGATCAGCTGGGGCAATATGTAACCTCTTGTGAGCAGTGTTTTAAGGGGAAATCAGTTAGAATGGCACCGCAGGGTTTATTACTTCCTTTGCCCCCAGCTCCATATCCTTGGCATACAGTTTCAATGGATTTCATTATTGAGTTACCCTCAAGTCAGGGTTTTTCTGTTATCTGGGTGGATGTGGATTTGTTCATTTAAAATCCATTCCAAATGCTACTCAATTGGCTTCCCTGTTTAGACAGGATGTAGTAAAAATGCATGGTATTCCAAGAGTGGTAATTTCTGATAGGGGACCCAATTTGTTTCTCGTTTTTGGAGATCATTCTCAAAGAGATTGGATTTTGACTCTCGTTTGTCCTCGTTTTCATCCCAAAACGGATGGTCAAACGGAAAGAGTAAAACAGGAACTGGAGCAGTATCTGCATTTGTTTCTGATGGACCATGAGGGAGATTGGCCAGATTTAATTTGGGCAGTGGAGTTTGCTTACAATAATGCAAAACACTCAGCTACAGGTTATACCCCCTTTTATTTAAACTCAGGAAGACATCCAAATACATTTGTAGGAAGGCAGGAGAGTGATGTTCCTGCAGTTGAGGATGTAATTCAGAATCTTACTAAGGTATAGAAGCAGGCGACAGACAATTTAATCAAGGCGAAGGCTTTTTATAAGAAACAGGCAGACAAAAAGAGACGTTCTAGCCCTACCTATGAGTCAGGAGAGGAGGTTTGGATTTCAACTCGCAATCTGCGTTTAAAAGGAAATCGGAAGTTCCAGCTTCGATTCATATGTCCGTTTCTAGTGGAGAAAATGATAAACCCAGTTAGTGTTAAGATCCAACTGCCTCTGAAGTTTAGACTCCACTCAGTGTTTCATGTTTCTCTATTATGAAAAAGCCCACCAAATCTGAGAAAGAAAGGTCCACTGATGTCAGTTCAAATTCAGTCTGAGGAAGAGTTTGAGGTCAAACGAATCATTGACTCAAAAATTAGGAAAGGCAAATTGTTTTATTTAGTAGATTGGAAAGGTTTTGGTCCAGAATAGAGAACTTGGGAACATAAGACCAATTTGCATGCTCCAAGACTGATCAAAGAATTTCACAAGAGACACCTAAGCAAACCAAGGGAGGGGCAGGGAGGAGTTTTGGTGATGGGTACTGTCAGGATTGGGCAAGGCAACTCAGTTTTTAACCCTCAGCACCTTCCAGTGGGATATAAGATTCATCAGTTCCGTTATTTTAAGCCCACAAAAACCCTTTCTAAGCAATGGTCTTCGCTTTTGCACAAGAACTTGTTCAGACGGTGGCGGCCGTTTTCCAAGAAGGCCGCCATGGTTCCTACAAGGTTGCCGGTCTAGTGTTTCTGACTGGCAACATTCACAGCTTTGCTCGCGGTCCTCTGATATCAAGACTGCGCACTTCAACTAAATTTTGTGATGAAGCGGTCGCATTTTCTTTGCGACGCTTGAATTCCTGTTGTTTTGGGTCCGTGAGTATTAATGATATTCACGAAGGAACTGTAGCTTTCACCGTGTCATTCTGTGAGTTATTTTAACGATTATATCCCAGTGTTAAGGAGTTTGTTTGGAAGTTTCGCCGAGGACAGCAACTGAGAATTCTGCCTCAGATACCATTCCCCTTTGGCTGCTCAGCAGCGTTCAGTATTTTTGGGTTCGAGTAGCTCTATTCATTGCTCCTATATTTCAGCGAGCAGTTGGAATTGAGAGCTACATTATTCTCTTGCGCAAAGAGTATAAGAGGGCTACAATAATCTCTGACACAAGAGTATTGAGTTCAAGAGTCTCAGAAACTAGACATTACATGAAGGACTTTACGATATGAGAGAAATATTGAGATCCTTGTTCAAGCATCATATCCTGGAGATTCATCTCAAGTTCATCCATTGAATTTTGCCACAAGGCAAGGCACCACAGTAGAGATTCAGCAAAAAGGTGTATGATATATATATATATTCACTGAAAAAACCATAGGTTTCACACCAGTTATAGTTAGCTGGAAATTTTACTGACATAAAACCATTGAAATTCCCACGTTATAGTTAGTTGGACTCTGTGAGAAGTTGGCCTGATATGTAGTGTTTCCAATTCTGGAACCACTTGGTATCAGTCCAAACAAACCCCAAAGATGTCTGGTTGTAAGTCAACCTTGTTAGACAAGCTATCCTACTGGTAGCATGGACTAAGCAGCATTAAAGGCTTAACTTAAGAGGTCGTGTTAAGCGAGCTGTTTTACCACATACAATCCTGTAATCAAATGAAAGGACACCACACAAGTATATATTATAAAAATATATGTGTTTATTTCTAAATTAATCCCCAGTACTCTTTATGAGCAAAGGGGCACAAGCGTTAAATCAAAAGCACAGTATAACATACAAAGTTGCACAATTTTGGATGAGGGCCGGTGGCCACTCAAACTATATACTAAAAAAATGGTATAAGAGATACCAATCGAACAGTGGTTAGGCCTAGGGCCTAGAGAATCGCTGGGAGCAGTCGGGACTAGCAATGCTGAAGTCGGGAGTAGCCCACGGAATTCAGGTGCAGCACGGAAAGTGCGGCTTGCACCAATGCAATGTCAATGGTGCGTAAAAGTTACACAAAGTTAGTTTAAGGATACTTCCGCTGAACCTAGAGGAACAAAACTTAAGACACAGACCCTAGAGGTGTATACCAGTGTGGGAACACCGGCGTTGCAATGTTACCTCACCCACAGGAAGTGGGTGCACAGGGTCGAAATGGCGTCGGGTTTTGACACGCAGGCTCTTGGTGCTTGGAGCTGAAGAAGCTGCAGGCGATGGGAAGCAGAAGTGTCCGGTGTGATCCAAGGGCAAGTCGAAGTCGGGATGTACCTGAAAGCAGAGGGGACAGAGTCTGGGTCAGTCAGCAGTGACCAGGATGGAACCAGGACGGAACCAGGCAATGTCGGGCGCAATCAGGTGGTTGTCGAGAGGCTTCTCTCCACTGTCACATGGGCTCTGGGGCATCTGCGATGTCCAGGAGCGGATCACTATCTGTCCCACGCAGGCTCTCGCCGTCAGCACTGTCGGATTCAAGATTGCAGCAAACAGCACTTGGCAAAAGCAATCCACACGGAACCGGGAGATTGCTTCTCACTCAGGCCAGGAGGGTCAGAGTGGGGGCTCCTTTTCACAGGAGCTGCTGCAGATCTAGAGCAACCAGAAAAGCAAGTCGTATTCAAGTTTTCGTCGGCACAGGGGCCACAAGCCAGCTGGCAAGTGACCGGGCCAACGCGTCGAGTCCACACAAGCAGAAGGGCCCCACGCAGCGCTCGTCGAGTGTGGAGGGGGTAGCTTTGGTGCAAGTGCAGCTCGGGGTGGGGGATTCTCAAACCCCGGAGTACAGCTTCGAGGGTCACTCGTGGGCTGCACGATCAGCGTCTTGTGGCCTTTTCAAGATGGCGCGCCCCACGCTTCCGGTCGCCTCCACTGGTCTCAGCTCTGCAGGGACTGTGGATCGGGCTGGGAGAAGGCAGGCAAGTTTGATCTCGTCGATCTCTGTCGCTCGAGTTCCGGCAGGAACTGCAACAAAGCAAGGGTCGAGGGCTGGATGGTGCCTGTTTGCACAGGGTGGTCACTCCTTGACCACAAGGGAGATTCTTCAGTCTTCTATGTTGAGTAGAATGTCGAAGGGTCCAGAATTAGTTTCTTATGTTTCTTCAGGATGATCTGAGTTGCATTGGCACTGCTCCCACTCTTATTCGAATCTGGTGGGCTGGACATCCTGCTAGGTCCCCTCCTATGGGTGGGACCCAGGAAGGGGGTGGTTACACCCCTTTCCTTTGATCCAGGCCGCGCTGGGACTGGGGCTGGGATGCCCCAGAACCAGTTTGGCCGGATTATGCAAGGGGCAGCCTTGTGCTCCCTAGGCAGTGTCTGGTTTCTTTGAAACCTCCCTGCTACAATCCACTATCTCCTGTCTGGGGTGGTTTGACACCACCCTGCGACAGGAAACCCTTTGTCCAGGCCACCATTTGCTGAGTTTCGGTCAGCAGCAGGAGGCCAGACCCGTGTCTGTGGCAGAGGCAACCATTTTGTGGATCTGAGGCTCATTTTAAATCAACTGCGTTTTAGTAAAGTAACATGTCTTATCCCCCTAGAAGGGTGGAATGCTACCCCCGTCGCCAGAACTGGCGAGGGGGTAGTATTCCAATTCGTATGACACCTTACACGACATGTTTTGATAAAGCCAAACCAAAGTTGCTATATAACCGCGAGGATTATAAGGCGCTTAAGAGTATATGGTATGGCATTATCCCGGATCAGCTTAGGGAGTTGTTCCCGACAGCTGCAGACAGGCTCAGCTCATGCCAGAGCTCCATCTCACATAAAACCATGCACTCTGCCTCCAGGATTGATGAGGCCTTCCATAGGAGTGACCCACAGGTTTATATGTGTCCAGATATAGGTTAAGATATAGGTATACTATATCTAAGCAAGGGGAGATTACACCCACTTGCCCCAGCTGAGGGATCAGCCAGTTGTGTCAATTTTAAGAACCAGCCAGGGGTGGCAAAAGCTATGCTTCAGCCCCTGGTAGGCCTTGGTGGCACCTATGCCCGAGCACCTATAGTGCATGGTACAGGGGCTGACAAGGAGTCCATTTCCAATTGTGGTATGTACCTATAGCACATGTATTACAAATTTAGAGAGAGAACAGCAGGCTGGGGGTCTGATTAGCAGGCCCACAGCCTCAGTAAGTCGAAAACCAGTGAAGCAAAAAGCAAAAATTGGGGTGACCATAGGATAGCAGACCCTACTCTCCTACACAACCCCCCCCCCAAACGCAGGGACATTAAACTTAACCCTGACCAGATAAGTCTTCATGTTCTAAGTGGAAGTACCTGGAGAGACCATCTGCATTACCATGGTCAGTCCCTGGGCGGTGCTCCACTGTAAAGTCCATCCCCTGTAGGGAAATGGACCACCTGACCAGTTTTGGATTTTCACCCTTCATCTGATTTAGCCACAAGAGGGGCTTATGGTCTGTCTGAATTAGGAAGTGAGTACCAAACAAGTATGGCCTCAACTTCTTCAGGGCCCAAACCACAGCAAAGGCCTCCCTCTCAATAGCTGACCAACGTTTCTCCCTGGGGGTCAGCCTTCTGCTAATGAAAGCAATGGGCTGGTCTTGACCATCTTGATTAAGTTGTGAAAGCACAGCTCACACCCCCAACTCAGAAGCATCTGTCTGTACAATGAACTGTTTGGAGTAGTCAGGACTCTTCAGGATAGGTGCAGAGCACATGGCCTTCTTAAGGTCATCAAATGCCTTTTGACAGCTAACTGTCCACTGAACCTTTTTGGGCATCTTCTTGGATGTCAAGTCATTCAATGGTGTCACAATGGACCCATAGTTCTTTACAAATTTTCTGTAATACCCAGTCAGGCCCAAGAAGGCTCTGACTTGTGTCTGGGTAGTTGGAGGAGCCCAGTCCTGTATGGTCTGGATCTTGCTCTACAGTGGTTGAACTTGACCCCCACCTACTAGGTGGCCCAAGTACACAACCTTGCTCTGCCCTATCTGGCACTTGGTAGTCTCGATAGTCAGGCCTGCCTTTTGCAGGGCCTCCAGAACCTTCTTCGGGTGGATCAGGTGATCCTCCCAGGTGGAGCTAAAGACAGCAATATCATCTAGATATGCTGCACAAAAGTCATCCAACCCAGCAAGGACTTGATTCACTAACCTTTGGAAGGTGGCAGGTGCATTCTTCAAACCAAAGGGCATTACCACAAATTGATAATGTCCACTAGGGGTAGAGAATGCTGTTTTGGCTTTTGACTCTTCAGCTAGTCTGATTTGCCAGTAGCCAGCTGTCAAATCAAATGTGCTCAGAAACTTGGCAGAAGCCAATTTATCAATGAGCTCATCTGCTCTTGGAATGGGATGTGCATCTGTCCTAGTGACAGCATTGAGACCTCTGTCGTCCACACAAAACCTCATTTCTCTCTTTCCATCTTTGGTATGAGGTTTTGGCACAAGGACCACTGGGCTAGCCCATGGGCTCTCTGATGGCTCAATCACTCCAAGCTCCAACATCTTTTGCACCTCAGCCTTTATACAATCCCTGACATGGTCAGGTTGCATGTAGATCTTATTCTTCACAGGCAGACTGTCACCAGTGTCCACCTCATGGGTGCACCAATTAGTCTGGCTGGGTGTGAGTGAAAACATATGTCTGTGGGCCTGCAACACCTGTCTGCAGTCCACCTGTTGCTGCTCAGTGAGGCTGCCTGCCAAGGCTACTCCATCAACTGAACCATCATCAGGGTTCTGGGAAAGCAGGTCTGGGAGAGGGTCACTCTCTTCCTCCTGTTCCCCATCTAAGGCCATGAGGAGACTCATGTCCTCCCTGTCAACAAATGCTTTCAAACGGTTCACATGGAGCACCCTGTGGGGGCTCCTAGGGGTGCCAAAGTCAACCACATAGGTGACTTCTCCCTTTTTCTCAATGATAGGGTAGGGTCCAGTCCATTTGTCCTGGAGAGCTGCTGGCCCCACTGGGTCCAACACCCACACCTTCTGCCCTGGCTGGAACTCAACCAGAACAGCCTTTTGGTCATGCCAAGCTTTCTGTAATTCTTGACTGGCCTCCAGGTTTTTGGATGCTCTCTCCATATACTCAGCCATCCTGGAGCGGAGACCAAGTACATAGTCCACAATATCTAGCTTAGGCTTTTTGAGAGGTAACTCCCATCCTTCCTTCACCAAACACAATGGACCCCTCACAGGGTGGCCAAATAAAAGTTCAAAAGGGCTGTAGCCAACCCCCTTCTGTGGGACCTCTCTGTAAGCAAAGAGCAAGCAGGGGAAAAGGATGTCCCATTTCCGCCTAAGCTTCTCTGGTAAACCTTTTATCATTCCCTTTAGGGTCTTGTTGAACCTTTCAACAAGACCATTGCACTGTGGATGGTAGGGTGTGGTAAACTTATAGTTTACTCCACACTCTTTCCACATTGCTTTTAAGTATCCAGACATAAAGTTGGTACCTCTGTCTGAAAGAACCTCCTTTGGAAAGCCCACTCTTGAGAAAACTGCAATGAGGGCTTTTGCCACCACAGGGGCTGTGGTGGTCCTCAGGGGAATTGCCTCTGGGTACCTGGTGGCATGATCCACTACCACCAGTATAAATCTGTGCCCAGATGCTGTTTGAGGATCCATGGGACCCACAATATCTATTCCAACTCTTTCAAAGGGTACCCCCACCACAGGTAATGGTATCAGGGGGGCCTTTGTTGTGCCACCTGACTTACCACTGGCTTGGCAAGTGACACAGGAGCGACAAAACTCCTTGACATTTTCTGACATGTGAGGCCAGTGAAAGTGTGGAACAAGCCTGTCCCAAGTCTTATTCTGGCCTAAGTGTCCTGCAAGGGGAATATCATGGGCCAAGGTGAGAAGGAAACCCCTAAACTTCAAAGGTACAACCAACCTCCTGGTTGTGCCAGGCTTGGGGCCTCTAGCCTCTGAATAAAGGAGTCCTTCTTCCCAATAAACGTTATGGGTACCTTGAGCATTCCCTGCAGCCTCAGCAGCAGCTTGCTGTCTGAGGGGTTCAAGTGAAGGGCAATCTAATTGGGCCTGCCCCAGGTCTGCCCTTGAGGGTCCCCCTGTCCCCAGAAACTCAACCTGGTCAGGTTCAAGCTCCTCAGAAACAGTCTCCTCTTGGACTGCAGAATCAGTTTCCTGTGAAACTTGATCCTCAACCTGGGGCAAGTGGGAAGGCACAGCCTTAACCCTCTTGCTCCTTCTCTTGGGTTGTGGTTGGTCTATTGTTTCAAGATCCACCACTGGTTCAGGAAGGCACTTCTTAGCCTGAGACCTTGTCACTGCAAGGACATGAGCTGGAATCCCTAGCATTTCTGCATGAGTCCTGTACTCCACTTCTGACCAAACTGAGCTTTCAAGATCATTGCCTAACAGACAGTCTACTGGGAGGTCTGCACTCACAACAACTTTCTTTAGGCCATCTACCCCTCCCCAGGAGAAGTTCACAACAGCCACACTATGTGAAGTAGTGGAGTTGCTTGCATTGGTCACTAGGTAACTTTCACCTAGTACAATCTGACCAGGGTCCACAAAGTCGGGTGTCACCATAGTGACACTGGCACAAGTGTCCCTGTAGGCCTGAGCCAGTTTCTCATTGATTAAGGGAGTCTGCCTATATTTGCCCAGGTTACTGGGGCTCACTGCAGTGGTCAAAGATAAGTCCACATCATATAGGAGAACTGCCTGTGTGGGGATTCTGACTAGGCCAGATTCCACCTCAGTACCCAAGGTTAACCCTACTAACCCCTTAGGTTGTGCACTACCACTGCTGACTGTACTAGGGGGTGCAGTTGCTTTAGGAGCTGCAGTGGCAGGAACTGGATTTTTCTTAGTGCATTCACTGCCCCAGTGTGAAACTGATTTGCAGGTATTACACCAAGGTTTCTTTGGGCCATCATTCTTCTTTTTCTTTTTGTCATTTTGGGAACCACCCTCCTTATTACTAGTTTGGGGGCCTGAAGACTTCTGGTCCTTTTCTTTATCTTTCTGATTCCCACCCTTCTGGTCTGTTTTCTTCTGGTCACCATGGTTCTGGGGTTTCTGCTTAATCCTTGTTCTGACCCATTTGTCTGCCTTCTTTCCCAATTCTTGGGGAGAGGTCAAATCAGAGTCAATAAGGTATTGATGCAACAGCTGGTTCTGACCGTTATTAAGGATCTGCTCTCTCATTATAAGATTGTACAATCCTGTATAGTCTGAGACTTTACTTCCCTGCAGCCAACCCTCCAGAGCCTTAGTGGCACAATCAACAAAATCAGTCCAGTCTTGAGTCTGTGCTTTTTGTGTGTCTCTGAACAACAACCTGTATTGCTCAGTGGTTAGGCCAAACCCTTCAATAAGAGCACTCTTCAGGACAGAGTAGTTTTTGGCATCCTCAGGTCTAACAGTGAGGAGCCTATCCCTCCCTTTCTCAGAAAAGGAGTACCATAAAATTGCTGCCCACTGATCCTCAGGGACCTGCTGTACCATGCAGGCCCTCTCAACAGCAGTCATCCATTTGTGGATGTCATCCCCTTCCTTGTAGGGGGGCACAATTATTGTCAGGTTTCTATTATCATAGGCCCTGTCTTTTTCTTTAGGAACTTTGCTGCCACCAGTGGCATCTAAGCCACACAATTTTCTTTCTCTTGCTAAAGCAAGTTTAGCTTGAGCCAAGGCTACCTCTTCCCTCTCTATCTGGAGTTGGACAGCCCTCATCCTGGCCCTATGCTCTTTCCTCTGGGGGAAGTCATTCCCCATTGAGATTCTCTTGAGACACTAGAAACATGAGAGTCCCCTGATGGAGATCTCACCCTTCTGTTGCCTGGGAGAATTAAGTTATGAGATCTGGGGAGGTGCTGGCCCTCTCCATTCCCATGTAGGTCTAGATTGGCCTGGTTAAGCCTGCCAATCTGTACCTGGGTCACCCTCTGATCCTGATCTTCAGGCTCTTCTATTACTGAGCCATCCTCTTCCTCTTCCTCCTCCTCTTCTTCATCTGGAAGATCCTCATTCTCAGGGGAGTTCTGTCCTTCTCCTGACTCTAAGGGAGTCTGACTCACCTTATCTAAGTCATCCTTTCTCAGGATGGCTATCAGGGAAGGAATGGTAGGGTTTCTACCCTTTTTTAGCCCCCTTGCTGTGCACAAGGCACCAAGTCTCTGTGGCTGTTGTCATATCTGGAAGTTGCCTTGATGGGGTCAACTATCACAGGGGTAGACTCTGAGGCTGCTCCTGTGTCAGACATGGCTGCTAGTGAGGTGTAAGTGATGCACTTACCTACACTAAGTGTTTTCCTACTGTACCTTGCTAGTGAGTTGTAGTCAGGGTGTGCTAATCCCTTTAATCTACAACTACTAAGTTCAGTAGAACTTAATATGCTAAGCTTTTGATTTTATATGTACCTAAGGTACTTGATGTGATCTTTCAATTTGATATAAAGATTGCAATGGTAAAACAACAGCAAGCTCAAATCCGCACCGCTGCACACCAATGTGAGAAGTTGGCCTGATATGTAGTGTTTCCAATTCTGGAACCACTTGGTATCAGTCCAAACAAACCCCAAAGATGTCTGGTTGTAAGTCAACCTTGTTAGACAAGCTATCCTACTGGTAGCATGGACTAAGCAGCCTTAAAGGCTTAACTTAAGAGGTCGTGTTAAGCGAGCTGTTTTACCACATACAATCCTGTAATCAAATGAAAGGACACCACACAAGTATATATTATAAAAATATATGTGTTTATTTCTAAATTAATCCCCAGTACTCTTTATGAGCAAAGGGGCACAAGCGTTAAATCAAAAGCACAGTATAACATACAAAGTTGCACTATTTTGGATGAGGGCCGGTGGCCACTCAAACCATATACTAAAAAAATGGTATAAGAGATACCACTCGAACAGTGGTTAGGCCTAGGGCCTAGAGAATCGCTGGGAGCAGTCAGGACTAGCAATGCTGAAGTCGGGAGTAGCCCACGGAATTCGGGTGCAGCACGGAAATTGCGGCTTGCACCAATGCAATGTCAATGGTGCGTAAAAGTTACACAAAGTTAGTTTAAGGATACTTCCGCTGAACCTAGAGGAACAAAACTTAAGACACAGACCCTAGAGGTGTATACCAGTGTGGGAACACCGGCGTTGCAATGTTACCTCACCCACAGGAAGTGGGTGCACAGGGTCGAAGTGGCGTCGGGTTTTGACACGCAGGCTCTTGGTGCTTGGAGCTGAAGAAGCTGCAGGCGATGGGAAGCAGAAGTGTCCGGTGTGATCCAAGGGCGGATCGAAGTCGGGATGTACCTGAAAGCAGAGGGGACAGAGTCTGGTTCACTCAGCAGTGACCAGGGTGGAACCAGGACGGAACCAGGCAATGTCGGGCGCAATCAGGTGGTTGTCGAGAGGCTTCTCTCCGCTGTCACGTGGGCTCTGGGGCATCTGCGACGTCCAGGAGCGGATCACGATCTGTCCCACGCAGGCTCTCACCGTCAGCACCGTCGGCTTCAAGATTGCAGCAAACAGCACTTGGCAAAAGCAATCCACGCAGAACCAGGAGATTGCTTCTCACTCAGGCCAGGAGGGTCAGAGTGGGGGCTCCTTTTCACAGGAGCTGGTGCAGATCTGGAGCAACCAGAAAAGCAAGTCATAGTCAAGTTTTCGTCGGCACAGGGGCCACAAGCCAGCTGGCAAGTGACCGGGCCAACGCGTCGAGTCCACACAAGCAGAAGGGCCCCACGCAGCACTCGTCGAGTGTGGAGGGGGTAGCTTTGGTGCAAGTGTAGCTCGGGGTGGGGGCTTCTCAAACCACGGTGTACAGCTTCGAGGGTCACTCGTGGGCTGCACGATCAGCGTCTCGTGGCCTTTTCAAGATGGCGTGCCCCACGCTTCCGGTCGCCTCCACTGGTCTCAGCTCTGCAGGGACTGTGGATCGGTCTGGGAGAAGGCAGGCAAGCTTGATCTCGTTGATCTCTGTTGCTCGAGTTCCGGCAGGAACTGCAACAAAGCAAGGGTCGATGGCTGGATGGTGCCTGTTTGCACAGGGTGGTCACTCCTTGACCACAAGGGAGATTCTTCAGTCTTCTATGTTGAGTAGAATGTCGAAGGGTCCAGAATTCGTTTCTTATGTTTCTTCAGGATGATCTGAGTTGCATTGGCACTGCTCCCACTCTTATTCGAATCTGGTGGGCTGGACATCCTGCTAGGTCCCCTCCTATGGGTGGGACCCAGGAAGGGAGTGGTTACACCCCTTTCCTTTGATCCAGGCCGCGCTGGGACTGGGGCTGGGATGCCCCAGAACGGGTTTGGCCGGATTATGCAAGGGGCAGCCTTGTGCTCCCCAGGCAGTGTCTGGTTTCTTTGAAACCTCCCTGCTACAATCCACTATCTCCTGTCTGGGGTGGTTTGACACCACCCTGCGACAGGAAACCCTTTGTCCAGGCCACCATTTGCTGAGTTTCGGTCAGCAGCAGCAGGAGGCCAGACCCGTGTCTGTGGCAGAGGCATCCATTTTGTGGATCTGAGGCTCATTTTAAATCAACCGCATTTTAGTAAAGTAACATGTCTTATCCCCCTAGAAGGGTGGAATGCTACCCCCGTCGCCAGAACTGGCGAGGGGGTAGTATTCCAATTTGTATGACACCTTACACGACATGTTTTGATAAAGCCAAACCAAAGTTGCTATATAACCGCGAGGATTATAAGGCGCTTAAGAGTATATGGTATGGCATTATCCCGGATCAGCTTAGGGAGTTGTTCCCGACCGCTGCAGACAGGCTCAGCTCATGCCAGAGCTCCATCTCACATAAAACCACGCACTCTGCCTCCAGGATTGATGAGGCCTTCCATAGGAGTGACCCACAGGTTTATATGTGTCCAGATATAGGTTTAGATTTAGGTATACTATATCTAAGCAAGGGGAGATTACACCCACTTGCCCCAGCTGAGGCCAGTTGTGTCAATTTTAAGAACCAGCCAGGGGTGGCAAAAGCTATGCTTCAGCCCCTGGTAGGCCTTGGTGGCACCTATGCCCTGAGCACCTATAGTGCATGGTACTGGGGCTGACAAGGAGTCCATTTCCAATTGTGGTATGTACCTATAGCACATGTATTACAAATTTAGAGAGAGAACAGCAGGCTGGGGGTCAGATTAGCAGGCCCACAGCCTCAGTAAGTCGAAAACCAGTGAAGCAAAAAGCAAAAATTGGGGTGACCATAGGATAGCAGACCCTACTCTCCTACACAACCCCCCCCCCCCCAAACGCAGGGACATTAAACTTAACCTTGACCAGATAAGTCTTCATGTTCTAAGTGGAAGTACCTGGAGAGACCATCTGCATTACCATGGTCAGTCCCTGGGCGGTGCTCCACTGTAAAGTCCATCCCCTGTAGGGAAATGGACCACCTGAGCAGTTTTGGATTTTCACCCTTCATCTGATTTAGCCACAAGAGGGGCTTATGGTCTGTCTGAATTAGGAAGTGAGTACCAAACAAGTATGGCCTCAACTTCTTCAGGGCTCAAACCACAGCAAAGGCCTCCCTCTCAATAGCTGACCAACGATTCTCCCTGGGGGTCAGCCTTCTGCTAATGAAAGCAATGGGCTGGTCTTGACCATCTTGATTAAGTTGTGAAAGCACAGCTCCCACCCCCAACTCAGAAGCATCTGTCTGTACAAAGAACTGTTTGGAGTAGTCAGGACTCTTCAGGATAGGTGCAGAGCACATGGCCTTCTTCAGGTCATCAAATGCCTTTTGACAGCTAACTGTCCACTGAACCTTTTTGGGCATCTTCTTGGATGTCAAGTCATTCAATGGTGTCACAATGGACCCATAGTTCTTTACAAATTTTCTGTAATACCCAGTCAGGCCCAAGAAGGCTCTGACTTGTGTCTGGGTAGTTGGAGGAGCCCAGTCCGTAATGGTCTGGATCTTGCTCTACAGTGGTTGAACTTGACCCCCACCTACTAGGTGGCCCAAGTACACAACCTTGCTCTGCCCTATCTGGCACTTGGTAGCCTTGATAGTCAGGCCTGCCTTTTGCAGGGCCTCCAGAACCTTCTTCAGGTGGATCAGGTGATCCTCCCAGGTGGAGCTAAAGACAGCAATATCATCTAGATATGCTGCACAAAAGTCATCCAACCCAGCAAGGACTTGATTCACCAACCTTTGGA
The DNA here is from genome assembly GCF_964263255.1 of Lissotriton vulgaris. NCBI lineage: Eukaryota > Metazoa > Chordata > Amphibia > Caudata > Salamandridae > Lissotriton > Lissotriton vulgaris. The sequence continues at coordinate 1,262,452,071 of NC_141685.1, forward strand.
AGGTGGCAGGTGCATTCTTCAAACCAAAGGGCATTACCACAAATTGATAATGTCCACTAGGGGTAGAGAATGCTGTTTTGGCTTTTGACTCTTCAGCTAGTCTGATTTGCCAGTAGCCAGCTGTCAAATCAAATGTGCTCAGAAACTTGGCAGAAGCCAATTTATCAATGAGCTCATCTGCTCTTGGAATGGGATGTGCATCTGTCCTAGTGACAGCATTGAGACCTCTGTAGTCCACACAAAACCTCATTTCTCTCTTTCCATCTTTGGTATGAGGTTTTGGCACAAGGACCACTGGGCTAGCCCATGGGCTCTCTGATGGCTCAATCACTCCAAGCTCCAACATCTTTTGCACCTCAGCCTTTATACAATCCCTGACATGGTCAGGTTGCCTGTAGATCTTATTCTTCACAGGCAGACTGTCACCAGTGTCCACCTCATGGGTGCACCAATTAGTCTGGCTGGGTGTGAGTGAAAACATATGTCTGTGGGCCTGCAACACCTGTCTGCAGTCCACCTGTTGCTGCTCAGTGAGGCTGCCTGCCAAGGCTACTCCATCAACTGAACCATCATCAGGGTTCTGGGAAAGCAGGTCTGGGAGAGGGACACTCTCTTCCTCCTGTTCCCCATCTGTGGCCATGAGGAGACTCATGTCCTCCCTGTCAACAAATGCTTTCAAACGGTTTACATGGAGCACCCTGTGGGGGCTCCTAGGGGTGCCAAAGTCAACCACATAGGTGACTTCTCCCTTTTTCTCAATGATAGGGTAGGGTCCAGTCCATTTGTCCTGGAGAGCTGCTGGCCCCACTGGGTCCAACACCCACACCTTCTGCCCTGGCTGGAACTCAACCAGAACAGCCTTTTGGTCATGCCAAGCTTTCTGTAATTCTTGACTGGCCTCCAGGTTTTTGGATGCTCTCTCCATATACTCAGCCATCCTGGAGCGGAGACCAAGTACATAGTCCACAATATCTAGCTTAGGCTTTTTGAGAGGTAACTCCCATCCTTCCTTCACCAAACACAATGGACCCCTCACAGGGTGGCCAAATAAAAGTTCAAAAGGGCTGTAGCCAACCCCCTTCTGTGGGACCTCTCTGTAAGCAAAGAGCAAGCAGGGTAAAAGGATGTCCCATTTCCGCCTAAGCTTCTCTGGTAAACCTTTTATCATTCCCTTTAGGGTCTTGTTGAACCTTTCAACAAGCCCATTGCACTGTGGATGGTAGGGTGTGGTAAACTTATAGTTTACTCCACACTCTTTCCACATTGCTTTTAAGTATCCTGACATAAAGCTGGTACCTCTGTCTGAAAGAACCTCCTTTGGAAAGCCCACTCTTGAGAAAACTGCAATGAGGGCTTTTGCCACCACAGGGGCTGTGGTGGTCCTCAGGGGAATTGCCTCTGGGTACCTGGTGGCATGATCCACTACCACCAGTATAAATCTGTGCCCAGATGCTGTTTGAGGATCCATGGGACCCACAATATCTATTCCAACTCTTTCAAAGGGTACCCCCACCACAGGTAGTGGTATCAGGGGGGCCTTTGTTGTGCCACCTGACTTACCACTGGCTTGGCAAGTGACACAGGAGCGACAAAACTCCTTGACATTTTCTGACATGTGAGGCCAGTGAAAGTGTGGAACAAGCCTGTCCCAAGTCTTATTCTGGCCTAAGTGTCCTGCAAGGGGAATATCATGGGCCAAGGTGAGAAGGAAACCCCTAAACTTCAAAGGTATAACCAACCTCCTGGTTGTGTCAGGCTTGGGGTCTCTAGCCTCTGAATAAAGGAGTCCTTCATCCCAATAAACGTTATGGGTACCTTGAGCATTCCCTGCAGCCTCAGCAGCAGCTTGCTGTCTGAGGGGTTCAAGTGAAGGGCAATCTAATTGGGCCTGCCCCAGGTCTGCCCTTGAGGGTCCCTCTGTCCCCAGAAACTCAACCTGGTCAGGTTCAAGCTCCTCAGAAACAGTCTCCTCTTGGACTGCAGAATCAGTTTCCTGTGAAACTTGATCCTCAACCTGGGGCAAGTGGGAAGGCACAGCCTTAACCCTCTTGCTCCTTCTCTTGGGTTGTGGTTGGTCTATTGTTTCAAGATCCACCACTGGTTCAGGAAGGCACTTCTTAGCCTGTGACCTTGTCACTGCAAGGTCATGAGCTGAAATCCCTAGAATTTCTGCATGAGTCCTGTACTCCACTTCTGACCAAACTGAGCTTTCAAGATCATTGCCTAACAGACAGTCTACTGGGAGGTCTGCACTCACAACAACTTTCTTTAGGCCATCTACCCCTCCCCAGGAGAAGTTCACAACAGCCACACTATGTGAAGTAGTGGAGTTGCTTGCATTGGTCACTAGGTAACTTTCACCTAGTACAATCTGACCAGGGTCCACAAAGTCGGGTGTCACCATAGTGACACTGGCACAAGTGTCCCTGTAGGCCTGAGCCAGTTTCTCATTGATTAAGGGAGTCTGCCTATATTTGCCCAGGTTACTGGGGCTCACTGCAGTGGTCAAAGATAAGTCCACATCATATAGGAGAACTGCCTGTGAGGGGATTCTGACTAGGCCAGATTCCACCTCAGTACCCAAGGTTAACCCTACTAACCCCTTAGGTTGTGCACTACCACTGCTGACTGTACTAGGGGGTGCAGTTGCTTTAGGAGCTGCAGTGGCAGGAACTGGATTTTTCTTAGTGCATTCACTGCCCCAGTGTGAAACTAATTTGCAGGTATTACACCAAGGTTTCTTTGGGCCATCATTCTTCTTTTTCTTTTTGTCATTTTGGGAACCACCCTCCTTATTACTAGTTTGGGGGCCTGAAGACTTCTGGTCCTTTTCTTTATCTTTCTGATTCCCACCCTTCTGGACTGTTTTCTTCTGGTCACCATGGTTCTGGGGTTTCTGCTTAATCCTTGTTCTGACCCATTTGTCTGCCTTCTTTCCCAATTCTTGGGGAGAGGTCAAATCAGAGTCAATAAGGTATTGATGCAACAGCTGGTTCTGACCGTTATTAAGGATCTGCTCTCTCATTATAAGATTGTACAATCCTGTATAGTCTGAGACTTTACTTCCCTGCAGCCAACCCTCCAGAGCCTTAGTGGCACAATCAACAAAATCAGTCCAGTCCTGAGTCTGTGCTTTTTGGGTGTCTCTGAACAACAACCTGTATTGCTCAGTGGTTAGGCCAAACCCTTCAATAAGAGCACTCTTCAGGACAGAGTAGTTTTTGGCATCCTCAGGTCTAACAGTGAGGAGCCTATCCCTCCCTTTCTCAGAAAAGGAGTACCATAAAATTGCTGCCCACTGATCCTCAGGGACCTGCTGTACCATGCAGGCCCTCTCAAGAGCAGTCATCCATTTGTGGATGTCATCCCCTTCCTTGTAGGGGGGCACAATTTTTGTCAGGTTTCTATTATCATACGCCCTGTCTTTTTCTTTAGGAACTTTGTTGCCACCAGTGGCATCTAAGCCACACAATTTTCTTTCTCTTGCTAAAGCAAGTTTAGCTTGAGCCAAGGCTACCTCTTCCCTCTCTATCTGGAGTTGGACAGCCCTCATCCTGGCCCTATGCTCTTTCCTCTGGGGGAAAGTCATTCCCCTTTGAGATTCTCTTGAGGAACTAGAAACATGAAAGTCCCCTGATGGAGATCTCACCCTTCTGTTGCCTGGGAGAATTAAGTTATGAGATCTGGGGAGGTGCTGGCCCTCTCCATTCCCATGTAGGTCTAGATTGGCCTGGTTAAGCCTGCCAATCTGTACCTGGGTCACCCTCTGATCCTGATCTTCAGGCTCTTCTATTACTGAGCCATCCTCTTCCTCTTCCTCCTCCTCTTCTTCATCTGGAAGATCCTCATTCTCAGGGGAGTTCTGTCCTTCTCCTGACTCTAAGGGAGTCTGACTCACCTTATCTAAGTCATCCTTTCTCAGGATGGCTATCAGGGAAGGAATGGTAGGGTTTCTACCCTTTTTTAGCCCCCTTGCTGTGCACAAGGCACCAAGTCTCTGTGGCTGTTGTCATATCTGGAAGTTGCCTTGATGGGGTCAACTATCACAGGGGTAGACTCTGAGGCTGCTCCTGTGTCAGACATGGCTGCTAGTGAGGTGTAAGTGATGCACTTACCTACACTAAGTGTTTTCCTACTGTACCTTGCTAGTGAGTTGTAGTCAGGGTGTGCTAATCCCTTTAATCTACAACTACTAAGTTCAGTAGAACTTAATATGCTAAGCTTTTGATTTTATATGTACCTAAGGTACTTGATGTGATCTTTCAATTTGATATAAAGATTGCAATGGTAAAACAACAGCAAGCTCAAATCCGCACCGCTGCACACCAATGTGAGAAGTTGGCCTGATATGTAGTGTTTCCAATTCTGGAACCACTTGGTATCAGTCCAAACAAACCCCAAAGATGTCTGGTTGTAAGTCAACCTTGTTAGACAAGCTATCCTACTGGTAGCATGGACTAAGCAGCCTTAAAGGCTTAACTTAAGAGGTCGTGTTAAGCGAGCTGTTTTACCACATACAATCCTGTAATCAAATGAAAGGACACCACACAAGTATATATTATAAAAATATATGTGTTTATTTCTAAATTAATCCCCAGTACTCTTTATGAGCAAAGGGGCACAAGCGTTAAATCAAAAGCACAGTCTAACATACAAAGTTGCACTATTTTGGATGAGGGCCGGTGGCCACTCAAACCATATACTAAAAAAATGGTATAAGAGATACCACTCGAACAGTGGTTAGGCCTAGGGCCTAGAGAATCGCTGGGAGCAGTCAGGACTAGCAATGCTGAAGTCGGGAGTAGCCCACGGAATTCGGGTGCAGCACGGAAATTGCGGCTTGCACCAATGCAATGTCAATGGTGCGTAAAAGTTACACAAAGTTAGTTTAAGGATACTTCCGCTGAACCTAGAGGAACAAAACTTAAGACACAGACCCTAGAGGTGTATACCAGTGTGGGAACACCGGCGTTGCAATGTTACCTCACCCACAGGAAGTGGGTGCACAGGGTCGAAGTGGCGTCGGGTTTTGACACGCAGGCTCTTGGTGCTTGGAGCTGAAGAAGCTGCAGGCGATGGGAAGCAGAAGTGTCCGGTGTGATCCAAGGGCGGATCGAAGTCGGGATGTACCTGAAAGCAGAGGGGACAGAGTCTGGTTCACTCAGCAGTGACCAGGGTGGAACCAGGACGGAACCAGGCAATGTCGGGCGCAATCAGGTGGTTGTCGAGAGGCTTCTCTCCGCTGTCACGTGGGCTCTGGGGCATCTGCGACGTCCAGGAGCGGATCACGATCTGTCCCACGCAGGCTCTCGCCGTCAGCACCGTCGGCTTCAAGATTGCAGCAAACAGCACTTGGCAAAAGCAATCCACGCGGAACCGGGAGATTGCTTCTCACTCAGGCCAGGAGGGTCAGAGTGGGGGCTCCTTTTCACAGGAGCTGGTGCAGATCTGGAGCAACCAGAAAAGCAAGTCATATTCAAGTTTTCGTCGGCACAGGGGCCACAAGCCAGCTGGCAAGTGACCGGGCCAACGCGTCGAGTCCACACAAGCAGAAGGGCCCCACGCAGCACTCGTCGAGTGTGGAGGGGGTAGCTTTGGTGCAAGTGTAGCTCGGGGTGGGGGCTTCTCAAACCACGGTGTACAGCTTCGAGGGTCACTCGTGGGCTGCACGATCAGCGTCTCGTGGCCTTTTCAAGATGGCGTGCCCCACGCTTCCGGTCGCCTCCACTGGTCTCAGCTCTGCAGGGACTGTGGATCGGTCTGGGAGAAGGCAGGCAAGCTTGATCTCGTTGATCTCTGTTGCTCGAGTTCCGGCAGGAACTGCAACAAAGCAAGGGTCGATGGCTGGATGGTGCCTGTTTGCACAGGGTGGTCACTCCTTGACCACAAGGGAGATTCTTCAGTCTTCTATGTTGAGTAGAATGTCGAAGGGTCCAGAATTCGTTTCTTATGTTTCTTCAGGATGATCTGAGTTGCATTGGCACTGCTCCCACTCTTATTCGAATCTGGTGGGCTGGACATCCTGCTAGGTCCCCTCCTATGGGTGGGACCCAGGAAGGGAGTGGTTACACCCCTTTCCTTTGATCCAGGCCGCGCTGGGACTGGGGCTGGGATGCCCCAGAACGGGTTTGGCCGGATTATGCAAGGGGCAGCCTTGTGCTCCCCAGGCAGTGTCTGGTTTCTTTGAAACCTCCCTGCTACAATCCACTATCTCCTGTCTGGGGTGGTTTGACACCACCCTGCGACAGGAAACCCTTTGTCCAGGCCACCATTTGCTGAGTTTCGGTCAGCAGCAGCAGGAGGCCAGACCCGTGTCTGTGGCAGAGGCATCCATTTTGTGGATCTGAGGCTCATTTTAAATCAACCGCGTTTTAGTAAAGTAACATGTCTTATCCCCCTAGAAGGGTGGAATGCTACCCCCGTCGCCAGAACTGGCGAGGGGGTAGTATTCCAATTTGTATGACACCTTACACGACATGTTTTGATAAAGCCAAACCAAAGTTGCTATATAACCGCGAGGATTATAAGGCGCTTAAGAGTATATGGTATGGCATTATCCCGGATCAGCTTAGGGAGTTGTTCCCGACCGCTGCAGACAGGCTCAGCTCATGCCAGAGCTCCATCTCACATAAAACCACGCACTCTGCCTCCAGGATTGATGAGGCCTTCCATAGGAGTGACCCACAGGTTTATATGTGTCCAGATATAGGTTTAGATATAGGTATACTATATCTAAGCAAGGGGAGATTACACCCACTTGCCCCAGCTGAGGCCAGTTGTGTCAATTTTAAGAACCAGCCAGGGGTGGCAAAAGCTATGCTTCAGCCCCTGGTAGGCCTTGGTGGCACCTATGCCCTGAGCACCTATAGTGCATGGTACTGGGGCTGACAAGGAGTCCATTTCCAATTGTGGTATGTACCTATAGCACATGTATTACAAATTTAGAGAGAGAACAGCAGGCTGGGGGTCAGATTAGCAGGCCCACAGCCTCAGTAAGTCGAAAACCAGTGAAGCAAAAAGCAAAAATTGGGGTGACCATAGGATAGCAGACCCTACTCTCCTACACAACCCCCCCCCCCCCCCAAACGCAGGGACATTAAACTTAACCTTGACCAGATAAGTCTTCATGTTCTAAGTGGAAGTACCTGGAGAGACCATCTGCATTACCATGGTCAGTCCCTGGGCGGTGCTCCACTGTAAAGTCCATCCCCTGTAGGGAAATGGACCACCTGAGCAGTTTTGGATTTTCACCCTTCATCTGATTTAGCCACAAGAGGGGCTTATGGTCTGTCTGAATTAGGAAGTGAGTACCAAACAAGTATGGCCTCAACTTCTTCAGGGCTCAAACCACAGCAAAGGCCTCCCTCTCAATAGCTGACCAACGATTCTCCCTGGGGGTCAGCCTTCTGCTAATGAAAGCAATGGGCCGGTCTTGACCATCTTGATTAAGTTGTGAAAGCACAGCTCCCACCCCCAACTCAGAAGCATCTGTCTGTACAAAGAACTGTTTGGAGTAGTCAGGACTCTTCAGGATAGGTGCAGAGCACATGGCCTTCTTCAGGTCATCAAATGCCTTTTGACAGCTAACTGTCCACTGAACCTTTTTGGGCATCTTCTTGGATGTCAAGTCATTCAATGGTGTCACAATGGACCCATAGTTCTTTACAAATTTTCTGTAATACCCAGTCAGGCCCAAGAAGGCTCTGACTTGTGTCTGGGTAGTTGGAGGAGCCCAGTCCGTAATGGTCTGGATCTTGCTCTACAGTGGTTGAACTTGACCCCCACCTACTAGGTGGCCCAAGTACACAACCTTGCTCTGCCCTATCTGGCACTTGGTAGCCTTGATAGTCAGGCCTGCCTTTTGCAGGGCCTCCAGAACCTTCTTCAGGTGGATCAGGTGATCCTCCCAGGTGGAGCTAAAGACAGCAATATCATCTAGATATGCTGCACAAAAGTCATCCAACCCAGCAAGGACTTGATTCACCAACCTTTGGAAGGTGGCAGGTGCATTCTTCAAACCAAAGGGCATTACCACAAATTGATAATGTCCACTAGGGGTAGAGAATGCTGTTTTGGCTTTTGACTCTTCAGCTAGTCTGATTTGCCAGTAGCCAGCTGTCAAATCAAATGTGCTCAGAAACTTGGCAGAAGCCAATTTATCAATGAGCTCATCTGCTCTTGGAATGGGATGTGCATCTGTCCTAGTGACAGCATTGAGACGTCTGTAGTCCACACAAAACCTCATTTCTCTCTTTCCATCTTTGGTATGAGGTTTTGGCACAAGGACCACTGGGCTAGCCCATGGGCTCTCTGATGGCTCAATCACTCCAAGCTCCAACATCTTTTGCACCTCAGCCTTTATACAATCCCTGACATGGTCAGGTTGCCTGTAGATCTTATTCTTCACAGGCAGACTGTCACCAGTGTCCACCTCATGGGTGCACCAATTAGTCTGGCTGGGTGTGAGTGAAAACATATGTCTGTGGGCCTGCAACACCTGTCTGCAGTCCACCTGTTGCTGCTCAGTGAGGCTGCCTGCCAAGGCTACTCCATCAACTGAACCATCATCAGGGTTCTGGGAAAGCAGGTCTGGGAGAGGGTCACTCTCTTCCTCCTGTTCCCCATCTGTGGCCATGAGGAGACTCATGTCCTCCCTGTCAACAAATGCTTTCAAACGGTTTACATGGAGCACCCTGTGGGGGCTCCTAGGGGTGCCAAAGTCAACCACATAGGTGACTTCTCCCTTTTTCTCAATGATAGGGTAGGGTCCAGTCCATTTGTCCTGGAGAGCTGCTGGCCCCACTGGGTCCAACACCCACACCTTCTGCCCTGGCTGGAACTCAACCAGAACAGCCTTTTGGTCATGCCAAGCTTTCTGTAATTCTTGACTGGCCTCCAGGTTTTTGGATGCTCTCTCCATATACTCAGCCATCCTGGAGCGGAGACCAAGTACATAGTCCACAATATCTAGCTTAGGCTTTTTGAGAGGTAACTCCCATCCTTCCTTCACCAAACACAATGGACCCCTCACAGGGTGGCCAAATAAAAGTTCAAAAGGGCTGTAGCCAACCCCCTTCTGTGGGACCTCTCTGTAAGCAAAGAGCAAGCAGGGTAAAAGGATGTCCCATTTCCGCCTAAGCTTCTCTGGTAAACCTTTTATCATTCCCTTTAGGGTCTTGTTGAACCTTTCAACAAGCCCATTGCACTGTGGATGGTAGGGTGTGGTAAACTTATAGTTTACTCCACACTCTTTCCACATTGCTTTTAAGTATCCTGACATAAAGCTGGTACCTCTGTCTGAAAGAACCTCCTTTGGAAAGCCCACTCTTGAGAAAACTGCAATGAGGGCTTTTGCCACCACAGGGGCTGTGGTGGTCCTCAGGGGAATTGCCTCTGGGTACCTGGTGGCATGATCCACTACCACCAGTATAAATCTGTGCCCAGATGCTGTTTGAGGATCCATGGGACCCACAATATCTATTCCAACTCTTTCAAAGGGTACCCCCACCACAGGTAGTGGTATCAGGGGGGCCTTTGTTGTGCCACCTGACTTACCACTGGCTTGGCAAGTGACACAGGAGCGACAAAACTCCTTGACATTTTCTGACATGTGAGGCCAGTGAAAGTGTGGAACAAGCCTGTCCCAAGTCTTATTCTGGCCTAAGTGTCCTGCAAGGGGAATATCATGGGCCAAGGTGAGAAGGAAACCCCTAAACTTCAAAGGTATAACCAACCTCCTGGTTGTGTCAGGCTTGGGGTCTCTAGCCTCTGAATAAAGGAGTCCTTCATCCCAATAAACGTTATGGGTACCTTGAGCATTCCCTGCAGCCTCAGCAGCAGCTTGCTGTCTGAGGGGTTCAAGTGAAGGGCAATCTAATTGGGCCTGCCCCAGGTCTGCCCTTGAGGGTCCCTCTGTCCCCAGAAACTCAACCTGGTCAGGTTCAAGCTCCTCAGAAACAGTCTCCTCTTGGACTGCAGAATCAGTTTCCTGTGAAACTTGATCCTCAACCTGGGGCAAGTGGGAAGGCACAGCCTTAACCCTCTTGCTCCTTCTCTTGGGTTGTGGTTGGTCTATTGTTTCAAGATCCACCACTGGTTCAGGAAGGCACTTCTTAGCCTGTGACCTTGTCACTGCAAGGTCATGAGCTGAAATCCCTAGAATTTCTGCATGAGTCCTGTACTCCACTTCTGACCAAACTGAGCTTTCAAGATCATTGCCTAACAGACAGTCTACTGGGAGGTCTGCACTCACAACAACTTTCTTTAGGCCATCTACCCCTCCCCAGGAGAAGTTCACAACAGCCACACTATGTGAAGTAGTGGAGTTGCTTGCATTGGTCACTAGGTAACTTTCACCTAGTACAATCTGACCAGGGTCCACAAAGTCGGGTGTCACCATAGTGACACTGGCACAAGTGTCCCTGTAGGCCTGAGCCAGTTTCTCATTGATTAAGGGAGTCTGCCTATATTTGCCCAGGTTACTGGGGCTCACTGCAGTGGTCAAAGATAAGTCCACATCATATAGGAGAACTGCCTGTGAGGGGATTCTGACTAGGCCAGATTCCACCTCAGTACCCAAGGTTAACCCTACTAACCCCTTAGGTTGTGCACTACCACTGCTGACTGTACTAGGGGGTGCAGTTGCTTTAGGAGCTGCAGTGGCAGGAACTGGATTTTTCTTAGTGCATTCACTGCCCCAGTGTGAAACTAATTTGCAGGTATTACACCAAGGTTTCTTTGGGCCATCATTCTTCTTTTTCTTTTTGTCATTTTGGGAACCACCCTCCTTATTACTAGTTTGGGGGCCTGAAGACTTCTGGTCCTTTTCTTTATCTTTCTGATTCCCACCCTTCTGGACTGTTTTCTTCTGGTCACCATGGTTCTGGGGTTTCTGCTTAATCCTTGTTCTGACCCATTTGTCTGCCTTCTTTCCCAATTCTTGGGGAGAGGTCAAATCAGAGTCAATAAGGTATTGATGCAACAGCTGGTTCTGACCGTTATTAAGGATCTGCTCTCTCATTATAAGATTGTACAATCCTGTATAGTCTGAGACTTTATTCCCTGCAGCCAACCCTCCAGAGCCTTAGTGGCACAATCAACAAAATCAGTCCAGTCCTGAGTCTGTGCTTTTTGGGTGTCTCTGAACAACAACCTGTATTGCTCAGTGGTTAGGCCAAACCCTTCAATAAGAGCACTCTTCAGGACAGAGTAGTTTTTGGCATCCTCAGGTCTAACAGTGAGGAGCCTATCCCTCCCTTTCTCAGAAAAGGAGTACCATAAAATTGCTGCCCACTGATCCTCAGGGACCTGCTGTACCATGCAGGCCCTCTCAAGAGCAGTCATCCATTTGTGGATGTCATCCCCTTCCTTGTAGGGGGGCACAATTTTTGTCAGGTTTCTATTATCATACGCCCTGTCTTTTTCTTTAGGAACTTTGTTGCCACCAGTGGCATCTAAGCCACACAATTTTCTTTCTCTTGCTAAAGCAAGTTTAGCTTGAGCCAAGGCTACCTCTTCCCTCTCTATCTGGAGTTGGACAGCCCTCATCCTGGCCCTATGCTCTTTCCTCTGGGGGAAAGTCATTCCCCTTTGAGATTCTCTTGAGGAACTAGAAACATGAAAGTCCCCTGATGGAGATCTCACCCTTCTGTTGCCTGGGAGAATTAAGTTATGAGATCTGGGGAGGTGCTGGCCCTCTCCATTCCCATGTAGGTCTAGATTGGCCTGGTTAAGCCTGCCAATCTGTACCTGGGTCACCCTCTGATCCTGATCTTCAGGCTCTTCTATTACTGAGCCATCCTCTTCCTCTTCCTCCTCCTCTTCTTCATCTGGAAGATCCTCATTCTCAGGGGAGTTCTGTCCTTCTCCTGACTCTAAGGGAGTCTGACTCACCTTATCTAAGTCATCCTTTCTCAGGATGGCTATCAGGGAAGGAATGGTAGGGTTTCTACCCTTTTTTAGCCCCCTTGCTGTGCACAAGGCACCAAGTCTCTGTGGCTGTTGTCATATCTGGAAGTTGCCTTGATGGGGTCAACTATCACAGGGGTAGACTCTGAGGCTGCTCCTGTGTCAGACATGGCTGCTAGTGAGGTGTAAGTGATGCACTTACCTAAACTAAGTGTTTTCCTACTGTACCTTGCTAGTGAGTTGTAGTCAGGGTGTGCTAATCCCTTTAATCTACAACTACTAAGTTCAGTAGAGTTTAATATGCTAAGCTTTTGATTTTATATGTACCTAAGGTACTTGATGTGATCTTTCAATTTGATATAAAGATTGCAATGGTAAAACAACAGCAAGCTCAAATCCGCACCGCTGCACACCAATGTGAGAAGTTGGCCTGATATGTAGTGTTTCCAATTCTGGAACCACTTGGTATCAGTCCAAACAAACCCCAAAGATGTCTGGTTGTAAGTCAACCTTGTTAGACAAGCTATCCTACTGGTAGCATGGACTAAGCAGCCTTAAAGGCTTAACTTAAGAGGTCGTGTTAAGCGAGCTGTTTTACCACATACAATCCTGTAATCAAATGAAAGGACACCACACAAGTATATATTATAAAAATATATGTGTTTATTTCTAAATTAATCCCCAGTACTCTTTATGAGCAAAGGGGCACAAGCGTTAAATCAAAAGCACAGTCTAACATACAAAGTTGCACAATTTTGGATGAGGGCCGGTGGCCACTCAAACCATATACTAAAAAAATGGTATAAGAGATACCACTCGAACAGTGGTTAGGCCTAGGGCCTAGAGAATCGCTGGGAGCAGTTAGGACTAGCAATGCTGAAGTCGGGAGTAGCCCACGGAATTCGGGTGCAGCACGGAAATTGCGGCTTGCACCAATGCAATGTCAATGGTGCGTAAAAGTTACACAAAGTTAGTTTAAGGATACTTCCACTGAACCTAGAGGAACAAAACTTAAGACACAGACCCTAGAGGTGTATACCAGTGTGGGAACACCGGTGTTGCAATGTTACCTCACCCACAGGAAGTGGGTGCACAGGGTCGAAGTGGCGTCGGGTTTTGACACGCAGGCTCTTGGTGCTTGGAGCTGAAGAAGCTGCAGGCGATGGGAAGCAGAAGTGTCCGGTGTGATCCAAGGGCGGATCGAAGTCGGGATGTACCTGAAAGCAGAGGGGACAGAATCTGGGTCACTCAGCAGTGACCAGGATGGAACCAGGACGGAACCAGGCAATGTCGGGCGCAATCAGGTGGTTGTCGAGAGGCTTCTCTCCGCTGTCACGTGGGCTCTGGGGCATCTGCGACGTCCAGGAGCGGATCAGGATCTGTCCCACGCAGGCTCTCGCCGTCAGCACCGTCGGCTTCAAGATTGCAGCAAACAGCACTTGGCAAAAGCAATCCACGCGGAACCGGGAGATTGCTTCTCACTCAGGCCAGGAGGGTCAGAGTGGGGGCTCCTTTTCACAGGAGCTGGTGCAGATCTGGAGCAACCAGAAAAGCAAGTCATATTCAAGTTTTCGTCGGCACAGGGGCCACAAGCCAGCTGGCAAGTGACCGGGCCAATGCGTCGAGTCCACACAAGCAGAAGGGCCCCACGCAGCACTCGTCGAGTGTGGAGGGGGTAGCTTTGGTGCAAGTGTAGCTCGGGGTGGGGGCTTCTGAAACCACGGTGTACAGCTTCGAGGGTCACTCGTGGGCTGCACGATCAGCGTCTCGTGGCCTTTTAAAGATGGCGTGCCCCACGCTTCCGGTCGCCTCCACTGGTCTCAGCTCTGCAGGGACTGTGGATCGGTCTGGGAGAAGGCAGGCAAGCTTGATCTCGTCAATCTCTGTTGCTCGAGTTCCGGCAGGAACTGCAACAAAGCAAGGGTCGATGGCTGGATGGTGCCTGTTTGCACAGGGTGGTCACTCCTTGACCACAAGGGAGATTCTTCAGTCTTCTATGTTGAGTAGAATGTCGAAGGGTCCAGAATTCGTTTCTTATGTTTCTTCAGGATGATCTGAGTTGCATTGGCACTGCTCCCACTCTTATTCGAATCTGGTGGGCTGGACATCCTGCTAGGTCCCCTCCTATGGGTGGGACCCAGGAAGGGAGTGGTTACACCCCTTTCCTTTGATCCAGGCCGCGCTGGGACTGGGGCTGGGATGCCCCAGAACGGGTTTGGCCGGATTATGCAAGGGGCAGCCTTGTGCTCCCCAGGCAGTGTCTGGTTTCTTTGAAACCTCCCTGCTACAATCCACTATCTCCTGTCTGGGGTGGTTTGACACCACCCTGCGACAGGAAACCCTTTGTCCAGGCCACCATTTGCTGAGTTTCGGTCAGCAGCAGGAGGCCAGACCCGTGTCTGTGGCAGAGGCATCCATTTTGTGGATCTGAGGCTCATTTTAAATCAACCGCGTTTTAGTAAAGTAACATGTCTTATCCCCCTAGAAGGGTGGAATGCTACCCCCGTCGCCAGAACTGGCGAGGGGGTAGTATTCCAATTTGTATGACACCTTACACGACATGTTTTGATAAAGCCAAACCAAAGTTGCTATATAACCGCGAGGATTATAAGGCGCTTAAGAGTATATGGTATGGCATTATCCCGGATCAGCTTAGGGAGTTGTTCCCGACCGCTGCAGACAGGCTCAGCTCATGCCAGAGCTCCATCTCACATAAAACCACGCACTCTGCCTCCAGGATTGATGAGGCCTTCCATAGGAGTGATCCACAGGTTTATATGTGTCCAGATATAGGTTTAGATATAGGTATACTATATCTAAGCAAGGGGAGATTACACCCACTTGCCCCAGCTGAGGGATCAGCCAGTTGTGTCAATTTTAAGAACCAGCCAGGAGTGGCAAAAGCTGTGCTTCAGCCCCTGGTAGGCCTTGGTGGCACCTATGCCCTGAGTACCTATAGTGCATGGTACTGGGGCTGACAAGGAGTCCATTTCCAATTGTGGTATGTACCTATAGCACATGTATTACAAATTTAGAGAGAGAACAGCAGGCTGGGGGTCAGATTAGCAGGCCCACAGCCTCAGTAAGTCGAAAACCAGTGAAGCAAAAAGCAAAAATTGGGGTGACCATAGGATAGCAGACCCTACTCTCCTACACAACCCCCCCCCCCCCCCCCCAAACGCAGGGACATTAAACTTAACCTTGACCAGATAAGTCTTCATGTTCTAAGTGGAAGTACCTGGAGAGACCATCTGCATTACCATGGTCAGTCCCTGGGCGGTGCTCCACTGTAAAGTCCATCCCCTGTAGGGAAATGGACCACCTGAGCAGTTTTGGATTTTCACCCTTCATCTGATTTAGCCACAAGAGGGGCTTATGGTCTGTCTGAATTAGGAAGTGAGTACCAAACAAGTATGGCCTCAACTTCTTCAGGGCCCAAACCACAGCAAAGGCCTCCCTCTCAATAGCTGACCAACGATTCTCCCTGGGGGTCAGCCTTCTGCTAATGAAAGCAATGGGCTGGTCTTGACCATCTTGATTAAGTTGTGAAAGCACAGCTCCCACCCCCAACTCAGAAGCATCTGTCTGTACAAAGAACTGTTTGGAGTAGTCAGGACTCTTCAGGATAGGTGCAGAGCACATGGCCTTCTTCAGGTCATCAAATGCCTTTTGACAGCTAACTGTCCACTGAACCTTTTTGGGCATCTTCTTGGATGTCAAGTCATTCAATGGTGTCACAATGGACCCATAGTTCTTTACAAATTTTCTGTAATACCCAGTCAGGCCCAAGAAGGCTCTGACTTGTGTCTGGGTAGTTGGAGGAGCCCAGTCCTGTATGGTCTGGATCTTGCTCTACAGTGGTTGAACTTGACCCCCACCTACTAGGTGGCCCAAGTACACAACCTTGCTCTGCCCTATCTGGCACTTGGTAGCCTTGATAGTCAGGCCTGCCTTTTGCAGGGCCTCCAGAACCTTCTTCAGGTGGATCAGGTGATCCTCCCAGGTGGAGCTAAAGACAGCAATATCATCTAGATATGCTGCACAAAAGTCATCCAACCCAGCAAGGACTTGATTCACCAACCTTTGGAAGGTGGCAGGTGCATTCTTCAAACCAAAGGGCATTACCACAAATTGATAATGTCCACTAGGGGTAGAGAATGCTGTTTTGGCTTTTGACTCTTCAGCTAGTCTGATTTGCCAGTAGCCAGCTGTCAAATCAAATGTGCTCAGAAACTTGGCAGAAGCCAATTTATCAATGAGCTCATCTGCTCTTGGAATGGGATGTGCATCTGTCCTAGTGACAGCATTGAGACCTCTGTAGTCCACACAAAACCTCATTTCTCTCTTTCCATCTTTGGTATGAGGTTTTGGCACAAGGACCACTGGGCTAGCCCATGGGCTCTCTGATGGCTCAATCACTCCAAGCTCCAACATCTTTTGCACCTCAGCCTTTATACAATCCCTGACATGGTCAGGTTGCCTGTAGATCTTATTCTTCACAGGCAGACTGTCACCAGTGTCCACCTCATGGGTGCACCAATTAGTCTGGCTGGGTGTGAGTGAAAACATATGTCTGTGGGCCTGCAACACCTGTCTGCAGTCCACCTGTTGCTGCTCAGTGAGGCTGCCTGCCAAGGCTACTCCATCAACTGAACCATCATCAGGGTTCTGGGAAAGCAGGTCTGGGAGAGGGTCACTCTCTTCCTCCTGTTCCCCATCTGTGGCCATGAGGAGACTCATGTCCTCCCTGTCAACAAATGCTTTCAAACGGTTTACATGGAGCACCCTGTGGGGGCTCCTAGGGGTGCCAAAGTCAACCACATAGGTGACTTCTCCCTTTTTCTCAATGATAGGGTAGGGTCCAGTCCATTTGTCCTGGAGAGCTGCTGGCCCCACTGGGTCCAACACCCACACCTTCTGCCCTGGCTGGAACTCAACCAGAACAGCCTTTTGGTCATGCCAAGCTTTCTGTAATTCTTGACTGGCCTCCAGGTTTTTGGATGCTCTCTCCATATACTCAGCCATCCTGGAGCGGAGACCAAGTACATAGTCCACAATATCTAGCTTAGGCTTTTTGAGAGGTAACTCCCATCCTTCCTTCACCAAACACAATGGACCCCTCACAGGGTGGCCAAATAAAAGTTCAAAAGGGCTGTAGCCAACCCCCTTCTGTGGGACCTCTCTGTAAGCAAAGAGCAAGCAGGGTAAAAGGATGTCCCATTTCCGCCTAAGCTTCTCTGGTAAACCTTTTATCATTCCCTTTAGGGTCTTGTTGAACCTTTCAACAAGCCCATTGCACTGTGGATGGTAGGGTGTGGTAAACTTATAGTTTACTCCACACTCTTTCCACATTGCTTTTAAGTATCCTGACATAAAGCTGGTACCTCTGTCTGAAAGAACCTCCTTTGGAAAGCCCACTCTTGAGAAAACTGCAATGAGGGCTTTTGCCACCACAGGGGCTGTGGTGGTCCTCAGGGGAATTGCCTCTGGGTACCTGGTGGCATGATCCACTACCACCAGTATAAATCTGTGCCCAGATGCTGTTTGAGGATCCATGGGACCCACAATATCTATTCCAACTCTTTCAAAGGGTACCCCCACCACAGGTAGTGGTATCAGGGGGGCCTTTGTTGTGCCACCTGACTTACCACTGGCTTGGCAAGTGACACAGGAGCGACAAAACTCCTTGACATTTTCTGACATGTGAGGCCAGTGAAAGTGTGGAACAAGCCTGTCCCAAGTCTTATTCTGGCCTAAGTGTCCTGCAAGGGGAATATCATGGGCCAAGGTGAGAAGGAAACCCCTAAACTTCAAAGGTATAACCAACCTCCTGGTTGTGCTAGGCTTGGGGTCTCTAGCCTCTGAATAAAGGAGTCCTTCATCCCAATAAACTTTATGGGTACCTTGAGCATTCCCTGCAGCCTCAGCAGCAGCTTGCTGTCTGAGGGGTTCAAGTGAAGGGCAATCTAATTGGGCCTGCCCCAGGTCTGCCCTTGAGGGTCCCTCTGTCCCCAGAAACTCAACCTGGTCAGGTTCAAGCTCCTCAGAAACAGTCTCCTCTTGGACTGCAGAATCAGTTTCCTGTGAAACTTGATCCTCAACCTGGGGCAAGTGGGAAGGCACAGCCTTAACCCTCTTGCTCCTTCTCTTGGGTTGTGGTTGGTCTATTGTTTCAAGATCCACCACTGGTTCAGGAAGGCACTTCTTAGCCTGTGACCTTGTCACTGCAAGGTCATGAGCTGAAATCCCTAGAATTTCTGCATGAGTCCTGTACTCCACTTCTGACCAAACTGAGCTTTCAAGATCATTGCCTAACAGACAGTCTACTGGGAGGTCTGCACTCACAACAACTTTCTTTAGGCCATCTACCCCTCCCCAGGAGAAGTTCACAACAGCCACACTATGTGAAGTAGTGGAGTTGCTTGCATTGGTCACTAGGTAACTTTCACCTAGTACAATCTGACCAGGGTCCACAAAGTCGGGTGTCACCATAGTGACACTGGCACAAGTGTCCCTGTAGGCCTGAGCCAGTTTCTCATTGATTAAGGGAGTCTGCCTATATTTGCCCAGGTTACTGGGGCTCACTGTAGTAGTCAAAGATAAGTCCACATCATATAGGAGAACTGCCTGTGAGGGGATTCTGACTAGGCCAGATTCCACCTCAGTACCCAAGGTTAACCCTACTAACCCCTTAGGTTGTGCACTACCACTGCTGACTGTACTAGGGGGTGCAGTTGCTTTAGGAGCTGCAGTGGCAGGAACTGGATTTTTCTTAGTGCATTCACTGCCCCAGTGTGAAACTGATTTGCAGGTATTACACCAAGGTTTCTTTGGGCCATCATTCTTCTTTTTCTTTTTGTCATTTTGGGAACCACCCTCCTTATTACTAGTTTGGGGGCCTGAAGACTTCTGGTCCTTTTCTTTATCTTTCTGATTCCCACCCTTCTGGTCTGTTTTCTTCTGGTCACCATGGTTCTGGGGTTTCTGCTTAATCCTTGTTCTGACCCATTTGTCTGCCTTCTTTCCCAATTCTTGGGGAGACGTCAAATCAGAGTCAATAAGGTATTGATGCAACAGCTGGTTCTGACAGTTATTAAGGATCTGCTCTCTCATTATAAGATTGTACAATCCTGTATAGTCTGAGACTTTACTTCCCTGCAGCCAACCCTCCAGAGCCTTAGTGGCACAATCAACAAAATCAGTCCAGTCCTGAGTCTGTGCTTTTTGGGTGTCTCTGAACAACAACCTGTATTGCTCAGTGGTTAGGCCAAACCCTTCAATAAGAGCACTCTTCAGGACAGAGTAGTTTTTGGCATCCTCAGGTCTAACAGTGAGGAGCCTAGCCCTCCCTTTCTCAGAAAAGGAGTACCATAAAATTGCTGCCCACTGATCCTCAGGGACCTGCTGTACCATGCAGGCCCTCTCAAGAGCAGTCATCCATTTGTGGATGTCATCCCCTTCCTTGTAGGGGGGCACAATTTTTGTCAGGCTTCTATTATCATACGCCCTGTCTTTTTCTTTAGGAACTTTGCTGCCACCAGTGGCATCTAAGCCACACAATTTTCTTTCTCTTGCTAAAGCAAGTTTAGCTTGAGCCAAGGCTACCTCTTCCCTCTCTATCTGGAGTTGGACAGCCCTCATCCTGGCCCTATGCTCTTTCCTCTGGGGGGAAGTCATTCCCCTTTGAGATTCTCTTGAGGAACTAGAAACATGAAAGTCCCCTGATGGAGATCTCACCCTTCTGTTGCCTGGGAGAATTAAGTTATGAGATCTGGGGAGGTGCTGGCCCTCTCCATTCCCATGTAGGTCTAGATTGGCCTGGTTAAGCCTGCCAATCTGTACCTGGGTCACCCTCTGATCCTGATCTTCAGGCTCTTCTATTACTGAGCCATCCTCTTCCTCTTCCTCCTCCTCTTCTTCATCTGGAAGATCCTCATTCTCAGGGGAGTTCTGTCCTTCTCCTGACTCTAAGGGAGTCTGACTCACCTTATCTAAGTCATCCTTTCTCAGGATGGCTATCAGGGAAGGGATGGTAGGGTTTCTACCCTTTTTTAGCCCCCTTGCTGTGCACAAGGCACCCAAGTCTTTGTGGCTAAGGTTGTCATATCTGGAAGTTGCCTTGATTGGGTCAACTATCACAGGGGTAGACTAAGGCTGCTCCTGTGTCAGACATGGCTGCTAGTGAGGTGTAAGTGATGCACTTACCTACACTAAGTGTTTTCCTACTGTACCTTGCTAGTGAGTTGTAGTCAGGGTGTGCTAATCCCTTTAATCTACAACTACTAACTTCAGTAGAACTTAATATGCTAAGCTTTTGATTTTATATGTACCTAAGGTACTTGATGTGATCTTTCAATTTGATATAAAGATTGCAATGGTAAAACAACAGCAAGCTCAAATCCGCACCGCTGCACACCAATGTGAGAAGTTGGCTTGATATGTAGTGTTTCCAATTCTGGAACCACTTGGTATCAGTCCAAACAAACCCCAAAGATGTCTGGTTGTAAGTCAACCTTGTTAGACAAGCTATCCTAATGGTAGCATGGACTAAGCAGCCTTAAAGGCTTAACTTAAGAGGTCGTGTTAAGCAAGCTGTTTTACCACATACAATCCTGTAATCAAATGAAAGGACACCACACAAGTATATATTATAAAAATATGTGTTTATTTCTAAATTAATCCCCAGTACTCTTTATGAGCAAAGGGGCACAAGCGTTAAATCAAAAGCACAGTATAACATACAAAGTTGCACAATTTTGGATGAGGGCAGGTGGCCACTCAAACCATATACTAAAAAAATGGTATAAGAGATATCAATCAAACAGTGGTTAGGCCTAGGGCCTAGAGAATCGCTGGGAGCAGTCAGGAATAGCAATGCTGAAGTCGGGAGTAGCCCACGGAATTCGGGTGCAGCACGGAAAGTGCGGCTTGCACCAATGCAATGTCAATGGTGCGTAAAAGTTACACAAAGTTAGTTTAAGGATACTTCCGCTGAACCTAGAGGAACAAAACTTAAGACACAGACCCTAGAGGTTTATACCAGTGTGGGAACACCGGCGCTGCAATGTTACCTCACCCACAGGAAGTGGGTGCACAGGGTCGAAGTGGCGTCGGGTTTTGACACGCAGGCTCTTGGTGCTTGGAGCTGAAGAAGCTGCAGGCGATGGGAAGCAGAAGAGTCCGGTGTGATCCAAGGGCGGATCGAAGTCGGGATGTACCTGAAAGCAGAGGGGACAGAGTCTGGGTCACTCAGCAGTG
This sequence comes from Lissotriton vulgaris, assembly GCF_964263255.1. Taxonomy (NCBI): domain Eukaryota; kingdom Metazoa; phylum Chordata; class Amphibia; order Caudata; family Salamandridae; genus Lissotriton; species Lissotriton vulgaris. The sequence goes on from NC_141685.1 coordinate 1,262,473,236, forward strand.
ACCAGGGTGGAACCAGGACGGAACCAGGCAATGTCGGGCGCAATCAGGTGGTTGTCGAGAGGCTTCTCTCCGCTGTCACGTGGGCTCTGGGGCATCTGCGACGTCCAGGAGCGGATCACTATCTGTCCCACGCAGGCTCTCGCCGTCAGCACTGTCGGCTTCAAGATTGCAGCAAACAGCACTTGGCAAAAGCAATCCACGCGGAACCAGGAGATTGCTTCTCACTCAGGCCAGGAGGGTCAGAGTGGGGGCTCCTTTTCACAGGAGCTGGTGCAGATCTAGAGCAACCAGAAAAGCAAGTCGTATTCAAGTTTTCGTTGGCACAGGGGCCACAAGCCAGCTGGCAAGTGACCGGGCCAACGCGTCAAGTCCACACAAGCAGAAGGGCCCCACGCAGCACTCAACGAGTGTGGAGGGGGTAGCTTTGGTGCAAGTGTAGCTCGGGGTGGGGGCTTCTCAAACCCTGGTGTACAGCTTCGAGGGTCACTCGTGGGCTGCACAATCAGCATCTCGTGGCCTTTTCAAGATGGCGTGCCCCACGCTTCCGGTCGCCTCCACTGGTCTCAGCTCTGCAGGGACTGTGGATCGGGCTAGGAGAAGGCAGGCAAGCTTGATCTTGTCGATCTCTGTTGCTCGAGTTCCGGCGGGAACTGCAACAAAGCAAGGGTCGAGGGCTGGATGGTGCCTGTTTGCACAGGGTGGTCACTCCTTGACCACAAGCGAGATTCTTCAGTCTTCTATGTTGAGTAGAATGTCGAAGGGTCCAGAATTCGTTTCTTATGTTTCTTCAGGATGATCTGAGTTGCATTGGCACTGCTCCCACTCTTATTCGAATCTGGTGGGCTGGACATCCTGCTAGGTCCCCTCCTATGGGTGGGACCCAGGAAGGGGGTGGTTACACCCCTTTCCTTTGATCCAGGCCGCGCTGGGACTGGGGCTGGGATGCCCCAGAACCGGTTTGGCCGGATTATGCAAGGGGAAGCCTTGTGCTCCCCAGGCAGTGTCTGGTTTCTTTGAAACCTCCCTGCTACAATCCACTATCTCCTGTCTGGGGTGGTTTGACACCACCCTGCGACAGGAAACCCTTTGTCCAGGCCACCATTTGCTGAGTTTCGGTCAGCAGCAGGAGGCCAGACCCGTGTCTGTGGCAGAGGCATCCATTTTGTGGATCTGAGGCTCATTTTAAATCAACCGCGTTTTAGTAAAGTAACATGTCTTATCCCCCTAGAAGGGTGGAATGCTACCCCCGTCGCCAGAACTGGCGAGGGGGTAGTATTCCAATTCGTATGACACCTTACACGACATGTTTTGATAAAGCCAAACCAAAGTTGCTATATAACCGCGAGGATTATAAGGCGCTTAAGAGTATATGGTATGGCATTATCCCGGATTAGCTTAGGGAGTTGTTCCCGACAGCTGCAGACAGGCTCAGCTCATGCCAGAGCTCCATCTCACATAAAACCACGCACTCTGCCTCCAGGATTGATGAGGCCTTCCATAGGAGTGATCCACAGGTTTATATGTGTCCAGATATAGGTTTAGATATAGGTATACTATATCTAAGCAAGGGGAGATTACACCCACTTGCCCCAGCTGAGGGATCAGCCAGTTGTGTCAATTTTAAGAACCAGCCAGGAGTGGCAAAAGCTGTGCTTCAGCCCCTGGTAGGCCTTGGTGGCACCTATGCCCTGAGCACCTATAGTGCATGGTACAGGGGCTGACAAGGAGTCCATTTCCAATTGTGGTATGTACCTATAGCACATGTATTACAAATTTAGAGAGAGAACAGCAGGCTGGGGGTCTGATTAGCAGGCCCACAGCCTCAGTAAGTCGAAAACCAGTGAAGCAAAAAGCAAAAATTGGGGTGACCATAGGATAGCAGACCCTACTCTCCTACAGACTCACTATAACTTGCGCGCCTGCAATGCACTGCTGCTGACGTCACATATTACATCACTCATGACATGGCCTGTCATGACAAAATTTCCAGCTAACTATAACTGGTGTGAAACCTATGGTTTTTTCAGTGAATTTAATAGGTTTTTTAAATGCTAATTCCTAACTATAACTGTTGTGAAACCTATGGTTTTTTCAGTGAATTTCATAGGTTTTTTAAATGCTAATTCCTAACTATATATAAGGCCTCAAACCTATGTTTTTTTCAGTAAATTTAAAAATGTTGTTAATAGCAAATTCTACAGCTTTGAAATGTAATATTTTCGAAAATGAATGAATCCTATATTATATTTGTATTGAAAACAATTTTTTTAATGTATATATATATATATTTTTTTTGCCCTGGAGCGCTCCCGGGGCGCGCCCCGGTGAGCGCCCCGGAAAGCGTAGTTTTTTTAAGCACCCCAGGGCGCACTCCGGAGAGCGTCCCGTTAGCGCTATTGCCGCGAACGAAAACAACATTGTGACGTATCGCGTAGCCGCGTCCACGTGATACGCACAGCGTAAGCGCACCCGGAAGCACTCGAGCAAATACGATCGCGCAACGTAAACATCCAACGCGCTTACGCGTAAGCGCGTTGGGTCATGTGACCTGAAAATAACACTTTTAATTGGTGCAGAACACTTTTGGTTTCATAATGATGAAATCCCTAGTCTTGTGACCTGAAAATAACACTTCTCATTGGTTCAGGACATTTTTTTTTCCAAATGATGAAAGACCCCACCTTTTTTCCTTATTCTGACTTTGTCCTTTGACTGAGGAAGACCTGTTTTGAGATCTTTTAGGTATATTTTGTACTTTGAAATGGCTACAGTTGCAGCATCAGCTGGAGCATCTCCACCACCACCACCACCACCACCACCAAGAGGACCATTACAACATCACATTGGTGGTCAAGAAGAAGAGGAGGAAGAGGAAGAGGAGGAGGGGACGAGGAGGAGATGGCTGGAAGAAGACAATACCCCATACCAACCCCAGCCACACATTGTATGGGAGTTTTTTTCCATCCCTGAGGGAAAAAAAAGTGAATGCGGCAAAGGTGACTTGCCTTATCTGTGACACGGAACTCTCAAGGGGTAACCCAAATAAAAAATATTCCTTTGGGAACAATACCATGATAAGGCACATGCAGCGCAAGCACCCTAACAACAATGCTGCCGCAGAAATGAGAGAACTGGCCAGCAACCCTCCCCAATCTACACCCAGCACCTCCAAACGAAAACAACCCACTCCATCGAGACCAGAGACAAGGGAGACAATCCCTTGCATTCAATCACGATTTGGAGAATTTAGGATCACCTGTATTTTTTGTGGGAAGACCATCTCCTATGGTGAGCAGGGCCTAAAGCTCATCCTCCTTGCTGGTGACAACCACAATTGCTCCAAAAAACCCTAATTTTTTCCTGATTTTTTTTGCTCCTGTTGAGCCATTTTCAAGTCCCTGTTTTTTGTTTCTCCCCATAAAAATAACCAAAAAAAATACAAAATAGTTCATAAAAGCCAAAAAAAGTACAAAATGTTCAAAAAAGTTAAAAAAATATAAAACAACAAAAAGAAGAAAAAAACAGTTCTTTTTAGAACTACCTCCAATTTCTAAAAAAAGGCTACATTTTTTTAAAACTCTATCATTCATTTTTCCCCATGGCACGCTCCCTGGTCCGCTCCCCGGTGCGCGTACTGGGCGCTCCCCCGCGCAAATCAAAAAAATTATAGCCCCCACATCAAACCTAGGGGGTCAAGGGGGGTCTACTCTGCCCCCTTATGGTCATTTCCCCTTTTGTTTTTCCCACCTCTTGTGTCTCGATCCTACCGAGACACAAGATGGCGGCCGCTCCGGAATGTTTCGAATGTTTACAGACACCCGAGAGCCAATCAGATTTCCGTGCGCACCTCGCGTTGCGCGCCCAGAGCGCTCCCCGGAGCGCGTACCGGGGCGCTGCCATAGATATATATTTTTTTTTAACCTAAATTACTCAAAATCCACTGGAGCACATATCTTGAGACATAGAAAAGGCACATCGGGCTACCAGTCCCTACAATTTTGCCAAGTTTATGTGCAAATCCATTCAGCCGTTCGGGCTAAAAGTGAGTTCGACCGCCCTATGGAAATTAACATGGGGAAAACACGTTTTGGGACCCCCCTTTTATCTCGGCCCCGCTTCACGAATCCCACCCAAACTTTCAGGGAAGGACCGGAGCTCCACGAGGCAAATTTGAGGAAATTTTCAGGCAGATTCGTCATCCAACGCCAAAGGTATTCACAATAGAATTTTGAGATTTTGCATTGAAAAAAATCCTAACTATAACTACCTACTGGCGACCGCCAGTAGGTTATATATATATATATATATATATATATATATATATATATATAAATACTTACCACCTTTAAAGAAGCCTTCCACCTTGCCACATTATCTCCTAGGAATACTTTGAACTCCTACAAAAGACTTTTGAGATTTTGCATTGAAAAAAATCCTAACTATAACTACCTACTGGCGACCAGTAGGTTATATATATATATATATATATATATATATATATATATATATATATAAATACTTACCACCTTTAAAGAAGCATTCCACCTTGCCACATTATCTCATAGGAATACTTTGAACTCCTACAAAAGAATGAGACATTACTTAAGGTAAAGAAAGAGTAAAAAAATAAATGTTTAATGTTTAGATAACAGAATTACATATTAACCTCTTACATCTGTATCACTATAGAACTGCTTCACAGAAGAAATTAGTTGGCAGACACCTTGTAGAAAAAGAAGACAAGAGAACAGTTAGCCTATCTGCTAGGACAGGTAGGACAGTGAGGAATTAGAGAATAAGGGTTTAGAAGAGATATACAGAAATTTGTATTGAGTTGTTCTGTTACAGGAGGAAGACCGAGAATAGTGAAGACCAGTCCGGCAGAAGAAGACTTGGCGTGTTTCTCTTTTATCCCAATCCTCTTTCCCCCCTCCTAGCTGTCAGGATCTATAAGATCTTGCCATCTTGGTTTGGGGTTAGAGGAAATTGCATCTGCTCCTGCGGAGGACTGAGTTCTGGATATACAGGTACTTGACATGCGTATGTTGATGTTCTAGATCAAGATAATCCAGGCATTGTTGACCTGCTTCTTGAAGTGCGCTCCTGTTCTGCCCCAGAATAAACTGGAGGTTTGCCCCCCTTACAAATGCTTCCATACAGTCCCACACTACAGGTTGGGAAGCAGTACCTTTGTCGTTTTCAAGATGTTATGTTATGTTATGTTATGTTAGTGATTCTTGTATCGCGCGTGAATCACCCAGGGGCATCTCAGCGCTTTACCTGAAGGAGGAAACTCAAAGGGGAAGAGAGGACTGGCATTGTACAACGTGTTAAAACAGCCAGGTCTTTAGTTGTTTTCTAAAGGACATGTAGTTTGTGGATTCCCGCAGTGTCAGTGGAAGCGAGTTCCAGTTTTTTGGGGCTACAAACGAGAATGTTCTGCCTCCTGTGCGGGTAAGTCGAATCCTGGGGACATTCAGAAGGGCTAGGGAGTTGGATCTAAGGTTGCGTTCGGTTGAGTGCTTGGTGAGTTTATTTCTAAGGTAGGCTGGGCCCTCACCTCTGAGCGCTTTGAAAGTCAGACATCAGATTTTGAATACCTCAATTCTAGTCTAAGATGCTTACAATACTGCTGGCTACTAAGTAAATGACGGGGGACGGAGAAAGCCTGTTGGGCATCACTAACACCTGCCTGCACCTGTACTGTTAGCAAAACAGGGTTATGGTCAGATGTAATTTTAGGGCAAACCTCTATACAGGCATTTTCCAAAAGAGCACACATCAAATTAAAATCATATCCATACATGAATATTTCTTGTGTGGAGGAGAATAATATGTAAACGCAGGTGATCTTGGGACTAAAGTCCTCCGTGCTGGTGAACTGGCATAAGTGTGAGTATGGCCGCCCGGGTCTTAACCATCCTAGCCTGCATTTTTCTATTAGTGGTGTCAATCGTATGATCCAATATGCAATTGAAGTCCCCATAACTATAAGATCTCCGGTCCACCCCAATAATTTGTCGCTTAGATAATAGAACAAATCAGGGCTACCAATATTAGGACCATACACCACGCAGATAGTACTTTTTTGTCCTAGAATTGATAGTTCAACCATTGCCTATCTCCCCTTAGTGTCAGCTAGCATACTTAAAACAGTAACGGCTAAATAATTAGCTTTCAGTTATTGAGACTGTCTGAGATTTGCATATTAGGACATCAAATCCCAGTTGATTCAACATTGATCTGTCTTTAAATGCAAGATGGGTCTCAGTTAACCCAAGTATCCATGGCTTAAGTACCTTAAACTCCTCATAGATCAGATGCATCTTCCTAGCTTGATTAAGCCCTGCGATATTCCTACACATAAACTTCATATTAGGCATTGCATAACCTTAATAGAAACCATCATCCTCTTAAGTCCATTCCCCTGCCAAATTCAGTATAAATGTATGCTTCGATAAATGAACTGGCTGTTAAACCCCCCTTGCCCCATCTGCCCACCTCACACAGAAAACCCCCACAGAGCAACAAGGAATACCTCCTATCCAAAACCATAACCCAAACCACCCTAAGTTGACCCACCGCCCTTAGCTGAAAAAAGAATCAGCCCCCTACCCTGCTGTCACTGACTGACAGCCTACGGAGAGCAACCCTCCACCTGAACCCCCCACCCTAAGCCATCTAGAAAGAGCTTGTTTGGCCTCTGACTCAGTATAAAAAAATTGTATATTACCATTTTTTAGTATCTTCAGCCGAGCTGGTTCCTGCAAGAAAACCTGCATACAAACTGCCTTGAGAGTGTCCATTAGTTGATGAAGCTTCCACCTTCTATCCTTTGCAGCATTACATAGATCAGACCTCACAAATAAGAGCGATTGAGCCCAGTTTATTAGGGGTAGTAGAACAGGCTTTATAATAGATTGCCTGTCAAAGTAGGAAGTTACCGATAAAGACAGACATTGGACAAGGGTGTGATAGCTTAGCCTGAGCCCCTAGAGCTGAAGAAGATGTTTATCTAGGTGCCTGTTGCACCTGTGAATCCAGATCCCAATCAGCAAGATACCGGAATGCCTGTTGAAATAGTTTAACCACATATGCCCTGGAATCCGAGCCCTTCCTACCTTCGGGTATTGTCAGTTTTCGAGGTTCTCAACTTTAGCCTGTAGAAATGCCACCTGAGTCTCTTGCGTTTTTATAAATCTTTTAACTGAGGTGTTGACTTCTTCAGCTACTGCAACCCGTTGTTGCAGATCCAAGACCTCTGAGAACAATGTGGCAACTTTAACTGTGACATCCGTTAATGCCTGCTTGATCTCCATGCCGTCAGCTTTGTCTTGTGAATAATATTCTCGGGCCTCTCTTCTTTGAGTGAGCAATGCCTGAAGAATTGTAGATAGAGAAGGCTCCTCAAGGTCAAATGATTTTTTTCTCGACTACTGGCCCTTTCGAGGTATCAGATTGGCCGGTTGGGCTGGCCTGCTTGCTCTGATGGGTCCGAGATCCCTTTCAAGTTATCCATTTGATCTGGGCTCAAAATTGTAGTATCCTGAATATTAGGATTGAAGTTGGCAGAATCCCCCCCACCCCCCCACCCCCTCGGGAGAATGTTCCTTGGAATCTCTTCCCTCTGCCAGAGTTAGAGAGCCGAGAGAAGATAGATTTGACTTCTCCCTTAGATGTCAACCATCTATGTAAGGGACATGCCTCGCGCCCTGACTTTAGATTGGACCACACAGGGTTTTTAATCTTATCCTCAGGCTTATTGGGGAAAGAGTCTCAGATCTCCACGTCTGCTGAATGCCTCTTATTCCTTTAGCTCTTTTTGCCATCATTTTCTTACTCCCTGACAGGGTACAACCCTTCATTGATTCTATACTCTTCTCGGTTGACCCCCCTGTGTCACAAGCCGGAGTACTAGGTGCAAAGTCTTGGGCTGAAACTACCATATCTGAGGGGTGCACCATTGTTAAGTTAGTTCCATCCATTCCTGTTATATCTAGGACCCTCGATACTCCGGGGCTCAGCGGCTCAGAAGTAACTGATGGATCATTCTAGAGAGTGGAGTCTATATCCTCCATTGATGCTGCCCCCCTCATGACTTCCCTCTTGATGATACATGGGAACAGATGAAAGAATATCTGAGGCAGCCCATGCCACATCTATACCTGTCACAGCCTCAGCTTCAGGGTGTTCCAGGTTATGTTGAGCATGTTCACAAGCACTCAAGCAGGCCGTCCCAGCAAGCATCGAGTCCTTCCCTTTGACTGCCATAAGGGGTTAGGGTAGGGACTTCTCTCAAAAGAATAGGAACATAAACTTACCTAAAGACCTGTTGTTTAATATAGCACTGCTCCCGGGAGCTGTTGCCTCATCTTTTTTTCGAATCATAAACACTTAGATTCACCTTTTAGGTAAAACTGAGGTTTCTGATGTATATGAAAGGTGATATGTGTGCTAGATTTTTCCTGGCTTCGTGAGATTACATGATGCAGGAAATGTTTATGGAGACATAGTTAGTTTGTTATGAAAGCCAGATAATATTTCATATAGTACTCATATTGTGGCACAAGGTGCACCTTTAGGCACATAATCTTGACTACTTGGCATAACTAGTGAACTCTATTGGAGGAGATATGGGTAAAGCAAGACTGGCCTGGGCAGGACCGATATATTTTTGGGAAGGTGAGACGTGTGAGCAGGGCTGGCCTGACCAGGACCGGTCTGACTCTGAGCAGGACCAGTCTTACCAGGTCTGGCATTTTATGGCGAACAAAAGAGTGACGGAAGGATGGCCTGTTTAACACTCATTAATACTTTGACTAGAAGGAGTTTCCCTCCCTTTCTCATTCCCTCTCCCATTTCCCCTTCATATTCTTTATTATTACCTTGTGTTTTTATGACACTGTGTACCATGTTTCTGGCTTTTCCAAGCACTACAAATAACATATGTTATCATTGCCCAATTTACAGTCCTTGTATTTCCTTTAAGCAGTGACTCAAATCTGAAATACTGGTGCCAAAATGAGTACAATATGGGGAGTATCTGTATCACTGCCACCTGTGCCTTGTTTCTAGGCCGAGCACCAGTGGAAAAGGGCTGTATGTGATATGAGCGGGCCCGTTTTTGGTACATCAGCAATCTGGCTAGTTCTAGGAAAGCGGATAAAATATATGTCCTTCATGTTCTTTGGTCATCCATCCCCATTCTAATGAGGCTTAGCTAAAAAGAGTCCCAGATGAGAATGAGCAAAGCACTAATAAATACAAAAGAATTAGGGTTTCTTCCTTTATCCCACCTTCAGTCTGAAGGGTTCTTCTTTTTCATTCTTCCTGCCCTTCTCTTGCCCCCTAAGGACCCATTTATCTGTACTTATGACTTTTTTGTTCAGGAAGTGCTGCAGTCTGGATGCTTATGAAAATTAATGATCCGAGATTTGCAAAGGCTAGCTTAAATATGTAATGAAAATGCTAGCCATTTTTACCTTTTATTTACAGACGTCTTTAGCTGTTGTAGGCAGAACTCTTGCTTTAAATACATACCATATACTGAGAGTCGGCTTTTCTCATGATTGGATGGCTGTTTTTGTCTACTGCAGTTGTATGCTGTTACTTTAGTAGCTTTCTTTCCTATTCATATTTTTGTCTTACTCAGGAGCCTTTCAGTCTCACAGTGTTCTGAATCCACGAGTTGTATCTTTCCACTGCATACTTCATGGACTATTTTTGTTTTCCTCACTCCTTGGGACTGTGTTTCTTGGCTTGCGCTGGCTATTTTTCTGTGCCTATTTGCACAGTCTCAAAAAGCACTGGCAAAGCCAATAGCTCGGCCTTTTTTATGCCGTAACTCATTTACGTTTCCAATGTCTGTTTTTAAAACTAGCTATTATGCAAAATGTATCTGTGCAGTCATTTTAAGTTCAAATACAGCTGCATGAGCCCTGGGAACGCATCTTTTGACTTATGGTGACCAATGTGTTGTTTTTCCTTTAAGGCATTAATAGTGGAGTTATAATGGTGGCAAAATGAGCCAGCATGTTTAATTTTGTATTTATGGGGAAAGATGACCATCTAGATGAAAGCCTAGGAAATACTCAGATAGGCCGCCTTTAGAGACTGAAACGTGCTAACAAATTGAGTGCACGGGCAATAATCCCCTGTTAACACCCACTTTGATATTTTAGTACTACCTAGGTTGCCCAATAATAAAGGGAAACTGGGGCATCTCTCAGGCATTTTTATATAAGTATCCCAACCCCATAATGGCATATGTGCTCCCTGGAATATGGTTGAGGAACAATGATGAAGCAGGCAACTGATAGAATGCACGAGGGTCTTTAACAATAAATAACCTGTTTGTCCACCCATAGACTATCTTGCTGCGCTCCATAACTGGTAGAGGAGTTACAAACAGGTACAGCTTTCACTGCATGTGTTCGTGCCTTTTGCACCACTTACAACACAAACATAGGGGCATATTATCAAGGGGGTTTATCTCCGTTTTTTTGGTTTTAAAAGCCAAGAAAGCGGAGATAAAATTATCTCCCTATTACCTAGCTGTCGCTAACACCAGTTAGCGACAGGTAGTAGGAGATAGCGACCATCTTGGGCCCCGCTTTGCATGTCAGTGATATTTATCACTAATGACATGCAAAATGGACGTGCCAAGATGTTAGCGACTGGAAACAATCGCTAACATCGCTATCTCCTATTACCAACTTTTGGAGATATTTGCGCTAAGAGCGAATATCTCCAAAACCTAACACCTGCCCCTGAGCAGTTCTTAGCCATGTTATCCAATGGTAGGTGGATAACATGGCTAAGAGCATTAGCTCGGTAATGCATGAATATCGCTGACTTTTCAGCGATATTCATGCATTGCGGCCGATTTTTATTGCATTTGCGATAAACCTTGGTAATACCAAGGTTTATCTGCGATAAAAATCGCCGCAGGTCGGCGATACATTTTTGTCTCTAACCAAACAAAAGCGATAATTATCGCTATTGCTTGGTAATATGCCCCATAATCTTTTGCGTCTCTGACTACTTTTCAATACACTCTTCTTTGAGGTTACACCATAACTCTGAAAACACCCTCCATGGACTGGCCCCTATTGCTACTGCATAAACACCATATATTATGTCACTGGTGGCTTAGGCTTACAGTGACTCTGAGGGTGGGCCGTCACTGCTCCTGCAAAGACCCGGTTTCGTGTGCTACATCTGAAGTCCAGTTCAAAAGTACAGATCTGTCCTTGCCCAAAAAGGACAACCACTCAAAAGTGTTCCAACCCAGACACAGGTTTTAAGTGATGTCACACAAACTAAATCACTAGTCTGCCTTGGCTGACTGTACTTAGTGCAGGTCATGGACCAGACTTATACCTATCGCCGGTGTCCCGATAAAACATCTGTTTTAGCTGCATGTAACTACAATCTATTTGCAGCACTTTCATTATCTCCCTAAAGAGAACAATAAATCTCATATGATGGCAACCGGCAATTAGGAAATTCTATACATTGATCCAGAAAATTCAGGTAACCGCCAACAACATTCCTGAACCATTCTCACTCATTATCAAGAGTACATGCAACTAATGCAGAAGAGACCTACCAACCAAACAGCATTCCCGGCAAGTACCAAAACACATTCAAATTCTACAGACACTCTCGATTGTTGGCTGACTATAATAACTGCAGGCAGGATGACAACAGTGCCCAAAGGTCAAAGGAATAATCTCATATTTGCTCAAATATTACTGACTATAATCAGTATAGGCTGTGTAACAATCACACCATCTTGGCAGTTCTGATAAAGCATGTCTTCCCTGACTGGCAATTACCATGATAGGCCGGAACTGAAGTCGGAGATACTTATACTGACAGAAAAACCATTGTCAATCCACCCACGCCAAACCACTGAGCACCAAAGAGGACAGGCAGCCAATCCATCAAGGGATGAGTAACATTTGTCATCTTTGAGGACTTTAATGTGCTCTATCCCGGCATCCGAGCCTTATTCCTCACAATAGATAAAACGAAATATCCTACCATAATGCACATATGCACATATAGGGATGAATCAATGGCAGCCCATCTCAGTGGCTCTGTCATCTCTGTTACACATCTTCCCTAGGGTGTAGCAAGGGGGGGGGGGGGGTGCGTGCTGGGGTCTGCCCCGGGCGGCATGCATTTTGGGAGTGGCTGCCACCTCCCTCTCTTACCTGCTGCCTCGGGCGGCAATCGCCAACAAACCCCTACGCTCTACAATGGGGTCGTCATGTGGCGGCATTTGGCGGAATCTTGCCAGCACCTCCACCCCACTCTTCAAACGCAGGAAACGTCTCAGTCGGCCAAAGGGCTAGCTACACCGCTGACTTCTCATCACCTTTCTCCTCCAGACTCCATAAACTTGCAGAGTGGATAGGCCACACGCTTTCTACAGCACAGAACAAGCATTGAAAAAAATCACTATAATCTTAACAAGGGACTTGCAGAATAGCGTTTAGCTGCCTGCCAATTATAATCAAATTGCTGAGCTCTGCGACCCAAGGAACAGCTGGACTACCAATTTGGCTACTCATCCCCAATACCAAAACAATTCCCACAGAAGTTCATAAAAAGTACAACACTACTTCAACCAAGGTCTATCCATCTAATTATGCACTTCTTCCTCCTAAACCTGAATATGTAATGCAATTACATTACAATACAAATACTTTGAACCTGTGACATCAAAGTCTCTGTAGTATACTGGAGCAGCAGCACTGACCTCCAAGGGAGCTTTCAGTCTGCAGTAACAAGGAAAGCAGACCAGATCTGTGCAAGATTAGTTGAAAGCAATACGGTAACTGGCCATGAAAATGCTCAATCGCCAAGTGCAGCTTGAGGGCTCAAGAACACAATTTATATTGATGCCATATTCCATCCATCTACCTTCCTCCAACAGTTGGCACTTGGACAGTACTTACCGGACGGGGGGGTACACTGACAATATCGTGACCAAAATATCAATGTCAAAAATATCTACAGCCTATACTTATAACGGTAAGTACAAAAATATCAGGAATAAATATCGAAGTCATAAATATAGTTGGACAAAAGATTGTTATATATATATATATATATATATATATATATATATATATATATATATATATATATATATATATATATATATATATATATATATATATATATATATATATATATATCACAATCCAGCCGGTAACCGTGCCATCAATACAAGCACAGAACCCAGCGCGTGGACGCAGAAATACGCCAGAGCCAGTCTTTGGCTATTCACTGCTTTATTAAATTATAAAGTGCAGGGTGAAAATGCCGAACAGACACGTTTCGGACAAAGCGTCCTTGCTCACTCTTATATATATTAGCGGAACAACTCAGCAGAGCCCCACGGAGTATCCAAAGCACAGAGAATGTCCACAGCACGGCAGTTTTCCTTCAAGGTAACTTTATTTTTCTTCTCTCACACCATGTGCACACAAAAGGACGGTCGACTCGTTTCGGCTGATGCCTTCAACTATATATACATATATATACATATCGATCAACAATGCGCCCCTGCGCGTTTGGAAAGGCTCACCACGGCACTCCTTGCCCTCCGGCTTATTACGGCTCCCAAGCAGCTTCACAGCCTCCCTCCTAATGAATTGAACGGTCCGACGCGTTTCGGGGCCAGAACGCCCCTTCCTCATGGACAAATACACATAAACATGCTGTGGTGAGCCTTTCCAAAAGTGCTGGGGCACATTGTTGATCGTTTTATTTGCAAGGTTGGCCAGGAACATAAAAAAGAGCTCCACTTCATGAGGCATTCAGGAAGGCTGCGCTCATGAAGGCTGTGGCGAGGTTACTGTTTCTTGCCTGTTTAGCGCGACACCCCGATAGAAGCAGTGACTTCAGAGCCTGCCCCCATTTCCTACTAAAGGATTTCACAAAGTAAGAAAAGTTTGCACAGAGCATGCCACCTACTCAAGGTTAATAAAATACTCACCTTCAGGACTTCAGTTCCCAGCATCCCTGGTGACACAAACTTGAAAGCCACACCCACTTAGGGAGGTTTATTTCAAAATAAATTGCTTTAGAATTATGAAGGTGAGCTGGGTATGCCTATGTGTATTTGTCCATGAGGAAGGGGCGTTCAAGCCCTGAAACGCGTTGGACGTTTTATTACATCAGGAGGGAGGCTGTGAAGCTGCTCGGGAGCCGTAATAAGCCGGAGGACAGGGAGTGCCGTGGTGAGCCTTTTCAAAAGCGCTGCAACGCATTGTTGATCGTTTTAGTTGCACGGTTGGCCTGGACCGTTGGAAGAAGCTCCACTGCATAAGGCATTCAGGAAGGCTGCGCTCATGAAGGCTGTGGGGAGGTTACTGTTTCTTACCTGTTCAGCGCGACACCCCGATGGAAGCTGCGACTTCAGAGCCTGCCCCTATTTCCTACTAAAGGATTTAACAAAGGAAGAAAAGTTCACACAGAGCATGCCACCTACTCAAGGTTAATAAAATACTCACCTTCAGGGCTTCAGTTACCAGCATCCCTGGCGACATGAAAGAAACGAAAATACAACGATGGACCCTGCCTAATGTCAGCACCTGACAACCTTTCTCCCAGTAGTATAATGTGGCCCTTGAGTTAAAGAAGGGAATTGTGTGTACACTGGCTGGCACCCATCGTTACTATGCCTATTCCCTAGGGAATCACAGTGCAAATAAAACAACCGCAAAGGTGCACCACAAAGGACAAGACAATAAGTGCAAATGGTATTAAGCACAAGAAAAAAATTATTTCTCAAAGCGATGTTGATAGTCTTCTGGTAATCTTTATTTTCAGTTTTCAGTAAAACATACAGCCGACGCGTTTCGTCCCAAGCTGGGACTTCTTCAGGGCTGTCGGTAAAAACATATACATTCCATCAATTTTTTATATACAAAAATCAACATCCATTCATTCAAACATCATGTACAATAACAAACAGTTTAAAAACACTACAAAATAGTCATGGAGCTTGTGCATACATAAATAAGGGTGTGAGCCCACAAAGGATCTATAGGCAGGGGCATATATGTGTATGAAGGGATATGTACAAATATATATACATTATTTACAGTTGAAAAGGAAGATTCCTTGGGCTATTTACATTTGGAACGAAAGATTCCTTAGAGCAGTCGGTGAGCATGTACATAAGGCATTTTGCTAAGCCTGTGTTTGTACAAAAGATTTACAAGGCAAACAGAAGAACGGGAAAAGTATAGAGGAGAAGGGACATTAAGAGAAAGACCAGGGTAGGGGATGGGCTGATGGTATGTTAGAAGTTTATTATTTCTGGCAACTGAATCAGACTAGGCCGTATTGAGCGGAGGGTGGGGCACTTGTGATCCAACTAAGCCACAGGATAAGGGGGACACTGACTTAGAAGACCTTTGTAGCACGAAACCAAATATTGAGTTACCTTTTATAATCTTGAAACGTCGCTTTTTGAACGAATGTAAAAGAGAAGGGTCCAAGGGGCGCCTTCCCAGACTCTGTGGTCCTAATGTGCGGGCCGGAATGAATATTTCCTTCCAATGTCGAACAGTCAAGATTGAACCTTCACAAATACAGGAAAATGATTTGTTTTGTTTAGCGGCAAGGTTAGCAGTGCTTATTTAACTAGCGGTGGAATATAACAGCTAGTAGGGGGGGGAGGGGGGGACCCTGAGATTAAGACTAAATATCCATTGCGTCAATCTACTTACTGTAAAATTATTTTTGAACGGTGAGGACAAAGCTTTGCAGGAATCCTGAGAAGTTAGAGAGATCGTTCTTGCAACCTTAGTTTATGTATGACTCTTTTCATATTCTGTAAGACATATAGAAGGAAAGCAGGATGATCGCCTGTGCGAAGGCTTTTTTAATTGGAGGGTGAAACATTTTAAACATTTTAAAATAAGGGGGTGAGGAAAAATAACGTATTCAACATGGTGTTTACCTGAGTAATTTGTAAAAGTTGCAGAGGACAGGTAGTCCTATCTGTCCCAGGGAGGAGGGTGTGGGCACTGTGTTCCAGTAGGCCTGCCAAATGGGGAGCAAATGGATAAAGTGCTGTTTGTTAGTATGGCACAACCTGTTAGGAACATGGAACAGTATTTTAACGTTCAGTTTCCATTCCTATGTCTAACCAAGGTGTACATCTTTAGAAACAATAGCTCAGAGAGGGACCCACTATCTATTTTTGGGGATTTGGGGCAATGAGTATATGAACTGCCCCATAGCGTTTACACATTCATGTAAAATAGTGTTAAATTCAATGGTGATGAAGTTTGTATAGTATGATAAAGTAGATAGCGATTTGGAGAGAATTCCAACTAAAGGAAACATGGAATTTAGCAGGAGTTCCCTTGGACTAGGAGAGAAAAATTACCTAATGTCAGATTAGTGCAAAGGAGCAAATGATCAGGGACCGCTATTACAGGAAGTCCTAAGCCAGATTCTGCAGCCACTCTTACCGTTCGTAATAAAACAGCCGGCGCCCATCCACAGCCCTCGTCCCGCCGAAACACCCACAAAGACGATGTGTTCAAACGTTGTGAACGCATCTTGTCCTTTTATTCTATGGTTAATTACGTTTGATAGCCTACACCTGTCAATAACGCGCCAAAAGCCGAAGGCGCTGAGTCCGAGTGATGCGTGAATAAAGCTTCAGCAGAGGTGGCGGCCATATTGTAGTGTCTACAATGACACAGGCTTTCATGCACACCCTCTTCCACTTATACCAGTATTGGGGGATGTCCGCCGTTCCTGGCGCCCGAAATTACTATATAATCCCAGATGAAATGCCATCTAAAATGTAGAAGGCATTGTGAGAGAAAACGGCATAATTTTTTGTTTTTTGTATGATCGGGATGTAATGCGAACGAAAACTTAGGAGCCGTATTGTTGTCCTGCTAGAATAAGTTGAGTGGAAAAACGAGGAACGTTGTCTCTAGCAGCGTTTAATGATAAGGGAGGGAGGCATGTGGAAATAAGGTGGGGTTTACAATTTGGGGTTAATGAAAGACCGGAGAGATCGCGGCGGCCATCTTTGCCTATGTCCCTGTGTGTGATGTTGAGAGTGGAAGTCATTATGGAAACAGGTGTCGCGGTTGGTGTAGTTCCCTGTGGGGAAGAGAGAGTGTATTAGGTGAAGCCCTTCTAGTCTTTAATACAGTTGCCAAAGTTACGGGATCGTCAGAAAATCGTAAAGCGCGCGTTTCTGTCCAATGATTGGAAACCTGCCCAAATCCGTGTCTGCAGCCAATTTTCATATGGCTGAAGCTACGGAAAGCGGGTAAAATTATGTCAAGACTCGTCCGCCTAAACAGACGTTAATCATAACATATCTATTTTATGCCATTAAACCCAGTTTATATGGAGCCTCTAATGCGTAAAGAGGAATGGTTGGCGGTGGACAGCAAGGTGCAGAGAAACAACACAGAAGTTGTAATGTGCTAGAATACAGCCAAAGAGAGGTTATAAAAATTATATTTACAGACTTTAGAAGTAACACACAAGATATGCGTGAGATGGAACAGTGTGCCACATCATTCCAAAAGGGGAAGGGCTATTTACAAGTTTGCTTTTTACAGGTTTGCATGACCCTATTGTGACCATTATTATCAGAATAGGAGGAAAAGAAAGAGGTGAACTGAGCACGTTGTAATATGCCAATCTATGACAAGTGCGGTAACCTGCACATGTTGAATGGTGGCATGGTATAAATATGCCATAGTTAGACTGTGTTTTGATCAAAAATTCTACAACAGGGGGGTGTTAGTTTGAACACTTATTATGAAGTGTGCATGAAAACTTTGCAGACTGATTTTCCTGTGAAATGATCATTCATTGCTTGATACAAAAGTAGAAACTTAAGCTGTATAGTGAACATAAGCAGAGAAATACAAGGGGATCTGAATCAGCAGGCTAATCCAGGAAGTAATGTAACTCATCCTCGGTATTGTGGCCGAGTTTTATGCATCGTAGTCTACATATCCAACCCGCCTCCCGTTGTCTAAGTGCAAGTTCCCTGTCTCCTCCTCTTGGGTGGATTGGTTGATGGTCAATGCCCATAAACCACATGTTGTCTGTGTCTTTATGGCATTCCTGCATGTGGAAGGTCATAGGGTGCCTCATGTCCCCATTTCGTCTTGCACGGACGTGTTCCTGGATGCGGATCTTTAAGGCTCTCTTGGTGCTGCCAACATACATCTTGTTGCAACCACACCCCAAGATGTAGATAACATATTTGGTGTTGCAATTGATCAAATGATCTATTGTGTAGGTTTTGTTGGTGTTGAAACAGAATTCCTTGGTTCTGTTTTTCCCTAGTGCACACATGTTGCAGTCACTGCATGTGAAAAAACCTTTAGCGGGGGATGTGAGCCAGTTGGTCCGTCTGTTGGATTCTATATAGCTTGGGCAGAGTATGTTACGGAGGTTTTTTCCTCTCCTGTAGCATATTTTGGGTGTCCTGGTGATCGAATCCTGTAGGCTCGGTATGCCTGCAATATAGTGCCAATGTTTTCTTAAGATGTTAAAGACTTTGCTACTTTGATCAGAATACTGGGTGTTAAATGAAAGGGGTCTGCTGGTATCTGTTAGTCTAGTTTTAGGTGCTAGAGTGCTTTGTCTTGGAATGTTCTGGACTTTTTTGTTGGCCTTTTTTAGAGTCTTCCTAGGATAGCCCCTCTCCAGGAACCGTTTTTCCGTTTCTTGAATATTGTGTAGGAAAGTATCCTCCGTGCTGCAATTGCGGCGCATCCGGATCATTTCCCCATAGGGTATGTTCTCGATTACATGTCGGGGATGTGCGCTCTCATAGTGTAAAATGCTATTGCAGGCAGTCGCCTTGCGATGAGTGCAGCTGTGGATCTTGTTGTCCTCTATAAAGAGTTTGACATCGAGAAAGTCGATGGCACCCTGATTGTGTGTCATCGTGAAACGGACATTGAACGGGTTATCATTAAGGTAACCAAAATAATCCAATAAATCCGGGGTAGGTCAATCCCAGATCACTATCACATCATCGATGTACCTACCCCAGAAGATTATATTGTTCATCCATTTGGCTGCGTGGCGACCCCATGCATGCTCCCGCTCAAACCAGCCCATGAAGAGCCCGGCGTAAGCGGGAGCAAATTTGGAACCCATCGCAGTACCTTGCGTTTGGTGGTACCATGTCGAGTCATGCAAGAAGAAGTTTTTTGACAGTATGATTTCTGTCATTTCAAGGAGGACACCATTATGTAACAGATGGTCTGCTGATCTTTTTTCCAAAAAGGTTTCCAGGGCCCTCATCCCAAATTCCTTCTTTATACAGGTGTAAAGCCCAACTACGTCGAGGGTGACGAAATGAAGGGTGTCTGTCCAGGTGAAACCCTCCAGTTTACCCAGTATATCTTTGGTGTCCCTCAAGTAGGCCGGG
This sequence comes from Lissotriton vulgaris, assembly GCF_964263255.1. Classification (NCBI taxonomy): domain Eukaryota; kingdom Metazoa; phylum Chordata; class Amphibia; order Caudata; family Salamandridae; genus Lissotriton; species Lissotriton vulgaris. Next base: position 1,262,492,695 of record NC_141685.1, read on the forward strand.
AGATTTTGTACCATGGGCTGGATGAAGGTGTCCACATACTCTGACAGTCTTTCCGTGGGTGAGTTGACCCCAGAAATAATGGGGCGGCCTGGTGGGAAGGGGCCTCCCTTATGAATTTTAGGGAGTATATAAATACAGGGAAAAGATGGGGCCGTTACTGTTAGGTATTGACACTCCTCAACACTTAGCAAGCCTATCTCTCGCCATTCAACAAGTCTCATATTTATATGGGATGTGAGAGCCTCTATGGGGTTATGACTAAGTCTGGTGTAACAGGTGGAATCAGATAGTTGGCGGGCAATTTCATTCATATAGTCTTCTTTGTTCATGATGATCACGTTGCCACCTTTATCTGCCTCTCGAATAACGATATTAACGTCTGACTGGAGTCTTTTTAGGGCTTCAGACTCGATGCGTGTGAGATTGTATTTGTGAGGAGGGGTACGTTTGGGATTCTCAAGCATTTGGTAAAATGATTGTCTGACTTTTTCGCGAAAGATTTCAATATTTGGATGAGTGCCTGTAGGAATGAATTTGGATCTTGGTTTTAATCCACTTTCAATATGTACATCTTCAACAATATTCAGTTCATCTCTCACATTCTCAATGTCAATAGATGTATCGAGTTTCACAGCTGTCATTGATTGAATGGTATTTATTTCATTAACAGTGTAGTCTGTGACATAATTGACATTTTTCAAGTTAACATGATTAGTTGGATTGCGTGCAAAATGATCTTTCAATTTAACCAGTCGAACAAATTTCATTAAGTCAACAAACAAATCCACATCACCACCCGTTTGGTTGGGGCAAAATCCTAGACCCTTACTGAGGACAAAAATTTCATCTTGCTTGAGCTCTCTCTTTGATAGATTTACAACAATGGATCTTACTGTAGTATAATTATCTGCTCTAGCTATTGTTGTGGGTTCCCTTCTTTTTGGATCTCGTTATTCTCTCCATTGGTTCTAGATTTGGTTTTTTCGAGTTTCTGTTTGCGTTTCTGCCAGTGCCTCCCTCCCCTTCTTGTCTTGGAGGTTCTTTGTGCACAGGTCGTGCCCCGAGCCTCCACCTCTCCATCTCCAATTAAAAATTATTGGGCCTTATGTCAGTTGCATTAGAACTGGCGACATGACCTTGAAAGCCACACCCACTTAGGGGGGTTTAATTCAAAATAAATTCCTTTTGAATTACGAAGGTGAGCTGGGTATGCCTATGTGTATTTGTCCATGAGGAAGGGGCGTTCTGGCCCCGAAATGCGTCGGACCTTTTCATTTATTAGAAGGGAGGCTGTGAAGCTGCTTGGGAGCCATAATAAGCCGAAGAGCAAGGAGTGCTGAGGTGAGCCTTTCCAAAAGCGCAGGGGCGCATTGTTGATCATATAATAAATATTAAATAAAATTAATTAAAAAGATACATTACATTCAATATACATTTTAACAAACATAACATGAACTTAATTTAAAAAAGTTAAACACACATATGTAATAATTAATATATATATATATATATATATATATATATATATATATATATATATATATATATACACTTGTATAGATATATACTTTAAACAAATATTAAACTAATAATTTGTATGTATTTTATAATTTTAAAATTATATAAAAATGTGTAACAAATACATATATATACATACATATACCAATAACATATAATCTATGTAGAAAACGTTCTATTATAATTTACAACATTTAGCTTTTTTTAAATATTTAAACTTACATTTTGAGTGCAACAGTAGGGAAAGTGTTGGATAGCGGAGGAGTAAAAATTACTATTTCCACTCCAGTGAGTGCAACAGAAGGGAAAGTGTTGGATAGCTGAGGGGTAAAAATTACTATGTGTTGGAGAGTGGAGGGGTAAAAATTACTATTCCCATTTCTACTCCAGCGAGTGCAACAGTAGGGAAAGTATTGGATTGTAGAGGGATAACATTTTATATTCCCACTCCAGTCAGTGCAACAGTAGGGAAAGTGTTGGATAGCAGAAGGGTAAAAATTACTATTTCCACTCCAGACAGTGCAGCAGAAGGGAAAGTGTTGGATAGCGGAGGGGTAAAAATGACTATTCCCACTCCAGTGAGTGCAACTTGTAGGGTAAGTGTTGGATAGTGGAGGGATAACATTTAATATTCCCACAGCAGTCGTGCAACAGTAGGGAAAGTGTTGGATAGAGGAGTGGTAAAAATTACTATTCCCACTCCAGTGAGTGCAACAGTAGGGACATTGTTGGATAGCAGAGGGGTAAAAATGACTATTCCCACTCCAGTGATTGCAAAAGTAGGGAAAGTGTTGGATAGCGGAGGGGTAAAAATTGCTATTCCCACTCCGATCACTGCAACAGTAGGGAAAGTTTTGGATGGCGGAGGGGTAAAAATTACTATTTTCACTCCAATGAGTACAACAGTAGGGAAAGTCTTATATAACAGAGGACTAAAAATTAGTATTCCCACTCCAGTGAGTGCAACAGTTGGGAAAGTGTTGGATAGTGGAGGGATAAAAATGGCTATTTCCACTCCAATCAGTGCAACAGTAGGGAAAGTGTTGCATAGCAGGGGGGTAAAAATTAATATTACCACTCCAGTGAGTGCAACAATAGGGAAAGAGTTGGATAGCGGAGGGATATAATTTAATATTCCACTCCAGTCAGTGCAACAGTTGGGAGAGTGCTGGATAGTGGATGGGTAAAAATTACTATTCCCACTCCGGTCAGTGCAACAGTAGGAAAAGTGTGGGATAGCAGAGGGATAACATTTCCTATTCCCACTCCAGTGAGTGCACCAGTAGGGAAAGTGTTGGATAGCGTAGAGGTAAAAATTACTATTCCCACTCCAGTGGGTGCAACAGTAGGGAAAGTGTAAGATAGTGGATGGGTAAAAACTACTATTCCCACTCCAATCAGTGCAACAGTAGGGAAAGTGTTGGATAGAGGATTGGTAAAAATTACTATTCCCACTCCAGTGAGTGCAACAGTAGGGACATTGTTGGATAGCAGAGGGGTAAAAATGACTATTCCCACTCCAGTGATTGCAAAAGTAGGGAAAGTGTTGGATAGCGGAGGGGTAAAAATTGCTATTCCCACTCCGATCACTGCAACAGTAGGGAAAGTTTTGGATGGCGGAGGGGTAAAAATTACTATTTTCACTCCAATGAGTACAACAGTAGGGAAAGTCTTATATAACAGAGGACTAAAAATTAGTATTCCCACTCCAGTGAGTGCAACAGTTGGGAAAGTGTTGGATAGTGGAGGGATAAAAATGGCTATTTCCACTCCAATCAGTGCAACAGTAGGGAAAGTGTTGCATAGCAGGGGGGTAAAAATTAATATTACCACTCCAGTGAGTGCAACAATAGGGAAAGAGTTGGATAGCGGAGGGATAGAATTTAATATTCCACTCCAGTCAGTGCAACAGTTGGGAGAGTGCTGGATAGTGGATGGGTAAAAATTACTATTCCCACTCCGGTCAGTGCAACAGTAGGAAAAGTGTGGGATAACATTTCCTATTCCCACTCCAGTGAGTGCACCAGTAGGGAAAGTGTTGGATAGCGTAGAGGTAAAAATTACTATTCCCACTCCAGTGGGTGCAACAGTAGGGAAAGTGTAAGATAGTGGATGGGTAAAAACTACTATTCCCACTCCAATCAGTGCAACAGTAGGGAAAGTGTTGGATAGCGAGGGGTAGAAATTGCTATTCCCACTCCGGTCACTGCAACAGTAGGGAAAGTTTTGGATAGCAGAGGGATAAAAATGTCTATTTCCACTCCATTGAGTGCAACAGTAGGGAAAATGTTGGATAGGGGAGGGGTAAAAATTACTATTCCAACTCCAGTGAGTGCAACAGTAGGGAAAGTAATGGATAGCAGATGGATAAAATGAACTATTCCCACTCCAGTGAGTACATCAATAGGGAAAGTTTTGGATAGCGGAGGGACAAAATTTACTATTCCCACTCCAGTCTGTGCATAAAAGGGAAAGTGTGAGTTGTGAAAGGGTAAAGTTTACTCTTCTTACCCCAGTCAGTTCAAAATTAAAAACAAAGAAAATATCATCTAGAAAAGGAAAATATTTTTATAAAAAGTAAATAAAAAATATATAAATAGGTCAATATTTTTTATTTATTTATTATTAAGAAGAAACAAATTAAAACATATTATAATGTTAAATACATATCACAAATACCTACAAATATTATATTAAATAAAATTAAATAACATATTTTCAAACAAATGAATATTTTTATTCAGAATTTTTTTATTAACAAAAAAAATCATTATTACATACATTTAGTCTATTTACTACCTACCCTATAACACCACACAACTCAGAACCCACCTAAAAAAATGTGTGTGTATAAGTAACATAATTAAATATCAAATAAACAAATATTATTAATTAAAAAACAAATACAAATTCATAAAATGTAATGAACTCCCCACCTGTTTCACTTATAATCCGACAACCCACACCTAAAATTAAACTGTAAAAACATGTATTACACTATTAAAAAACGTTTTCAATTAAATAACTAACTGTATTTAACAACTAATTGTAAATTAAGTCAAATGTATTTACTTCCCACCCTTCACCCCTATAAACCCAAAACCCAAAACACACAAAAATGATTAAACAATTGCACTAATTAATTATCAAAAAAATAATATTTATTAATTAATGTATATTAATTATCAAGTAATCATTAATTAATTAAAAATACATTACTTCCTACCCTTTACCCCTAAAACCCCCACAACCCTCACCTAAAATTAATTACACAGTTACCATAATTAATTGTCAATTACTTAATTAATTAATATTAATTAGCAACTAATTAATAACACATTAAAAATAAATTACTTCCCACCCTTTACCCCTACAAACCCCACAACATATACCTAAAATAATTATACAATTAACATAATTAAATGTCAATGAATTAATTAAAATAATTAACTGCTAATTAATAATTAATTAAACATTAATTACTTCCCACTCTTTACCCCTATAAACCCCACAACCCCCACCTAAAATTTACCCCTAATAAATAGAAACACAATTAACATTATAAAATCTCAATTTAAAAAAAATATTATAAATAAATGCATTCATTGATTTATTATCATTAAATTACTTTCCACTCTATTCCTCTATAAACCCACAACCCGCTACAGAAGTAAAAAATGCAAAATTTAATTTAAATAAAATTATTAAATACCAAAATTTTAACACATATATTAAAAAACATAAACAATACTTATACAAAAATATACATCACATCAATCAATCACTAAACTTTATTCGATATATCGAGATAGATCATGAAAGTACAAGAAGAATAAAAGAAGTTACAGTACAATACAAAAAGATGAAGTGGCTACCATTTCAATATAAAAATGGTAACTGATTTTACATTTACAATTAAAATCAGAGAGAAGGGGAGAAAGGTGAGAACCTCAATTGGTGATCTGTGATATATTTCAGTCTACCAAAGTTTCACTTAAAATCATTGAGCTTCATTTAAAACTATGTACAATGATTACAAGTATAAATATGACTTAAGTATATGTAGTTAAAAACCACATAATATACCTTTAACAATTCAAATCATGAACACCTGCCTAATAGGTTACAGGGATATAAATGGGCTGAGACATAGGGCCCGATTCACAGAACTAACTTACAACAAAATCCTAAACTTGCTATCATTTTGGTATTCACAAAAGGCACTTACTCATTTTGGTATTCACAGCAGGCACTTACTCTTTTTGGTATTCACAGAAGGCACTTACTCATTGATGAGTAACCTACTCATTGATGAGTAACTTACTCATTGATGAGTAAGTGCATTTACTCATTTTGGTATTCACAGAAGGCACTTACTCATTGATGAGTAACTTACTCATTGATGAGCAGCTTACTCATTAATGAGTAACTGCCTTCTGTGAATACCAACATGAGTAAGTGCCTTCTGTGAATACCAAAATGGTAGTAAGTTTAGGATTTTGTCGTAAGTTAGTTCTGTGAATTGGGCCCATAGACCTGGACAATTATGTAAATAGCGGTCACTCAAATTTCTTTAAGGACACAGCCATGTCAATTAATTACAGCTAGATCTAAGCTTGATTGCTCACCTCAAAAAGCTAAATATGTGTAACACAGAGTTTCTGGTAAGCATTTGTAAAAAAATAAACGCTGGTCTGACCTGTCTAAAATTACCCTTCTTTAAAATGGGAATAAGAAAAGATTTTCTAGGTACCTCGTAAAAACTGCAAAACATCAAAAAATGCATCATGTCCTGTGGAGATTTCCCGTCACAGCTGCAGGCAGGGAGACTCTGTCCCCTATGGGCCCCACCTGGGTGGGCCAGGAGGTAATGAAAAAGGTCCAAACAGAACCTAATCAGTAGAAAACGATCTTGGAGAAGTGTGGCTCAATGATTAGAGCGGCAGACCCTGATGCAGAGGTCTAGCCCGGGACGAGGGTTCAATTCCCCGCCTCGGCGGGTCTTGGGCTAAAAAAAAAATTCCACGGACCTGATAATTCTCGCCTCGGTGCCTATTCCAATCATGGAGTCCCATTCTGCAACTCTGGGCAAAAGCTTGCTTATTCTCCACAACGGCCCTCACAACGGTAAGGATGCCTGGCCTCCACCTTGGGGGTGCCCAGGAGTGGACGCCTCACAGGGAAAGCCAGGATGGGTTCCACAGCGGTATTCGTACAAGCACCTTGAGACCCTTGTGGGTGAGTAGTGCGCTATACAAGTATCAATTTACATTTACATTACATTTAAGCCATAGAAGATAGGGCTTGTTGATGGTACCGTTTTCAATGGGAAATACCCATGAACACTAGGGTTCTTCAGCTCCCCTTCTTCCCTGTCCATCTGCCATTTAAAAAAGAATTCTCCTTCACCCAGCCCTGGTCTCTTCTGCACATATTCTCAGGATTGATAAATAAGTCAACCCTTCCCAGGTCTGCAAGACAGTCCTTTACGTACTTCAGCCTGGGAATATGGTGATAGTAATCCAGGGAAAGGTAATCAGCTAAAAATTCCTTACTTAGGACAATACCCTCCCTCAGCCACAAGTTCATTCAAAATGCTAAGGGGTGATAAGACAGCAAGACGGTGAGAAAAGCAAACCCAGTTCTTCGTGGACTATGATAGAGGAGATGCACTGCGGTAGACATAAAAGAAGTTTAAAAAAAGTATTTTTAACAACTTGGAGTTCCTCATGCTCCCTTTAAAATGGACAAATGAATTCGCTAACATTTGCATACCCCTGGCTGTCCTAGCCATGAGAATGGCGTCATCTGAATACAGTAGTACTGGAAGGCTCCTACGGCCCACTTGTGCGCAGTCCGTTTTCAGCTTCAGAAGGGTCTGCTTCAAGTTGGTGATGTACAGGTTAAAAAAGAAGGGGACAGAATACACCCCTGTCAAACCCCTCTCTCAATTGAGAGCTGGAGGGTGACTCTCAGGTCCTTAGTATAGTGTACCACAGCCTTGGTGTCTCTATGTAAGTCCCTCAAAAAACATACTATGTCTGGGCTAACTCCTCGGGACGACATGATCTGCCAAAGCTTTGATCTATTAACAAGGTCGAAAGCTGAGGACAGGTCCATGAAGGCTAAATATACTGTGCCGGGTCACACAACAGTGCACTTGCTAAGTACTATATACAGGTTTAAACTTTGGTCCACTGTGGAACACCCGGGCACAAATACCATATTTGGCGACAGACAGAATGTTGTTGTCCTCTGCCTAAGTAGAGAGCTTGTTGATAACAATGCGGCCTACCACCTTTACCACTGAATCCAGTAGAGAGCTAGGCCTATAACAATGGGTTCTCCCTTTTTCAAGACCGGTACAATTGTGGATAGTGTACAAGAGGATGGACAGTTGGACACAGCTGCGGCATTAATGAACGCAGTGAGGGTCGGAACTCAGGTGTCAATGTTTGAAATGTATAGGTATGGGGGTATCACGTCAGGGCCTGGGGGCTTCTTTTTTGTTAGCCCTTCTATACCCTCTCTAACTTCCTCTGATGTGAAACCACATAGGGGGTCCCCTCACCTTGGCACAGATCCTCCTTTGTGATAGAGGAGGACAGGAACATGTTCAAAATGCCTTACCCATTCATCTTCAGTAATGTGTCCAGGAGATTGGTGTTATCACCTGCCAGGAAGGGATTATTAACTATACTCAAAAACTTGGAGCTGTTCGTCAGAGTACTGGCTTCTTTTAGGTTTGCCCAGGCTTCATCCTTGAAAGGCAGATTACGGTTAGCGAGAGCGGCTTTATAAAGTCTGCAACAGACCTTAACAGTGAAGGGATTTCTTGGTTTCGTGCCAAGGGCTACTCTCAGATTCCTAAAGGCTCTTGTGCCTTCTGAGTCAAACCATTGTGGGACTACAGAGGGCTGCTGAGCAGCTGGGCCTTTGGTAAGCTAGCAATTACACCTGAGATCACATTAAAAGCGAGTAAGTTTTCAGGGTAGAGCACTGTATTTACTTGTTTCGTGTTAGGTGCACATTTGTATCGTTTTTGAAATGTGGCCGGAATCATTTCCGTGTCCATTGTTATGTTCGCATCGGGTTCACAATTCTGTTCACCGTCAAGTAACTGAAAATTGCTGTTCACCGCAGCAGTCACTTGCGACTAGGGTTCCCGCAGGGGGTCGATTAGGCATGCACACTCTGCTATATTGTCACTTTGTTTCACTGAGTGTTAAATATATATGCACCACGTGGTATTTTTTCACAACTCACCATTGAACCATCAGGCATGTCTAATTCTTCAATTCCATTTTTGCTTTGAATCTTTGGTTGTTACACTTTGTGACATCTGGGCCTGTCTATTGTTCTGTTATTCACCTTCGATCATTGGCTAGAACCATTCCGTCACTTTCAGCTTTGAATGTGGCATGGCAGCCTTTCACGTGTCTGTATTAAACACATGGTCTCGTTTTACACTGAGCACAAATTGATAAGTGACCGTTATGGACTGTATGATGAACCTCCTTCCATTTTCCTAGTATTTGTAGCATCTCATTGAATGACTTCTGAAGAAGGGTCATGATCTGACCCGAAATGCATTGGGTGTTTGAAAATATGATGGATTAAAATACACAATGGGTGGTACTTTGGATGGATTCAATTGATGAAGATGCATGCTGTTTAATGCATTGAATGACCAGTAAAGCATCCAACCTATGGATTAAATCTGCCTGAAAGAGTTTCTATTTTTGAAAAAGTGGTCTTGGACCAGTTTATAACACACGCGTGTTAATGCAATAGTGCTCCCACTAGCAAAAAGGGCCATCCCTCTTGCACACTTGTCAGGATCACATTAAAAGCCACAAAGATGTCTGACCATTGTCTGATGGTTTGGCCTGACAATATATACAGGTTGCAAACTCTTTATGACACTGAGAGAGCAAAGACTCATAAAAGTTGTAAGGAGAAAACTGTACCCACTTTGATCTCCTCCCACCGTCCGTCATTGACAGCAGCCCCCTGGGTTCCACTGTATTGGTTTGGGCATCCCGGGCCCAACAAGTAGACATACACACTGGATTATGATCACTATGCTCAGTTTCCTGAATGGAAAAGTCCAAAATATGTGCAAAGAAGGGAGTAGAGATAAAAATAAAATCTATAAATGACTCACACCCTCTGCCAGTGAGAGTGGGTTTGATATCGCTAGTCTCCGGGGGCAACTTGTTTACGGATAGCGTTATATCAAACTCATTTACATTGGCGTTAAGTAAATCACCCTGTGGGGGGCGTGGCTTGGCGCCCGGCGAGGTCGGAAGCGCAGATGTGAGCGCTCCCGGTCGCTTGGGGTTTTCGCCACCTTCAGTGCTGTCCCTGCACCTGCAAGACGACTTTTTCATGGTCGGACACTGAAGCGGACGCATAGCTTCCATTTGGAGCCCCTCTCGAGCGCCGGAATGCCCGTTGTTGGTGTTTTAGCGGCGGACGCGGCTGAGTAAAAGTCGCGCCCGCCATTTTGTTTTTTTTTCTTCCTTCCTCTCAGCGCGGACTGCGGCGCTCACGCTTCATAACGGTGCGACTCTGCCACGGAGCCCTGCACGACGTTATGCCTTCCAAATGAGGTATTCCCTGCTCCTGTACTTCCTCACCACGAACGCATGCCCTATGCTGCCTCTTACTGACTTCCAGTGCATTTAATTCGCTTCTGTGTCTCCTGGGCGGCCATTTTGAATGACTGGATTGCTGTCTCCTCAGCTACTCGGCAGGTGCACTCAGACATTGTTAATGTTATGCCAATAAGCGCTGTTCTTTCTCCTGCTCGCACTTCTGACAATATTTACTATTTGGGGCAGCTTTGAGCAAGGTTTTTACTCGCTTCCCTTCAAATTGCTCCCCTTGCACTCATGATGTCTTCTCCTTGACGGACTTCCTCTGCTCTACAAAGTGCCACTTCTCTATATCCCATCAACAAGGTGGCTCTTGGCTTTCGGCTCTCGCCATCATTCTCTTAACTCCTTAAATTAAAGGATTGGTGGCTGCTCACCTACCCTCTTTACTTCAGTACATACCTGCATTTTGCGCAGTTTTTCACTCACAAACTTCTACGCATACTCCTCACTGCCTCTGGTCTTGTACTGGATAATATTGTTCTTCACCTTTATGGAAAAAAAGGCACTCTCTCGCACCTCCAAGCCTCCTCGACGTGTCTTCATTAAAAACTCTAAAGTCTTCTCAGCGTTGGCGCACCTAGAGGCCTCCCAGGAGTTTATCACTCAAATGTCGCAGTCCAACACGGAGCGGCCCATCCAACCTCCAGGGAAAGTCATGTCAAAACGCCTGAAAAAGGATCCTCCATCGCCAACGGGGTCCACATCGGCTGTCTCCATGGAGCTGTTACTGGAAGAAATTCGAGCCCTCAGACCCTTCATGGAGGAAACTAACTCTAAATTGCAGGTTCTAACTGACAATTGGTCTCAGATGGACGCCAGAGTAACCACAGTAGAACATTCCTTGACCGCTTTACAAGAGTCATCCTCCAAAGTAACACACATGCAATCTCAAGTTACGTCTCTTCAAAAGCAGGTCGAGGAGTTGGAGAATCGTAACAGGCGCAACAACCTCCGCCTTTACGGCCTGGCGGAAAATTCTGAGGGGACTGATCCCATCGCCTTCCTCAAATCGTTTCTACCCAAACTTCTCCATCTACCTGAGGACACCACGCTTAACATTCAGCGTGCACACCGGTTGGGTCGCCTTCCTTCTTCTTCCTCTCCTTCTTCACGACCAAGGGGTGTCATCATGTACTTCTTAGAATATACTGACCTCCTCAAAGTTATTTCAGCAGCTCGTGCCTCACCTCGCTTACAATGGTCTGGTTCCAATCTTTTCTTTGCGCAGGATTATTCAAAAGCCACAGCTACTTGCCGCAAGGCCTTTTTGGACATGCGACCAGAACTTCGTGCCCTTGGAGCCAGATACGGTCTTTTTCATCCTTGCTTATTCAGAGTAACCTACAACAACAAAACTACGACATATGAAGATCCTGTTCGCCTACGGAGCTTTTTGAATGCAACTCAAGCCTCCGATATGGACTTCTCCAGCTCCTCGTCAGCCTTTCCGCCATGATTTCGGCGTGCTGAAGCATTGAAGTTTCATTCATTCTGCATGCTTGTCGTGCTTGGTTGCATGTATTTTTGTTTGTCTCTGCCATGTTTCTCGGCGGTTCTTGTTCTCATGTTCTCTTGCTCTTCCCCTCACATTGCTTTCTTTTATCCTTGTTCGTTAGTTAGTACTGTTCATTGCCGTATACTTACGTGCCTTTCTGTCACTCTTTATTGTTGAGTTTGCACCTTCTCTCCTTTGTCTCATTCATTATTGTTCTTTCTCCCCTTGCCTTGCAGGTTTTTCGATGTATGTGGCGTTAATCCCTCGACCTGTTGGTTCGTTTGCACTGGACGCTTGCCTCCTCTGCCTGGTGCTCCCCCCTCACTCATCTTCTCGCGTACCCCTCCCCTGGTGATCAACCCTCCCCATCTCTACCCTCCGTAAGTATGTTGTCCCTATCTTCCCGGTTCCTCGCCTCCCTCTTTGTATCTTTTTCACTTCTATGCTCTCCGATTTTTCATGTTGTACAGGTGTCTCTCTCTCTTGGTTTTCGAACACTCTTCTATGACTGTCTTCCGCATATCATTCTAACTACTTCTTGGACTACTTTATCCTTTTCACTACACAATTCCCTTCTACATTCCTTTCCTTCACTCTTTTTCTCCCTTACTCATCCTTCTACTCTTTATTATACTACGCTGATTTTCACCGATTCCCTTATCCTTCTTGGCTTTTTATGCTTTTCTTGCTTCTCTGGGTCCCTTTCGAATTTTCTTATCATCTTCTGCTTTTCTTCTTTTTCTTCCCTCCTCTTTGATATGAAATGTCTCTTAAAATAATCACCTGGAATGTTAAGGGTATCAACTGACCTATCAAACGACAACGAATTTTGTCTCATCTTTCACGTTTAAATGTGGACATTGCTTTTTTGCAAGAAACCCATTTGTCTGCTGAAGAATCTGTTAAGTTGAAAAGAAGTTGGGTGGGTGATGTTTATTTTTCCCCTGGGGATGGCAAACGCAATGGAGTTGCTATTTTATGTCACAAAGCTCTCTCTCCTTCTATGATTACTCAAGAGTCAGATACTGAGGGCCGATGGACTTACGTTAAACTCTCCATTAAGAATGTTCCAATTTCTCTTCTTAATGTTTATGCCCCTACCACTGGAGATCCCACCTTTTGGCATTCATTTTCCCAGCATGTCACCAGATTCATTGATGATAATTTTATTTTAGCGGGAGACTGCAATCAGCCCTTAGATCCCTTCTTAGACAGAAACTCCAAAGCACATTTTATTCCTAACAAACCTCACAAATTCTTCTCCCAAACCATCTTCCAACATAAACTCACTGATGCTTGGCGTCTCTGTAACCAAAGTCTCCAAGACTTTACCTTCTACTCCCCATGTCATCATTCCCAATCTCGAATCGATTACATTTTTGTTACCCACAAAATTGCCCAGACTCTCTCTTACGCAGAAATAGGCCAAATTTTACTTTCTGACCATGCCCCTACATTAGTTCAATTGGACCTTTTGCCCAAATCAACAGGCCCGAAACGTTGGCGTTTTAACAATTCTCTTCTCCTGGACCCCAAATTTACTACCGCCTTCACCTCCTTCACTCATGAATTCTTTGCCCTAAACGACAACTCTCCTGTTCCCAAACACACTATATGGGATGCTTTTAAAGCAGCAGCGAGAGACTTTATCATTGGCTATGTTGCTAAAAAACGTAGAGCTGCTCGAGAAGCTACCAGAACCATCCTCCTAGACATTAAGAAATTGGAGCATTCTTATTTTACCTCCCACTCACAGCAAACTCTAACTGCCCTTATCAACGCTAAGATGAACTTTAACAAAAAATCCACAGATGATGCATCATTGTATTTATTAAAGTCTAGTGCCAAGTTTTATGGGGGCAAAAACAAAGCTGGCAAAATCCTGGCTAATTATCTGAAGGTGAAACACAACAAATTAAACATTGAATCTATCTACGACACTGACTTGAACCTTAAACACACAGACGCAGACATTCTCACTACATTCTCCACTTTCTATGAAACCTTATATTCATCTGAAACTCACCCATCTCCCCATTCACTGGACACATTTTTTTCCACTATACAAAAACCATAGCACTTTCCACTTGACCTTTCTCAATTGGAACGCGATATATCCCAACAAGAATTACTTAAAGCACTTCAAACACTCCAAAAAGACAAAGCCCCTGGGCCTGACGGCTTCACTGTAGAATTCTTTCTCCACTTCTCAAAGCTTCTTATACCCAGACTCCATTCTCTTATTGGCACTTTCCTCTCCTTGGGTTCTTCCTCGGGCTCCTTCTCAGACGCCCATATCTGCCTCATACCCAAGGAGGGGAAGGATCCTCAATATTGCAAAAATTACAGGCCGATTTCTCTGGTCAATATTGATTACAAAATTTTCGCAAAATCTCTTGCAGTACGACTCGACCTTCTCCTCCCAGACTTATTGGGTGAAGAACAGTCCGGCTTTGTCAAAGGCCGATTCATCACGGACAACACCAGACTCCTATTTAACATTCTCTCTAAATCCCGCCCTTTACCTCACCCTCTTGCGGCCATTGCTTTGGACGCTGAAAAGGCGTTTGATAGGGTTGAGTGGACTTACTTGTTTCATACCCTCCAATGGTTTGGTTTTGGTCCTCTTTTCATATCTTTAATTTCACTGCTTTACTCCAACCCACGAGCAGCGGTTTGCGCCAATGGTCAAATCTCTTCATTTTTTGATTTAAAAAGAGGCGTTCGTCAAGGATGTCCCTTATCCCCCTTCCTTTTTAACTTGGCTTTAGAACCCTTCCTCTCCAAGCTTCGCCAGAACCCCTCCATCCATGGTTACCAATTATCGGATTCCCACATCAAACTAGCTGCTTATGCGGATGACATTCTGTTATTTGTTTCCAACCCCTCTCTCTCCATTCCTGCTTTTCTTACCGAAGTCCATACTTACTCCCAAATCTCTGGTTATAAACTCAATAATGACAAATGCGAGATCCTCCCTTTAACCAAATTTACCTTTAAACCAGATGTTGCCGCCTCCAACTTCACGTGGAAACCTTCCCATATCAAATACCTTGGAATGCATGTTGCCCCCACCATCCTGGATACTGTTTCCCTGTGTATGTCCAAATGTGTTCAAAAATTGACGGATCTCACGTCCAAATGGCATCCCCTTTACCTCTCCTGGGGTCACCTAGACACTATAAAAATGATGCTATCCCCTATTGTTTTATACACGCTCTCTAATATCCCGATCCCCATCCCATCCAAATTTTTCAAACAGATTAACTCCATTCTAATCTCCTTTCTCTGGAACAAAAAGAAACCACGAATGTCCTTGGCACGCTTGATTCGCCCTAAATCAGAGGGTGGGGTTAACTTCCCTGATTTCCCCGCCTATCACAAAGCATTCCAATTAAGACAAGCCTCTTTTTGGCTCCAAGATCCTGATACCTCATGTCCATTATGGGCCAAACTCGAACGCCTTCTTCTATCTCCCTTTTCTTTTTCTGAATACCTCTCCTTCTCTCGCAAACCCGCATCTGTCTCTACTCCGATTCATAAGTTTACCACAAAAATACTCCTCTCTTCCTCTCATTCACCCCCCACCACTATTGCAGATTTCCTATCCTCCCCCATATGGCATAACACTTCCTTACTCATCCGAGATAGACCCTTTTTCTGGAAATCTTGGCATACTCGAGGTCTGCAATGGATTTCCCAACTTTTCTCTAACTCCTCTTTCTTATCTTTTCATGAACTTCGCACCCTTTATGACTTACCCGCCTCCTCTGCACGTCAATATCAATCCCTTAAAAACACAGTTTTATTGAAATACGGTCTCCTCACTCAGCCCAACCCTTCTTCTCCCACATCCACTCTCACCTCCTCACTCCACTTCTTCTTACGCACTGCCCCAAGAGCCACCGCTATTTATAAATACCTTCACGCCAGTGAGACTCCAAGACCTAAATCCAAAGTCGAGGAGTCCTGGGAGCATGATTTGTCTGTCTCTTGGTCAGTTCCCTTCTGGGACAAAATCTGGACCAAACTCCGCAAATCTTCAAGGGCAGCAACACTCACTCAGACATTATTTTTTATTTACAACAGACTCCTCTTCACACCTTCTGACCTGCACAAACGCTTTCCTAATACTCCTCACACATGCTGGTCTTGCTCATCTCCACAAGCTGATTTACTCCACATGTTATTTTTATGCACTCACGTTCATAGTTTTTGGTTGCAGGTTTGGGCTCAAATCAATGTGATTTTCCACACCTCCATCCCTTTCTCCCACACACATATTTTTATGGGTAGCCTTTCCCCTTGCTGGGATGCTGTTGACTTGAAACCCCAAATTGTTGACCTCTTACTTGCTGCTGCTTTCCAACAATTAACAGTTAACTGGAAGGATTTCTCCAAAATTTCTTTCAAAGCATGGTGGTTTAATGTGTGTCATAACCACAGGCTCGATACCACTCATGTTTTTCCGGCATGTTTGGCTGTCAAACGCATGGACTTATGGACCCCAGTTACACTTTATTTGGACTCTTGTAGTAAGCGTTTGTTTCATCCTCCACCTCCACAACAAGAGGTTCCCAAACCCCCTTAATTGCCCGATACATTCCATTTCTCCTTCAATATATTATTTTCTCAAATTTTCTTAATTTTTTTATGATTGCCACTTTTCATGTTCATGTATTTTTCCTTTATCTCTTCTTCATTTTTCAATTTGCACCCAGATTTCTTTTTTATTGCTTAAGAGTCTTTAACTTTGTATCCCATTGTATTCTGTTTTGACACCTGATTTTCTCTATATATTACTACCAAATAAAATTCTTTTGAACTTAAAAAAAGTAAATCACCCTGTAACGTGTGCTCCATATGCAACCCAGACAGTCGTGCACAACCCATGTGGTTGATCCCTTTTTGCCTCAAGTCCCCAAACAAATGAATGGTAAAATCTCCGGCAATCATAACGTTAGTGTGGCTCTGTTTTTTTAAACACGAGTTTCTCAAGAAGGAGCCCAACCGGGCGATGTTACAGCCTTCAACAATAGGGAATACAGCGTTGTAAACGTTCAGAACCAACAACTTAATTGGCTCCCTTGAAAACTTCAAGGCCTGCATGGTGGAAAAGTCTGTGTGCACTGTTACAAAACTACTAAGTATAAAACACACAATATACTTCTTGGGTCTATCAGGACTTGGAAACAATGAAAGTTTAAGATTAAATGCAACCGTATCTCAGTCAAGAAAGCTAATTGGGAAGCCATCTTGTTTAGGACGAATGCCCTCACTCACCAAAGATGACATGCTTCGTCATTTGGACTTTCTCCTCCCAGTGGGAAAACCTAGTCCCACTGAGGGCTACAACCACCCTTCTGAGAGGTGGGAGCTCAGGGATGTTTTTGTAGTTCACTAAGCAGATGGGAATAGTTAGAGACCCAAATGCGAGCAGACCAGTGGAGCGAGGGTGCAGTGCAAAAAGGTGAAATGTAAAAAGTTAATCTAAAACTGCCTAGTACAGATGAAAAGAAACTTTATTGACCCATCTGAGCTGACAGGATTAAAACGCAGTGCTACGCAGTGTGTCATTAGACTGCTAGATTGGAAAGAAAGGTCGACATGTTTCAGCCATAAGTCATCTAACAAGTATGTTTGGCTTTTTTCAGGACCATGTATAAGCTGCTGCAAAAGTGAGAAAAAGAAAAAAGTGTCTGATACCAAACCAGTAATCCTAGATAGGCACACGGTATCACTGGAACTCGTCTAGGAGAAAATGAGATACAGGAAACCGCAATTAATCAAAACTTTTAGGAAATTCCAAACATTATGTAAATGACTAATAAGTCATGACGTACAACTGAGTCCAACAAGGTACTCATATAAACACTCACCTAAATCTGTAGGACAAGTGAGCCCACCTCAACCTGGTCACAACTCAGGGAACGGAGCTACGCTTTGAAACAACAGGAAGGTATCACAAGACCATACAATATAGTGCATGCACTAACCTATGTCGTTTACAATGGCGTAACAGTAATGTCCAAGGCAATAGAAAACAGAGGGGCAGATTTACAAGCCCCTTGCGCCACTTTTGCATAATTTTTAACATGGGAAAAGTGACACAAAATTGGCGCAAGGGGCTTGTAAATCTGCCCCAGAGTATTTAAGAGAATCAACTCATTGGTACTAAAAGGAAAGAAAATGGAAAAAAAAATATCTACAACATTGGTAACACAAGGGATAATCAGTCTCCATTTAAACGGCTGCAACGTGTCTATCTTGTTGCTGACATCAAAAAGAGACACCCGGTTTATTTCAAAACCTTAAAGTAAATGAATCTGGCATGTTTAATATGTTACTTCCAACATGATTATGACCAGCGCATGCCCAAAACTCAATGCTGGAATAGAAATAATAATAAACCCCTACCGAAGGTAGACGCTCATTACGCATTCAAAAATAGTCGCATGGATATTTAAACACACTTTTGTCACAGTGCACTAGAAAGAGGAGGGGTCAAGTCATACAACACCTCAACAATCTAAGAGAACAACCGCTATTTGGTAATCAGCCCTAGTGAATACACATACAAAAGTGGGCACTAATGTCTAGCTAGTTTAAACAAAAATGGTGGTTAAAAGTAGCTAGCGCGTAATTGCACCCATTCCTTAAACTATCAGGCTGTCTGCAAACAAGGGGGCTCCACTCACCTCTCCGTCGGTACACAGTTGTAGTAACAGAGTTGTAACTGTAGGTACCGACAGCGGTGGGTGGCAGCGTTTAAATAAATCACTTCGGAGTTCTTCGCTCTCATGGTCTATTTGATGTCACTCAGAACCCCGAGGGGAAAAACATCCCCGTAATTCACTGTTGCTCATCTATAATTTTGTATTTTTTTTATTTTAAAATGGTAGGAATTTTATTATAAGGAGGCTTACCAATACCTCCACTTTAACCTTTTTTTCAGAGAATTTCCAGTTTACATTTTTACGTAACTTAAAATCTTACTACCTTACTTATATACAACGCCACTTTAACCTTTGTTTTTTCAGAAACTCTCTAAACTTCTTTTTTTTTAACATACAATAATATCTTATTACGGCATGGCAGTGGCCAGCCCCCGCGAGCTGCAACCCCACTGCAGAGCATGGTTTTTGGCAGTACCCCGATGGCGTTGACCACAGGATGTGGCCTGAGACCAAGACCTGCACCCACCTCCTCCACAGCAGCCAAAACCCCCACAAGTGGCCATCCGACCACAGACCCCCATCTCTCATTTTCATTTTCTTTATGTGTTTTCTAATTCCTTGGGACTCCTGCAGACCTCCTGCAGTTGACCATTGGGGCCAGACAGAGGGTTTGCCACAGTTCGTTCTGCAGGAGTAAAAAGTTTTTTAGGTCGAGTGAAACTCGGACCTATTGTTGTCAACACAAAAGCTGACTTTTTACGAGCGGATTTTCGAAAGTTCACATGAAATCACGTGACCACAAGCCTCTTGTGAACGAGCTCGCATTCCATCATCAAAGGCAGCCCAGCCAGCCCAGCCTCCCTCACACAGCTTCTCCCAGCCATATGGTCGGTCGAGTTGCCCACCCCCTCCCTCTCCAGCGCCTGCCTTCCGTGACTCGCATTAGATCATCAGAGGCAGCCCAGCCCAGCAGGCAGCCCACCCCCCTCCCTCTCCATATGGGCAGCCCACCCCTTTCCTCTCCAGCGTCTGCTTTCACCCAAGCGCGACTTCTCCTCCCCCCTAATTACATCCCTGCTGTTACGGCCGCGAGGCCGTGCTTCAAAGGATCCGCTCCCCCATCGTTCGCCAAAGTCCCGTCCCACCCTTCCTTAGATCTTTACACTTGTTAAACTTTCGAGGTGCGTGCGCTTGTATTCACTCGTTTTGGCCACAAGAGGTCCGTGATAATACACTATACCCCACTGCAGGACTAATATGGGCCAGCGAAAACAGCTTTAGTTACCCAGCCATACATCCTGCAGAGCAGGCTTTCCCGATTTTCGTAGGTTGTTTACAGGACCCTGCACTTTTGGGAGTGCAACTTTGTCTGCAACCCGACACCAAGTCCATTATCACATTCAATCAACTTCTCCAAGGTAAGTAGGATAATTGTGTTTAATTTTTTCAACTTTTACATTTGCGTTCAGTTGCAGTAAAATTAATCTATGGCCACGGTGTTTTCACTCTTTCTCTCCGTCTTCCCATGTGCACTCGTTCCTTCATTGTCTCTATCTGTCCCTTTCCCTATCTCTCTTTGTGCTGGTTCCCACTCCCATGGCAAACAAAGCTGTGCCATAAAATATAATGCACTTTCACTTGGTGTTGTGAGGAATCTGTAAGCATCTGTATGCCTGATTTGAGCCATTGGAACATGTCCTGCACCGGTAGTGGCTTCTTTAGTTTCATGATATCATTATATTTGTTTGGCTCAACACCAGGGCTCATAAAAAGTAAGTGAAAATTACATTCACCTAAATGCACTTAAAAATAAGTACATGTATTATCACAATAACTACAGGATGTATTCACTACTTAATTTTTGTTAACAAAAAACAATTTTGACTATGGGGTTGGTCTATGCCAAGTACAGAGGACAGAGATTATCTTATAAAAATACACTGAAACTGTAGTTGCATGTGTTTAGATCAGGCAGACATATCTTCAAATGCCTAAAAAATGGATTAATAATCACTCATTTATGGCCTATGGATGTTTGCCATTGTACAAAGTCATATGACCATTTCACTGGCTGAGATAAGTTCACATTGTGAGGGGTATTTTTTCCTTGTTTTATATGAAAAAATTACTTTGTTTCTCGAGCTCTCAAAACATTTTCAGCAATAGAGGCATTCCACATGCACCTCTGGTGCCATGAGGGCTCGGGTGACAAGTCAACCAAATATGAGACACACATGTCTGGCAGTTTAGTGGAGCAGATTTATTCAGGTCACTTGCTATTCTGCAGTACCTACTGTCATAATCCAGGTGAAGCTTTGAAAGAGCAGCGGAGATGAAACAGCCTGGTAACATATCAGGGACGCACACATATAAAAATTCAGTGGGGCTTGGACATATACAATCGCATCCAACTTTCACCTTTGCCTGGTCAATAGGGGTTAGCAAGTCAGTCACATGTTAGCCATAGTTCTGACAGCACCCCTCAACGCCACATCACCCCTCAATGTCACAGCATCCCTCAACGCAACAGCATCCCTCAACGCAACAGCATCCCTCAACGCCACAGCATCACTCAACGACACAGCATCACTCAACGCCACAGCATCACTCAATGGCACAGCACCACTCAACACCACAGCACCACTCAATGCAACAGCACCACTCAACGCCACAGCACCACTCAGCGCCACAGCATCACTCAATGCCACTGCACCACTCAATGCCACAGCATCACTCAGCGCCACAGCATCACTCAGAGCCACAGCATCACTCAGCACCACAGAATCACTTAGCACCACAGATTCACTCAGCGCCACAGATTCACTCAGTGCCACTCAGCACCACTGAATGCCACAGCACCACTCAATGCCACAGAACCACTCAACAACACAGCACCACTCAACACCACAGCACCACTCAATGCCACAGCATCACTCAACGTCACAGCATTACTCAACATCACAGCATCACTCAACATCACAGCATTACTCATCACCACAGCACCACTCAATGCCACAGCACCACTCAAGACCACAGTGCCACTGAATGCCACAGCACCACTCAATGCCACAGCACCACTCAATGCCACAGCACCACTCAATGCCACAGCACCACTGAATGCCACAGCACCACTCAATGCCACAGAACCACTCAATGCCACAGAACCACTCAATGCCACAGCACCACTCAATGCCACAGCACCACTCAATGCCACAGCACCACTGAATGCCACAGCACCACTCAATGCCATAGCATCCCTCAACGCCACAGCATCCCTCAACGTCACAGCATCACTCAACTTCACAGCATCACTCAACTTCACAGCATCACTCAAAGTTACAGCATTACTCAACATCACAGCATTACTCAACGCCACAGCATCACTCAACGCCACCGCATCACTCAGCCCCACTGAATGCCACAGCATCACTCAGCACCACTGAACGCCACAGCATCACGCAGCACCACTGAAGGCCACAGCATCACTCAGCACCACTGAAGGCCACAGCATCACTCAGCACCACTGAACTCCATAGCATCACTCTGTGCAACCATTTAACAACAACTGGTTCTAATTTGTTCACTCAATGTTTCAAGCTTTATTACAAATGTCATAAAAAGATGTTAATATTTCACTGCTGTTCTTGGATTTTCATCACAATAAAATACACTGAACATAATCTTCCAAAAAGTTATTTTCAAAAGTTTAAGCTATTGCCATGATAAATTACAATAACTTTTATTTAAGTATAAATTATTATAAAAAAAAAAAGCCATTGTTATTTGTAATATTAATACATCTAAGTCATGTAAATACAACACATATTGCATAACAAATGCCACAGGTGTCACGTTTACAAAAGTTAAAACTATTGGCATTGTAAATGACAAAGCTATTAATTAAGCTATTTTCAAAACCAACACATAAATAAAATATTTGTCATTTACAATACCAATAGCTCAAACTTTCGTAATGCGAGACCTATTGCATTGCAAATGCTTGTTTATTGATTTGCGTACCCAGGAGAGGGGAGGCCCCACTTAGACCCCTGCATCTCCATCACAAAGGATAGGGGTGTCTGAGATGTTATCGGTGATGCCATCAATGTTATCATTAAAAATATCATGAGTGATGTAATATGTGAGGTCAGACGCAATGCATGGTTTTAAAACAATAGTTTTTATATTACTACAAGGCCTACCTATAACCTCCCTTTAAATTTCTTGGATTTTCTTAACGGAAGTTATATATTATTACCATAGTTAAATGTTACAGCCCTTTAACCTTTGGCTTTTTTTCAGTGAATTTCTAAGGTTTTTGTAAGATAAAGTAAGGTATCACGTTAACCTTTGCAAGTGAATATATATATATATATATATATTCACAGAAAAAACCATAGGTTATAGTGGATATATAGTTAGGAATTTGCATTTACAAAACCTTGAAAATTCAATGAAAAAACCATTGGTTTTAGGCCATATATAGTTAGGAATTAGCATTTACAAAACCTTATTTTACTCGCATAAAACCATTGAAATTCCATATATAGTTAGAAGCGCTAACTATATATCGCGCACCCGCAATCCACTGCTGATGATGTCACATATTACATCATTCATGACATGGTCAGTGACATCACTGATGACATCACTGATGACATCTCAAATGACATCACTGATGACATCACTGATCACAACATCCAGTGATTGTATGTGTCTGTAAAGTTTAAATATGTTTCACATATTGAAGAATGAGTGGATGTATAAGTGTCTGGATGAAGAATTTAGTAGGTGCATGACTGACTGTATGAGTGAGTGATTAAATGTGTCTCACTGAGTGCATGGGTTAGTGACTAAACTGTCTTAATTTGTGCATCAGTATGTTTGTTGTTGTGTAAGCTGCTGCATGTGTTGATCAGTAGCTATAAGAGTGGCCATATGGGTTATTGATTGGTTGCCCAAGTATTTGAATGGGAGGCTGAGTGTGTGTGTGGGTGGCTGGGAGGTGCGTGACTCTGTGCATAGATGTGTAAGCAGTTGATTCACTAGGAGTATGAGTTCAAGAGTGCATGTGGAAACAGCTATATGGGCGGTTGACTATGCATGGGTGTGTTGGTGAGTGAATGGATTTCTCATTGCTACATGTGCAAGTAAGTACGTATGTAAAACACAATACATGTGAGAGTTGAGATATATAAATAACTGAACATAAGAGCCAGTGAATGTGTGAGTGGCTGTATCGATCACTGTGAGCTTGTATCAGGGATTATATAAGAGAATAAATATGTGTTATTATATGTTTGAATAAGTAAGATGTGTATAACTTTATAGTTGAGGAAATGGAGGTGTGATTGATTCTTTGCATGACTGACTAGGTGTGTGAGTAACTCCATGGATGAGTGACAGTCTGTGAGTGTCTGTTTATACTGAGTGTATGTAAGGTTATATTAGAGTCTGAAGAGGTTCATTGTATTATCACATGAGTGATGTGATCAGTGATGACAAATGAGATGTCATCAGTGATGTCATTTGAGTTGTCATCAGTGATGTCATCAGTGATGTCATTTGAGATGTCATCAGTGATGTCATTTGAGTTGTCATCAGTGATGTCATTTGAGATGTCATCAGTGATGTCATCAGTGATGTCACTGACCATGTCATGAATGATGTAATATGTGACATCATCAGCAGTGGATTGCGGGTGCGCGATATATAGTTAGCGCTTCTAACTATATATGGAATTTCAATGGTTTTATGCGAGTAAAATAAGGTTTTGTAAATGCTAATTCCTAACTATATATGGCCTAAAACCAATGGTTTTTTCATTGAATTTTCAAGGTTTTGTAAATGCAAATTCCTAACTATATATCCACTATAACCTATGGTTTTTTCTGTGAATTTCATTGGTTTTTTAATAGCAAATATGAAAAGCTTTAAAATGTCAAGTACGTGATAGATAAAAACATTTTCGTATTTATGCACGCTGATGTGCTTTGAACGCTGCACCCCCCCCCCTCCCCTCTTTTGTCTTAGTAGTACTCTCTCTTTGCAGATACTGAAGGGTAGTTAACGCAGGCCTTTACCCCCGTTGTAATCCGTCGTGCCTCCTTGTCTCTCCATTTGATTGATTGTTGTCCAAGCATTTACTGTTTTAGAATTGGTTCTCTTTGGATCATTCTCTATTTACAAACAAGCACAAAGTCGCAATACTCTGTTTAGTCTTTGCAGATAGTGAAAAATCGTGTAAAAAAAATAAAAGTAATCGAGCAAAATCAGTAGGCCACTAATTGGATCTCTTTTTGACCTCGCTAAAATAGAAATATTAGGAACAACCCTTCATGAGAAATACGAAAATAGTGAGATGAACTGAGCTCCACACCATGAGGGCTGCAAGACAGCTCGGCTCCATCACCCATCCCGCACAAAATAACGACAAACCCTATGCAAATATTAAAAATATAGACAACACACCAGCAAAGAAACAGGGTAAAACATTTTATTAAAAAACTATTTACATAACGTTGGTTTATAAGATGATGTCAGTAGTGGACCGATGTGTGAATAGATCGAAAACAGCACAAGGCTCCAAGATCCGGATGGTAAGCTCCTGGATGTTGGGTGCCATAGTTTAGAGTTCTGAATTTCAGCCTTTTTCAATGCCTGTGCTTTGTTGAATCAAAATGGCGGCTTGACACAAAGCTGACTCAAGCGTTGGTACTGATGCTATGCAGACCAAAACTGGTTTTCAGTTTGTACATTTTTCTAGATTTTTCAATCCAAGTTTGGTTGACTTTGTAGAACGATGGCTTCAGATTTTCAACATACGGTGTGGTGGCGCTGACTGGGAGGGGGCGCTTCGCTCCTGCCCCCTCCCCAAGTAAGATTTTCATACGTGAAAGTACGTTAATGGTTTTGGTCCCTGAGATGCTTCGATGTCACTACCATTCTCAAATAGCATAAGTTCTGGATGTTGGGTGCCATAGTTAAGAGTTCTGAGCAGTGCTTGTAACACTGTCTGAAGCTTATTTCCACCTACTGCAGCTTCACTATTCTCAAAGTAAGTGAGTGTCGTTTGTGGACCTGACTGCATTAGAAAACAATGTGATATGTTACCTTCCTAAACAGCTTGACGGAGGCCCCTGAGGGGCGGTGTGATGGCCATGGACTCGGAGAAGACGCTTGGCTCCGACACCCTCCCCAAGTCTTATAGCACTGGTGTAGCCTGAGATCGCCCCCGACATAGGCGGCCGGCTCCCGGGGTCCGGCGGAACTTTTTGCCTTTTGATGACTCTTCAATTCTGGACCTTGTCCCACAATCCGTTTGACCTGAAGACAAGCTGTAGTGGGGCGCCCCTTTATCGTTTTAGTTGCCATTCCGCCCGCTTTTGCTACACTGTGCCTCTTCCGCCATTCAGCTGTTTACCGCCCGCTCTTGCGACTACAGCGTCTCGCTCACCATGTAGTTGAGATGCGCCCGCTCTTGCGGTGCAGCGATAGGCGGCTGCCACAGGACTCTCAAAATGGCGGCCGGCTCTTCGGTTTTGGGCCTGGTCCACTAAAATGGCCCTGGGACACCTTGGAACTCGGACGCTTGTCTGCTAGGGCTTGGGTCCCATTCTCGAAAAGCGTCCCCTCAGCCGTGAAGATTCTACAAAAGTCTTGGGGGCCTCCGACTCCCGCAGGCTTCTGGTGGGGAGCGGCTGCCATGATTGCTCGTGGAATGGCCACGACGGAGCTACGAGATGGTAGTGGTCTCATGCTGACGCCAGCTTTAGTCTGAAACATCCAGAAACACTGTAGACTACCAATTCGATCAGTTCCGGTAGCGCCCCAACATGACCCGGAAGAGAAGAACTTGCCCTCCCCTCTTTGACTGATGGTTCTTGTTGCCTGTCCCCTCTGTTGTCATTTAACAGAACTTTTTGGACTGCTGAAAGGGGTTGTGTTCTGAACGCTGGTTGGTGGAGACATTTAGACTATATTCTTGACCTACGTTGTCGCGTAATGCGTTTTATGACACGCCGCGTTAGCGCACCCGGAAGTGATCCGAGGCGCGGCGCGCAGCGCGTAACGTAAGCATAACAGGTCATGTGACTTGTTAATAAAACTTTTCATTGGTTCATTTTACTTTTGTTAATTTAATGATGAAAAGCTTGGTCATATGACCTAAAAATTACGCTTTTTATTATTTTCGAACAATATTTTTTTTCAAACATATGTTATAATATTCCAGGCTAATGTACTTTCCTGGAAAATTTACAACTGTCTTGCAAGTAAAATATATTCCTTTTTCGAGAAAAAGGGCGTTTCTTCCTTCCATGACGGAGCCGTTGAGTAAAAGAGATTCGGCCTGCTGTCTTAGTCGCCGATACGCCTGATTATCAGATTCTTATTGATCACTTTATGTTGCAGACATGAAAAACACAATTGCCCTTGACCATTTATCTTTACTGCGTTCCTACATATTATACCTTTTATCCGTCATGTAATTGGACTGCTTTATTTCACTTGCCTTTTACTGATTCGAAAACAGTCACTAAAAGTAAAAACTTTACAAATGAAAATACTACTACCGTGTTTTGTTTTAAAAACCTTTATTGTGAAAATGTCAGTATACAAATACGGGCCTATAACCACGTGGGCCGGCCACGGAGCAAACTGAAATCGTATATGATGAGGAGACATTTACACTGTAGAAGAACGTAACGAGCGGGCCATTAGGTGACAAGAACAAAGGTGTCCAACAGTTGCGGAATCGGTGGACGTACATTTTGTAATTAAAATACGACAGGGCCACTTACAATAACATTTTCTAGATATACATTTGCGGGCAAGGAGTTACGAGTCCCATTTATACCGGCGCCATTTTGGGCGAGGCCGGGCAGGTCCAAGATATAGTCAAAATGTCTCCACCAACCATCGGCCAGACCAGAACCCCTTTCGGCCCTTTATGCTACAAGATGGTGTCTTCCATTCAGAAAATATTGGTGGCAGCATTTTGAAAGGAAACAGAAACAGCCGTTCTCCTAGTGAGTTTCACATTGTTACATTTAGGAAGAATGTTGAAGAGTAGTATGTGGAAAATCTGAAGCCATTTTTCTACAAACTCTCAATCAGACTTGGATGGAAAAAAAAAACCTGAAGAATGTACAAACTGAAAACCAATTTTTGTCTGTATAGCACCAACAGTAACGCTTGAGTCAGCTTTGTGTCAAGCCGCCATTTTCATTCAATCAATAGCGTCCCCCTGCACACATTCAGGGACCTGGTCGTGTCTTCAGATGAAACGCATTGTAGGAAAAGAAGCAGAAAGGAAAAGGCAAAAAGTTCCGCCGGACCTAGTGAAGCTGCAGCAGGTGCAAATAAGCTTCAGACAGTCTTACAAGCACTGCTCAGTACTCTCAACTGAGGCACTCAACATCCAGGACTTGCCATTCGGATCTTGGTGCCTTGTGCTGGTTCCGACCTATTCACACATCGGTCCACTACTGACATCACCTCATAAGCCAACGGGGCACCCCACGCCGACTTTCGGCGCAGCATTGTAGGATGGCCACACCAGTGCGGCAACTTGCTGGACACAACATCGGGCCATCCAGATCTCGGCGCGTTCGACTCACTGTACCGCAACAGTGACCGCAACTCAGCTGGACACGCCGTCTTTCGGCGCAGCATTGTAGGATGGCCACACCAGTGCAGCAATTTGCTGGACACCACCTCGGTGCCATCCGGATCTCGGCGCGTTCGAGTCACTGTACCGCAACAGTGACCGCAATTCAGCTGGACACGCCGTCTTTCGGCGCAGCATTGTAGGATGGCCACACCAGTGCGGCAATTTGCTGGACACCACCTCGGTGCCATCCGGATCTCGGCGCGTTCGAGTCACTGTACCGCAACAGTGACCGCAATTCAGCTGGACACGCCGTCTTTCGGCGCAGCATTGTAGGATGGCCACACCAGTGCGGCAATTTGCTGGACACCACCTCGGTGCCATCCGGATCTCAGCGCGTTCGAGTCACTGTACCGCAACAGTGACCGCAACTCAGCTGGACACGCCGTCTTTCGGCGCAGCATTGTAGGATGGCCACACCAGTGCGGCAATTTGCTGGACACCACCTCGGTATCATCCGGATCTCGGCCCGTTGTGCTGCCTTCGGCCTATGGGCACATCGGTCCGCTACTGACGCCGCCTCACGTGCCAACGGATTTTCTACGCTTTTTGTAGCCCTATGCCGCATAACAGGTCATGTGACTTGTTTATAAAACTTTTCATTGGTTCATTTTACTTTTGGTTTCCTAAAGATGGAAGGCTTGGTCATATGACCTAAAAATAACACTTTTCATTGGTTTAGAACATTTTTTTTTCCCAAACGATGAAAGCCCCACCTTGTTTCTGGATCATTCAGACTGAAGCTGGCGTCAGCATGAGAGCACCACCATCTCGTGGCTCCGTCGTGGTCATTCCGCGAGCAATCATGGCAGCCGCTCCCCACCGGAAGCCTCAAGAGTCGGGGGCCCCCAAGACTTTTATACAATCTTCACGGCTGAGGGGACGCTTTTCGAGAATGGAGCCCAAGCCCTAGCAGGCAAGCGTCCGAGTTCCAAAGTGTCCCAGGACCATTTCAGTGGACCAGGCCTAAAACCGAGGAGCTGTCCGCCATTTTAAGAGCCATGTGGCAGCCGCCTATCGCTGCACTGCAAGAGTGGGAGCAACTCAACAACATGGTGAGCGAGACGCTGTGGCCGCAAGAGCGAGCGCAACTCAGCTAGATGGCCGCCACCTGGGGAGGGCCGTTCACGCCGGCTCCCCCACGCCCCCCCCCCCCGGGCCGCCGCACGCCAATTTTCGGAGCAGCATTGTAGGATACCAAAACCAGTGCGGCAGTTTACTGGACATCACCTGGGTGCCTGTCGTACATGTTGTGTCAGCCATGTGACACTGGACACAGACCGCTACTGACGAGGCCTCCCCCCGCACCACCCGGGATGCCCCACACTGTTTTTCTGTGCTGCATTGTAGGATCCCTAAACCAGTGCGGCACCCAGGCGACATCACCTGGGTGCCGTCCAGAACTCTGCACGTTGT